>NC_056044.1:27877967-28525020 GCF_004379255.2 Salvia splendens
ACCCGAATTGGTTCGTGTCGTTAATGGGTTCGTGTCGTGTTCGTGTCGTGTTCGTGTCTGAGGATTTCGTGTCGTGTTCGTGTTTGAGGTTTTCTTAACGGGTCGTGTTCGTGTTTGCTGTTATCGTGTTCGTGTCGTTATCGTGTCGACACGATAACGACCCGACACGCACGATTTGCCACCCCTACTAATAATATGTTGTTAACTCTGCATAATTTTGGATCTGTATCGAACATAGTTTATTACCCAATTATTTGTTAATCTCCAGTGCAATTTATAGCCCAATTGTTTATTACACACTGCAATGCAGTTTATAGCCCAAATTTTTATACACACTGCAATGCAGTTTATAGCCCAATTTTTTGTTACTAAATTTGTTTCTAGACCATAGCCCAATTATATGGTTAGACTGAGTATACGTAATCGAATCAGATTTTTTCTCAATTCAATCCGATTAGAAGACCGAACTTTTAGTAAATTAAATGAAACTAATCCAATCTGAATTGTGCAAAAATCCAAAATTTGAACTATGAACTCCGTTATGATCCAAAAAAATCATTATTGAACACATCACCTTGCATGCACTTAAGTTAAGGGGTGTCTATAAGGTATCCGTAACCGATATTGCGGGTACCCGAATCCGGAATTTTAAAAATTTTACTACCCTAAACCTGACCCGTGAGGCATTGCGGGTATCCCGATACCCACATCGGACCCAAACCCGCAGGTGCCGAAGCCTGCTACGTTAAGGATTGGACAATTACCAATATTCTTGCCTAAAACATTTTCCACTGTAATTCCTATACTCATTTCATTAGAATATTTATTTTGTTAACTCATCATCTGGTATTACTAAAATTTGTTCCCTTCCATTAATGGCAATTAAGGTATAGAAAAATATGTTGATTTGTAAGTCATCTTTAACGACAATTCTTGTTCCCCAGAAATTGAAGTAATTCAAAATATTTTCAAATTTGTACGAAAACTTAACATTTATAATGAAATAGAATCAAATGTGATATTTTCTTGCTCTCATAAAAACAAACTATTAAAACATTCGTATCTAAAAATCAATTAGCAACATTTGTTAGTTAATCCCTGTTTTGATATTACTTGTATTTACTCCTCCCTTCGTCCCATAATAAGAGTCATATTTTGTCATTTTGGTCTATCTCACAATAAGAGACACATTTCAATTTTACCTTCAATGGTAAGTAGATCTCACATTCCACTAACTCATTTCACTCACATTCTATTATAAAAATAATATAAAAAAGTGGATATCATATTCCACTAACTTTTCCAACTCACTATTATTTACATTTCTTAAAATCCGTGTCCACACTCCTAGTGTGGGACGGTGGGAGTATATAATTAGATTCTCTCTTTGTATATATGACATTACTACTTTGAATCTTTCGAATGTGAGGATTTTAGAGTTGGCTGCCAAGTTGGAGTGAATGATGGTTTCAGTTAGTCTTAAATAGTAGTAAATTTTAGGTGAGTGAATAAATGAATTAAGGATGTAATTTGAGCTTTATAGCTACAGTTGAGCCTTTTTCTTACTTAAGTACTACCCCTATATTTGAGTTGGGTAACGAATTTTAATCGGGTATATACCCGGTCGGGTATCGGGTATCGTTAAAACGGTCGATGAAGAGCAGCCATACAAATAAAGGAAATCGTTGTGGAATTCAGAGATTGAGAACTGAGAAGTGGGAATGTGAATTGTTTTTGGTAAGTAAAGGATAAAAATTCATATATATTCAAAAAAATAGTTAATCTGTAATGTTAATTGAAGATATTATTTTTAGGAGGCGAAAGAAGTTGTATATAAATAAATACTAGTACTATACTATAAAAATGATCCATTGTTTCCAAATAGAACATTCAATTGTTTCAGTCATTTCAAATTGTCGTAGATAGTTATGAACATACGTGTGAAATACTACAAATTATAAAAAGTGAGCGACTAATTAGTATATTGAATTGGTGCAAATCATCTTGTAAAAAATAAATGGATACAAGACAAATAGAAACTAATAGTATAAGCTAAAGAAAATAAAAGAAGATGAAAGTACAAAATTGAATCCTTGTAAAATTGAAGAGAGAGGAGTAGTATGTATATATAAAATGAGGTTGCCCAAACATCAGCATGAACAGCAGGAGCGATGCATTATATGGAGAAATAGCTTCGGTGTTGTCTCAACTGCAACAAAGAAAGACAAGATGGTGAAGAAATAGTTGAATTAGGTGAGAAGATAGTTTTTCAAGGAATTAACAAGCATGCATTGAGGGAAGGTCCGCAGCATGCAGAGTATTTGTGGATCTTTCTTCATGGCAGCGCCAGTTTTCTTGGTCGCCACGGCCACAGCTATTATTAGTGTACTAAAGTGGCAGTCACATCTAAACAAGAAATTGAGCAAAACAGCAGAAATAATGATTTTGAATGCCAAATTTGGAATCGCTCAGTTTCTTGCTCAGATGTACCCACTAGTAGTTGTGGTTGTGGTTGTGGCGGTGAAAAAAACTGCTGATGCCACCAAGAAAAACCCATAAATATTCTGCATGCAACGGATTTTCCTCTCGACCATCGATTCTAGCCCCTTCGTAGTGTAGGTCCTTGAAAAGTTGCCGATGATCTTTTTAGCAACACTCATACAACTATTTCTCCACCATTTTGTGTTTGTTTGTTGTAGTTGAAAGAATGCCGAAGCTATTTCTCGAGATATGTAAGAGGTAATCTCTCGTTGCTGATGTCTCATTATATACTGTCCTTTTACAAGGATTAATGCAATCAAGTAGTCCATTTTGTTACGTGCAGATCTGTGTGCCTTATAAAATGATTCATACAATCAAGGAGTGAGTAATCAAATCTTATTAGGATTATGTGCTCGAGACTCATGGAAATTATGGACATCAAATTTTCAGCATGTTCAACATTTACACACAATATTTTCGGTATCCATGTGCATTACAAACAATTTTTTGGTAGAAAGCCATGAAATCTCCTATTGAACATAGGAGTAGGTATTATTTTGTAAAACAAAACAATCATTAAATGTTCTGAACTGACTCAGTACGTATTCCATGGATTTCCAAAATTCAATTCTTTCCGGAAGAAGTTGAAATCTAATTTCATTCTTATTATTTGGATTATGGAAATCCATTCCAAAGATTTGGGTTTTGGAAAAATAATTTGATTTTCATGCGAAAGACTTTAAATGAAATCTTATTTCATTCTTAAAATTTTGTTTAGGAAATACTCCCTCATATCCCCAAAAAAAGCTTGACAACATTTGAAACGACAAGTATTTTAATGCATAATTGGTAAATTAAGTAAGAGATATATAGAAAGAAAACATGATTGGAGTATTGTTAGTGGATAATGGGGTTCATCTCATTAGAGAGAGAAAAAATTGTCTTAGATAGAATTGGTCTATTTTTAAGGGATGTCCCTAAATGGCAAATATGGTCTATTTTTAAGGGACTGAGGGAGCACTACAAACAAAAAAAAACCAGAAAATTTTCTAATGCAATTACGGGCATTAATTTGTGTTTTTAAATATACCACCAATGTTTCAAAAAGTGTCCTTATAGTTGGTGTCCCAACTAAAACTAGAAGACCCAAATGGAAACGTCCTGAGAAAAGGGATTTAGGGACGCTTTCTTTTGCGTAGGTGGTTATTTTTTAAAACTTTCCAATATAAGTATTTGCGTATCAATTTTTGTGTCCTTAAAAGATAGGTTTTTTATAATGGAGTAATATTCATTGAAATGGACAATTAATGGGGACAGGAAGAAGTGATTTGCAAAATTAATCTACAAATAGTTAGAATACAAATCTAATTATATCATTGTTAGAAATTCCCCTTAGAGTAAATTACGGACATGAACCAGATATATATTCATAATCAATATTGCACGTTGAGCATTTAAACACAATCTTAGATGCCGCAGTCTCGCAGACGTGGTAGAATTGGGGCTAGGAGTGGACGTAGAGGGTGCCCTCGTACCCCTCGAAGCTGCACTAGTAGAACACGGATCGATCCAACCCGGAAGGCAGTGCCACCACGACCTGGTTGCTCTAAGCACCTGCCATGTTCCGAAACATGACGAACCTGTCTCCGTCGATAGCTACGAATTTGGTTAGGATTATCACATCATGTGTTTTATTAGTAGGTGAATATCATGTTTTCTACAAACTATCAACTCAACACACATAAAATTCACATTAATTATTTCCATTTTAGAGTTGCAATTTCCAATTGCATCCACGATATACGATGAATTAAGTGTATAATTAAGTCTATTTTGATCAATTAAATTGACTCACTACGGTTGTTATCATGTTCTTCATTATATTTATTGGCTAGAAACTCCATTTGTTGCTCCAAATTAAAATGTATTAGACGTTAACTTGATTCTTCATCTCTATTGTCATTTCGATTTTGGTTGTTTTGAATATCATTTAAAGTGCACAGTTTATGATATTTGATTTGGTATTTCCACTAATTTATAGTACTAATATATATTTTTACTCGTTAGCATTGCATATGTACTTTGACACATCAATTCAATGCACAGGAAATGAGCTACAATTATTTGAAGAATTGACATAGCAAAACAAAAAATGCTCATTTTTCATGATACAGGCTGCTTTTTTATTGACGTTTTGGTCTGTAATAAGTGGTAACATCATAGAAAAGTATAAGGAACTTTTATTTTTGGGGGTGTGACAGATTTTGTTGCATAAAAAGATTCTTTCATCTAAGCAGTCAACAAGTAGCATAGTAATGTCATCACCAACCATACCTCCCAAAATTATGAAACCATTCTTTTCTAATGTTTTAATTACCATTTGATGATATTTTGTTTAGTTTTAGTGAGTGAAGTAGTTGGCTTAAGACAGTCCAATTGACCTACCTTTGACCCCTCCCCCAATGGTTAAATGTCCTCTTCATTATTTAATAAATAGTCTTTTGGTGTTTCATTATTGTCGACTTATATGGATGCATATATTATTGATCGTTTTATTTTGGACAATATCAATATGCGTTATTCCATCTCTTAAAAATAGTGGCTTTTAGAACAACACATATTTTAATACTATATATGATATTGATAAAATAGTATTGGTGGATGGTGTGACCAAGTTATTGATATAGTATAATTGGTGAAAAATTTTTAAAAACAAAAGTTGATTAAGTTTGGTGGGCAAACTAAATGGTAAAAAAGAGACTATTTTTTGAAAACGAGCATTTGACAATAGCTATATTATTATCAGAATTCTACTCTTACATCAGAATTATAAATATTGAAACAAGAACTGAGACGCTTGTGGTAAATTTTACTTATTGATCTTTGCACAGGGGCACTACGGTGCTACCATAGATAGGGTAACACCATACCATCAATATAGTCCGTTAGATCTCATTTATGGACGCCTAGGATTAAATTTCGTGAATAGAACACGGATTGTAGTCTACTGTATTAGATATTGCAGTCTATTGTATAAGATATTGCAGTCGTGGTAAACTGCAATATTGTTGTGGTAAGACTGCAATATTCAATGAATAACACTGCAATCTGGTAATGTAAAAATTAAAGATTTCCTATTTTACCCATCCGCGTTTTTAATTGATTCAGCATAATGCTGCCACATGACAGCTTGACAAGCACACGATTTTCAGATCCAATGGCCTAAAATGATGGTATGGTGTCATAATAAAGAGTGTTGTCATTTTAACACATCCCTATGTGCACATATATATAATTAATTATAGTCAAAAGTATTTCCGTTCACAAAAAATATTTTTGTCTCTCCAAAATTAGTCTTTCATCTGGTTATGGTAAATTTCTCTGGTGAAGTGTGTCCTATTTGTCAATAACATTACTTTGATTCTTCTCTTTATCTTTAACTTCTTTTACCAAATTTTCATTATAACCTGTATGTCTATTGTTAAGAATATTTTTTATGAACGTAATAATTTGTTCCTTAAAAATGTTTTTATTATGAAAGTTGAACAAGATATGAAAGTTGAGAGAAATCATGTGGTTTAATGACTTGCACTATCGTTATAATGAAAAATAAGACGTGGGAAGCATCAATGATTATGGTTAGTATTTTAAAATATCACATGCAAAAGTTAACTTTATTTATAGGGATCACAAATTCACAACCCTATATGATTATATAGTAATTCGTTAATTATTGGTGTCACATAGTATTACTGCTTCAATCTCACGTATTTTATTTTGTAGTACATGAAATAGATGATATATGCGCACTCTTATGATCTGTTAAATATTTTAAATGTGGAAATTTGTTTGCTTAATTATGTATTAGAAGTGACTAACATGTGTCAATATTACTAGATATGAATGAGAATTATATTCTCATATATAACCAAAATAAATAAGTCCATTTCGTTTGATATACCGACTTTTGTATGGGGTCCATTTCTATTATATGTCCAACCAACTTCACTGTCACTCACAAAATGTGAGATGAATTAATAGAACTTTATTTTTTTATGATGCTTAAAAGTGCAACTTAATTATACTCAGAGACTTGAAAGGTTTTACCCTCACTTTTGTTAATTATAAATGACTAAGCCACAAAATAGTCCATCGACAATGCAGTTTAAATATTTGGTACCCAATGAATTTTCATTAGTAAGAATAATCTAGGAATATAAGAGTAATAACATTTGATATATCTTTTTGCACGATTTTATACTACATTTTTGTTATTTTTAAAATTTGCCTTATAGGGCATTATTATCCATTGACTTTCTTACTAATTGTTTATCATTGCATATCAATTTTGGCTTACACAAATAAGGTATTCAAAGAAAAGAAAAATAAAGTAGATGAAAAATAACATAAGAAAGAAGAGAGGCACAAAAAGTAGAAGAAAGAAAGCATAAGAAAGAAGAGAGCGAAGGAAAAAATGAAAGAAAGAAAATGTGCCAGCCAAAAGTGGTGTGCAATGATATATAGTTGATGTGTTGGTCATTCGATGTGTCAGCTAAAAGTGGTGTGTGATGATGTATAGTTGATATGTGCCGGTCAATCAATGCGTGACATCCAAAAGTGGTCTGCAATGATGTATAATTAATGTGTTTCGATCCATTATATATTAATAGAAAAAACAATAGAAAATAGCACAAAATAATCTTAAATGCGATTACTCCTATATGCACGGGCTATCCTTGTTAATAGTAGAATTAATCGGGATTGAAAAATATTAGAATTGTTTATTTATCCATATTTAGGGTTGATAGGGTTTATGGATAAGTACAAGTTGATCTATAAATCGAAATATGATTAACATCAGAATATCCAAGTTTTTTTTTTCGTATATGGAATTTGATGGCCGCGAATACAATCAATGAGTCTACTATAGAATTTGCAGCTAATATCACCTCAAATAATAGAAGTTGCATGGACAAAAAAAAGATAAATAAAATTGAAGATATGGCCATTCACCGATTTACTTGACATTCTTGAAATATAAAACTCAACAAATGATCATTTATCATTAATAGTTTATTGCCATTTTATTATGGAAAAACTTAATGTACTTCTATGTGGAAATAAATTAGTGATTTTTTTATGAAAGTTCAAGTGATAAATAAGTACTTAGATTGGAATAATAGTAATCAACTAATCATTATGCCGGAGATAAAATAGCTTGCAAATGTTACTCCCACTTTATACAATAAAGCCATATAGATTTCCAAACTGGTGTATATATTAAAATTTGAAAATAAATGTAATACTACTTCATATATTGTTCTCAATTAATAAGTGCACTGAATAACAAGAATTTATTCCAGCCATACACATTAATTAAGGACGTGTAAGCGAATGGACTATAAGATCTTATTGAATAAAATAAGACTATATGATTTTTTTTATGGGAAAAGAAATGATACTATTAAAAGATTGATAGGTTGGAGGAATTAATGGTTCCGAGTGTTATAAGCTTCCCAGGAGCACAAGTCATCCATGAAATAATGGCATTGACACCAACTTATCATTTCAAAATTCTTTTAATTGATTTAGGTTTATAAATAAACATCACCTTTTTATTTAGATTGTATAGTCAAAGGGAATTCACATTTCATCAAAACTTCAAAATATCGGTTAATTGTCTAAGATAACAGCATTTAATTATCTGAATTTATAAGTTTTACAAAATGTCAAAATATTTTAATTAAAAATTCTTCTTTTATTTTCTTACTACTACAATTTTAGCACAATAAAGTACCGACTGCAGCCCACTTTTGTATGCAAGTATACAAACTATACAAAAGAAAAAACAAAAACATGTATATTTGTTACATTATCTTCTTATTATGAGTAGACAATTTCCAATTTACAGTCACTGTCATATGATAGATGAAACCAAAAATATTTAATAATATGTGTAGGACGAATTAGTAATTATAAAAAGAGACAAAATATAAAATAACCATTTACTTAATTTAAGCAAAAGTTAATTAAAATTGATATATTTTAAATTTAATTTTCTTACTTTTTGCTAAATAAATAGTGTTGCTTCACGGATAGAAAGTAAAATAGTACTAGTATTATGTAAAAAATTGTAAGAGTATTTATTTAACCGATTCAATGCGTTGCTATTTTCTTTATCTATACACTAGCGGACTCCACCAGATAACAAAAATAAAATAAAATTTTCATGATCTCAATAAATACAGAGTAGTTTATTTCTAATTAACTGTTTGATTATATATGTATTAACTAAGTCAGTACTCAAATCCTTGAGTTTAATTTAAAGTTGAGTCGTTCATTGTTAAGCGTTTGTATTTTCTATTTAAACACATACTCTAAACACATCGAACAAACACAAACACAAAAACATTAATAAGTGAAATAATAAAACGAACACACACAAACACAAAAAAATTAATTAGAGAAATATTGTTTGAGCAAAAAGAAGGGCGTGCATGTGCGTTGCTTTGAATTGTGGGTTATTGTAGCAACCAATCAAAATTAATGCATTTAATATTGCCTTAAGAGTGGTAGCACAAATCCACAATTCCATATGGTAAATATAACTAGTGATGTTAAATGACCATAATATGATCAACCATAAAAATAAAATAATAATAATAATAATCTGTACATTTAATGCTAATTAGTATTAACACCCGTGCTATGCACGGGCATAAAAGTTTCAAATTATAAATACAAAATAAATGAATATATAAAACCATAAACCATGTATGGCTATATCTTTCACCCAACTATTACATTAGTACGCACAAAAATATGGTCATTTTCATTTATGGAAAGTTATCCCAATTTATTACCCATATACACCAAGTTATTTATAACTTATACCACCATTAAAACATTACTTCAACTACTCTTCTCCCCCTCTCATACTTTACAAATTTTATCTTAATTTCCATAGCATATTATATGCCTATATTTTTATTGAACGAAGAGAGTAATGTACATAAATATAATATTTTAAGAAGCATAAAAGAGAAATAGGAATCAAAGTTATAAAGAACAAAATCTTATCTCATAAAAGAAATCAAAATCAAATAAATTGTACCTTTTCATACTACCTTGAATGTCCACAATCTTATTTCATGACGCAAATTATTTTGTCACAATCTCATCATATGAATATCATCACCCAAACACTTTCATTTTACTTAATTAATATTTTAACATTTCTTGAATATATGTACTATGCAAGTTTAGAGAATTTGTTTTTCTTTCATCCAAAATAAAATTATAATAAAATTTTATATAGTTATACTATCTTAATAATAACTTATAAAAAAACTAAATGTCTCAATAAAAAAATTACTTAAATTGCAACAAATATTATAATAGTAAGTACCAAATGGATCTTTAACACTATAGGTTTTAATGATTTAGCATAACTTATGATGTATGGCCAAAGACTAAATACATAGTAATTATTTATAATAGATAAAATAAAATCAACTCAATTAGAATTATGTATACTAAATTTAGCTGTAGAATTAACTGTAGAATTATGTATACTAAATTTTGTATTATCCGATAATCTTTAGTTGACTATTAATTTCTTCCGTTTAATTTCAGACCGTAGCATAACTTGATATATGGCCAAAGACTAAATGAGTTATTGAAACATGGTCTGTCGTGTGAGTGTGTGTATAATAAATTCCTAGATCGAGCTACCAAGTCCACTGAATCCACTAAACACTAGATCCGAGAGGATCCCTCCAGATTGCATGCTTCCTTCCTTATATAGGTGCGGTAGGATCTTCTAGAAACCTTCACAGAAATCTCCATTCTGCCCTTCAGCTTCACGATCCTTCCGTCTAGTTGTTTCCTACGAATTTGCTCACTTATTCACCATAATTGCATGGTCCTTGGAATCCACCTTCTTTGTTCCTCGACCTGGTGAATTCTTCTACACATCTGGCTCAAAACATGTGTTAGACCTTATAATTGTATGAATTCACCCCCTAGACCTATGCATGAAATTAGCCTTATCAGTTATTAATATTGGAAAGAATAAATTTCTTACTTCCCACTACATACACGTATAAAAAGTAAATTTCCACTTAAAATAACGATAATATTTTATGCATCTTATTTGTTTTGAATAATATGAAATTTACACTACTCTTATATTTAGAAGTTATACAAACTTTATAAGTTAGATTTAATTTTACATGTATGAACTGCCTTAATTTTACACTACTCTTAATACTACTCTTTAGTAGTATTATTTAATTAATTAGAGACTAATTAAAATATATGAACTGAAAACTTTAATTGAGTAATTATAGGATGAAAATTGTAAACATTACATATTTGTGTTGTCGTTTAGCCTGTGAATTAATTCAGAAAAAAAATATTACAATAAAGGATTAAATTACAATTTTAACCTAAATAAATGGAAGACAAACTAAACTCTATAGCACAATTCCAATTTTAATCCAAATATAAGGCTAATTAGCATATACTACTACTTTTATAACTAAATTGTAAAAAAAATGAAAAATATATATGAAGTATATACTAAATCCAATAAATTAATAGTCCAAATTAAATCTAACTTTTAAGACACAATAATACCTAATTTAGGACTATATTCAATTAAAAAGAAAATCAATCAATGGAGTATAAAATTTTCCAAAAATCCAACTCAATAAAAACCTAAATAAACCCTACCAACCCTACGATAAAAGTTGCGCCTCCCTATTCTCCATCTCTCTCCCAATCACGCCTCTCTCTTCCTCTTCTGCGCCTCCACACTCTCTCTCAATAGGCCTCGCCACCTCCCTCTCGTTGCCTTGCCTCGCCACCTCCCTCTCTCTGCCAATTGACGCTGCCACGCCCACCACCGTACCGTGCTCGTCGGGTTTCCTTCCATCCTGCTTAACTGTCTATTTGGTCGGCCATGGTGTCGCCGGATGGCTCTTGCAGAGTTGCAGTGCCTGCACCGCCGCCGTTGCCTCCGTCTCTTCGGCCGGATGGTTCTCTTCCAGCCGCCGTTGCTACCTACGTCCCTTCCGCCGTCGCCGCTGCCTCCATCCCTTTTGTCGCCGCTGCCTTTATTTTCCGTCCATGCATCTCCGGCGCTGGCCTCATCCCCGATGAAGTATCTTTTTCATGTTTCAGAATATAGAATTTAAAACCAATATTAAGTTATTCAAAGTTTCAGAAATGTATAAATGGAAAGATTCTACATAGATTTTTGCTAATTTGATATGTTTGTTCCTTTGCCAAAGCCATTGCTGGAGTTCTCGCCGGAGCCATCACCGGATTCCAAGCAGAACCACCCCCTATTTTGCAATCAGAAAATTAGTCCATGATACATAAATGTAGATTCAACTAATGGCAGGCTCTATTTAAAAGTGTTTCAAAACTTTTTCAAGAAGCTAGAATTTTATTGAACAATACTCGAAATAAAATAAAGAAATAAAAGCCACTTCATCTCTCCATTTTCCCTCCAAAAAGGGTATCATTGTCTTTTCACCAAACTGGCACTTTAGATTATGATAGATTTTGCTTGAAACTTGTTCCATCTTAAAAGTACCAATTTTTTAAGACTAATTTAGCCTTATGCATAAATAGGGAGTAGAGTAAAATTAAATAGAGAGTATTTATCTTGGAAATATTGAATAGTGTAAGTGTACGTTTCTTTTGTGTCATATTTCTTTCCGGTTTTTCTTTTTTTATTTTACTTTTATTTATATTTTTATATTATTATTTAATATATTTTATATAACTACTTTTAAATTAGAATATAAACATATTCATGATATTAGAATTCTATAATTCGTACTTAGATTAACTTATAAATGAAATAATTTAAACTATATTATATTTAGCATTAATTTTAAATAAATAAATGTAAACATTATACTATAAAATTATTTTATATAAAATTAATTAAAATATTTTGAGGAAAGATTGTTTCAATATTAAATGTATATATTGAAAATATATTATTATTAAATAATATACTAGTATAAAATTGATGGTCGAAGATTAATTGAAATCTTTAAAATAAATTTGTGTAATTAAATTAGTAACTTAAGTGTAGTAAGGAGACACTTAATAAGAAAATATTTAATTAACCCTTATTACAATAGAAATAGTGCAAGTAGTTTAGGATGAGCCAAAAAAAAATGTTAATAGCATTAGACGGATGTAGTAGTAACTAGTAGTTTCTCCGTCCTAAAAGAATATGCATTCTTTCCTTTTTAGTCCGTCCCCCAAAAACATTCTCTTTCCAATTTTGAAAACTAATGAGTGTGGGACTCATTCATAATAATAATACTTTAATTTTTTTTTTTCTCTCCACCTCTCTCTTACTTTATTAATTTTGTATTAAAACTCATGCCAAACCTAAAATATATATTCTCTGAGGACGGAGCGAGTGGTAAATTATACAAGTGAATTGTCATTTAAAGGTACATATGATACGATAAGGTCCACCCATGCAAGGAATCATTATTATTATAAACAAACTCAATAATTCAATAGTATTATATACAATTGAATCTATAATATAACACTATAATATATTAAAATTCACAATCACAAAAATTGAATCAAGGATTAATGGTATTTCCATCTGAAAATTAATACAAGTATTCCATCCATCACAACTCATGTGATTGATTTCTTTTATTGTTGTTATTTTGGAAAAAAATTATACTCCCTCCGTCCCGAATAATTCGTCTCACTTTGACCGGGCACGGATTTTAAGAAATGTAATCAAAAGTAAGTTGAAAAAGTTAGTGTAATGTGAGTCCTACTTTTATATATTAGTTTTATAATAAAATGTGAGTAGTAATGAGTTAGTGGAATATGAGGTCCACTACAAAAATGGTAAAAAGTGAAATGAGACAAATTATATGGGACGTACCGAAATGGAAAAAATGGGACAAATTATCCGGGACGGAGGGAGTAACAAATAGTTATAGTGTAAGAATGAGAATAATGTAGAAGAGGACTTCCTATATATTATTCTCGCTTTTACTTTACTTTCTATTCACCTTAATTATTTATTATCATTTTTCTGAAACACGTGCCGAAAACAAGTCAATTACTTAAATTGGGACGGAGGGAGTGTAATTTTAAAATTTTTGTTGAATCGATGGCTAGTGTTTGTTTGATCTTAAATTCAATTAGGTCTCAATTAATCTTCCATGCGAATTTTTATATTATATTGGATTTATTCATAATTTCTATTGATTTATTTTGGTTTTATAGTTGTTGATTATTGCATATTATTCCATAGTATATTATTGAATTCTAAGTGTTGATTATAAATATTACTACTAGTACCTGATAAGTTAGTGTAGAAACCGATTAAGATTCAATTTTGATTTTGATAATAGGGAGCGAAAATCTATAACCGATTAACTAGATCGATAGAATAAGCATACCTCATTACAATATACTAAAATAATAATATAAATAGAAAAATATGTGCAAACATCTCTATTTACATGACATTGAGACATATTACAATTTATAATTCAATTGTTTATTGATTGTTATTATAATCTGAAAACCTAAGTTGTGGCATTTACACGATTGTAATAATATTATTGAACTCATTTGGGGTATCAGTTGATATTAATGATTCAAAGAAAAATTTTCAATGGTAATTTTAATTTCAATTGTTCTTGAATTTAAGAGCATTTTGATTAATATCTAATTCATCTATATAAATAAAAATTTAAATATATAAAAATGTTAAATAGTATAATACTCTACTATACTACTCCATAATTTTCATACTAATTACTAAGTATACACACGTAAACACCTATATAATACTTAGTAGTAGTATATCAATCCATTAAGATATATTTATATATCTCTAAAACAATTGATAATGATAAAATATTAATATTATAACTTAATTTAAAAGTTATTTTTATTTTAAACGGTACAATGGAAGTGCCTAAAAAGAAATAAATTAGGTTAAGTAAGAGATTAAACTTTATAACTCCCCACTCTAGCCATTACCCATTCCCCCATACGTGAATTTCCATCACTCATAGTACTCTATTAGAGTATTGTTAGTTAGCTTATTTCCAGCCTATATATAAGGCAAATTAATGTAGTTTGTAAACCAACTTTTCCACAATGTAGTCATTAATGAAATTCCCTTTCTCTTCCCTTTCTCTCTTTCACCGACGGTTTCTCTCATTTCTCCATGGCAGTTTCTTCAATTTCTTCCATAGATTTCTTCTCTGCTTTTTCAATTCTCCAAATTTAACATGGTATTAGAGCGCAAATCCGCTGCGTGCCTCTGATTACCTCTATCTTCTCTATCTTTTGTTTGGATTTTTCATTTTTTTTCCATAGCTAGGGTTTGTGAGTTTGATTCATGAGAGTTTTTCGCCAAGTCTCTCACCGGATTCAGTCTTCACCGGTGCTCCAGGTTTTTCTATTCTCTCTCTTTGGCTTTGAAATTTCAGCCGATCTACTTTTTTTTTCAAATCTCAATCACCGATTGAATTCGGTTTTCTCAATTCTCACAGATTGAAATAGGTTTCTATGAATCTGAAATATCAATTGAAATAGGATTCTATGAATCTGAAATATCAATTGAAATAGGATTCTATGAATCTGAAATATCAATTCTGTTTCTGGTTTTTATTCACCGAGTTTTGGTTGAATTCATCTCTATTGTTTGTGAATCTCTATGTTCACCGATCTGTTTCCTTTCATCTTAAATCGGTTTTCTCTTTAATTCCGATGTTTGTATCGGAAATCTCAGTTCTCAGATCTGATGTTTGAGTCGGTTTTTTTTTCTATGAATCTCAAATCACCGATAATAAAAATTGGTTTCTCTTCTTTTTCTCAATTCCTCTCTTCTTCACCATTTTGGTGTTACCAGAGCTCATTTTCTCTCCTTTTTTAGATAGGCTCCTGTATTTTTTCTCAAGTGTTTGGAGTTATCAGTTTGTTGGTGATGCTAGGCAAATAAACATGTTGGTTTGTTGGTGCTGTTTGTTGGTGTTGTTAGGCACTTTCTGCCAAGTTTTCAAGTTCAAATCTCTGTTATCTAGCCTCTTGTTTGGCTTTTGTTTGAATTGGAGGAAGAGCACCTGATAATGCAGGTTCCTACAACTCCAAACTGCGACACAAGTTTCTTTTGTGATGAAGGTGACTCAAGTCTATGAAGTTGCTGCTGAAATTTGGGGTGGCGCTTGATTTAAACTTTTTTCGGCAGTTCCCGACTTCTCTTATATCAACAATCAAATGCTATTTTGGATATACTAGAATTGGAGAATAAATGTAATTAGGATTTAGTAGTTTGTAGTTGTTTTGTTGTTGTGTTTGTGGTCAAGATGCTTCCATCTTGAGGGGGGCTATTAGAGTATTGTTAGTTAGCTTATTTCCAGCCTATATATAAGGCAAATTAATGTAGTTTGTAAACCAACTTTTCCACAATGTAGTCATTAATGAAATTCCCTTTCTCTTCCGTTGCTGTATTGATGGAGAGAATCAGAGAACACCAAACTTCATTTATGGACTACATTGTGCCAAGATTGTTTACAATGAAGCATGAAGAGCCTATATATAGCAACTAAACTAACTATCAACTAACTAGAATCCTAACTAACTAACTCAACGGCTAGTACAGCTGGCATTAACTAACTACAATAACCGTCTTCTTCTCTTGTTCTATCGGCTGAGCTAGCATGTAGGTGACGTGCATGGAGTTGCATTGGAGCTGCATCAATGGTTGAGCTAGGATCTGGAAGCTTCGAGCTGTTGCGAGCTGATCTTCGACTTGCGAGCTGATCTTCGACGTGCATGGAGTTGCATACTCTAATATACTCCATTAATACTGTATTATTTCTGTTAGTAAAGGACAATTTTGTAAGACAACATAAGTATTAAACAGACTTATTAATTTATTATTTGTTTCTTATGTATAATGACCAAAATATCCAATTATGGTCGGCCATAATATGGCCGGATAGCATTATCCAAATAATTTGACAATTTTAGTTGTAGGACTTAGAAAAGTGGAGAAAAAGGAAAAAGTTTGGGAATGGGTGAAAGCTAACCCCGTCAATCATTTTCTTGTTTTCTTTTTCTTTTTGTTGGGGGTGAAATTTTTGCCACTTTTTGCTTTTTAAAATTTTTGGATTTTTTTTCTAATGTGTATGTTATCATTTTTCTGCTCTTTTTATTTTCTTGCCTTCCATTTTCCTCTTCTCATAAAAACTGGAGTTTTGTTAATTAATTAAAAGAACATGTATGCTTATCAAGTTTGTTCTTTTGAAATTGAATTGCGGGATTTAAAAGGTATCCTATTAAAAATAAAATATTTTTCTTTTTAAATTGTCTCATTAAAAATAAAATATTTATTAAAATGAAAATATCATCCTCTCTATTTTTCCTTCTTTCTTATTTTATTCTCTTTTCATTAACTCACAAAACAACACTATATAAAATTTCATATCAAAAAGTAAATGTTTCATATTTAATGGGATAAAGGGAGTAGGAATATTATTTTGAGTATTTTAGGAAGTACTATTAAATAACTCACTGTAGATAAAAAAATTTTATTACCATCATTTATCACTCCCACTCCTCATTTTCTTTCTCATCTTTTTTTCATGTGCAATCAAATCAAATTATTTGCAATCATATTAATTATACTAATATGCCCGTGACCGGTTGACCACGCTGCAAGAACTCCTCCTCTATGTAGATATCTTCGTCAAAATACAATATGCTACTATTAAATATATTAATATATAATATATCACAAACATATTATAGTGGAATTTGACTGCTCACTCTTTTTATTGTTAATCTTCCCCCTCTTTTTGTCCCCTATCATTATAATTATATGAACACATTACTCACTCGTCAACACCAACCTAACCATTATGTTTCTCCTCTAATCCCTCTCTTCACTCCACACGCTCCATTATTACCCCACCCCACAAAAAACAGATCAAAAGTATCATAAAATTTCATCAATTTTTTTATATTTTATCTTGTAAATTTATTCAAAAAATCCCTCTTGGAAAACTATAGAGTGGGACAGCGTATGACAGACTGAAAAAATAAGGACCAAATAATTAAAAAATTATGCCTTAGAAATAAATAAAATCCCAACCCAACACCTCCATTTTCTCATTCTCTGTCAGTCACTATAATGGTCTTTTGAATTCTGCAACCAATCCCCACCAAACTGGGCATTTAGTTTTGTAAATTTTGAAGGCAAGTAAAATAGCAACATGAAACCAAAAATAGAGAAGAATGGTGCAGAAATTTCCATTGCCAAATACAAATCAACGTAAAAGTCTAATACACCCACTCAGTTTTTTTGGAATAGTTCTGCCAACTTTTCTTGGTTTTACACTGTGCAGATTCCAGTTGCCTTTCTTTAAGAAAACAAGTCAATTATTAAGCAGAATAGATAGATACAGTATTTGTACGTATACAGGGGAAAAAGAGGCGACTGGTTTCTCACTCCGTTGATTCCGCTTGAGTTCTTGCGAGACCCATTAAGAGGGAAGCTCTCCCGCAATCGCCGCACAGTGAGAGAGGGAGAGAAGTGAAAAAGATCTTTTTCTTGATTTGCCGTATAAAAACGGGAGCTTGAATTTAATTTCCGACGATCCACGAAACCGGCATTGCTTTCCCCCAAACTGAGCTCGGCCCACCTCAAGATTTGGTATATTCTGATCTGGGCTTGAATTGCTTTTCTTCTCCGAAGCTCACGGCGGCGGGTTTGATGGGTTGGTGAGTCGACCCAGTGGCGCGGCCGCTATGGGTTGCGTGTCGTCGAAGCAAACGGGTTCGGTTACGCCGGCCGCGCTGGACCACTCGGGGGCGTTCGTTGGCGGGTCGGGCCGGAGCAGGGTGGGGAGTGGAGGCGGCGGCGGTTTGGCGGCGGAGCTGGATGCGAACTTGAAGAAGGTGAAGAAGAGAGGGTCGACTGAGTCAGGGAGCGAGGTGGGCGAGTCGGGGAGGACGAGTTCGAATGGGTGTGGGAGTGAGTCGGTGAGTTTTAGGCTGGGGAATCTGCATAAGTTTGTGGAGGGGGAGCAGGTGGCGGCAGGGTGGCCGGCGTGGCTGAGCGCGGTGGCCGGCGAATCCATCCAGGGATGGGTGCCGCTCAACGCAGACTCTTTTGAGAAACTTGAAAAGGTTTGAAATTTAATCTTTAATTGTGATTAGCCACGTCTTTTGCTTGTAAACGTGTGATTAATTAAGTCGTTATCATCTTTGTTTAGTGATTAGGGGTTGATTTATTTGGGATTTTTAGTACTCTGCCTGTCTCTTTTTCCTGAGTTATATTGGGAAATTTAATCATTAATATTGGGATGCATCAGTTGTCTGTATGTTCCGAGTTTTAGAGGTTGAAGAAGAAGTATGTACTACTACCTTTTATTCAATTTTATGCATATCAAGATCATTCATATGCGTATGAAATTTTCTTGAGTTTTCTTAATTATGGATAGATGGAAAGATTCAAGGAGGAGGTGATGAGTTCTTATTGGTTTAGGGTATTTGCAGTTATTGTAGTAGTATCATTCAAGCTGGAGTGTTTATTTTTTAGATGGTGAAGTTATAACTGAGTTAAAAAGGATTAGTTTTGTTGCCATTTCAATTGTAGCAAGTCATTTCAGCTACATATTACCATTAACTGCTTACTGAAAATGATTTCTTTTATAAAAATCTGATCTTGAAGTTTTCCAATAGAACATGAGAAGCTCCATTGATAGTGGGGTGAAGTAATAATGTTAGCTGATAAGAACTAAGGTTTCGTATAATTGGGGGGTTTTGGCTGATAGAGATGTAAAGTTCCAAATGTATTTGAACAGATTGGTCAGGGTACATACAGCACTGTATTCAGAGCACGAGACTTGGAAACTGGGAAGATCGTTGCTTTAAAGAAGGTCCGGTTCGACAATTTTGAACCCGAGAGTGTTCGTTTCATGGCTAGGGAGATAACAATTCTCCGTAGGCTCGACCATCCAAATATTATCAAGTTGGAAGGTCTGATCACATCCCGATCTTCATGCAACATCTATCTCGTGTTCGAGTATATGGAGCACGATATCTCTGGACTACTATCTTCCCCAGAGATCACTTTCACCGAAGCACAGGTATAGATCATTCTTTGAGGCTTGAGCAGAGTAAATTGATCTTTTTGGGGCTATTGTCATGATCCCACTGGCTTGGTTTTACAGGTTAAATGCTACATGAAGCAACTGTTGTCTGGCCTCGAGCACTGTCATGCACGAGGAGTGATGCATCGGGACATAAAAGGCGCCAATCTTTTAGTAGATGACGGCGGAGTCCTCAAGGTTGCTGATTTCGGATTAGCAAATTTCAGTTCTTATGGGCAGAAGCAGCCTCTAACCAGTCGGGTTGTGACATTGTGGTATCGCCCTCCGGAGCTCTTGTTAGGCTCCATAGAATACGGGGCATCCGTTGATCTATGGAGCGTAGGCTGCTTACTTGCTGAGCTTCTTACCGGTAGACCCATCCTTCAAGGGAGAACTGAGGTTAACACCCTTTCCAACACTAAATTTCACACAATTTTATCTTTATAACTTATCTGAAGCATCACTTAATTTGTGGAATAGTGAAAACTGTATGTTATTTGTGTAAACAGGTTGAACAGCTGCACAAAATATTCAAACTCTGTGGATCACCGCCCGATGATTACTGGAAAAAGTCGAAGCTTCCTCATGCGACCTTGTTTAAACCGCAGCATCCGTATAAGAGCTCTCTATGGCAAACCTTCAAGGACCTGCCTGAGTCTGCTGTCTCCCTTGTGGAAACTCTCCTATCTGTGGAGCCACACAAGAGGGGTACGGCTGCCTCAGCCCTGGCTTCCGAGGTACCCTACAATGCCCATTTTCACATCTGCGAGTTGTATGGTTCGAATGGTTTCATGTCAAGTAGGATTCATTTTAATCACTTGATTCTTTGAATGTGTTGTTTAGTACTTCAAGACGAAGCCTTACGCCTGTGATCCATCGAGCGTGCCAAAATACCCTCCTAGTAAGGAGATAGACATTAAACATCACGAGGAGGCTAGCAGGAAAAGGCCTGCTGGCAGATCAAGGGGGCCTGAATCGAGGAAGCCTACTAGGAAGCAAAACGGAATGAATAAACTAGCCCCAGAAGAGGTCCTTTCCTGCTCTCTCTTGTGTATGTGATTCTCTTATCTATGTGTAGGTCTTGATCTGATTTCTGTATTTTACAGAACTTGCCTCCTCAAAAGCAAGGTGAAAAGAAAGTGAACGGAATCGGAGGCAGCAATTGCAAACCAGAGAATGTATTGGATCAGGAGCCACCTAAGCAGCCAACGAACGTGACGAAAGAGGTGTCCCGTGTGAAGAATGCATCTCAAGGGGATGATGTGTATCCAGGCCCTCTACAAGTATCAGGGTCGAGCGGTTTTGCCTGGGCGAAGAAGAGGATGATGGATTCATCTTTGAGGTCGCGGAGTAGGTCTAGTTCGAGGAGTCTGATCCTTGAATCTTCCGGTGCTATGCATCTGAGAAATAATTTGGATTCAGCCGGGGAAGAAAAGTGCGATAGTGTGAAAGAGGGGACAAAAGACCACGACTCGTATGAGACGTTTAAACGATCAATGCTCAAGAAATGGAGCCAGCTAGAGTGTCCGGACTCTTTTGATGGTTCGGATGGATACCACTCTCAAGAACTGTCGATGGCGCTATACCATAAAGAGGAAGCATCGTCTGCCAAGAGACGAAACATGGTTAGTTTGCATAATTTTCTACTCCGTGACAGAAAGATTACAGACTTAATGGTTTCATGAAAATGATAAAAATGTGTTCTTTTTGGTAATATATGATGCAGGTTTATCATGATGATCAAGGGGAGAAGGTTGAATTTTCGGGACCCTTGCTATCTCAATCGAAGAAAATTGACGAACTCTTGGAGAAACACGAGCGATGCATTCGCCAGGCAGTTCGAAGATCATGGTTCCAGAGAGGTAAGCTAATTATTACGCAGTTGGTGTAATGTAGATTAGGACTTTGTTGTAATAACACTAATAGCAGAATGTTACATATATGCAGTGAAAAGAAATGGGAAGTAAGTGCATATTGCTAAACTGAAGCATTTAGATGAGGAAATGGAGAGAGTGAGGAATGAATGATTTGATGTGGAAAGGAGAGACAGAAGAGGGAAGGCCATGACTGCTTCTTCTCCATATTCATTCATCAAAATTCATTATCATGCCTTGGAATATTTTTTGTATTACTGCTCCACCACTAATGTACAGGAGGTATGCATAAATAGCTGGTTATTCAAACCTTCCAATGTTTCTTATTTCCAAGAGATGGAAATATTAAAGTTGAAAGAAAATGTTTCTACTTGTTGTTTTGATAGATGATTGGAAATTGATAATATCAAAATTGATGTTATCGGCATTTTCGATGTGATTGTGGAATGATGGAAGTGCATCAGATAAGTGGAATACAAGAAACAAAGAAACAAAGGTTTTGATTAATTATCAATGTCCATAAGCTGTATAACAACATAAAAATGCTATACAAAATGTCAAACGACAACTATGATGACATGACACCATAATTTAAACATTCTCACCCACCCTAGGTTATCCATAAATGGGATCTCTATTATTAATTATATGCACACAAACATACATATACGGCTAAATTATAAATTATTGGATTAATAACCTGATTTGTGTAATAAAAAAAAAGAAAAATGATTTGTGAATCCCTAACATTTTAGTTATCTCTAGAAATACTTTTCACCATATCTGAATGGACTCGAACTCGAGAAGAGGTTCATTAAAATAGTCAATGCATTTCATATTTTATATCTAATATTCTAATTAAAGATGGCAATTTAAATCTCCACCAAATTATTGTTAATTAAACCCATCACATGCAATTGATCATTTCCCTTTATGAAATGCAACAAACGGTTACATACTAAGTAATTTCTTAACGTCACCGTTTTGCAATTTAGTCCCGTTAGATATGTTACACCAACAAAATCAGTATACAATTATTGTTAATTAACGTTGTAATAATATATAGTACTACTATATCTTAGCAAGTATATCAATTTAATAAAAAAAAATCATAAATACAATAATTCTGTTTTCTGATTATGATAGATCAACCAAAACTTTTCACTCAGAAACATTAATGATCCCCTTCCTGGTAGTTCGATTGGAAGTTAGTGTAATTGAAATGTCATTATTTCTTAAGACCATCCACTACGCGTCCCGCGCGCGGCTCGTGTTCCGTCCCGGAGGGACGGTTCCGCCGCGGGACGCGTTGCAGCGTTGCCCCCGTCCCCAGCCCGTCCCGGAGCCCGTCGCTGCGGGACTCGAGATGCGACGTCCCCCCGGCGACATGTCGAGCGCCCGACGCACGCGTGACTCCCACTCGCTGGCCCGCGAGTGGGCGTCGTCACTGATGACGCAATAATTATTTTATTTTTAAAAAAATTCGAATTTAAAATTTTTATTTTCAAACGGTAATATTACCGTTTTGTTTTTTATTTTCAATTTTTTTTAATTTTTTTTTATTTACTCTATAAATAATCCTATTTCATACTCATTTCACACACAAATACACATTTATTCCTCTCAAATCCTCTCTATACCTACTCCAATTTCCATCTTAAATCAACTCAAACAAATGGATTTTCATTATGTCTTTTTTCTATTTTTTTAAAATTTTAATCTTGTTTTAATTTCAATGAAGTTTGTTTTTTTAATTGAATTTAGAGCATCAAATTATACAAAGTTAAATTATGTCTTTTTTTATTTATTTTGGCACGAATTTAATTATGTATTTTTTTAGGATTTTAAGTTGTAATTTTATTTTATTTAATGAAGTTTGTTTTTTTAATTGAATTTGTTGGAAAAAAAAATAAAAAACTGAAATTGAATGAATAGTAATTTAAGGGACGGAGCGTTGAAGGTTTCGTCCCTTAGTTAAGAGATGGAGGAATAAAGTACAGTGGGGTCCTCAAATAGTAGTTTAAGGGACAGTGAGGGGATAGCGTAGTGGATGCCCTAATAACGGAATCGAACTAATGGTCCTCTTTTAGATTTTCTAGCGGAGGCTACATCAATTTAGGGGTGTCGATCAACATAACCCACTTAGTTTCGAATTAATCTATTCAGTTAAAATAAGGAGGTAAAATATATCAACCCTAATTTTAATTGCACATTTTAAGCTAGCCGTTCAGACCATAATGATTATGAAAAAAACTCATGCATGATTTTTCTTACTACTCCTAATAAATACTACCTTGTAGCAAAAATAGGTGTTAAAAATGTTACTTCAATGACAATTTCACTGATTAATTGAGTAGTTAGAACATGAATTTACACACATTTAATGTTAATGATTGTCTTTCTTTAATTCTTATGTAAGAAAGTTTTCAATTAGGTATTAAGAAGAATCAAAACATATTTTAAAACATTAAAATCTTATTATCAAATTAAAAAATGAAGTAAAGATGTTTGACAGCAAAGTAATAAAGACTATTTTCATTTTGAACCAATTATTTTTTTTCACTAAAATGTCGCATTTTATTTTCACTATAGTGTCTTTTGAAGCCATGTTGAGATATGTTTTACTTTTACACTAAAAAATAAATTAAAAATGACTAAGCGATTCTTAGTCTTTTTTAATAAAGTAACGAAACAAATATTATGCTAAATATAGTTATCTTCAAATGAATTTGCGTAGTTCAATGAATTGTACTCCCTCTGTCCCGCACTACTTGCACTTATTTCATTTCTGGGCGTCCCAAGTTATTTGCACTCTTTCCATTTTTAATAACAATTTATACCTACAGCCGTAATTGTTGACTTTGTCTATCACTTATTCCTTAATCTCCATGCCCAAAAGGAAATGTGCGAGTAGTGCGGGACGGAGGGAATATTACTTTACCCAATATACCTATTTTTACTCAATTTCCTAAAACAAGTAATCTTTCCCTTTAATTGCACCCTCATTAATCACCATAGTACATTCTAATAACGAATGACTATCTTATTATGTTTTAAATCATTTAGGAAATATTATCATGATTCTACTAATTGTACTAAACTGCATAATTACATTTCAAAAAATATGTTTGAATACTTGTAGAAAGAGTTATTGACAAAGAAAAAATATTGACTGCAAAATCCAAGTCAAAATGACATAAAAATTGAGTCTTGGAGTATGAATTCAAGTTGAAAAAAATTCCTACAAATAATCATACGAAAAAAAGGTAAAAACCATGAAAATTGACAGAATATTACATGAATTACAGCTAGAAGAGGCAGATTTGTCCCTTAATCGTTGTCAACATTTCGCCACGTGAGTTCCACATCCCACCAGAAAAGCAATCCGTCCAAAAACAAAACGAAGCAGAGTTTGAAAAGAAAACAACAATTGTAAGAAATCGACAAACGCAAAGTCGGATCCTATTCACTGTTCAGCCGGGTCGGATCTGTCTCCCCTTGACGGCTATCCTTTCACCTTTTCACTCCCACTACGTTTCATCCCCCCTTTCTCTCTCTTCAACTCTCCCTCTCTCTTTCTTCACCCCCCATGTGATCAAGTCCCCCCTTTTTGCAATCACAAAACGGTCCTAGTATATTTTGTGTATCGTTATCCTCTATTGCTACCACTCTATTGATCGTCAGCTGCTCGCAATTTGACTTAATTTCTGCTGAAATTTCTTACCTTTTTTCAATTTCTTGCTGTTCTCGGATCTTTTTCTCGGTCATTTCTGTTCTAGTTCAGTTGGGCTGCGGCGATTGAACTGTTGGATTGGTGCGAATTGGGAATCCGGAGCTGAATTGCGGTGGTCGGTGGTGTTTCTGATCTGGGTCTTGTTCAGCTTGCTGAGTTGCATTGCGGCGGTGATTGGCCTGCTGTGGAGATCTGGTAGTTAGTTAGGTCAAAATTGGGGTGAAGTTTGGATTTTGAGGTACTGAATTGGGGGAAATTGAGGGTTTGGATCCGGTCAGGGAGGAAACAGCGCCATTAGATGGCGCTGTTCAGAAGGTTCTTCTACCGGAAGCCGCCTGATCGGCTTCTCGAGATCTCCGAGAGGGTCTACGGTATGCCCTTTTCGGCCTCTGCTTCCTTGTTTGATTATGATGAATTTTAGTTCTTCAGCATTATACAAATTCTGTAATTTTGAACAAGTTCAAAGTGGATTGTGCATTCAAGTTTTGACTTTTGACTGATTCTTGGAAGTTTTTTTTCTTGACTCAATCAATTCAATGTGTATCAACCTCTAGCTGCAGCTCTAGCTCAATTGTTCATGCCTTTCTCTTACTGTATAGCTAGGCTGGATTGATGGAGCTGTGTTATGGATGCTGTTAATTGGATAGACTATGGAAATGGGATATATTTACTGTATTTCGAATTCGAAAACAGCTGCTGGAATCATCGAACTTGGATAGTTCGAGAGGATGTTTTGTTGCCTAGTGGTTTAAATTTTTCCTGAAGTTTTTAAGTAGTATCATTAAACTGTAAGCCATGTGTCTTCTCATATTGAAATGAATAGCCTGTTAGCTCTGGAGTTTCATCTTGGATTTGTCACATGAATGCCATTTTTGTGAATTATTGGGAAAATGATGTTGATTTCGGTGATTATAATTTTATGATTGTATGAATGCTTGCTAGACTTGTATATTGTACCATATGCTGATGCCATTTGATGTTTTTTGACTGTAGTGTTTGATTGTTGCTTCTCCACCGATGTACTTGACGAGGATGAGTACAGAACGTATATGAATGGAATTGTTGCTCAGTTACAGGACCACTACCCCGATGCTGCTTTTATGGTTTTCAACTTCAAAGAAGGCGAAAGAAGGAGCCAATTATCTGATGTGTTATCTCAGTATGACATGACAGTGATGGATTACCCTCGGCAGTATGAAGGGTGTCCGCTGTTACCGCTGGAGATGATTCACCACTTCTTGCGTTCCAGTGAGAGCTGGCTGTCACTGGAGGGCCAACAGAATGTGCTTCTGATGCATTGCGAAAGGGGAGGATGGCCTGTGCTCGCCTTTATGCTTGCGGGCCTTCTTCTGTACAGGAAACAGTACACGGGCGAGCAGAAAACGCTTGAAATGGTCTACAAGCAAGCACCGAAAGAACTTCTTCATCTCTTGTCTCCTTTAAATCCCCAACCATCTCAGCTCAGATATCTTCAGTACATCTCTAGAAGGAATATTGGGTCGGACTGGCCACCGTCAGATACACCTCTGGGTCTGGATTGTATTATTCTTAGGATCCTTCCTGTATATGATGGTGGAAGAGGATGCCGGCCAGTAGTTCGTGTGTATGGTCAGGATCCTACTTCAAAAACATCTACTAGAAGTTCAAAGCTTTTGTTCTCAACCTCAAAAGTCCAAAAGAAAATCCGCTTCTATCAACAGGTAAGGCCTCAATCCTTAAATTCACATCAAATAGATGGATTGCGATTTTAAGGTGTTCTTATGTCTTTTGGATGCAGGAAGAGTGTGAGCTAGTAAAAATTAATATCCGTTGCCGTGTTCAAGGAGATATTGTTCTTGAGTGCATCCACTTGGAGGATGACTTAGTGAGAGAAGAGATGATTTTTAGAGTAATGTTCCATACAGCGTTTGTCCGGTCAAACGTTTTGGTGCTGAACCGTGACGAAGCTGATGTTCTTTGGGATGCCAAGGATCAGTTCTCTAGGGAATTCAAAGCAGAGGTAAGTTTATTTCATGTTTTTCGTGCTTTGCTTGTCTATTCCTGAACTTTTAGGAGTTAAACTTTTCCCTCCCTTCTGCATAGGTGCTATTTTCAGATGCAGATTCTGTTCGCTCTGTTGTAAACAGCGATGAAGCAGAAAGTGACGATGGAAATGAGACAGAAAATGCCGGAGCTGAGGAATTCTTTGAGGCCGAAGAGATATTCAGCAGTGCAGTGGATACTCATGATGGCAAGGTGGAATCGGAGTCTGATGACTATGAAGTAATCACGAATTCTGAGGTAAATGAGAGTAACCAGGAGGTTGCCGTGAAGGATGATTCCGATCATCATGCATTCGAAGATTGTGCACCTGATGAGGGAATTCAGAGGCGTGAACGCAATGATAGTGCTCTGCGTAATGGAAATGCTAAAGTAGAGTCTGGACTTCATGCTGATAAAGTAGCTACTGATGCTGAAACCAAATCTATTAATAGTGGAACGGGTGATGAGTCTGAAGATGAAGAAGAGAGTGAGCGAAACGAAGAGGCTCCTCGGTTAATGAAGAATCTCGGAAAGCAGGGCCAGGAACAGAAATCTAGTGTTGATAGTAATAAGCCGAAGTTTGATAGGAGCCTCTCGACTTTATCTAAAAAGCCGCCTGTTTCAATTTCCCGATCTGCTTCTGATGCAGTCACTACCAACAAAAAATCTAAGCTTCCGGATTTGCAGAGCACTCCAGCTAGAGTGGCTAAACCAAATGCTGTATCGAAGTGGATTCCTACTAATAAAGGTTCTTACACTAGCTCAATGCATGTTTATTATCCTCCGTCAAGATATAACAGTGCTCCGGCATCACTAACTTCTGGCAAAGAATCTGCGGCTGGAGGGAAATCTAAGCCCCCTTTTGTTACTTCATCTTCAGTAACCACTACAGCTGACAGAGGTAGTAGTGCATCAGGACGTTCCAGGCATGCATCTAGCTCGCCGTCATTAGATGCATTACTGGCTAAAGATGCTTCTGCTGCATCTCTACCTTTACCCTCACAGGTGGGAGGTAAAGCTGAAAATAGCATAGAATCTCCAACACCTTCAGATACACCCCAGCAATCGCCACCACCACCACCTCCACCTCCACCTCAGGCTAATTCTTTTCTATATGAACCTTCTTCAATACCTACAGAATTGTTTCAAGATGGTGAGGGCAGTGTTCTTTCATCTCCACCTGCACCTCCTAGCCTCTCACCAAATGGTGGACGTTTTACTCCTCCACCTCCACCTCCACCTCCACCATCTGCAAATGATGTTACTGTCTTGCCCTCAAGAGTATACCAGCCACCCCCACCTTCCACACTTCCATTTCCTCATACTGCTATTGTTAGTAAGTTCTCACCTTCCTCTTCCCATGTTCCATCCACGGGTACAAGCTTATGGACAGCTCTACAGGAAGCCATTCCCAAAACCCCCGCTCCTCCTCCTCCTCCCCCTCCCCCTCCCCCTCCCCATTCTTCCAATGTGCAGAATACCAGTAGAGTGCCTCCGCCTCCACCACCAGTCTCTGGGAGTTCATGGCATGCACCTTTAGGAGTATCACCTCCACCACCCCCACCCCCACCTCCTCCTCCTCCGCCACCACCTCCCATGCATGGGCTTCCTTCTTTTCAATCACATAGAGCTCCACCTCTACCTGTTGTTCCACCTCCTCCTCCACCACCTCCTTTTTCACGTAGTGCACCCCCACCTCCACCTCCCCCGCCTCCTTCGAATGGAGCACCACCACCCCCACCTCCGCCTCCACCACCTTCCACCAACCAAAATTATTATCCTTCTCAGAACCATAGAACTCCACCACCCCCACCTCCCCCACCTCCTTCTAATGGAGCACCACCACCTCCTCCTCCACCACCTTCCACCTACCAAGATTATTATCCTTCTCAGAACCATAGAACTCCACCACCACCACCTCCTCCTCCTTTGCGTAGTGCTCCACCTCCACCACCACCACCACCACCACCACCACCTCCTCCTTTTGGTGCACCTGGTGTACCGCCACCGCCACCACCTCCAGGATGGGGAATGCCTGCTGGTTCACCGCCTCCTCCGCCACCTCCCGGAGGGAGAATGTCTGCTCCACCACCACCTCCTGGACGCGGAATGCCTGCTCCACCACCTCCTCCACCTCCAGGACAGGGAATGGCTGGTCCTCCACCACCTCCACCACCTCCAGGACGAGGAATGCCTGCTGGTTCACCGCCTCCTCCGCCACCTCCCGGAGGGAGAATGTCTGCTCCACCACCACCTCCTGGACGCGGAATGCCTGCTCCACCACCTCCTCCACCTCCAGGACAGGGAATGGCTGGTCCTCCACCACCTCCACCACCTCCAGGACGAGGAATGCCTGCTCCACCGCCGCCTCCCAATCGAGGAGCTCCACCACCTCCACCTCCTCCTACACGTGGAGCCCCAATTCCACCTCCCCCACCTTCAAGTCGTGGCCCTCCACCACCTCCACCCATAGGAGGAGCACCACCTCCACCACCACCTCCTGGAGGTCGTGTTCCTGGTCCACCTGCACCTCCAGGACCTCCGAGACCTCCAGGAGGTGGACCGCCCCCACCTCCTCCATTTGGTGCAAAGGGACCTGCAACTGATAGTAAAGGGTTGCTTGCTGGTAGAGGGCGTGGGCTTCCACGTCCAATGGCAACAGCACCTCGAAGGTCTACCTTAAAGCCACTTCATTGGAGCAAGGTAACCAGGGTATTACAAGGAAGCTTGTGGGAAGAATTGCAGAGATTCGGCGATCCTCAAGTGTATTTCTCTTTCTCTACTGGTTTACTTATTTGAATTAGATTACTCTGTTTTAGCATATCTTCTGGGTTCTTTTTTTCCTTAGAAAAGAAAGTAAACCACTTTAACATCATTATATCAAATAAATCATGGCCTAGATTTCTGCACTCCATTCCAATTCTTTTCTCTTTTGTCGCATTTTGCTGCTTATGAATGACTGATATGCTTTTCTCTTACTCCAGGGCACCAGAGTTCGATGTGTCAGAACTTGAGACCCTTTTCTCTGCTACAGTACCAAAGTCAGATGCAGGAGGAAAAGCTGGAAGTCGGAGAAAATCTACTGGATCTAAGCCTGAAAAAGTTCATCTGGTAATGTTGTATTAATCATTTTTTTATCATTTTAGGGGTATAATCTTTTTCTTTTCCCTGGGGGTTTGGTGAGGCAAATGACTAAAGAATTGTTTGGATTTACTGAATGACAAATGTCTTCTCCAATTTCTTCATGTAATAGCTGATGAAGAGTCTTGATTATCTCAAGACATTTAAATCTATTCATAGTGTCTGTTCATGTCGCCTGTCGGTGTGCGCATATATTGCATTAATAAGTCTAAATTGTGTTATTTAACTCACCACCAAAGAACAACATTCGATCTTGATAGTCCGATCTGTGCCAGATTAATGACTGGCATTGATCTCTCACATCTGCCCAGAAACTACTACTCCCCCTGTCCCATTAGTGTTAATGCATTTCTTTTGGGCATGGAGATTAAGCAACATATATTTAGTGAGTTAAGTGGAGTGAGATTAAAGTAAGAGAGAGAATAAAGTAGATAAGTAACGGGAGATAAAGTAGGAGAGGGGATAAAGTAAGAGAGATTAAGTATGTTGGGTTTTTCCGAAAACGGAAATGACTCAACTGTAATGGGACGGCCCAAAACGGAATATGACTCAACACTAATGGGACGGAGGGGGTAATATTTGTTGCTAACAGTAAGACATGATGCATTGCTACTTATTCATGAAAAATATGACAGATAAAAACATGAACATTGGGATTTTGTTAGTGTGGGACCGGAGATGGAGATTGGACTAGTTTCATGTAGTCTATCTTTCCTTCAACATGTTTCTCAATCTTACTGCTTCTGTTTTGTAGATTGACCTAAGGAGAGCAAACAACACTGAAATTATGCTCACAAAAGTGAAAATGCCCCTTCCTGACATGATGGTAAGCTTTGATTCCCATTCTCTCTTCAATGTTCCCTTACAAATCATTTATGTAGGTATTACTGTTTAATATGTGAAATGTAGCTTGAGAGGGTTTCGTAGTTAGTGCTACTTTCTAAACCAATGTAATTTGATGCCTTCTGTGTACTTACATTTTTCTTTATTGCCTCTATAGTTTTATTCATTTGCATATTAAAAATTGACATGCAACTGTATTAATATAAGAAAGATGCCTTTGTAATTTCCTGAGAATGTGAAAATGGCATGTAAGCAACAATGAAGAACTATGAATGAAAACAATGTTAGTTAGAAAATGATGTTTTGGAGAAGACCAAACTGAGTCGTAGAAGCTTGTCTTGATATAAATTGGAATGTTCTACATCAGTAAACTGTCTGTTTTTCAGAGATAATTCTGTCATAGAAGTATAAAGTGTACGCTAAGAAGATTGACATCATATTGTTAACAGCCTAAGGATTGTTATGTGACAAATCTTCAAATCTTTCCTAATCAATATTTGAATTTCATACAGAACATAAATAATGCCAATACCCTTTCCTAAGTTGTTTAACATCGCATTTCTACTCAAGCTAATGAATAATTGATGCATTATTCCTTTTGACGTTTGCAAATGACAAAGTGTAAATCGATTCCCTAATTATCACTTACTCACTCCCCGTGCCCCTTAGAAATAGGCCTTATGGAGTGCCACACAGGTTTTAATAAAAGTTGTTGGTGTGTTGTGAGTGGAGAAGGGGTCTCGTCTTCAGTATAGTGGTAGTATTGATTTAAAACGTATTGTGAGTGGATAAAGTCTTGGGACATGTGGTAGAAAGAGTAAATTAGTTGATATACTGAGGGTAATATGCTGTCGGGTATAAATTAAAATGGACTAATTTTTGGACGTACCAAAATGGACCACTTTAAGGGACGAGGTAAGGGTATTATTTAACATTTATATGGCAATGCTTAGGATTCCAATTTTGTGGAATTTAAGGCCAAAATGGTTGGATATTTAATTCCGAGAACTTGTATAGAGAAGGATTTCCCGCTTTGATCCCAAATTGTTAGGTTAATGTCCCTTCTTGTTTATGTAGGATTATGTAGAAATATATATCCCTAGTGTCTATATCCAGTGTACTTTTTAAAAATATTATACCATAATTACCATGATGAATGACCTTGACAGGCTGCAGCACTTACAATGGATGAATCAATTTTGGATGCTGATCAAGTAGAAAATCTCATTAAGTTTTGTCCAACTAAAGAAGAGATGGAACTTCTTAAGGTGAAGCTTTGTTGCAATTCTGCAGTTTGCTAATCAAGAAAACATATCGTCTTTTAACTAATGAATTTGTAACTATTTAGGGCTACACAGGGGACAAGGAGACTTTGGGGAAGTGCGAACAGGTTTGTGAACTCTAGCCTAATTACTTTATTTATCTATTATGTTTGTGCTGCATTATGATGATTTTTTCTTGCAAGGGATTAGTCTAGTTAATCTTTTTTTGCTGATAGAATCTTGTTACTATTTCTTAAGCTGGTTTAATGAGAAATTTATGCTCATGCAATTTGAGATTAGATTAGTCTACCTATTTTGCTGAACGGTCATGTAATTTCTTACTAACATTAGTTAAGGACATTATTTTCTGTTCAAGGCATTCTTGCAAGTTTCAAGTCATTATTTATGGAAAAGATGATTTAAGAGAAATACTCTGAGGTTCCTCATAGGTTTGCAATCAGTGGTACTATATTCTGATTCCTATTCCGATTCTTCTAAATCATGGTATAACATTCAAAATATGAAGATGAGTATAGGGTCTATAGACTATAGTGTATTGTGACAGAATTATCGCATATAACCACATTAATTTCCTGTTTTCTTTTTGCCTCCCTTTTGCAAATAGCCCTAATTCTATTACCGTAGCATGAACACTAATTAATGGATTTCAGACTTCTAGCTCATTTACATCTGCATATAATCCCCTTTTTTGCCTCATTTCCTGATTCCCCTTTCTGCCATGTAATGCTATTTTTATTGGTGCTCTATGATCACTCACGGGTCTCGGGTTTTACTTCTCAGTTTTTCCTGGAGCTGATGAAGGTTCCACGAGTGGAATCTAAGTTAAGGGTTTTCTTATTCAAGATCCAATTCAACTCTCAGGCTTCTGATTTCAAGAAAAGCTTGAACACTGTAAATTCAGCATGTAACGAGGTACGCCTGAAATTCTATATTTAGCCAACATGTATTTATCAGAAACACCTCAATGACATAACTTCACTTGTGCTAGGTTCGGAGCTCCCTCAAGCTTAAAGAAATTATGAAGAAGATTTTATATCTTGGAAATACATTAAACCAAGGAACTGCTAGAGGTATGGACCTTTTTTTATCAAAACATGTTCAAGTTATATAAGTTCAGGACTTCAAGGACTTCATTGAAATGAGGGCAAAAGGTCTAAATTTATGCACTTTTGGAATTTTGTTGGACTACTACCCCTTTAATTTACGGGACCAAAGAATCCCATCATTTTGAGATTTTAGCATAGTTCTTTAAATTTTTGAAAAGTTTCATGATTTTTCTTGTTGCAGAATAACATTTTTTTCAGTTCTAAAAGCATATTCAAAGCTTAATATTTAGTTTCTGTATTTAGGTTCTGCTCTTGGATTCAAATTAGACAGTCTCTTGAAGCTCACAGATACACGTGCATCCAACAGCAAGATGACACTCATGCATTATCTTTGTAAGGTATTGTCTCGTGTTTATTTATTTTGTATTTATCTATATGATTCTTCTACAATTTCTCTCATGCCCCAAGAAGTTAGCTTTATTGTTATCCTAATTGAGTCAATTAAAATGACCAAATGTTGTTCTTTTGATTGGTTATCACCTTCTTCAAAGTTCTGGCACCAACTATTTTAATTGGTTTAAATTTAACCACTGGACAGCTGGTTAGGAATGCCATATTTCCTCTTTCATGTTACAACATCTGTTAAAACTTTCTTTCGACCTGGCCGTTTATTATCAAAGGTTGTGCATAAATCTGGCGTTGTGTTAATGAAAAACACCTTTTTTCAGGTGCTTGCTGCAAAGACACCAGCTCTTTTAGACTTTCATCAAGATCTTGTTAGCTTAGAAGCTGGCGCTAAGGTTCGTATAAATCCTCTATCTGTTGGATAGATTTCAAAACCCCTTGAATTCTTTGAAGAATAATGAGTTTCCTCGTGTAGATACAATTGAAATCCTTGGCAGAAGAGATGCAAGCCATTATCAAAGGTTTAGAGAAGGTAAAACAGGAATTGGCTGCTTCGGAAAACGATGGTCCTGTATCTGAAACTTTTCGCAAGGTATTTTGGTAAATTCAATATGTTTTCAGTTTCTACCAGTGTCATGCATACTTACACTTCTGCTGTATATATTGTAATTCTGAACTTGTCGTTGAGGCTGTGGTTTCGTCTTGTGAAAATCTGTTATGTTTTGCCTTAACAACAGAAAGCTTATTCTTTTTTTCAGACATTGAAGGAATTCGTCACCATTGCTGAGACTGATGTGGCCTCTGTGACATCTCTATATTCTATTGCGGTACATTTCTTTTAAACAAATGTCTGAGATCATTTTCTGGTTGCTGTTGTTGATCTGATATCATTGATCATTGTTTGCAGGGGAGAAATGCAGATGCACTAGCTCAGTATTTTGGTGAGGACCCTGCACGATGCCCTTTCGAGCAAGGTAACATTACAATATGCTCTCTTCCTTGCTGATATTCCACATAGCACCTTACTGATCCCATGCCTTATCATTTATGCAGTCATTGCAACCCTCTTGAACTTTGTCAGAATGTTCCGGAAAGCTCATGAAGAAAACTTCAAACAAGCTGAACTGGAAAAGAAGAAAGCCCAGAAGGAAGATGAAATGGAGAATGCCCAAGGATTAAACCTGTCGAAGAGAGCCAAACGCTGAGTTGAATGCTTTTTAGCAGAGACCCATATGGCTGTTCCCAACACTCAGCCTTATGCCTGTCTACAGTATATGACTGCATACACCACAGGATGCAGCCAACGAGCCCTCAGCTTTTCTGGAAACCCGGTGCAGAGGGTGCTGTCGAGCCATCACAAAACCTGAAACTGCAGAGAGAGAAATATGAGAAAGCCCGGTGGTTGTTGGGATGGTGATTGCAACGGAGATTTCTTCATCAGAGGTACGTGTTGAGCCCTCGACATTGCAGGTTGGACTAATGAGAACACATGCTCGTTTTTATGTGAGAAAACAGTAGCTCTCCCGGTTTTCAGTATCACCACATTGAATCACCAGTCGCCAGATGAAAGTTGTACATAAATGCTAACCCTCTACTTAGATTTAACACTAATTCTTTGGTGTAGTTATAGAATTCGTTTTGGCTCCTCGCGTTGAAATGCGTCCTTGTATAGAACCCGAGTAGAGAGAATATATTATATAGAACTAGAAGAGCATGGTCTAAGATTTGTAGATAGATGATCTAATCCAGCATAGGTTTTTTGGTCTCATCTGTTTCCGTTTACTTTCAAGAATTGGATAAATACATTCATTAGTAAGAAGTTTTCAAGCTTGATCTGTTGTTTTTTCTTACCTAGCTTCATTTGTCTTACAATCTTATATTTTATGATGCAAGTACAAGTATGAAATATAGCTATATGTTAGTATAAAATTTGAAAGCCACTTGGCTTGGGTTGAGTAATTAGTTAGATGAAATAAGTTCAACCGTCTTAACTACCTAAACTTCTCATTGGGGCAATGAAAAGATAAAAAAAATGCTGCTCAACTGTTTATAACTATAGTTTCTATATTCAATTGTACCATCTCTTTCTTTCCTATTTAACTTCCCTTCAACGTTACATATGCTCTATAATCTTTTTTTTCTTACAAATAATTAATTTCAGTTTAAAAAGTAAAATTAAATGGTCAAACAGATAGAGTGGGCCAATTGTCTTTAATTTTAACTTAGGTACTCTCATCATCCAACAAAAATAGTTTCATTTTTCATTTTGGATCGTCTAATAATATTTTTCGAAACTTTTTTACAATACATTATGTCATTGCCCTCGTACATATTTTAATTTACAACTTATATTACTAGAGATCGCCACTCAAAATATAACTATACACTATTAAAAATGCCGGTCTCACTTTTTAACTTATACTATTATTTCAACTATTTTTTTTCTATTTCTCTTTCTTATTACTGATTCCGCGTTAAAATATAGTATGACAGAACCTATGAATTATGGACTACTTTCAAGGGGATCGAAAAAGTAATTTTTGAGAAATATGGCATGTTAAATTGATTGTACATGGAGAAGGACTATATTTGTATTTGATGAATCCTGATCATGTCACATTTTTTCTAAATAAAAATATATACTCCTACTATGTACAGACCCTACTATATTTGATTAATCTAAGTACAAATTTATTATGACCACTATATTCAATGATATCATAAATACACACACAATGCATATTAATGATGGAGAGTAGCATATATAACTTGTTCATGATTGATATGGTAAAACATTTGCAGTTTAATAGCTACAATTAGCATCAAATTCCTTTAATAATGTTACATATATACCAGAAGTATATGTATGTTCATCAAGCGTCAGTTTCATATTAACACAACACAAATTTTTAAGCAGTTGGAAAAAAAAAACAGAAATCACAGAAAATTCACATGACTCTCTATCTCTATTTTCATTTACATACTCCATTTTTTCCAATTTCTGAATTCTTCCAAGAATCTGTCTTCATCTTTACATTTCACAGCTAAAACTTTCTAACTCTAAAACAGAGCAAATTCTGATCCACACCTTTATTAATTCCCAAGAAAAAAAATGAATGCTGAAAATTCAAACCGCCGATTCCATCGCCTTCCCTTGCTTGATGAATTCAATCCGGTGAGCGCAAAAATCACGCTGCTCTTCTCTGCAACTCTTCAAGAAAACGTAACCCACAATGGTGTCGATGATCAGAACCACCGCGTAGATATACACGACGAGCGCCGCCTCCGTCACCATCGCCGGAGTTACTTTAGTTTCACGGCTGTACGCGCTGAACACGCGGTACTGGAACAGAGCTTCCACGGCGGCGAGCGCCATATTCATCGGCACCGCCAGCGACAATGCGGCGGAGGTCCGCCCTCGGATAACCACACACGCCTCCAAAATCGAGCTGAATCCGCCGCCGGAATCATCGGCGGCGGAGATGATGAGGGCGAGGCCGGAGACGATGTAGGCGTTGGCGAGGGCGATGGAGTAGCATATGGCGCCGGTGGCGGAGAGAAGCAGCCGGAATCTCGGGGAGGAGAGGTTCAAGACGTCGGAGAAGTTGAAGGCGGCGGCGAGGAGGCAGAAGCAGGTGGCGTTGGTGGCGAGGATGAGGAGAGAGTTGCATATCTGAGTTGAGACGAGGCGGTTGAAGGTGGAGATGAGGGAGAGGAATGAGTGGGGTTTGTTGATATTGTGGTGGAGGAGTTTGACGACGGCGGCCTTGGCGAGGAGGAGGAAGGAGAGGGAGAAGGGGAGGGAGAAGGAGAAGGAGAGGATGGTTTGGGCGAGCTTGAGGTTGAGGATGGCGAAGAGCTCGGATTGGGGGGGGATTCCCGCGGCGAGGAAGAGGGAGTGGAGGCGGCCGTGGAGCAAGGGGAAGAGGCGGGAGGAGGCCACGAGGGGAGGGGAGAGGAGGGTGGAGGTGGCGAAGGGGAGGAGGAGGAGGGCGGGGGCGGTGGAGAGGTGGTGGAAGTTTTGGAGGAATGTGAAGATGGATTTTCGCATGATTCTTGATGGACTACTCATTGTTGATGAGTGGTAGTAGTAGAAGTTTGGTGACATATTGAAATGATCAAATGTGTGTGTTTTGATGGGGTTGAGAGAGTGTATAAAAGAGGGGATTGTGTGTGTGATATTGGGATGGGAAATGGAATGGAATGGGATGGTCTAACAACTATGAACTAACTGTATAAGCATTAGCTGAGGTGGAGTTGTTTCTTGATGGGTTGAGTGTATTGGTTTTCCTGGTGAGAAATTTTGATATGACAACTAACTACCATCCCAATAGTTTGGATGCCAAGCAATTACTTACATAGTTTGATAGTCAAGCACTGATATCCTAAATTCAAAAAAATAACACAATGAGTTGCTAATAGTGATGGCAAATCGTGTCTGTTAGTCTATTATTTGATCAACATGATTACGGCACAATCCAATAAGAAAATTCTCAACCAAACTTGAACACGGCCTGCAAACGACACGGTAACTACTCAAACATGCTTTACACTTTACACGATTAAAATTGATGTTATATTACATGATTAAACTTGATTTTTAAACTTGATCTACATGATAAAAACATAATTATACGAACCTAGAAAATAAAACTAAAGTATATTTTTTAAAAATAAAAATAATTAAAATAATAGTACTTAATATTTTTTAATGGGTTGCCAGAATCTAAATTTGAAATTATCGGATTTCTAATAGGCCAATCCAATAATGACACGAAACAAATAAGGCTTGACTCAAATCTATTAATTTTGTGCGTGTTCGTATTGGGATTTTGTATTTTGACGAAAATTGTCAGCCCTAGTTGCGAGTTGTGGATGGAGAGAGTATTAGAACCAGTAGTGTTGGCGGCCCATCGAAATTTTTAGTTTGTTTTAGGGGTCATTACTTCTGGTTTGAGCTTTATGATATCAAAAGGTGTTCATGAGCTGCAAAAATATCTTATGGTGATATACAACATGGGGTAATAGGCTAGTACCCAATTAATAATACTGGGTTTGATTTTTTTCTTCTTTTTCAATAACATCATGTGAATTAGATCTTTCATTTTCGCCGTGAAATGTAACATCATTATCAGGTGACAGCTTAGGATCTAAGTTAGGAATTTTATTGAGTTGCTTGAATTTTAAAAAGAAAACAACCTCTTTTATGATTACTTGGAATATACTTACTTTTGTAGATTAAATATATAGCACAAGCTACTTTTACCTTTGCAATTATTCCGTGGCCTTTAATATTTTAACATCTCCTTATTTAACAGTATTTAGTGGTGTAATTAAGTGAGATATCAGTGTCGATTTTAATTGGGCATTTAATAATTGTTCACGTTTGTTTAAATAAAAACATACATAGATCTTTTTATTTAAAACCCAATATACATTGATCTATTAAAAAGTTCAAATTGTGTTTTGAGTTCTCCAAACCGAGACAAAATACCATTTTAGGAAATAAATTACACCCATTTTCCTGATTAGTTGAAGCTGATAATAGCCAAACCTTTTTCCTTTTAAAACAATGAGGTCCCATCAAAAATTTAAAGATGCATAAAGCTTCTTTTTCCGTTTCTTAATTGTTTCTATTTACTCTCCCCTTTCTTTTTTAGATAAATATTGGAGTAATTACAAATAGTAGAGAACAGTCAAATTAGGAGAACTACTCATATTCACAATAAAATTTTAGATTGTTCAATTTTTAATTGAGAAACCATGTAGTGGGCATGAACCTAATTCCTACATCAGTTGAGTTTTAACTCACAAAATGCTTATGTGGTGCCTAAAGAAGTTGACTGCTGACCTAATTGATTATTGGTTTTATTATTGTTTAAATATCATTTAAATCGACAACTAATTAATTAATTAACAGAGATATATGTGTGAATTATGAACTTCAAATATTTCTTGTCATTTGTCAATGGTTAATTTAGAGGGTACGTACTTTCATCAATTAGTATAGACTATAGAGTAAAGATATATTAACAATTTTGCAATTAAAGAATGTAAATATAGATTGAAAATTTGAAGACATTTGAAAAGTCAATTGCAAATTTTCGGTGGGTAGTATTTTGATTTTTGACTTTGATTTGACAATAATACTACTTTGGTTGGTCTCTCAACTTAATGAATTACTTTATGCTAATCTTTTATTAACTCTTTCCTTTAATATAAGTAATCTCAATATATGATTTGGGTCAACCCGATTTCTGATTACCTAATCCAAAACGCGTGATTACGAATCCCACTTTATATAAACGTGTTGTATGCAATCAACTTCACCGATTTGAAGACCCATTTTGGTCTCGAATATTGTCGAAATCTGCCTTACTTTTGTTGTGTTACATAGTTTTGAGCAATACATAGATTCTTGATTATGTAATAAACAAACAAATGTCCAATTTGATCAATATAACAATTAGATGGCAATCACTTCAAGATATGTAATAAACAAACAAATGTCCAGCCAATAAAAATTTAGAATACAAAAGGTTTACATTATATTGTCTTACGAAATCAAGATATGTAGGACTTAGGTAGCATGTTCATATTCAAATTTTAATTCAATTCAGGATAATAACCAGAAATATGACATTTGTTGGTTATGTTGGGCTGTTGATTGGTGGACATCATTTGGGCCTGGGAATTAATTGGCCCAGATGACTTTGGGCTTGAGTCTTCCCCTAGCCCAATTCCTCGGTGGTATATATGCCTCTCCCTCTTCTCTCTGCCGATTCATTCTCTAACTCTCACTCTCTCTCTCAGCTTTCTGGCGATTGTGATTCACTTTAACATTACTCATATGAAAGTATGGGTTAATAGCACTTTTGAATATGAAAAACTAATGAAAATTTTAAACTTTATTAAATGAGAAGTAGCTAGAGGTGATAATATTTAAACATTAAAGTCCTTGTGATAGAGGAAGTGTGCCAACTATTATAGTTGATATATATGTATCTACATATGTGTGGGGGCAAAGAATAAAAGGTGACATTGAAAAGCATAATCTTGGTGTGGGAATAATTAAGAATATTATAATCATGCTGGAGTTCCAAACTCTAATCTTGCCTTGAACTGCTAGTAAAGATCAATCAAATATATATTTGATGGAACGTGACAAATTTTGATTCAAATTATAAATTATAGTTTCTTATTTATGGAATATAAAAAAATTGGTCTTAAATATACCAGGGCATTGTTTTCTTGGTCTGAACACGGTAGTATTATAATTACAATGGTTAAAGTCTAACTAAAAAAATTAAGAACTGATCCTACATTACTAAACACTTCCATTAATTCAAAATCTAGTGAAATGTTTGATTTAGTAATAGAAATATAGTGATGCACAATATTTAATTTGAAGCAGTAGCTATTAATATTATAAATGAAATCGTTTTCGCTGTATTTATCCGTAGCGTGATCTAAAATAATTAATGCTTTCTATTATGAGTATTATTTTATTGTTATTTTTATGATAGATACAAACTTAAAGATTTCATTACTTAATTATCATATTTAGCATAAAAGATTTGTGTCTGAGTAAACGTACGTACATTATAGAACGAGCTGGAGAAATATTAGATTTATTATGTCTTATTATGGAAATATAAACAATGCTTGTTTTCTTTATTCTATAATGTTACTACCATATAAACATTGCACAACCTACTTTATTCTTTTTTATATAATTTATTTGACATCTTGGTTTGAATTTCTAACAGAAGACGACGAATCACTAATTAAAGTAATAACTTCGGATTATGTTTTGCACCAACTAATTAAAATCGTGAACAGTTTGAATGATACTTTATAATGAGATCTATCAAATAATTGAAATATTATCTACCGACAAATCTTGACGATTATGAAATGATTAAGCTCATTTCAATTTTGTTTTATAGCACGGTTTAATTTTAAGCTCAACCTAACATAAAACTTAAAAAGATAAAATAATAAATGTCAAGAAATAAAATTAGCATTTAAATTCTGATCAGTCACTTCATTGATACATTGATGAATTTATTCACTATATTATTCCCTAACAAATTATCAATATACATTGAAGAACTAATAAATTGGTGCGAGTTTAGTTAGCAATTAAAAGAAAATGCCAGTTTATTTAGACAACTTAAATGCGTTATATTAATATCGAGCTTTAATCAGACAATATTAATTAAAATCAAACAAGAACAAAGACTTGAGATCGACATCCCATCTTCTTGAAAATAAACCTTTGCAGCTGCAGCTTCAAATCACATCATTATTAGTATTGAACTTCCACAATTAATTATTAACAACCGTTTTATTATGCCATATTCGAATTTGGTTTAATGCGAAAAATGATCGACAAAAAATCACTAAGTTGTGTACGGTGAAACCAACAAGAATTGGCGCAACCTCCGATGCACACAAATCTGACCCGACATAAACATGTCCCGGACATTATTATGACTCGTTTAAAATGTACTAACAAATATCGTAGTGTTAAATGGCCTAGTTTTTTTATTTCATGTGTAATTGACAAGGATTTTCGACCTGCCAACTAGGCAACACAGGTATGATTTTTATAGTCTAAATGTCATTATAAACCCATTTAAAATGTTAGAGCTTGATTTATCAATAGACTTACGTCACGACATACACCTAAAATTCATAAACTTTGGAGTATCAAATGGTATTTATTCACACTAAACCTTTTCTGACATTCTTGATTTTCACTATACAAATAAAACTTCATCAAGATTATTGGGTTGCACACATTAGACTTCATCAGAATTTATAAACCTTGAAATAGCCCACTACATTTGGGCTTTATATTGTTTAGTTTCACAATCAGGAGCTTCAAATGGGCCTCATTTGAGCCCAAATAACCATTTACCTATCTATCTATCTACATGATTATTTTTATTGAAAGTAAAATATAGTGACACTCAAAACCTGGATATATATAGTACAACGAAAGTGACATATTTTCTCATATGCAATAAACGGCAAAAGTCAATCATTATCATGTTACTATCAACTAAGTTTGATTAAGACCCATTGTTATCAATATTATCCTCACCATGGATCAAACTTTTTCTTTATTATGTTATACTTATCATGTTTGTATAGAATGAATATTTACGAGTCCAACATCACACGTCGATCCCAATTTATAAAAGTTGCTTCTTTCTATATTATTCTAGCTATTATCGATTATAATTTGATAATCATTCTGTCACTAATTAAATATAGAACCAATGTGCACATTATTGAACAATTTGGTATGAACTCATTTAATTTGTAAAGACGACGATGGGCACAGAAATAGTGTGACTCAGCGCCACCATATCCATCTCTCTCTAAAAGCATATCCATCTCTCTCTTTATCTAAAACCAAATTGCTTCTCTTTTAATCTAATTTTTACTCTTACTCATCTCTTCATCCTCTTCTTTAACTGCTCTCTCCTTAAATTCAATATTACAACTGCGTTGAACACATATTGTTTCTCATGTAAGTCTCCTGCTTAATCAGAGGTGATTTCTAATTAAAATTCGGGGTTTTACAGTTGATCTGCCGCTCCAATTTTCTGAAAATGCATTTGCAAATGCCAATCTTTTCTTCGTCGTATGGTTTAGGTGGATGTCCAGTGTTTCGAATCCAAATAGTATGATTTTGTAGATCGATTTTGTGATCGATTGGGTTTGTATTTTTGGTTACTAGAAGCAGAGTATCTCTGCCCCAACTTTGAAGTGCATAAGAATCGGGGTCTCAGTTGATTTTTAAAAAATTATGTTGCTCTCAGCTGCCAAACTATGCGAATTTTCACTCGTATTGGATATATAACTGAGGAGTTTGTTGATAGGTAGGTCATAGGTGCTATGATACAACAAGATAGATTTTATTTTTTATTTTTTGCACACGTATTTAGCTCGATGAGCTTTTAGTATACTCCAGTAATTGTGATTTAATACACCAAGCATTTAGCTCAATCATGGAATGTTTTGTGCCTGTTTTAATTTCGGAGAACATAATTGCATTAGGACTTCAGAAGTATTAGTCTCAGTGAATTGTTATTGTTTTAATAGAAACATGGAGGCTGAAGGTGGGGCTGCGGATGCACTTCGGAGGAACTACAGACTTGGGAAAACGCTCGGGCATGGCTCATTTGGAAAGGTCAAAATTGCGGAACATGTTCGGACGGGGCATAAGGTGGCCATTAAAATCATCAATCGTCGGAAGATGGGGGGTCCTGAGATGGAAGAAAAGGGTAAAAGCATTTGCTTCATTTAGAACAATAAAAGAGATGTAAGACTTTCTTGTTGCAGGGGCAGAGGGGATGTCTTTTCTAGTTTCTCGGGTTTGGTGCTATTATGTTTGCATTTTGGCATTGCCCTTTCATTTTATGAGCAAAAGTGTTCTATAGCTTTCTAAGAGTCAGTGGTGTTATGCAGTGAGAAGAGAAATAAAAATATGCCGATTGTTTGTGCATCCACATGTGATCCGCCTTTATGAGGTTATAGAGACACCAACAGATATATATGTCATCATGGAGCACGTGGTGAAAGGAGAGCTCTTTGATTATATTGTGGAAAGGGGCAGGTTGCAAGAAGATGAAGCTAGACACTTTTTTCAGCAGGTAGACTTCTCTGTGTTTTTTTGGTCTCTTATTGCTGACTTGCACGTGCAGACGATGTGCTAAGCTTATTTCAGTCAATACAATGTGCTGAATTCTATTTGTGTCTTTGGCAGATTATTGCGGGAGTGGAGTTTTGCCATAGAAACATGGTCGTTCATCGTGACCTTAAGCCGGAGAACTTGCTTTTAGATGGGAAAGGCAATGTGAAGGTAGCTGATTTTGGATTAAGCAACATTATGAGGGATGGACATTTTCTAAGAACAAGTTGTGGAAGCCCAAACTATGCTGCACCTGAGGTTGTACAATCAGCATGCTTTTATATGCAGAATAATATTTCTATCGTAATAATATTGTCTGTAATATGTGCCATGATGCTTTTTATTAGCTCTAATTTAGTTAAATGGAGCTCATTGCAGGTTGTTTCTGGAAAACTTTATGCTGGGCCTGAAGTGGATGTTTGGAGCTGCGGTGTAATTTTGTATGCTCTTCTTTGTGGAGCTCTTCCTTTTGATGATGAAAACATTCCCAATCTCTTCAAGAAAATAAAGGTATCTGTACTAAATGCTTCCCGGAGCTTACAATGTTCGAGACAGAGATCATTATATAACTTTTGATAAATTTTAGAGTGGACTGTACACTCTTCCAAGCCACTTGTCTGCTGGAGCTCGTGATTTGATTCCAAGAATGCTGGTTGTGGACCCTATGAAGAGGATAACCACTCATGACATACGAAAACATCCTTGGTTCAAAGTAAATCTTCCTCGCTATTTAGCTGTCACCCAACCCAATGCAACGGAACATCTAAAAAGGGTAACTTTTTTGTCCAAAGCTCTCTAGTGCTCATTGGTTTGATCTTATGACCAATGAGATGAAACATTGTTATGATTTTAACATTAAAAAATACTTTGTCCTTCAGCTGTTCTTTGACTCTGCATCTAGCTTCGTTTTTTTCTTATTTTTTCCTTTGTAGAACTTTGATATGTATTATCCTATGTGTAACATCTTATTTAGCAACTACAATATAGTTTGTTTAAGCAATCAATTGACAATTGACGACATCTAACATCTTGTTTGCCAAGAAACTTTAAAGTTACATTTCTATTATGCTTCCAGACGCTGACCACAGAGATCAAGTTTCCCAATTCATGTGCACAGGATAATGCTGATGCAGTTTGATTATTCTTGCAGCTTGATGATGAGATCATTCAAGAAGTTCTTAGATTAGGATTTCAGAGGGGCCAGCTTATTGATTCACTGCAGAACAGGCTGCAAAATGATGTAAACAACTACATAAATATCTGAAATATTTTATCCTAAGCCTTATGAATTGTTAATATTATGGCCTTATGCTGCAGGCTACTGTTGCATATTATCTACTATTGGACAAGCGGTCCCCCAATGCAACTGGCTACCTCAGTGCTAACATCCAAGAGTCCACGGTAGTCATATCTTTTTCTCTTTTGCATACGTATATGGAACTTATTATTCTCTGCGAACATTTTTGAAAGTTTTGCATTTTTCAAGAGTCAACGGTTTATATTTTTTCTCATAGACCGATGCTTATGCGATTAAAAGACTGCACTTGCTAAATATTTACTGAAATTTGTGGTAAATCATGCATGGAAATTTGTTCGTCTCTTCTTTCAGGAAATTTGTTTTTCGGGACCTTATTCAGATCCTAATGCACAAGCCTTTCCAATTGACGGGAATTCATCACCCTGGATCTCAAGAAAGAAGCAATGGGCTGTTGGAATACAGGTTAAAATTATGAAAGTCAATGTCTTTTTACTTGTGTTTGCAAACAGCCGTACACACGAAACTTGCACGCGCTCAAATATTTTAGTAACAAGCATATATAGTTCTAGTAGTAGTACATTTGGTCATGTGCCATAGTTCTCACGTTTGCTACTTTACCAGTCCCCGGCACGTCCAGGTGAAATAATGACCCAGATTCTCGGAGCTTTGCAAGTATTAAATGTCAGGTGGAAGAAGGTCGGGCACTATAACATGAAATGCCTCTTCACTCGCAGCATTCACAACCTAGACAGCAATGCCACTAGTAACCACATGAATGACAACCATTATGCTAATGGCATAACTTCCATCAGCACAAATGGATCACAACCAAGCTCTGCTGTGAAGTTCGAAATACAGGTTGGGCTTTATTCGAGATATTTCCACATATATGTATATCAGGATGCACGTCTCGATAATAACATCGCTTTCATTTGATGTGATGACAGCTTTACAAAACCAGTGAAGTGGAGTATGTGCTTGATCTACAGAGGCTCAGTGGTCCTGTGTTCATCTTCTTGGATTTATGCGCCTATTTCATGATGCAGCTTGAGTTCATTAGTATGTTAACTTCCGACAAAAAGTTTGTAACATCGATGTAGATATTAGTACTATTTGGCAAGGTTATGTTAGGATTTTTTAGTGTGTTGGAAATGAAAAAAATTATAACTGGCCTTTGTATATACTAGCGAGTATTTTTGTTTGTAACACTCACAGCCTTGGCTTGATTACGTGAATACTTTACGTAAAAATCCTTGCAAACTCAAATATAAAATGCTAGAAGCATTGCAACGATTGAAATAATTGCTCAATCTTGCTATGTTTATGATTTTACAATCGACTTAAACAGCAGGCAAGATGATACACACCAAAAATGGAGTTGATGCAGTATTTACTGCATGTTAGAAACTAATATTACAGTAGTATTTAGTTTTTACAGTATATGATATGATACCATCCATGATTATGGCTCCTTGCTGTATCTCTGTCCCATTTCCCATATTTGAAAAGTATGTATGATCCCACTGCTATGTGGATCAATGAATAATATGAATAAGCTGGTGAATGAAAGAATGTCAACAACCAAATTGTCAAATAATGTCACACGATGTAGAATAGCATTTCACTGCAGCCTACATCCTTGCTCTTCCGCCTTCATAAAAAGAAGAGACCTTGTAATCCTCTGCAATAACACGGGCAACGCAGTTTAGTTGTGCAGCAATGAGGCATTAGGAAGCAATAAGTAAAGAAAAGAATCGTCTTTGGTACCTCCCGAGTATCACTAAGCCGAAGGAGCTCTAATCTTTCTGATGGCCTACGATTTGTCAATGTAGCAAGCTGCATAATCGGGCAGAGGCCATCAAATGATGCCATGACAATGTTATTTCAGTAATGATCCAACTAAAATGTGCATTAGCATACCCAAAAACTGAAGCGCTCAGGATCACGTGTGGGAGTGGGGGGCATCAATCCTTCGGCTTTAAAAAGCTCTGCAAGCCTTATTCTATCTGTAGGGGGGTTGTCGGGAGTGAATGAGAAGATTTGGATTAAGAAAACAAAATCAATATCCTGTAAAAAGTATCGCACAGTTACCCCCTTGTGCTGCTTCTTGTGCCTCATTTATCCATTGGCGAGCAAAAACTGCTGCCTTATTTGTCATCTCCAGCAACTGTAAGATGAGACGAACAAACTTCTTTTGAGAAAATGAAAAAGCAGAGAAGATGGTGACAATTGAAGCATAGCAATCAATTTTCGACTGCAGGAATGATGATAATAATGTTTGTTCTTCTAATGTGTTGTATTCATTTTGGGTAAATTATGGACACACTATGCAAGGAAATCCAAACATCAGTTAGTACTCACATCATTTCTCTCACTTCCCTCTGGAGGAGATATGTCATTCACCCATTCAACCTCGGCTACACGGTATCTTCAGATCAATACAAAGTGAATCAGTTTTATAGCTATACTTGTGTATGAAATGGTCGCGCTAAAAAGTTGCGAGAAATTACCCATCTTGATCCCAATTTCTAATGATACGACATCTCCGCCGACTTTCAACCTGCATCCTTTAGTTGTCCGTTACCAAATGACGTAGAAAGAAATGCAAATAATTATGTAGCTTGCTTATAGTTTTACCTCTAAAAAGAAACGCCCATCTGGAAGAGGCTCGCAGCTGCATTAATAACAGAACAAGTGATCATATGTATTAAGGCAGTGTGGTGTCAACAAAAGCAATCCATATTCCCACAAACAAAATACTAGAATAGAAGAGTACGAAATTATAAGAGTATTTTCCAACTATTAGCAATCACCTACTCCGTAATCTCAACCTCACATGCATAATCAACGACTGAACCAGTTGATGGGTCAATCACAACCTACACCATATGACAGGCAGGAAAATAAATGAGCATATACATTGGACCCTAACAGTTGTTATAATTCAAGTATGAAGAAACAACTTAGGTAACATCGTATGATTATACCATTCCCATCCGGCGATTACCCTCCATTATCCTCCTCACCTGTTGACACAAATTGGGGGACTTAAAATCATCCAGCAACGAGATAGTTATTAAACCTATACACACTTAATATGCCCACAAGATTACTACTACCTCCGTCACTTAAAAATAGAAACTATTTACATTTTGGTCGGTCCCTTAAAAATAGAAACTTCCTAAACTCTTTATTTTAGGAAGTGGACCCCACAACCACTAACACTACTTCCAATCTTTTTCTCTTTCTCTCTTACTTTAACAATTGTGCATTAAAACCCGTGTCGTTTCAAAAATTTCTAGTGCAGTATTTTTGAAGGACAGAAGTAGTAATAGAACAACTTGTTTCACAAACTAACAAGTCAGCCACTATATTAAATAGACAAAAGTTCTAAGATCCGATAATTATTCATTTATATTATTTCAGATATAAGCAGCAAAATTCTCTTTTAGCTACGCTATGGAGATCGTATTTTCATATTAGGGTGGGCCAGTGGCATGAAAAGCTGATCTGCCACTTTCAAAAAAAAGGTCAGGTGCCGTTTGACCTATTTAAAAGGGTAAAAGATATGGAAAAACTCCTAAATATAGTATAATTACTCCCTTGAGACTTTTATTTCTCTAACATCCTTAATCACTGCCTTTATAGATAGGACAAAATGTAATGAGGGAGTTCAGATCTTCAGAACTAAAAAAATCGGCTGAAATAATGCCATGCAGGGAACTTGATTAGCACACCATAAGTCTATAGCGCGGTTCAAAAATGTTCAGCTGTAACTTCTGGCATGGTAGGATAACATCCATGGCAAAAAGAGGCAACAAATCAGGACCAGGGTTTGTCAAACTGAGTTGCTCCAATTTCCTCTCTGCATATTCCTCTGGAAAGCTCTTCTCTATGATGTTGTTCAATGTGACACTGCAAATGCCAATCAACTGACAAGTTATACATGTCGCATATGAACGTGCTTGCTGATAGTATTGATCTGTAAAATCTAAAGCTTTGAGCAGAGCAATAAGACTTAATATGAATCACACTAGTCGTAGCTCAATTTTTAAAAGCTTGTTCAAGATCGTGGGGCAGGCCTAGTTACATAAATGTTTCAAGCTTGAGCTTGAACATAAGTATTTGTTTGGGTAGAAGTAGAATATATGTCTAAATGACTCAATAGGCTTAAATAAGATCATGAGCATTAAATGAGCCAAAACTCGAACTTTCTAATGCTTAGCTTAGCTTGATTACATCCATGAGAGCAAGTATAGCAGTAGAAAACTAACCTGATTGCACATGTCCTGGGGCTAATAAACAAAACAGTACGACACAAAGGACATCTATTACCTGAAAATAAACATGTCAGATACGAATAAATATGTATCATATAAACAGTAAACAGAATCATAGAAATTATTGTAAAAATAACAATGTAGATAATGGAGAAGGCAGACAAAAAGGTGGAGACAGGATATAACACCTCGGTCCATAGTCTGAAACAGGCATGACCGGCAGAAAGAATGCCCACAAGGAGTTGTGATTGGTTCGTACAGTAACTTCAAACATAGAGTGCAATCATAATCATCTGTTCGTTGAGGATTTACATGGCTTCTCCTTGAAAAATTGTTGGCTATTTTCTTCTCTAAATTTGAAAGAGCATTGCTGCTGACAGAAACATTACATGATTATTCACAAGTTTATACATAGGAAAAATATAGGTAGTTTGATGCCAATACAAGTTGAGAAGGAACTCTCCACATTACCTTTGAGGATCAATCTGAAGGCCTGACCAAATAACATCTTGAGCCAGCTCGTACTTTTCCAACTGACAGGAAGATAATAAGGAACGAAATTACACTATGAAGCAAGATGCAGCACCACGAAAACCAACAGTAATAGGTAAATTGCCTATATGATAAAATTGTGCATACACAACTTTAGATGCATATCAATTGTTAATTGTTGTAAAACTGATCGTGAAAGAAATTTTCCTGAGTATGAGGTCATTTTTTGAATCGCTACTAAGCCAATAAATGTCTGTCAATTGTGAACTCTTGAGGAGTACATAAACCTAATTATGAAAGAACTTTTCCTGTGCATCATGTATTTTACAGTTCTTACCAAAATAAGAGCATTGGCCTTAAGAATGTAGGAGGCTGCTGTATTACTTTCCAGATTCATCACCTTCACCGCATCATTTAGTGCAAGCTAAAACATATTTTAAACATGACATTAATAGGAAATATCAATAAAAGTAAGTAAAAATTGTGAGAAACACTAAGATATGGGAACACACCCCAGCATGAGTTGTTGGATCCAACCCATTCAATGGCCTATGTTCTGAAGCAGAAGGAGGCCTGCTTCTGAGGAATTGGCTAATCCTGGGTACAGATGAAAAAAACAAGAAACAGAAACCTAATCATACCCATTCAAATTAAAAGGGTGGATTGTTCATAAACACTGTCATGATAAATCATGGTTAAGGACCACATACCGGAGATAGGCAGCACATCGGTTGCTCAGAATAATAGAATCACCAGGCTTAATGTGGTTAGCTCTCGAGTATAATTCAATTGCCTAGTATAAGTTGACAGCAAGTTCATGAGTACTATCCAGATGGCAAACCAATTTACTAATGCCTAGCAATAAACAAATATATGAACTAGACAGTGTTGATGTGTAGTCTGGCCATTTTCAGAACTAAATGCACAGCACTAATTAAATTTACTGGGCTAGCACCAATTGTCTTTACTCTCCTGATAGAGCTTAAACCTAAAAAATTTGATGTAAAAATGATTGTGATGTTACTAAAGTTGACCCCCAATAACTTCACAAGTAACAATTGCAAACAGAACCCCGGATGTTCTGAGGAACTAATCAGAAAAAAAAATGGAACCTCAACAACTTACACCTTTCAAAATTGTAGGATAAATAGGTAAAGGAAATCAGGGACTTGGTGCAATCAGAAATGTTCTCTCAGAACAATCCATACCAGGGTACAGTGAATCTCAAGAGTACATGAATATATCTTTATGTGTGAATAAAATTATTGGATGATCTATATTTTCAGAATAGGAAAATATGTTGATGAAATGGCTGATGATATTGAAAGAACCTACTACTAAAGAAACTCATAAATGGAGATGAAAATGAAAAAAGTAAGAATATAGGAATTAGTGGTGCTTTCTCAGCATCAAAGGATATGATGATTATCAATTGAACACGACTAGGTTCTAAGATGTGAGCCATCATTCCCCAGCCTATCTTGGTTCTTCAAACGTCTTAATAAAAGTACAACCTTGGAGCATCAGAATAGAATATAAACACCCATGCGAACCAAACACATCTTTAACAAGCAGCAAGAATTAGATAATACTCCAGAAGTCCTAAAGGCACTACATTGTTCATGTTCCACTTCCACCAACACCCAGACCATAGCCAATAAACTGATTTCGGGCCACCAATGTCAATGAACTTTCAAAGAAAAGCTGATGTCTTATGTTTTCCAAGGCTAACACCTAATTCTCCAAATACAGTGTTCCTTATTCCCCATGAGTGAAACGTTTATCATCTACTGCTTCAGATATGTAACCTTTCTAAAGCTTTAGCTAGCCATGGAAAATTCTCCACATTAGCCTCTGATTAGGGTCAAACAGATTCAAGAAGTATGGGGCACCATCCCAATATCCCATTAAGATTGGTGGCATTACGTCAAAATACAAATCAATGATTGAACCAAAATTGTGCTTCTTGCATTATTAAGATTATCTTTATCCTGACACCTGTCTTCTAATACCTCAACTTACATGACTTGGACCACAGGAGCGGGTAAATGCTTACTTAGGCTTCAACCAAAAATAGAAAACACCATTAGGCATTAAGGAACTCCTCCACGGAAACACTACAACAGCCTAAAGCATAAGACCTAAAAGGCTAAAACATAAGGCCAAAGCCCTCTGAACGCAAATGCACACCTCAGGCTCATAGGATGAAGAACAGAAAATCTAAGTAAACCACCAACTAAGTACTAACATTCTTCCAATTCCATACAATTAGACCGATGTGTGCCACAAAGAAGTCCAAATTTTGAAAGAAGACCAGATATACAGACCTTCAATCCGATAACGAATAATTCGCAATTAAATGAAGGGCTGAACAAGAAGGGCGGCAGATAACCTGATCTAATCGATCTTCACGAAATGCCGTGTTTCCCCTATGCATGAGGTCGTAGAGATGGCTATACCTCTCCCATGAGATTGATGATCCCTCCTCATTCTGCTACACCAATCAACACCAACCGGTTAGTAAACGCATACAAATATTAACTCACACACGCAAACAGAGACAGAGATGCATATTAATTCAGACCCATGGTAAATCCTGGACATCATCAATCCCTTCCAAGCTGAATCCGGCAGCTGGGGAAGTCTCCATTTCAGCAATTGATTAATTATTTACACAGAGAGCATGAATCAATTACAGAGTAGTTAAATGAACAAAACTGGGCGTGTATCCAAATGAAAGAGGGCGACGTATAACCAATGGAGAAGTAGTTTAATTGATGAATGGGAAAGGAAACTGTGGCGGAAGTGGTGAATGGAAGAGCCGTGTTCGCCCCTGAATCCTTCGTTATACACTTGGACTGTATTCGTTTACGTGTTTCTCTCTCACTACTACACTATGCTCTCTCTCTCTCTCTCTCTCTCTCTCTCTCTCTCTCTCTCTCTCAACGCCTACATATGAAAATGTAGGCGCATCAGAGGTAAAGTATGGGCTGGGGATCAATTATGCATGTAAAACCATGGAAATTTCTCACGCACTGAGTGTGTGATGATTTTGTGGGGATTTGATCGAGAGCTTTCGTTCTCGAATTGAAATTTGCCCTAAATTTTCACCGCTGAGTAAGAGAAAGGTTTTACTGTCTTCTCTCTTAATTCTCAGCCGATTGTATTTGAGCGTGACGCGGCGCCGGTGAAAGTGCCACGCGGTAGGATATTAGTGGCCAGATGTCACGCGGAACTAAATTAAAGCATTCCAAAAAAAATAAAAGATTTAATGAATTTGTCATTTATTTAGAAACGTTTTGGTTATATTGTTATTTTTTTAAAAATTTCAACAAAAATAATAACGTCTCGATTTTTGTATCCTAAAATAACAATTTTTTTGAATAGATTACTTTTATTCTAGGAGTACTTTTTTATCTCATTCAAAATGGAATGGAGTATTTTTATTCTGACATCTTAATTTATATAAGTAGTAGTATTATTTTATGTACGGATATGATCTTGATAAGTCATGCATGGATTGAATGACACCACAAACGAGGGTGCAAATTAATTTTATAAGAACTCGCACAACTACTTCATAGTAAATTGAAAATTCAAGAAACTACTTAAAGCTAACAAAACTTAGCATAAAATATTATTGATAATTGAATTGATAATTTCATCTACACATATGAGGCGTATATGAGATAGTACTATTTCTAAGACATTGAGAAAATAAAAAAAAATTAAAAGAAAAAGCGTGTATGAGATAGTACTATTTCAAAGACATGAGAAACTAAAAAAAAATTAAAAGAAAAAGCGTGTATGAGATGGTACTATTTCAAAGACATAAGAAAATAAAAAAATATTAAAAGAAAAATATAATTGGTACAATAAAAAAATTATCAAAGCTAATCAATAACTTTTAATCAACTATTCAAATCAACCAAAAAAATAAATAAATAGTACCAAAATAAGATAGGGAAGCTCCCAACATGAGAATTTTTATTACATCTAGAAGCAAATTTCGTCAAAGGGCTCGATTCATGGGATTTGAGATAGAATTTTTCAACTTTCAAATAAGGAATGTTGAAAAGTTGAAAATGACAGAGAAATAGGGAAAATATTGTCGGTTTGAATTTCATTGAAATATAAGAGGCATTTCAGTTCCAAAAATAATCAATTATATTTGATGAAATTAAGTTGACTATTAACTCTTATTTTTGGTTGTTCATTTCACATTTTTACTACATTACCGCTATTATCTACGTAAATCTTTAGAGAGCTCACTTCATTATATTCTTGGACCTTGGTAATCAGGGGCGGACACACAAATAATTATCGATAGGGGCTGAGATTTTCAAATTTTATTTTGATGTATATTTTGAGTAATTTAGATCATTTGTAGGGGCTTTTACACTATAACTTACACTAAATTTGACTAAATTTTTTTAAAAAAATTAATAGAAAAAAGTAAAAAAAAAATATTTCATTGAATGCCCTTCCCCCTTTGACTTTGGGTCCGCCCATGTTGGTAATTGTTTTTCACCCGTAAGAGATAAGATTTGATATTTATTCTATGTTAGATAGTTTCCTTTGTATTCAAATAGTAGTACAAAATGAAACATTTTCAATCTCCCTCATTTTATCCCATTATATATAGATTTCTTTTATCTTGATGAACTGGATCTAGTTAAGCCAACCAATTGATCGAGGTTCCGTCAATACTTATATGGTCTATAACAAAACTATCGACAAAAAATCACAAGATTTGTTCCAAACCAAGAGGCACTTTTATAGTATTGTTGGGACAAGATTAATAAGCCATCAGACATTAATTTTACTAGTTGAGTTATGTTTATTCTGTCGACAAATTGTGGAAAAATGAGAGGCCATTTGTTCCGTGACAAACCGAAATATACCGAATGATTGAGAAATATAATGAAAATAATAATGACATTAGTCTTCGTCGTACATAAAAATCGATTACTAAACTAAACTAGCCGGTTGATAATTTACGAATGTTGAAGCATTTGAATTCTGGTATACCAACAAAAGGCCGAATTAGAATCTCTACAATTTGATTAAACTATTCGTACACATATTTTATTTGCAAACTACTGTATATTCAATTAATAGTTAACATTATCACACGTAGTAGCTAGCCGTATCCTGTATTTAATGGAAAGTTGGTGTTGGTTAGTTAGGTATTAGGATGGTATGGAGATGAAGTTAAATAGGCATATAGTATATGAGAAATTCAGCAATCTCCTTTGCTAACCATGAATGACTGACTAGTTGACGACGGAACACAATTTAATTAAAAAAGACGGTTCTCCTCCATCTAATAAGTCGGGATTCGATTCACCACAAAGTAAATGAATAACCATTACCAACCATTTTTATAAAAATAACTATGAATGACTACTTCTGTTTTTTGTTCATAATTTACAAATGATTTTTAAATTATATGACTACCATAAAAAAATCTAAAAGTGGGTTTTCACAATGTAGGCCCATTAACCCATTAGTAGATGTCAAAAGCCCATATAATTTGGATACACCAGGCCCAATACGTGTTGGATTTAAATCCACTTATTAATTAGTGCAAATTTTTAAAATAAAATTCAAGATATATTTCACTGCTTAAAATGTTGCTATTAATTATTTCAACTTGTTATCTATCATTTTCTAATGTTTTCATTGTTTCTGCCTCAAAAATAAATAAATACACTATTACAACATTTTATGCTTAAAACGGCCAAATTAAAGTAATTTTTTTAAAAATTTTGGTAAATTGTAGTAATATTTAAATTTTGTAATGCGATAGTAGTATATAGATTTGTGATAACAAATCAAAGTGCACACACAAATCTTGAAATTCCGGCGTTCAGCTGAAATGGCGGTCGAAGAAGGAGATGCGACGGAGCCGCTACCACTACTCGCCGCCATATCACATCCGCCACCGTGGTCAATTGTCGCCATCAGAAACCTCAAAAAAAACGAGCTCGACAATCCCCCAATCGTCTTCCCTCCCATCGACCACGAAAATCTCCACATTTCTCCCCAATTACCCCCTTATTCCCACCAAATCTACAACATTCACGCCGGAAACCGCCAGATTTCGTTTTCGGATTCCGATTCGGACTCCGATTTGAACTCGTCTTCCACATTTTCACCGTCGGATTCGAGTCCCCCGCCACGCTCCCCGATTTCTCCTGTGAAACCGGCGGATTCAGCCAGATGGTTCAATTCGTGGACGGACCTGTTGAATCCGACGGTGAGTGTCTTGTTGCGGTTCCTCCGCAGTGCGTTGACCGCCTCGCGAGGGGCCCTGTTTACTAATTATCGGTCAGTGGTGTTCGCCGCCGTACTGGCGGCATTTCTGTATTACCGACGGAGGAGGAGACTGCGCGGCGGAGAAGAGAGCAGGGACCGGCTCGTTGGCATCATCAGAAAAAGAGATGAGGTATTCCAGGAATTTGGGTAGTGAGGCGCTTAGCTCCTCCATCTGTTTGTGATAATGTCTGTGTGAACAGAAATTTGCAGTCTCGAGTGTAATTGATTTTAGAAAATTTGTTTTGCAGAAAATCAATGAGCTGTTGAATCAAATATCTCAGATGAATCAGATGCTGATTGCAATTCAAAAAAACCCCACTTCTTAGGAGATTGGATGCTGAATCATAGAGTAGAAGTATTATAAAGATTGTACAAATTGTTTTCTTGTTTATCCCTTGTTGATCTAGGGAGTATATGTAACACTATATGGGGAGTTGCTTCTTTGCAACAACAGAATTATCAATTGTCATGATATTATATGGTCTTGCCATGAATATTAGGGCCAAATGATTACTCATTTTTAGGAGTAGTTTACTCATGTTCTTGATATTTACTACCACTACTCTCTCCATTTCCCAATACATGTGTTCCCTTCACGAGTTTTAAAAAATGTAAAGAAAATGTAAATAACAGTGAGTTGTAAAAGTTAGTGATATATGAAGCCTAGTTTTTTATATTGCTTTTATAATAAAATGTGAGTGAAGTAAGTTAGTGAAATGTGAGATCTACTTATCATTTATGGTAAAAGTGAAATGTGACTCTTATTGTGGGAATGATCGAAATAATAAAATATGACTCTTATGGGACGGAGGGAGTATAAAGAAAATGAGTTGAAAAAGTTAGTGGTACTCGAGTACTATTTTTATACATTAGTTTTATAGTAATAATTTCATCTTTGAAAATAAAAACTTCTAAAACGGTACGGGTTTTAATGCATATTTAGTAAATGGTGCCTTCGAGAAACGCGCAGATGGATCAAGCTATATATAAGATAAACGAACCGATTGGATCAGTTAGCAAATGTCGTTGCCACTTATCAAGACGTTCTCTCTCGTTCACCCAAATATATTTATAACTCCCAGACGTGCACTACTTTAACAATAAAGCGGCAAGTACGGGGTCGATCCCTCAGAGAAACCGGTGCGTTGAGTGTGTGAATAGTGAACAGGGGTCGGCTGCTGCCACGCTTTAAATTGGGAGTTTTAACTATTGGATTAAGCTAGGCGGAAAGTAAACTAACTACTGGATCAAGGGACTCATCATGCTGGAAATTAACTGACGGATCAAGTAAGCGATAATCTCAAATAAAGACCTAACTACCTAAAGATGCTTCGACAATACAAATCACTTTGTCATTCAACATAGTTAAACACAAGATCGAGAATTTTAATGTTGAAGCTAAACTGGAACAGTAAACAAGATCCGGAAACAAAATAACTTCGATTTTTATAAAAGATTTCAAACTTAGAACTGGAGAGTGCGGATTACAAGCAAGAGTCTACGAAACAAAATGAAATTTACCTAAGCTAACAAGTTCATAAAACAAGAAAGTAGGAAAGCGAATAAAGCCGAGAAGCTCTCAGTCGGAACTTGAGAAACGCCGAACAGATATTGGTTTCTCTGTCGCGCTCCCTTCGGTCGCTCTCTTCTAACTAACCATTGCGATTATCTAACTAAGCTATCTTTTGAACTGGCAAAAACTTGGAATTGAAAACTAGACTAAAAAAGAAAAGCTAAACTAGAAGCGGAAGGAAGATGATTTTAATGGCGTTGCATCCTCTATTTTTAAGCTCCTCGCAACAATCTCCAACAAGGACAACAATTTGACAGCGAATATTCGACCTTGCTGGGATTGAGCGCCTCATCGATTGATACGTGTCCTTCTTCTAGAATGCAGCGGTTCTTCAATAACGGGGATTCGGCTTCGTCCTTGAGTCTTACGCATCAACATGTGCCCCCTTCTAGAATGCAGTACTTGATGATCGCCATCCAGCGCATCAGCCCCACGTGTCTTTCTTCTGGAATGCAGTGGTCCCCCGTCTAACGGCTTGATTACCCCCTTGATCAACTCTCCCGATTTTTGGCCTTTTTCGCCTTCTGCGCCTGCTTGATCAGCTTAGCCTTGTTGTCTTTGGTCAAGCGGCATTCCTGCACAATTAACACTTGCTTTGCGCGATAAAACTGATCAAGTAGCATACATTTTACTCTTAAACCGATACATGAAATAGGCCTTATCAGTAAAGTAATAAAGAAGAATTAGCAAAGTACGAGAGATGGAGAGAAAAAATTATAAAGTAAAAGAGAAGAAGAGAAAAAGTACTCTCTTCGTTCCATGTTAATAGACATATCTTTTCGACACGGAGATTAAGAAATAGATATTTAATATATGAAGTTGGGTGTATAAAGTAATAGAGATGAAGAGAGAATAAAGTAAGAGAAATAAAAAAGTATGAGAGAGTGTATTGCTTTTTACCAAATATAGAAATGACTCTATTGTGTTGGAACGTCACACAAAGGAATATAACTCTATTAACATGGAACGGATGGAGTAGTAAGTAGTCTTAGTGGATTGTGTGGTCCACTTCCTAAAATAGAAAATTTCTATTTTAACAAACGGACCAAAATAGAAATATTTTCTATTTTTAAGGGACGAGAGTAGTATAATGTAAAGAAAAATGAGTTAGTAGAATGTTGGATTTATTACCAAAATTAATAAAAGTGAAATGGAATCATTAATAAAGGATGGACTAAAATGAAAAATTGGGAGATGACACTACTCCTTCCGTCTCATTATAAGCGAGACATATTCCTTTTTAGGGCGTCTACTATAAGTGACACATTTCTTTTTATAGAAAAAAAAACAACCCTCTATCTCTTTCCCTATTTTTTTCTCATTTGATTTTTTATCTCTATTTTTTTCTCAGTACTACTTAATTATTTTTTTATTTAATCACTAAATACCACTATCTAAGGTTAATAATATGTGCCCAAAAATTATTTGTGTGGTGTGTAATGGGAGGTGGGGTATCATTTACGGATTGAGATCCCCTGCTGCGCAAAATGCCACGGCAGGGGGTGCTGTGGTGATCAACACCATTCATTTTGGGAATGAAAAATAATAATACAAGTATGGGAATTTAATTTGTGGTGTGGATCATCACAGCACCCGTGCTGGCATTTTGCACAGCTGGGGATCTCAATCCATCATTTACTCCTCATTGAATGATTGTATCCTTTTTCTTTTTTTTTAATCTTTATCTAATTGTCATTGTCTAACCGTACAAAGAAAAGTGATAGTACGAGGAAGAAACTTCTCTTTACCAATAAAATATTTGAGGGTTCTCCTTCTTCAAGATTAACATGTCCAGAAATTATCAACAAATAGTTGTCACTTGTCACACATAAAGTGAAGACTGAAGAGTGAAGACCAAATAACATTTAATATATCAAATCTTATCAAGTCCAGCTAACAGAATATATGAGAAGAATGTACATCAGACACGGAGATCATATAAAGATTTGTGCCTGTTATATGTAGTAGTAAAAGTTTCATCTTTATATCATGTAGTATTTCATAATAATGTTAGTAATAGTGAAGCCAACCTTTTATCGCACTACCTATTAGGCTATAATATAACTAATGAAAAAGGCTAAAACTAAAGAACCTCCAATGTTTTCTTGGTTTACATGTCCAAGTCCAATATGAACCGATCCACTCCTTGTGGATGGAAGCAGTAAACTGCAAGACAATATGCAAGTATGCAACTCAGTCAATCATACAGAACAATAATCTTGAACAGTTCCGCAATGTACAGTATTCCATAAAATTAATAGTTGAATGAAATCCAGATCAAGTACAAAAAAACACTTCCAAGATCAGTAAATATAACCAACCTAATCAAGCAAGTAAACAATGATCCAAAGGAAATTGAAACAGAGAATGCCATCAAACTCAAAAGCCAAAAGCCAAGTAGATAGCTACCTGCAAGATGTTCACAAAGGTGACGGTGTGTAGCTATCTAGCTCTGAGGTTCAGCAGTGTGGCGAGCTGCATGCCGAATATCAAACTGATCTACATTCACCAAAGGAGCAACAGTTTCATTCCTGATCCTCTTAATATTTGGGCTCACCAACCCCCTATGCCTAAACCCATACAAGTTCAAAACTTGATTATCCGCAAAGTTAAAAGCTCTCTCCATACTCTTCAAACACCTCTCCACCGGATAATCCCCATAGCTACCGCAGGGCTTGCACCCCACAAAATGTGTCACAAACGGCCACCTCGCATCTCCCAATCCCGGGTGGTACTTCTCAATCACCTCCTCGTACTGATCCACCAACCCCTCCCAAAACCCGTGCAAGTAAAAGCTGTTCTCCACATACACCTTGCTCATCCACCGCTCCTTCTGCGAAAGGAACAGGTATATCAAAGCAGACTGATCATCCGCCTCAAACGCCGGCCGCCCCTTGAGACTGGCGGTCAGGATCTTCCCAGCCTCCTCGCGCAACGGACCCTTGGGCCCCATTGGCGCCCACGCATCCAACAAATCCAACGACCACTGGCAGTTCCGGAACAGGAAACTGCCCGTGTTTAACGCAATCCACGACTTCTGATCGAATAGCAAATCAGGGTAGCCATGGATGACCATGTTGTAATCCTTATACTTGGAAACCGGAATCTCAAACACCATGTCTGTGAACAGAGCATCACTATCCATCCACCAAATCCACTCCACCTCCGGATGCGACAGCATCAGGCGGCGGAGCAGCGGCAATTTAGCCCAATACCCTGCCATTTCCTTATCTAAATGAGCCATGTTATACAAAATCTCAATTCCATGAATCCTGCAGTAATCAATCTTGTTTTTCAGAGCCTTCAATAGATAATGATCACCAATTGCATTGTCACAAGGAGCCGGCTGCGAGCCAGTCACTAGCAAAATCCTAGGTTTTCCCTTAACAAAATTCGGAAATTGGGGGTTTTTCTCAAGCCATACCTTACGATCTTCGTCCCAATTGCTGATCCTCGGCCCCAAACTGAAAGTATCATTCAGGCTCAGAAACCGCTCCGGCCCCTCGTCCGGGTCGCTCGGATCCTTATCGGATCGGATCTCCGCCAGAATCCGATTGGTTTCCTCAATCAGATGCTGATTCTCCGCGTCGGCTTCGGAGGTAACGAGGCTCCCGATCCCAATTGTACCGCGAAGGACCAGAATCGTGACGAAGCTGCAGAGGATAGTGATCTTAATGTTGTGGAGCGTCTTATTGATCTGCCGCCCACGCAGCAGCAGAGGCGCGCCCCGCCCCCGCGCCCCTCCGTGGGTCATCGGAAGCCGTTTCTGAGCGGGGAATGCTCCCCCCGATCCCATCAACTCGGATTGGAGTGAGAAATTGGCAGGGTTTAATGATGAGTAGGAATGTAGGCTTACTGATTCAGAAAATTGACATGCACGCAACCAAAATCAGTCTTCCTTTCACACACTCCTCTCTCTGTATATAATAATAATAATATAAAAAGTGTGAAGAATGTGGAGAAGAGGAAGAATGTCGCAGGCGGTGCGATTCTTCTTTTCCGTTTTTATTTGCTTCTTCGATTAATTAAATGGGAGGATTGGAATTGTTGAATGGAAATTTGAGGGGTCAGTTTGGAATAGAATAGTAATTATGGGAATTAAAAGAATGACGACGAAGAGGAACAATGCAGGCGACAAGGTGGCTGGCTGCTTTATGGAATGGATTTCAAGAGCCATGTTTTTGTTTCTTTTTTATTACTATTAATTAATTTACTGACTCTTCTTCTTAATTATTCATTAATTGCACTCTTTCGTGGATTTTCTTTGCCCACCATTCTCTGTCAAATCCCGAATTCTTTTCTTTCTAAATTATAGAGGCAATCTCCAATAATTTGGGGGGATTCTATACATTTTATTGATTTTGAATTAATTACTAATATCGTTTATAATGTTCTTTAGATTTGTTATGCAAAGACCAGTGATTTAGAGAATCACTGGTATAATGGCAGACATTCTTGAACAACTCATCTTCCTTAAATGGCAACTAATATATTTCAGTTGCACAAAAGCAATCGATATGTGAGGAAATTGAAAAAGTATGAATTTAAAATAACTATATTTGGTAAGCTACCCGAGATTTTAAATATCATACTGTATAATAATCAGCAATATCGTGTGTAATATACATTGATATGAACGTGTTTTCGATGGATAAAATTGTGTTTTAGATAGTGTGCCAAGGCGTGTGATATGGAATTGCGTTAGTATACATTACTACTATCACTATAAGATTGGCATATGAAGGTAATATTGGAAACTATCACTAAATAATAAAGGTAATATTGAAACATTCTTCGTTTTTTAATTAGTGTCTGTAACTGCAAATGACACATTTAAAAATAAATGCATATCTTTTACAATCTTATGTAGTCATAATAAATGCATATAAATAATTTATTACCATTGGGAAATTATTAGTAGTACATGTTAAAAATAGAAAAATATCATAATTATATTCTCAATTAAGGAAATTTGACATTTATATATAGGGGTAAATTGCTAAAAGTACCAAATTTAGTCAATTTTCAATCAATCTCACAATTTTAAAAAAGTACTCCTGCCTATCAAATCGTAATTTGACATTTTATTCAGTTGTATAATACCCAAAAAATTCTGGCATATTGGGTGTCTTTATTATCTTTTTAAATGCTTTGTGACTATTGTAATTTTTTATAGTATATTTTTTCTTTCCCAAAATTTTACGTAATTCTTGACATGTATTATTCCAACTTTTTAATAATATGAGTGACTTTTCAAATGGATTAATTTGCATGGGTCAAATTCGGCTTAATTATTCAAATTTCTCTTGGTCAAATATCTCACCGTCATAATTTTCCATATTGGTATGTCAAATTTACTCAAAATCTGGCATCTTGCTCTTTCTGGAATAGATAAAATGTTATAAATGTAAGAAAGGCTACTCCTCATATCTTACTTCTAAGTTCTAACATTTATACCACTTGTAAGCAGTAGTCTTGATTTCCAACAAATAATTTGTCAGAAAAGTTAATGAGCATAACATGTCTTCATTTACAGCATCAGCCTTTAACTTATCATCAGCTTGGTGAACAATCAGCTTCTTTGCCACTAATCGGATGCCAGCATTTTGCTGAAAATCATAGGCAACCACACAGAAATGGGCATCATCAACGGTACCGGGATTGAACAGAGAATTCAGTTCAGCAACTTCGAATCTACTAAACGTAAGCTTGTGCACGGTTGAAGTTGATCTCTCCTTCTGGTATATCTCTGTTGTCCATCGGTTGATTTCGCCATCAGCTAAAGTGGGAAGGCTGTGTATTTACACAAGTAAATTTAGATCTCGAATTATATCAGTATCAATCACACAAGCAACATCATTCAGATAGCTTATACTATTTGAAAGTATCATTATTCTTTTCTTGATCCAGAAAGAAAGCATATAGGCCTAACAAGTTAAAAAAAAGGGGTAAAGTAAAATAGTGTAAATATATGAATGCGAATCAAAACATAGAATAACTAACTTACTGCAATCTGACAGTGGGAGAATTGAAGAAGCCTTGTTTCCTAGCTACCACATGATGCCACTCAGAGGAGCTACCAGAATCAGTGGAAAGCTTCTGGGCTAGCCTATGAGCTCCGTCTAGAATATTGCACAAATTCTGTGATGCATCCACAACAAAATTCAGACGTGGCCGACCTGCATGATCTACAAACTTCGTGCTGAACCCAAAGCGAACTTTCAGGCTTGCACATTTAAGTTGCAAAGGGGAGTTTTGGTGTAATATATGTATTCTTTGAGTTCCAGGGTAAGAGGGTGCAAGAGTAACAGATATTAAAGGTATTGAAACACCATCAGGCTCCAAGAAGTCATTACAGCTATACAAAGATCCATCCCCTACTGCAGTTGAAGACTCTTGAGATATTATGACAGCTTTCTCTTCTTCCTTATCGTCCTCCGGGAGAGGCTCCTCCGTTACAGCAAGCATCCCACCCAAGTCAAATGGACCAACACTTGCTGCATTGGGTTCAAGTGACCCATTCACTTCACCAGCCGTTTGTGTCATAAGCATATTCACTGAAGATGGAGATAATGTTGATGGAAATTCAATCTTCACTGGTGATAGAGTCGATTTTGATGGATATGCAAACTTGTCACTAGGTGATTGGATAAGTCCATCCTTCCCAATCTGCTCTGTGGATTTTTTTTCCATTACTTCGACTTCTTGTGATCGCATTGGGAGAAACCCAGCTGTTCTCAGTAAATATGTCTGGAAGGCTGGATTCCTGCAGTAAAGTGAAGAGCAAATGTCATAACTGATTCAACAATTCAATTAAACATTTGACAGCATAAGAAAAAAGAATAAAACAAGGTTATGGGTAGAGTAGATGAATTATTCAATAAGAGTTTGCCAAAGGGCAGCAAGTTTCTGTTTCAAGTAACAAAACTCTTGGTTTACGACTATGGTAATCGCCCTCTTGAACGAATAAAATAGTGCACTTTAGCCCTGGCATTATCTCATAAACAAGCTGGCATGGAACAGAATGTGCCTCCTGTAAGAATTCACTTCATAAAAGTAGAGGTTCATTTTTTGGAGGAAATTCCAGTTAGTAGTTGCAAGTTAAACACAGCAACATAATCAAGATTCTAGGTTTGTGGCCATATCTCCAAATGCCAGGATTATGAAGTCATTAACCACATGTTCTTGTATTATTGACATAACCATAAAATACAACCGTTCAACTATTACCATATTTCACCTTTCTACTCTTCAGAAGATTATGACATAATGCCATTGGAATTTGGATAATATCATTTTATGTGTAATAAAGATGCAGTAGGCCAGAGTGGTGTATTAAAAATAGGTGATAAAACTCAAATTCACCGAGCTCTCGACATTCCTCATAGAAGCTACAAATCAGAGAAATTACCAATAACAGAACTGCTGCACAGTACTTAAGGACTTCAAGATTCATGCGTACATCATCCAGGCTCCTGGAGAATAGCATCAAATTGTCAGTAAAGTAAAATTTCATGGATAGAAAGACAACACCACAAGCCTCTTGGATCTTGAAATTTCAAAAAACAAAAACGTGTCCAAAGTTTACTATTTGAGCATCTTAAATTACTAGTATTAGTTAACCATTGGGAAAATAAACTGCAATTAGTTGTATCTTCCTTATATAATTAAAAATGTCCTCATTCATAATCAAATGAGTAGATCAATACCAAGCATGCCACATATTTTAGTAAGACAATGTTGAAAAACATTTTCAGACAAATAAAAGTATTCTAAACTTGGGACGTCCAGATGTATAAAAACCGTGGATCTTAAAAGTAAAAGATAAGAACATAACATTGAAAACAAAGAGATGGCACTCACCTATGTGTTTGCTTCCCAATCCCAAAATAAGTTGCAAGACTTGCCATCTGAAAGCAAATCTCAGCATCATTACTCAATAAACATACGAAGCATCCTCAAAATCATCAAGCAGAGCAAGTCTAATTTTTTAGGAAGGCCAAAAAGAGCTTGACAAGCATAAAAGACGAGCAATGCTTGACTTTTCTACAGATAAGAATTAACCTGATGTGTATTTTAGAACTAGAGCTGTACCAAAAAAAACAAAGATTTCTGTTTTCCAATTGTGATGGAAGCATATAGAAAAAATCAACCTTCATATCACCGGCTCTTCTTCCAAACTTTCGCGTTAACAGTATCAGGGAATCAATAGTCCCTTTAGGCTCCGGCGCTGGCATGTTAATCTCCGCAAATGCCTCTCGTATGCGAGCACAATCAAAGCGCAATATGTTATGGCCAGCCCATATTCTTCCTGAGTGTAGAAATGTGGACCGGATTAACAACTTCATGAGTATAAACATGCAATTGCAGGTGGTGAAAACACAGATGAAACCCTAATTGCGTAGAAAGGGGAAAATTACCGTGCAGCAGGTCGTAAACGATGTCTGCAATGTGAGCGAAAGTGGGAGCAGAAATGACGGCGTCCTTGGTAATGCCGTTGCTGCGGACGGAGAGAGAAGTGATATGGGAGAGGTCGGCGGGTCGAACGAGGGTGGAGTAGCTCTGAAGCTCCACCAGCTTCCTGGGGCAAACGAGGATGGCTCCGAATTCCAATATGGCGAAGCCCTGGCCGGTTCGGGTGGGAACAGCTGTCTCCACGTCGAAGAAGGCTATCTCCGACCTTTCTTCCGCCATTTTTTCAGTAGTAATATGGATTGCTGAAGGTTAATAAATACAGTACGTCAATGGAAACTTGGTGACGAAGAATGATTATGGAGAGAGAATGAGTGTGAACAAATCACACGAAACAAGGATGCTTGTTGTGTTACTGTTTTCCCCCAACACAAGTACTAGAATAAGTTTATTCCCTCCATAGTCATCTATAGTCTCATTTTAACTCAACACGAATTTAATAAATTATTTAATTTTATGAAAATAATGTAAAAATAAGTTAGAGAAATATGAACCTCACTTTTATACATTGATTCTATACTGCAATATGAGTAAGGTGAATGGTGAATTCCATTATCTAAAATAGAAAAAAGCAAATGAGACTTTAAATTACGGACATAAGAGCATCCTCAATAGCGGATGTCCCGGCGGACGTCCGACCTGCGAGCCGGTCGTCCGCCTGGGATGTCCGCTGTTGCGGTGACACGACGGACATCCCGGCGGATGTCCCAATTTCTGTTTTTTTAATTATGTATTTTTTTTGAAATAAAATGATTGCATTTTTCTCGTATTCGTGTTGAAATTTTAAATCTGTAAATTGTATATTTGTGAATTTTTGTTATTGTTCTTGCCCGCCGGGATATCCACTATTGTGCAGCGAGATGTCCTTATGACGTGGCAGGAGGTGCTTTTGGGATGTCCGTCGGGACATCCGTCCCTATTGCGGATGCTCTAAGGGAGGGACATTATTTCACGAACGGAGGGAGTACTTTATTTGGAATTGAATTAATACATTAAATTTTATTTTCCCTAAGTCCCACAATAAGAATCACATTTTGTCATTTCGTTTCATCCCACACTAAGTGTCACATTTCACTTTTATCCACATTCCACTAACTAACTTCACTCACATTCTATTACAAAATCAATATAAAAAATGGATATCATATTCTAATAACTTTCCCAACCCACTATTCTTGGGGCGGTCCATAGTGGACTAGATGTCCGCCCCTGGGGCGGACGAGGAGATGGGGGCGGTAGGCGGCGGACGACGGATAGGCGACGGGAGGGCGAGGACGCGGCGGGTCTCCTTTGCGCCGCACCTATAGCCGCGCCTGCCATAGTTACCGGCGATCGGCGCGCCGGCTGTCAGACGACGAGTTTTAAATTTTTTTTATTTATTTACCTCTATAAATACCACTCTCCACCACCTATTTTTTCACCATTTTCACACAATCCCTTCATTCACTATCTACACTTTCACTCTCTAAAAATGCACGGTCGAGATGACGAATCACCCGGCTCACAGGAATCGGGATATGGCAGCAATCCTTCACAGCCGTCGACGGGCTATCCTTCACAGCCATCGGGAATTGGAACCTATGCTTCTCAGCCGTCGGGCTTTGGCGGGGCTCCGTCCCAGCCTTGGATTTGGAATCAATCTCCCCCGCCGTGGGCATCGAGTCCAAACCTTCCTCCATCTCAGTCGTGGAGGTCTTCTCCAACGCCCACACCTTTTCAGCGGAATCTGAGTCGCTCCGCATTTGAAGATTACAGAGTCCCCTTTCCAATCCAGCCAATCTCCGTTCACCGAAGCAGATCAAGACGCACTGGATACTATGATGGGTTTGCTCAGTTACGGCATCCCAGATATGCCGGCAGCACGGGTGGAAACGACCGTTCCGACCCGAGGCTCTGGCGGCAGTCGGGGCGCGGGTGGCAGTAGGGGCGGAGGCGGCAGTCGTGGCGCGGACAGCGTCGGTGGCGGCTTGGGCAGCGGCGCCGGCGGTGGCTCTGGCGGTAGCGGTGGCTCTGGCTCCAACCGGGGCAAGCTCTACACCAAACATGAGAGCATTGCCGTGGCGAGGGCGTGGGATGCTATCACATCGGACCCCGTGGTGGGCACCGATCAGCCCGAGGGGAGCTTTTGGAGGCGCGTCATGATGGCATACGGGGAATTCAAACCCGACGGCGCCGAGAAGCGCGACCCAGAACAGCTCCGAAAAAAGTGGGGTAGGATTCTGCGGGCTACCAACCGGTTCGTGTCCATATACCAGAACAACCTTCTCCACGCTGAGAGTGGCTGAAGCGAAACAGACGTGAAGGCCATATCGATGGGCCAATACAACACGGAAGGCTGGCCGAAGTTCACACTGTGGGAGGAGTATCTGGTCCTCGCGGATTGTCCGAAATTCAAGGCCATCGTGGCGCAAGAGGTCAACACAGCTCCTGGGCCGAAGCGTACAAGGCACAACCTACCGGGGACTACAACAGCGGAAGTGGCTTGCATAAGTTCGAGCAGCCCGACGAGCAAGTCGAAGAGCCAGCCGCTACACACACTAGGTGACGACTGCCCCCGGGACAACAGGCCTCTATCCGCAGCGCCATAGGGGCAAGAAGTGCCTCCCGCCTATCGGCAGCCGCGTCCGGATCTCACATCCCCCCGCCCGCCCCAATCCCACAGCACATGGTGCAACCCCACGAGGTCTTGAGAAATACCATAGATGTGCAGTTGATGCAACAACTGCAAGACGTATGCAGCAAATACGCAGCGGAATCTGACCCGTACGTCAGGAACGTCTACAAGAGGCTCATCACTCGGATTGAGAGTTGGCTGGAGTTGGTTGATGATGCTCCTAGGGAAACCGCGGCCGACAACAGCGAGGGGGGAGGAGGAGGAGAAGAAGAAGAAGAAGAAGAAGAAGAAGAAGAAGATGATGAGGAAGCCGACTCCGACACCGAGTAGACGGTGTCGGAGTTTTTAGTTGTATTTTATTTTAATTATTCGTTGTATAATTTTACCCGTTTGCAATACAACGAATATTCAACCCCAATTACCTCATTTTCTAATTATTTACACTGCGATGATTTTAATTATACCTGATTAAAACTAAAAACATTTTAAAATGAAAATTGATTATAAAATTTGGGGGCTATTGGAAGTGTCCACCATAGTGGCGGAAATTTTTTTTGGGGCTATGGACAAAAAAACTGGGGCTATGGACAAAAACTGGGGCGGGGCTATTGGGGTGTCGGCCTTATAGTGAACACCCTTAGAGCATCCACTATAGGCGGCCTTCCCCAATAGCCCCGCCCCCTTTTTTTGTCCACAGCCCCCATTTTTTGTCCATAGCCCCAATTTTTTCCTCCACTGCCCCACTATAGGCGGACACTTCTAATAGCCCCGAAATTTAATAACCAATTTTCATTTTAATTTTTTCGTTTCGTTTTTAAATCGGCTGAATTGAAATAATTATAAAACGAGGTAATTGAGACCGAATATTCGTTGTATTGACAAAGGTAAAATTATACAACGAACGTCAAAATAAAATACAAATAAAAACGCCACCACCGTCTAATCGGTGGAGTCGTTCGATTCCTCCGCCGATTCTCCGTCGCCTTCTACGTCTCCCTCGCTGCCGCCGGCCGCCGCTGCCCCAGGACCCTCATCAGCCAAGCACAAACGGTGCTGGATCCGACGTATGAGGTCGGAGTATATATTCTTGATGTACGGGTCGGTTGCGGCCTCGTATATACTGCAGGCATCATTCAATTCGTGCGCTAGCTGCACATATACGTTATCCCTCAAGACATCGCTGGCAAAAGGGGCCCTTGACGACGGTATAGGTGCGGGCTGCAGGGCGCGTGATCCAGACGCTGCCAACGATCGGCGGGAGGAACCGCCAGCTTCTCTAGCGCGTCGGATAGAGGCACGTTGTCCCAGAGGGCGGGCGCGCCTAGAGTGTGTAGCGGAGGGCTCTGCGGCTTGCTCTTCGTTTAGGTCGAACGATTGTGAGCCGCTGCCGCTGCTGTAGTTCCCGACAATGTTGTGTCTTGTCCGCTTCGGCGCCGGAGCCTGCTCTTGGGCACAGATGGCCTTGAATTTCGGGCAGTCCTGGAGAACTAGAAACTCCTCCCACATTGGTAACTTCGGATGGCCGAGTGTGTGGTATTGCTCCATCGAAAGTTCTTTCACGTCAGCCTCGCTTCGGCCATTCTCCACATGGAGCAGGTTGTTCTGGTATATATATGCCCACGAACCGCCGGGTGGCCGGCAGAATTCTGGACCACTTCTTGCGGAACTGTTCCCCGTCACGCGAGTTGGCGTCGCGAGGTTTGAACTCGTTGTACGCCTGCACGACGCGCTTCCAAAAGCTAAACTCGGTCTGATTGGTGCCCACTATGGGGTCTGATGTGGCGGCATCCCACGCCCTCGCCACAGCAACGGACTCCGCTTTGGTATAATGGATGGCCTTTTTTCCGGCTTGAACTGAGCCGCTGGCCGAACCGCCACCACCGGATCTGACGCCGCTGCCCGATCCGTCGGCTCCGCTGACATTGCCCGATCCGCCACCGCCACCGGGTTCGGACCCTCCGAACCTCGTCGCAACTGGCGTATCCGGTACGCCGGAGCTAAGTAGATTGAACATCGTATCCAGTGCGTCTTGATCTGCCTCAGTGAAAGGAGAGCTGCTGGACTGGAAAGGGATCTCCGGACGCGGATGGTGAAGGGCGTCGAGGTTGGGTCTCTAATCTCTAAATGCCGAGCGACTCAGATTCCTCGCCAAAGGTTGGGGCGTGGGAGAAGACCTCCACGGCTGAGATGGTGGAGGAGTTGGACTCGATGCCCATGGCGGGGGAGATTGATTCCAACTCCATGGCTGGGACAGAGAGCCGCCATATCACGGCGGCTGAGAAGGATAGCCGCCATATCCCGACGGCTGGGAAGGATTGCCGCCATATCCCGATTCGTGCGAGCTGGGGGATTCGTCGTCTCCACCGTGCATTTTTTGACAGTGAAAGTGTAGATAGTGAATGAAGGGAAAGTGTGTGAAAATGAAGGATGTGAAAGTGTGTAAAAATAGATGGTGGAGGAGTAGTATTTATAGGGTGATTTTCGAAAAAAAAAATTCAAATGGGGCGGACACCCATCGCCCGTCGCCCCACTATAGGATCGCCCGCCATCGCCCCGTCCTCGCCCCCTAGTCGCCGAAGCCTCTACCGCCCCAACCCCGCCCCCTTTTTTCTGTCCGCCCCGGGGCGGACGTCCGGTCCACTATAGACCGCCCCCTCCTCGCCCCGATTTTCCGTCCGCCCCCTTTGAGCCTATAGTGGATGCTCTTATAGAGTATCATATTTAGAATGATTACCGTCAATAATTGATGCCTGATGGCAGTATTAGTTTTTGCTTAAATCTAGAAATTGCTCTATACTCCGTATTAGTGATAGGTGATTGACAAAATCAAGAAAGCTCTCCTAATCAAGAAGTAATCGCTAATGACAATAATATAAGTGGAATATACATATACTCTAACCGAATAATGATATGTTACATACCTTATATGAGTATCACTCTCGTTTAACGCATGTTTAGCGTTGTTCGTTCCGATTTATATCAAAGTAATACATTAAAAAATATTATTAAAATTTTTAATTTCGTAAAATTCATACAAATCAAAACTCGATTTGCTCATTTTCTCTATAATTTTAAAAAAATAATAAAATAACAATCAAACTTTAATTTTTATGAATTTTGTGAAATTAAAAATCTCAATAACATTTTTTTTAATGTATTAGATACAAACTAAATACTATACTAAATCGAAACGAACTACACTAAACGTCTGTCAAACGAGAATGGTGCTTACATAAGAAGTTCACATAAGTAATGAGGTATAGCTTATTATTACTCTACTCTAACTAACCAATAAAATAAAATCAAAATATAAGTTGTCGCATATAGATCAATCAAAAATGCATCTTAAATCGTTTTCTAAGAATGATACTCTCCATGTCATAGGTATAGCACAAATGAATTTGCGCTCACTCAGTAATTACAAATTACATTAAAGGAGTAATTATTTATTATTAATAACAATTTGTATTGCTGTCGCTGTTTCTTTGATGCAGCCAGTTATCATAATTCATACTATAAGCATTTCAAACAATTTTACTCCAAACTCAAACTCATTTTAGAATAAATGTTACATCAAATATGATTTTACTATAACCATTTATACTAAATTCAAACTTAAAAAATATTATCTATATTATACCTTTCTCACTCATAAAATTTGAAAAAGTTTTTATTTTGATTTAGTATAAACTTAAAAATAGATATTTTTCACCCAAAAACTAAAAATAGGATTACTTTTAGAATACTATTATAATTAATTACTTATTCCATTTTAGGTTTTAATGCATCATAGAAAATGATGTAAATATAATACCGAATGTTATCTAGTTATAACATAAATAAATTTGAATTTATCCCGTTGATCGTCATTAAATCATGTAATCAGGTTAAGTGGGCTCCTTAACCAATTTTTGATTTGGTGGAGGCTAATCATAGTTATCACCGAGTGTTGAGCTTAATCACTTCACCTCGACAACATTAATTCCGACGAATTCCCACCTCCATCACACATTTCTGTCAAATCCGACCCAGATTCATTCAAATTGATGCCGTAACTGGCCGGAAATGTTAATGAGAAACAAGAACTTAGAGCTTCCACCGGAGCAATGTTGAAGTTGAAGTCTTTCCCTCCAAAAATCAACCCTTTCTTCAACCAGCATCCCTCAGCAGCGCTCCTATCTTCTCCCGCAACGCCGTCTTTACCCGCAGAGTCTTCACCACCGTATCTCGCAAATTTGGTCGCTTCGATTCTCAGTTCCTCGACTACAGACCAGGCGCTGAGGATCTTCAACTCGGCCTCACCAAGCATAAACCCGGCCAAGACTCTGAAACTTCATTCCGCCATCGTCCATTTCCTAACCGGGAAGAGATTGTACGTGAAGGCAAGGTGTTTGATAGAAGGCCTCATCGAAATCTTGAGAAAAACTAGGAAACCCCACAAGGTGGTTTCGTCGATTTTCACCGCACTGAATCAGATTCAGCCATCGGGATGCGGCGGCAATGTGTTCGGAGTGCTGATCAACGCTCTGTGCCAGAAGGGTCTCCCCGATGAGGGGCACTGGGTGTACCGGAAGATGGGGAGATTGCCGCCGGTGCAGCCCTGCAACGTGCTTCTCAACGGCATTTTGAAGACGGGCCGTGTTGAGTTGATGTGGGAGGTTTATTACGACATGGTTTCGAATGGTTTATCGCCTAGTGAGGTGACTTATGGGATACTGATCGATGCTAGCTGCGATCGAGGAGATACAGAGAAAGCAAGGTTGTTACTTGAAGAGATGGTTAAAAGGGGATTAAAACCGACGGTTGTGATCTACACGACTCTCATACGAGGCTTATGCGCGGAGAGTAAGATGTTGGAAGCTGAGGCCGCTTTTATGAGAATGATGGAGTGTGGTGTGGCTCCTAACCTCTACACATACAATGTGTTAATGGATGGATATGCTAAGATGGTTTGTGCTGAGAAAGTGAGGAAGTTGTACTATGCAATGTTGGATGGTGGAGTGTTGCCAAATGTTGTTACCTATAGTATTTTGATATACTTGCTTTGCAAGATTGGGGAGCTTGTAGCTTTTAGGAGCTATTTTGTGCATATGGTGAAGTTTAACGTTATTCCCGACATCTATATATATAACTGCTTGATGGATGGTTTGTGTGATGCTGGTGACTTATCTGCTGCTAAGGCTATGCTTGTGGAGATGGAGAAGTTTGGTATTTCTCCGGATGTTGTCACATATGGCATCCTTATGAAGGGGTATTCTAGAGCTGGTAGGGTTGAGGATGCAGAGATTTTGTTCAGTAAGATGAATGAAGCAGGATTGATGAAGAACTCTGTGGTGTATAATACTCTGATTGATGGATATTGCAAGAAAGGAAGCATGGAGAAGGCTGTGGGGATCTGTTCACGAATGATGGAAGCGGGCTTACAGCCCGACATGGTTACTTTTTGCACGCTGATAAACGGCCACTGCAAAGCAGGGAAGCTGGAGGCTGCGATGGGGCTTTACTATGAAATGGGAATCAAGGGTTACAAGCCTGATGTGGTTGCTTATACTTCTTTGATTGACGGGCACTTCAAGAATGGCTATGCCGATGCAGCTCTTCAGCTGCACCGAGAAATGATAGATGCTGGCGTCGCACCCAATGCTTTCACACTTAGCTGTGTGGTTGATGGGCTGTGCAAGGATGGAAGGATCAATAATGCAACCAGTTTTTTCTTGGAACAAACCAAAGTTTCTATGGCTGAAGCAGATGCGTATTGTTTGCCTACTAGAGTAACATATTCAATCCTGATCAGCAGTTTGTGCAGAAATGGTCGAGTGTTTCAAGCCAGCAAGTTTTTCTCGGACATGAGGAGAAGATTGGAACCAGAAGCTGTTGATTATGCTGCATTGGTCGAGGGGCATTTTGGAGCTAAGCGCGTGTTTCCGGTGATGATGCTGCAAGCAGATATGCTGAAGAAGGGCATACTACCGAATGAATTTATGTATAAGATATTGGAGAGGGGATATCAGGAGACTGCATACTTGGCATCGGCTCAAAAGTGTCGCGATGATTTTTGGGCGTAATATTGCATCATCACCGTCACCAAAGCTCATCATCTCAGGTTCAAGTATTTTATCAAGAATGTGTTAAAAGTCTTTGAAAGAATGTGTCTTGTTTTGTTGTTTTAGCAATTTAAACTGAGACAAGCTTGGAGGATAAGAATGAGCTCATTTTTTTTTATCAATGGCGTAATATACATTTTGTAAAGACAAAAAAGCAAGCGTTGGAACAGAGTAGCTGTTGCAGCATGTGTTTCTACAAGTCAAAATAAGATGGTGAACATCATTCAAATTATACTACAAACAGTACTCCCATGATTCTTCTGAATTAACTCTTCTTGTTGTACTTGTTTTGATGTATTCTCCTCCATCTGGTTCCGTGTGTCGTCTGCAAACGAATACAAGTATAAAATCACATTGTTCTGAGATGGCTAGAGCAAATGAGATTGAGACATTTAAAGCAAAAAAGCATAACAAGATCATACCTTGAAATAGAGTTTGGAACCTAAGTACAGATCCAAAATGAGAAGTTTATGCTGGAACTGTTACAGGCCTTTTGCTGGTTTTGATTCCTTTGATAGCTGCAAAAACGAAATAGCAGGAGACAAAATTTAGATTTATGACCAAGTACCGATACTTTGAATAAACTTCGAATGAAGCAATTTTATCCTTGCCTTCAGCATAATCAGGAGCTCCAAAAACAGCAGAGCCAGCAACCAATGCATTGGCTCCAGCCTCAATTACCTGTGTCGATACATGATAATAACAACCCTTAGCAAGGACAACTATGAAAAAGAACTCTGGATAAAATTAAAATAGATAAATCCAAGTGAACAGATAAGCAAGACAGTGGTCACAGGTGTCCTAGGAATCTACAGAGGACCTTGTAAAAACACGAGTTTTCGAGTCAAAGAATCCCAATCAAATAATTGCACACTAGTTCATTCTTCCTTTCGTGATATGACCTCAAGCAAAATCACTGTTTCAATTGGTTAGCCAAATTAGGAAAAACTAAAAGCAGATCATGTCTCTTCTGATTTCTATGCTCCCTTAAGGCCCAAAACTAAAGAATAATACGCCATCACAAATGCATAAAATACATCATAACTATCAAGGATCAACAAGAACGCCACATGGAGAAACAATGGTAAACTGAAAATTTCAAATTTCAAGTTTCAAGACCATATCTAGTCTTAATTTATAGGTGATGGTCAGGATCATATGCTTTTTACCCTTATCCTCCCCCTCAAAGGGGAGAAGATGAAGTGAGTATGTTTATGGAAGTTCGGTCAAGCGAAATTCTAATACTGATGATGTTGAGGACAAAGTCTCACATTGTTTATCCTAATGTTTAGTAACAGATAAACAGAAGAGAGACAAGGTAGTGACCTTGTAAGCATTTTTTGGACCAACTCCACCATCTACCTCGATCCATGGGTTAACTCCCTGTAACGAAATATTTTCAAACAGTAAGGGAAATATACAAGCATTGCATGCAAGAAAGTATACAGACATTAACACTACCTTCTGAGCGCACAAACTTCTCAAATCTGATATTTTCTTTACTTGGCTCTCTATGAAGCTTTGCCCACCAAACCCGGGATTTACAGACATAATCAATACCAAATCAACCACTATAAAAAAACAAAAGGAGAATGCATTAATCCACTGAACTCAACACATGCTGATGGAGATAGCAGCTCAAGTATGAGAGCCATACTATCCATCAAAATGGTTTTCATAAAAATAATGTCACCATTATGCACTCTTCAAACAAAAAATCAATCAGAGAGAAGGTAATTCAGTTGGAATAGTGGCCCCAGAAACTACGTCTCAAATTCACGAATTTAAATTTTGCACTTTCTCTTAGCTTGCCCATGCTACGTAACTTTAAGTGTCAAATTTCAATGATATATTACCATTCCTCTTGATCAAATATGGCATTCTTGCTAATCTAAGTTAGCTCTTAACCAGTCATCGTTTAAGCTGCTACACATACTCTACTGTAAGGAACAAGCATCAACTTGTTAAGAAAGAAATCACGAGCATCCTCGTTGCAACTTGGCAGAGTATATACTCAAGTTAGGACATCTCGAACCTCACCATCAAGAACATACTCTATGGTACTCAATGGAGTTCCAGGGTTCAGGACTACTCCGGCTTTAGCACCCAAGCTCTTAATCTGGAAAAAAGACACCAAGTGAGTGGGTATTATTAGTTCATCTGACATTTCATTTACATGTTATAAACAGAAGTATACAAACTTCATTAACACAATAGATAAAGTAACTCCTAGTGGACATACTTCTAATTCGAATTTCCCAATAATGTCTCATTTACTCTACATATGGTCTACATGTCATTTCCGAAGAATGAACGACATACCAGAGGTTTACCGGACTTTCTATATTAAAAATTCAATGTTAGGGTGAAAATATGTAAACAAGGGAAACAGTTGCACAACATACTGAACATGAGAGCACCATTTCAAAATCTTACTTGATTCACTGTACGATGCAAATGAATGGTTGAAGCAAGTTCGCAATGAACGCTAACTATGTCAGCTCCAGCCTTGATGAAGTCCGGGACTCGTTGCTCAGGCTCCACAATCATCTGCCGAGCTTTGATAATGTTAAGAATAGGTTGATTCAAGACATTGATCAGCTTAAGGCTTAAAAACTCAAATATTGGATTACCAGATGCACATCCAATGGGAGATCAGTGACAGGGCGCAGAGCATCTACTACGAGGGGGCCGATTGTAATGTTTGGCACAAACCGGCCATCCATCACATCTACGTGAATCCAATCGCAACCTGCCACCTCCACTGCTTTGACCTAGTTGTATGATAAAAAGATTTAAGGAATCAGCACCCTTATATAAAAAGCCAAACTGATGCTTGAATTGTTTGGAACAGATGCCATTTGAGTAATTTGTAAGATCTAATAACAGTTTATTAAGATTCAGGCTTGAGAAATGAAGATATACCTGCTCTCCTAATTTGGCAAAATTAGCAGAAAGAATTGATGGAGACACAATGATGTCACTTTTGGAAAACTTATCAACTCGAGCAGTTGCCTTAACTACAGCTCTAGATCTTCTCCTGTATCAAAATGTAAGAAACACATGTAACGATTGAATCACTATTTGTGTAATCAAAGATGAAATTGTATTTGAGAATTGAATCGCGAGAATGAGAAATCTTATTCACTCAATCGAGCTCAAAAATTGTTCACACGAAATCTTATTCACTTAATCTGAAATTGTTCTCATCTTAGCTGCAGTTGAGCTTACCACACAACAAGACATGAAGGGACCTAAACATTTCAAGCCCAATAGCTCATAATTGGCTAAATTTCTCAACAGAAAAAACAAAGGTCAAAGAAGCATATTCACAAACAGGTTATAGATTCCCAAAATTCAAGTTCTTAAAATGAGCATTCTGATTTATACATAACCCCGACCACATCAATCATCAATCCAGTCGAAACATCGGATCGTAAAAATTCAAGAAATTTGAGCAATATACCATCAAAATTTAGTACTATAACTAGGGATTCGCGGATAAAAATAGAGCTGGATCAGAATGTGAAGAAAAATCGCGAACCTTGTAATAGTGAGAGAAGTGGGGGTTGCAAGAGAGAGCTTTTGACCTGTGAGCCCACCTTGAATCAATGCTGACGAACCCAAAGAAACAGCTGCTGATGCCATTTTCTTTAGCACTAATCAAGATTCTTTCTTTTTTTAGCAAATCAATGAGAAATCTTGTACAAGAAAACGGAAGATGGTTGATTTTCCCTCCTTTCCTCTGGGTTTTGAGAAATAAGCAAGAATTATGAAGGAGCTTGGGGTTACACGTGGCAGGAGGGATTTAGAGAAGAGGGGATGGTGGGGTATTTTGTTATCAGCAATGGTTGGCTGCTGGGTAATTTGCGGAGGAGTTGGTGTGTGTAACACAACACTGCTTTTGTTGCTGTTGTCTTCTTCTTGCTATATAAAAGACGAAATCTTGCAACATGGCTCAGGAATCGGATCGGATCATTCCATGCCAGTATTCAAATTTGACTCCATATTATTAAAAGATAATAGTATATCAGATATTAAGTTATGACTTTTGACAAATTAGATTTTACTAAGGACTAGTTGAAAATGATTGACCTTAAAATTGAACGTTATAGCTTAAAAATATAGATCAATTTGATCAGCGTTTCTTGCGTAAATTAGGTGTCACGCCGCCGTCTCGTCTCGGCGTGACAGATTATGGGTCACCCGCGTGACGTGGTGCGAGTGGCCTTCAGGCACCAGCTCCGGAGCCTTTGTTCTCGATCTGCAGAAAGTAATGCACATTTGAGACAGAATTGCATATCAAAAAGCAATCTAACTCGAGAGATCTTTCACAAATATAGGAGTACTATTCAAACAACATCATCTTGGAATGATATAAGTAAATATACAATACTCCTTTACAATAGATTTCACAAAACTTGGTGGAAACAGAAATCAAATACCACTTGTCTTATTTTCTTTTAACACTTAATTAAATCAAGCTGGGGATGATAATTTAACACAATGCCAAATCATCTATGACATACAATCATGTTGCGATTTTACATCAAAACATAGTGTGAGAAACATTCATACATCTTATCTCCAACATCCATGATTACTTCCATTTACATAAGATGCGTGATTACTTCTTATAATCACCAATTCTAAGACTTTTTTAGCTCTTCTACTTCACTCATATAGCTGAGCAATTCTACTTCGTTATATGGGATGATGCAATTCTATTATGTATAAAAATTGTAATGAAACACACAAATATAAGAATAAATATTGAATCGGAACAAGTATTAACACAACAATAGTATGACAGTGTATTGGCATCATCATTATAGTTACATTCATTATTTTTGTGTATATCAAAATGAAATATTTGTACAATTGTTATTCGTAGCTAATACATTCCAAATTTGCAGGCTGCTATGGTCAACTTCCTGCAAATCTGGCAAGTTATTCATACCCAAGTTGTCAACACATTCCCAACATACACTTTAACCGGTTTATTGCTCGTCAATCTCATTTATCCTATGTTTTTAGATCTATCCATTCACTATCAATAAATATAAAGTAACAAGACGTCCATCGATATCGATATTACTGACAAGTATGATTTGTTAGCAACTTTAAGTTTTGAAAATTAAATTATTAATATATTTACTGACATACTAGTTCGTCAGTAAAATCTCCAATGAGTCAATTTATTAGTAAAGTCAACTATAATAATGGTGTGTTTACTTTGCTGCAAGAGCATCTCCATCCATGCAAGAGCATGGATGTGGACCCGCACCGACATTATTAATTTTTTACTCTATGCTCTTCCCCAATAGCATAACACTCACATTCATACTCTTTCGCAAGAACATGCTCAAGGGTCACACCATTCCATTATTTAATTTAAATACTTCAATTACTAAAAACACTTCTACAATATAAAAATACATTAAAAACACTCAAACTACTATTACAAAGTAAAAAAATATAAAAAATACCTACTTAAATCCTAAAAAATAAAAATTACATAATTAAAAACCCACAAATTAAAAATTACATAATTAAACATACGCCCGTGGAAGACTAGTCCTCTGGCCCTATCCCCAATATTTTTCGGAGACCCCGTATCATTGCCAAATGTGAATCAAGTTGCTCGGGAGTCATCCGAGACCTATCGGCTAAATTGAGTTGAGCCAAAAGGGTCCACAACGAGTTGGTAGGGGTTGAGATGGCACAAAGGGAGCGGGAGCGGGGGTGGATGGAGACGCGGCGCGACGACGGTTGGCCGTCGCCTTCTTCCTTCCTTGCGGCTGACGTTGGGAACTGCTCGGACCGGAGTCGGGGCTACCCAAATTAGCTCCGGCAAGCTGGCTAGCCACCTCATCCTCGTCGGCGTCGGATATGGATACCGACCTCGACCGTTTGTTGGAGGAGGATGATACACCTCCCTTATACTTCAGATGCACACGCACCTCCTGCCAAGCGCTGAGGTACTTGAATGGTTTGTAATCTTGGGATTGGTAGGTCGCTAAGGCGGCACTGATGATGTCGAGCTCGCTCCTGCCGCTCCCCGCCGACCGCTCTTCCTGGAGGTATTCCCCTGGAACTTTTGGATTTCTTCGTTGGCTCTGAAGATGGCATTGCGCACCATACTGTCATTGCGCTCGATGGTTCCATCCGGGCGGTTTGCATTGTACCGGTGAGAGACGCGCCACCAAAACCTATCCCCGCTTTGGTTCGTGTCAACCTCCGGATCTTCGGAGATAATCAAATAGGCTTTGAATAAATGATCCATCTCCGCCGGAGTGTACGGGGTGCGGACGTAATGACTGTCGCCACGACCCTGAACACGAACACCAGGAGGAGGAGTAGGAGTAGGAGGAGTTTGAGTGTCGCCGCTCCTTCCCGATCTGGGTTCGGGTGCCCACCCGTATCTCCCGTCGGAGGCATCTTGGTCATCCATCGGGTAAGGCCGGTAGCCACCCGGAATTTATAGATGAAAATGTGAATTTTGGGGGGAAATTTTGAAAAATAAATTAAAAGTGGGGAGAAAACGAATATAATTTATTGGGAAGTGGAAAAATATTTTTTTAATTTAAAAATGATTTTTAAAATTAAATTCGAATTTAAAAAAAATTGAAAATGCCAACGGCTATGCCGTTGGCCAATCCTGATAGCCAAATTGAAAAAAATTGAAAATGCTTGCACGGACGAAAATTTTGTCGATATAACCCATATTGTAGTGATTTTGACGAATAACATAGTTTTTAATCAAAATTTCTCTATTTTTGTCGACTATTGCAATCATCCCCATTTAAATAGAACTAGATTATCAACATAGGCAATAGCGGTAGCTGGAGATGGGCCCTGCGGCCCACAAGCCCATGATTGTTGTGTGCAGCAGCCTACCGTGACGTTAGCAACGAACCTGAACCTCGTGTCCCATGGGCCCCGTTCGCTGACGTGTCATCGTTAGTGGACACCTAACTCTCTCTCTTGCATCACCCGCAGGAGCGGAACACCGCACCACCATCCCCATTACCAAAATGACATAATTGTCCCTTTATTTTTGCTCAATACTGTACATCCGTTTTTCAAAAATAACATCTATTTTCATTGCAGGTCATTCCTTAAAAATAGAAATTTTAAAATCTTTCTATTTTAGACATTAACACCACAATTCACTAACTCTACTTTCACTACTTTTTTTCTTTCTCTCTTACTTTACTCATTTTTCTTTTACTCTCTCTTACTTTACCAATTTAACTCACTTACTTTATTAATTGTACATTAAAACTTATGTCATTTCAAATATTTCTATTTTTTGAATACGGAGGAAGGGAGTACTATTCTCCTCTTTTCTTTTCAGTTGACTTATTTTTTCCATTTTATAAGGTTTTTGTTTATAGTTGAGTTATTTTTTACTCTAGTAATTATTTTTTTTACTTTATTCTTTTTATTTTATTTATTTTTTTACTTTTTACTTTTTTTTATTTACTTTATTATTTTTCTAATTAACATAATAAAACATTCATTTCTTAATTTCTTGGCAAATGGCTCAACTATAAAGGAGTATGAAAGCTCTTTGCCTTTCCAAATTGTTAATAGTAATTTTTATTTTGTTTTTGTTCTAAAAAGGAATTTTGACTTCTCATTCAATTGGAAATGATTTTTTTTCTTTATTATTTAGAACTGAACGTTGGAAATGTGGAGTTTATGGTGGCGGCATTTTCACATTTCGTTGAATTCTACATGTTTTTAATTGTATGTATCTCTAGACTCCACTTTTCTCTATGTATATGCAATTAGTTTTTCTTTCCTTTGTGTGTATATGTCACTATCTCGAAGGCTCAAACTGATAATATTTAGAATTAATAAATAATGACTCAGCTAGTTTGCTTTTGACTTACTCTGAGTTTGATATTTCTTTAGTAATTATATACCTAAATAATATTGATATATATACTTTATAAACAAGGGTCGTTTATATCATCATATCAAGAAAAGGGAGGAGAATTCCAATAGTACTGCGATATCATCCGGTTCCTACAATAAATAGTGTTGAAGATTTAGGGTATGGTTTGTAAGATGAATATTTATATTGCTTCATTAATTCGCATTAAATATTTCATCCAAAATGAGTGCGAATTGTCTTGAGAAACTCCTTATTATCATGTTATATATCTATGTAACTTCTATTTACCTTATTTTTTAGTGGACCTATAATTATAAATTTGACTAAATAGAAAACTAGCAGTTCAGGTAATTAATTACAAAAGGAAGTTTTTTTGGTGGCCGAACTATCTGCAATGAGAGAAAGTAGATTAGGGATAATATGGAGGTTAGCTAATTATGTCATTAATTAATTCATTAATATATCAATTCAAGCAAAGCGACGAAACAAAGATAGATTATGGGGGTTATTAATGGTGGGACTACATCTATTAATGACATTAATATTAATTTAATTCAGGTAAAATCATGACTATTACGTATGAAAGGTATGTAAGTATATGTAATAATTAGGCCCCAAACTCGTACAAATCCCATGTGTAGTTGAGGTCTGAACTTAAAAGAGATTTGTCGTGAGGAATCCAAATTTTCTTTAATTTTCAATATTATGAGAATTTATAGAGTTTAGGAGTTTAATTCTTGTGGGAAATCAAAAGATATGAACAAAGTGTTAGGATTTTTGTTAGTGGCGCAAATGAATGACATCCAAAGAGGTGTGTTACCTAAAATTCACTGTTTCACAAATCACAATTATTCAGTTCACACCCCTTAGATTTTGGATGGATTTTCATATTATCAATTCCATTATGTAAACATGACTTATAAGTAATACTATCAAACGAAACACTCATAAAATAGCCAGGCCTTTAATAATATTATGTGTGTAGGAGCTAAATACTTATTTATGTATGCATTTATAGGCATGTAGTAGTGTAGTTAATATCGACTAAAGAGCTCAATATTTATTACTTATGTATGCTTATATTGGCATGTAGTAGTGCAGTTAATATCTAAGATTAAGGATTTTTTATTTGAATTTACCATCCGATTATTAAAATAATTAGTTAAATATTCATACAAACAATACATATTGATCGCACAGAATGTATCCAAAATCAAACAATTACAGTACATTCCTATTAAATTAAAATATTGCACGGATATCAAAATAGGATGTCTAATATACTATTGTTACCATGTACTTTAATCTTTGGATAGTAAGTACTGTACGTCATTAGCTTCTACCCTTTCCAAAGAAAAATAAAAAGAAGAGAAAATGCATGAGTGTGTTAGTTTAGTGATAAACTTCTTTTCTTTTATCATCAATAAAAAAAGAAAGAGCAGTTAATGCCCGAAGCCAAAATGCTTGAATTCAAGTAGGCATTTAAACTTCTTTTCTTTTATCATCAATAAAAAAAGAAAATTGTGTGTTATGACTTAATATTAACATTATTAAAGCCCTGGTTTTGGGGGAGATCATATGTAGGTATGATAGAGGGGTATACTATAATTTATTGCATTCGGTATACTCAATAATATTCTATGGATTGGATTGGATCATTTGTGCCACCTCATGCATTATTTGCTGAATCGTATATACATTAGCAACAAAGAAGATGAAGAAAATAAATAAATACTACATTAATACATTATATACCTAAATATCACTGTGTGTTGATGTGTATCGATTCCACGTGAGCGTGTGAAGAATTAAAGAAATTGACATACTACCAAAATCAAGACTTGTACCTTTTCTTCTTCAAACATTAGCATTTAAAAGGAGGGTTAGTATTTTTCTAAATCAAACTTTGCCCCACCTTTTTATTATATATATATATATAATATATATATATATATATGCGTCACATTTAATATTGATAAAATAATACTTTATATATTTAAGGCTGTTTTCAAATTAATCTCTTCATCAGACAATTTTTTTCAATGCCGATAACAAAAAAATCTATGCTTTATGAAGTTAAACAAAATGGTTTCTAAATTACTACTCCATAAAACAATTATAAGTCATTTTTTAATATTTGACTAGATTATTAATATTATAGTACAGTTTTTGGTTGGCAATGCGACTATATCCAATGTCAAGAAAAGTGGATCCAGACCATATTTGAAGTAAACTCAAGTTATTAGGTACTAGGAGTACTTGTTATGTCGATATCAAAAGCATGGGTTGTTTATTAACAGTGAACAATGTTTGATGTTGAAAGTGGAATTAAAAGTGGAAGAATTGATGTAAAGATATATATAAAGGCATATGTGATTAAGTTGGGCCAATATTTAGCACTGACTTTTTATTAGTTTGTTTTGAATATATATTCCGTATAGAATATATTTCGACAGTAGAAATTCGAAATTATGTCATCACCATCAAGTTACAAGAGTGTTGTTCGACCAATTCCAAATTGTTTTTTTTTCTTTTCTTGACGACATAACTATATGGCTGCATTTATGATCAAATTCAACGGTGCATTAGATCACTAGTTTTTAGTGCAATTTTGAGGACTAAATCATCCAACCATGATAAAATTCTATATACTACTATTCTAGTTCAAGTGAGTAGTAGAGTGCAATATATTTACATGTGTCTTTAAAGGGCGGACAACCTGGAACGATTAAATACTATGTCGGATTTTGGTGGACGGAGGGAGTATTAAACATCTTTTATCATTTATATTAATTGTAATTTAAGTTTTTTTGTGTATTTATTAATAATCTAAAAGTTGACCGCCTATACTTAAATAATACGTTAAAATGTACTCTTACAAATAGTTACAAACTCACAATATTACTACTACTGATACTCAAACACGATGAAATTTCTTAAACAACATTTTCTAGGTGGTAATATAATTGAGGATTCAGCCACTTGCACTTGATCAATTAGACAATTAGGTGAGGTTATCTAACCTCTTATAATTGAATAAAAGGATTTTCTTAAAAGTGAGACAAGTAGGCACCATTTGAATCTGCACCAGCTCGATGCCAATTCAATGATTTATGCAATTTGTCAATGAATATTTATTCGACGTTAAAATCACGACTTATTTTTATATAAGTATATTCAATTCTTTATCATCATTCTCATTCATACTCTTCAAAATCGGATTAGCTTGTATGAGTAAATGATAGTATTTCACATAATTAAATAAACTGACCATCTTTAAAATCTACAAAGATCTCATGAATACGTATTGGATGATTGAATCTCATAATTATTTATTAGTATTAGAATTCTGTGTATGTCTTTATTTATTCTTTAAGACACGCTAAATGCAACATAATTATCAACTGACTAGGTTGTTTATTATTTTAATCTATATATAACCAACATGTAACAACTTATGTATAGGCCGTACTATCACATCATTTGTGTGCATAGCAATATTAATTAGTCATGACCATTAATTTCACTATATAAAATATGATTTCCAGTAAGAGGCAAACATTTAAAGATCCACCATTTCCTAATTTTGATTTTGAGATTATTTATAAAAAAAGCTATGTACCTATAATAAACAGTATACTAATTACATAATGAAGAAAATACTCAACAGCATTAATTAGTAATTACCAAACAAAAATAGAAAATTTGACCTAAGTGAGGTAGAGCCCCACACAGGGTTTAAGAAACTGACTTTAGCCCCCACACTAAATATTTTTTTAATACATCAATCAAGATTCAATAAAAACAAGAGCAATTAGCTAATTCACCACAAAATCAAGATTATAGTAAACTACAACATAAATAATTATAATTAATAATAATAATAATAAGGTTCAAGTTTTACATTAAAAGTGCATACAACAAAAGGCAGATCACAAAATAAATAGAAGAGAAAATTACCAATCTTCAAATGATGATGAACTCATTGATTACACTTACTGTAATAATCTAATCCAATTCCCATGTAAAATCAGTAGCTCCAAATGCAGTCCAAATCCTGTGGCTCAACTGCATTATCCTGCTCCTGAAAAGGCCTCTTTCCGGTGTCGAGATTCGAGACACCGGAGGAGTTCTCAGTGCTCAAAACAGTCTCCTGTGACATGCTAACAATCTCCTCCTTGCTTTTAAATCCGTATCCCATCATGTTGTTGCCGTAGTCGGCCAGAAACTGCCGGAGAATTGCCGGATCCTGCACCGGAAACTGGACCGGAGCCAGGAACGAATCCATCGGAATCGGCGGGACTGGGAAATTGGCGTTGATCATCGGAGCATGAGCGATATCGGTGTTGGAGAAGCAGTGCACGTGGCCAGATTCCGGCTCCTCGCCGCCGCCGCCGCCGTTGTTGTTGAACAGAGAGGGATCCATCAGCGGCGGAAGCGCGGCGGCGGAGCCCATCCTCATCAGACCGGAGATATGGACCTTTTTCCCTCCAGAGGTCTTTTGAAACACCCTGCTGATCACCCAATCGTTCTGCACACAAATCGAGATAACTGTTGTTTTCAAATTTTCTGTTCAATTTCGAAAATCGATGCGAATTCGCGATGAAATTGAAATTGAACTCACCCTAGCTGCTTTATCCTGAGAGAATTTTCCTTCCAATCTGTATTCATGGCAAACCCAATTCGACTTCTCCCCCTTGGGAGCTCTCCCCCGGTAGAAGACAAGGGTTTTCTTCATACCGACGAGGATTTTCCCGCGGGAAATCTCCTTATCTTTTCCGGTGGCTTTCCAGTAGCCGGCGGCCGTGGCTCTGTTCGTCCTCAGCCCCGTCGGGTATTTCTTATCCCTAACACAGAAAAAGTACCACTCCTTTTCCCCCAATTTCGCTCTCCCTAATTTTCAATCCAAAACGAAATTCAGCACAAAAATTCAACAAGAAGCAACAAAATCAATCCAAAAAAACCGAGAAAGCAAAACTCACATGGCAATTCCCACGGCTCCACCTTGTTCATATCAACCTCGCCAATAGCTATGGCGGAGAAGCTTCCGTCAATAACCTTTCTGCATAAATAATGAGTGATCAGCTCTTCATCAGTAGGATGAAATCGGAATCCCGGAGGTAGCTCCATCAATTCATCCCTCTTCACAATTCCACAATCGTTTTCCATAAAAAAACAGGGGATTCGTTGAGCTGAGCAGAATCAAAGCCTCTGTGATGAAGAAAAAAGGGAGAGGGATGTAACGAAAACAGTTAATGAGTTCTACTTTTGAGAATCAGAGAATCTATTTAAAACAAAACGAAGAAAGCAAAGAGACAAATCGAACCAAAAGGAGAAAAAGAGAGAAACAGAATTCGGGTAGAAAAAGGCTAAGGGGAAGTGAGAGAAGCAGGTGCCATGGAAGGTGAAGTCAGAGAAGTAAGGAAACAGCATGAGGAGCATAAGGCCAATAAATAGGAATGAAAGAAACGTGATTTCTAAGCAACTGCATTTTCACCCTTCTTCTTTTCTCCAAATACACCTATTTTAAAATTTAACCAACCTAAATAACTACATAATTACAATAAATTAATAGGGTCTTATTTTTTATTGTCTCATTAACATATACTCTTACATAGAAGTTGAGATTATGGTCCTATCCCAAAGTAATAATAGATGATAGAAAGAGCTACTACTAGATATTTAAGCTTATTTGTTTTTGCTACAACTTATATGTGTATATCTTAACACGTCTCTTACATGTGAGTCATTTATATTTATTAATATTATCACTCATGTCGTGTTATCTTTGGTGGCACATTTGGCTCGAGCATAGATCTAATCTAGTGATTCCATTTGGGATGAAATACCCCTCACGTATCATAAAGGACCTTCCGGACTAATCCTATAGTGCTACAACAACAAAATTAGCAATGGAAAATTGGATCTTTGTCATGGAGGTAGAGTTAGGATAGATTTGAGGGGGATACTAATAGTATAGATACTATAATTTAATTATTCTAACATTAGACTATACTAACAAAGTCAAATGATGGGGTAAAATGATACACATTCAACTTTCTATCATGGTTAGGGGATTATTTTTATTTTAAGTTTTGATATCACTTCAACCTTTTCTTTAAAAGGAGAGCTTTAGATCTTGTCAATATTTTGATATGGAGCTTTTGTGAAATAATGAGCACATTATATTTATTGGGGTTGAGATTTTCGACAATGATAAAACGTATCAAAAATTCGAAAATTTCACAACTTGATAAAGTCGACTCTAAAAATCATAATTATACAACTTGAATTTGCCAGAATTAGTAATAATTCAAAACTAATGCACGTCTAGCAAAAATATATATTTAACTATAGGAGATTATTTTAGTTGGAAAGGAAGGACTATGATTAATTATCATAAGACTATGCATCTAGAATTAAGTTGTTGGATTCAATCTTATGAACCAAACAAATATATATTCAACTATAGGATATAATCTTACAAACTAAACAACGCCTAATTATATATTTTTATCTCCTTATTGCAATAAATATATTAATCTATTTATTTTAATTTTGAACCATTAACAATGAAAACCAGTTAGCCCTCTGTTCCATAAAATCGTGCGTAATGCATGCCAATGTCCCTCAAATTATACACTACTACAATTCTCAACTTTTGATTTTTGGACACAATTCCTTCACTCTTTATTCTCATTTTGCACTAATGTCACGACCTTTCAAATTGTTGCAAAATTGTCCCTCCAATTTTCTTCAATGAATTTTGCCCTGAGACTTTTGACATTTGAGAATTTTTAAACCTCAGTAGTTTGGGACTTGGGTGATGCTCACGAGCTATCAAGTCTAGTATACTAGATATTTGGAATTGCTACTCTAACCATCGAAAAATCTAGATATTTGGAATTGTTACTCTAACCATCGAAAAAATCTTACTTTTTACGGCAAATACCAGCTCAATTACTCAAATATATTAGACGTTCAATGATAAAATTAATAACAATACAAAAGGACAATTCAAATAATGAAACTTGGTCTTAAATCAATTTAGAGCTTTAGTCTTGCAACAAATTGAAAAACGATAAATTTGCCCCAAAATAATAGCTATTTTTATTTCAAAATAAAATTTTATAGCTATCCAATCATACATGTATGATGTATATATGTATAATTTGAATTAAATTATCAGATTAACTTGAGCTTTAAAATCGGGTTGATTAGACCCATAACCACTCTAGTCAAATTCTAGTAATCTTTAATCTATTTAATCTCTTTTGACTTTTCTTACTCAAACATTACTACTCCCAAAACTTGTAAGATTTTTTGAATAATAAATATTTCTCCCAAAAGCTTATTTAAATAAACATTAATCTCGTTTTTATTTGAACACAGCTGTCTGCATGAAAGCTAAAGTAGATCCAAAGAGAAATGTATTCACATCAATTACCTGAAATTAGATTGCATCCCATTAATTTTGTTTTTCCCAAAAGTCAAAAAGACTAAATTAACCTTTTTCATGGCTTGTGGAAGTGAAGTGGTGTTGAGTTTAAATTCTTACACGTGGATGTCACACACGCTTGATTTGGACCTTAAATATGTCCTTTAGCATCATTTCTCAAGTTCATTTAGGCGACATTTAAGATTTGGGATCCACAATAAGTTAATCCCTATGATAAGTCACACTCATCATGTATAAATTGTTTAATACATTGAACTTAAATAAGTCTACAATGTGTGACTTGATGATATGCCAACTTTTAGAGAATGTTTTATTTCATTTTGAGAACCTCGGTTTGATTAGATTTGATTTCTAATTAGGCGTAATGTTTGAGAAAACACACGTTTCAGCCTTTAAGGCATGTTAACTATCATTAAATGATAACCTTTGTATTATTTCATTATTTGCATTAGTTTGGACGAAACATATATATCAAGAATTAGAGTTTCGATTTGTTTGCATTGAGTACAATTATTAATATTTTAAGGTCTTATCAAAATACAATCACTGTCACAACGATTTGATTCTTTTACATGTATTCGTGTAAGATTATACTTATATATGAAAATTTTTATGTTGCATAACTACTACTAATATTTTGGTGCCAAATTAAAATTTATTGAAGTGAAAGTCGATCCAAGGAGGAAAATTTATTAATGAGATAGAAAGCTCTGAATCTTGCGGAACTTTTGCAAACCCTAGCATGGCCATTGACAGGCCGCCGCCGTTGCCTAAGCCGGGGGAATTTCGAGCGACAAAAAGGTGAGACATAGAGAGGAAGAAGCCAGCCCGCCGTCTGACTATCGGGATCGTTTGCTTGCCAGTTCGGAGAGACCAGTTACCATGGATGATCTGGGTCAAAGCAAAGGAGTTCAAGTTGATGTGGGTGATATACAGGTTGATAAATCATCGCCGATTCCGGCGGTTACTCTTTCGCCGGGGTTGAAGGAACGCTTAGCCTCCAATATGCGACAATCCATAGTGGTGAACTTGCTAGGAAGATCTATTAGATACACGATTCTTTGTGCAAAACTACGTCAGTTATGGGATATGCGTGGGGCTAAGGTTGTGGACATGGGAGAGGGATTCTTCCTAGTTCAGTTTGCATCCTCCGAGGCATATAATGAGGCAATGCTTGAAGGGCCATGGACGGTTTTAGGAAGCTATCTCCAGGTGCAGTCATGGTCGACAGCCTTCCGTGTCCAGAAGGCATCGCCTCTATCCACGGCGGTGGTCTGGATACGGATTTCAGATTTGCCCCTCCACTTGTACCCTTCCAATGTCATTAGCGCGATTGGCGGAGCAGTGGGAAAGGTGATGAAAGTTGATTACAACACGAGTGGTATGCAACGTGGTAAGTTTGCGAGACTTGCAGTGAACATTGATCTCTCCACACCTTTAGTCTCGAAGCTCACTATTGATGGAGAGGAGTTTAAAGTTGAATATGAGAATCTGTAAGAGCTTTGTTTTTATTGTGGAATGTATGGTCATATTCGAGAGGCTTGCATCCATCGGCCAAAGGTGAATGAGGGAGATGGAAGTACTGGGGATGTAACGGGCGAATGATCATCTAGGAAGGTGAATGCTATAGCAGAAACTTATGGCTCGTGGATGGTGGTGGAGAAAAAGAGGAAGTCGTCAGGAGACGGAGGGATGAGAATGAGCGAAATGAGGCAGCTCAAGGGGGGTCGAGTTTTCACATTCTTAGAGAAGATGATGAGGTGGGTAGAGACAATGGGGTGCATGCGACTACAGTGGATTTCGATACATGGTTTTCTAGAGTGGAAAGAGCTGATGAGACTATACATAAGAGCAAAAATGGTACCCCAGCTGCTGGAAGCACATCCTATGATAGCCTTTTGAATAGTGAGGGTTTTAGGAGTTTTAAATTGGGCAAGAACAAGTCAGTCAGTGGGAGCTCAAGGAACACAAGATCAACTAAGACTACTTTTGGAGATTTCTTTGACTACACAAGAAAGACACAATTAGAGAAGGTGGTAGTGCCAAAGGACTCTACTCTTGATTCGAGTAAGCATTTAGTGGTTCGCGTGGAAAGAATACAACAAATGGGAGAAGAAAGTGCATTTTTAATTTCGAAGCCGACAATGAATATGGTAGAAGCATGATCAGGGGTGAAATGGATTTGGAGCGCTAGATGCCACAATGATGGAGCCGGTGGTTGTGAGCCGGGAAACGACGACCCTAGGAAGACCACCTGATGAGAAAGTTGATGCTGCGATGAGCACTGCAGCTTTTGGGGGAAATGAAAGCATGAATTTGGATGCAACGGATAATCGCAGTCTGTGCGAAAGTCAGAGATGTTGAGGGGGTTGTCTGTATTTGTCTTTTTAATGATTTTAAGCTGGAATTGCCAAGGGGCGAAAAGCGTCCTGTTCATAGGAGCTTTGAAAACGTTGATTGGAATGTATAATGTGCATGCTGTTGCTTTGCTTGAACCACACATCAGTGGAGAACAAGCAGATAGGACGATTAGGAGGATTGGATTTCCTAACTCTCACAGGGTAGAAGCGCATGGGTTTTCTGGGGGTATCTAGCTCTTATGGGATGATTTTTGGCATGTGGAGATTCTTGCTACGGCTTCTCAATACATCCACTGTCGTATTTGGGATGATTTGGATATGAATTTTTTGTTTTCTGTTGTTTATGGGCATCCTGCACCCAATCTGCGTGATATGCTTTGGCGATAATTGCTAGAAATTCAAACGTCAAACTTGTTCTTGTTGGGAGATTTCAATGCTATTTCTCAGACTTCGAAGCGGATGGGCGGATCTGTGAGGAGGAATGAAATTAATCATGCATTTATCAACTTTCTTAACACATCGAGGTTACTTGACCTTGGATTTCTAGGCCCGCAATTTACTTGGAAACGTGGTAATCTCTTTGAAAGGCTAGACAGGGGACTCTGTAGCTCAGACTGGAGAATGGACTTCCCGAAAGCTTCTGTGACTCATCTTGCTCGTTACCAATCAGATCACCGGCCTCTTTTATTGAATCTTTGCAGTTTTAACTCAACAAATCATTCAAGACCTTTTCAATTCATTAGAGCATGGATGTCTCATGCTCAATATAATGAGTTTGTAGGTGTCTCTTAGATTCGCAATCAGGGTTTTATGGACTCCATTCAAGCTTTCACGGAAAAAATCCAAGTATGGAATAGAGAGTTTTTGGCAACATATTCCGTCAGAAAAAGAGACTTCTCTCTAGACTTGCTGGGGTGCAGAAGATCTTGGAGTTTCGTGGATCACATAGACTTTTGGCTCTAGAGGCAGAGTTGGAACGAGATTTGGACTTGGTGCTACAACAAGAGGAGTCCTTATGGCACCAGAAATCCTGGAGTGATTGGATCCAGTTAGGAGATCGCAATACGTCATTCTTTCATATGCGAACAATCCGACGGCGTAAGAAAAATAGAATTGAAATGTTACAGAATGGTTCTGGTAAGTGGGTGAGTGAGTCGAGCTTGCTTCAGAGGATATCTATTTCCTTTTATGAAGGTCTTTTATCGAGAAGATGAGCTGCATAGACTTCTTTATTCTCACAAAGACTGATTTCCAGTGGTTGATTCTAGAATTGTTGAAGTGATTGGTCAACTATTTAATCATGCTGAGATCAAGAAAGCTTTATTTGCTATGAAACCTTGGAAAGCGCCAGGAGTGGATGGGATTCAAGCAGGTTTCTATCAACAACATTGGGATGTGGTGGGAGAAGATATATGTGTTGAGGTCCTTGGCATTCTGACGGGTGGTGTGCTGGATAGAAGAATGAATAGGACCATGCTTTGCTTAATTCCTAAGGTAGATGCGCCTAAGAACATGGCCCAATTTCATCCTATAGCTTTGTGCAGCGTGATCTATAAGCTAGTTACAAAAGCTATTGCAAACAGATTAAAGCAGTTGATGCCTCTTATTATTGGACCCACCCAATTCATTCTATGCAGAGGAAGACCGGTAAAAAAAGTGTTATGGATTTGAAAGTGGATTTAGAGAAGGCGTATGACCGGGTTAGTTGGGCTTTTTTTATTTGATACTCTAAACGAAGCAAAGTTACCGGCTGCACTTGTGGACGTGATTATGACGTGTGTTTCGACAAGTTCAATGCAAATTCTTTGGAATGGGAGTTTAACTGGTGAATTTACACCATCTAGAGGATTACGCCAAAGATGCCCGCTTTCTCCATATTTGTTTGTTTTATGCATGGAAAGGTTAGGCCATGGTATCGAGTATGCAGTTCGGGAGGGAGAATGGAAACCGTTTCGTTTGTGCAAGAATGGCCCTCCTTTGACTCATCTCTTCTTTGCAGATGATCTTTTACTTTTTGGGCAAACGGGTCTTCAGACTGCTGAAGCTTTTTCGAATATCTTGGAAGAGTTTTGTGCTAGCTCGGGCATGAAAGTTAGCATTATGAAGACCTCACTGTTCTTGTCTAAAAATGTTTGCACGGAGGAGCGTCGACAAATTAAAGAGCGTTAAGTGTGTGTGTGGTGGACAACTTAGGCCGGTATTTGGGTGTGCCACTTCTGCATCAGATGATAGGCAAAGGTACTTATACCTATATCTTGGATAGGATGAAGGAAAAGATAGCAAGCTGGAGCTCGAATCAGATATCTTTCGCAGGAAGAATTACTTTGGCTCAAGCTGTGCTAAACTCTATGCCACTATACGCGATGCATACATCTAGTATCCCTTTGAGCACATGTGAAGAGATAGAAAAGGCTATTAGAGGATTTGTGTGGGGGAGCAATCAAGCAACCAAATGTTTGAGTAAAGTAGCATGGAGTAAGATTAAACAACGAAAAGAGAAAGACGGCCTGGGGTTCCGAGACTTACACTTACTCAATGTTGCTTTTGGCATGAAGGCTTGTTGGGAAATACTTAAAAAACCAGAGTCATTTTGGGATAGATTGTTATGTGCAAAGTACAAGTTTGAGCCTTCATTGGGTTTTGATCTGTATACCAATACCTCTTGCACGTCTTTTTGGAGGCTTGTTTGCAGCTCTTGGACGTTAATGTAGAGGAACTTGGTATGGGCATTGGGGACAGGGAAGAGGGTCCAATTTTGGAATCATTGATGGGTCCCAATGTTAAGTGGACCGTTGTCTGAATCAGCTACTCAGCTTATCCCCGAGCATCTGCTTTACAAGACAATAGATTTTTTTGTTGAAAACTTAGCTTGGAATTAGTCTAGATTTCAACATTTAGTGCCAAGAGACGTTGCCGAAATCATAGCTGCTATTATGCCACCAGAGAAGTCACAAGGGGATGATGTTGTCGTTTGGGGCCCATCATCGTCTGGAGTTTTTTCTATTCAATCGGCATATGATGGACTAAGAGAGGACCAGAGCCCGACGGTTTTCCTGCCATGGAGGAGAGTTTGGAGCTGGTATGGTCCTCAACGAATAAAAATGTTTTTTGGTTGTTGCTCAATAATGGTGTTTTGGTTAATGATGAGAGAGCTCGAGGACAGTTATCTACATCGACGGTATGTAGCATGTGTGGTCATGACTCAGAAAGTGGATTACATATGCTACGCGATTGTCTTATTGCGAGACAGACATGGGAAGGCTTGCTAAGATATGGTGAGATTGATGTTTTTTTGATAGTAGTCTAAGTCTGGCAGAATGGATTATTAGAAATATAAGCTCTAAGCTTTTGTTGGGTAGTGGTATTAGGTGGTGCACATTATTTGGCGTTGGATGTTGGCAAATTTGGAAGAACAAATGCGACTTCATTTTTAAGGGGGACAAATTGAGTCTAATAAGTGTTATGGCACAGATTATGACCATGGTTTGGAGTGTGGAAGAAGCTAAATCAATAGAGTGTATAGGAGTTAGAGTAAATAGAAAGCCAATATTGGTACGTTGGTGCCCCCTTCACTTGATTCTATCAAATTAAATACAGATGCGTCTTTGGAAGGGAGCTCGAGTTGTGCTTTTGGGGGTGGACTATTCTGCAACGCTACAGGAAGTTGGAAAGGTGGATTTGTTACCAATATTGGAGTTTGTTCCATTTTGACTGCAGAAATTTGGTGTATGTATTATGGGGTACACGTCGCTAAAACTTTGGGTTTTCGGAAGTTGGAGGTAGAGAGTGATAGTTTTTTCGGAGTTTCTATGATTATGGGGCTCCTCGAGGTATCCATCTGTTGTCGGGCAATTGTGCACAAGGTGCAAGAGTTATTAAAGGATTTTTATTAAGTGGTGGTACAACATGTGCACAGAGAAGGGAATTTTGCTGCTGACTTTATGTCACATTATGCTTGTAGGTTTCATAGAGGATTGCATGTGTTAGAAACAGTCCCTATGGAGCTCCGTAGTTGGCTGTTGCATGATAGAATAGACGTTTCTTATATTCGGTAGTTTTGTTTTGTTTTCAAGCTCTACAAACTTCTAATTCTTCTAATTTTTTTACGACGTTGAGGGATAAAACTTACACTAATAAAACGTCCAATAGCATCGTTTGCCTAAGTAAGAAATAATATGGTTTAAACAAGAACTAATTATTGATAAAATCACGATGAAACACTGAATTGCTTGAGAGCCATATTTTCCAAAGTTACTGGAATTGGAGGACTGCCGATTGGTTGCCTTTGTGGCAAGGGATGGTTGTGGGCTGAGATTTAGGCAAATCCAACATTCCTTCATTGTCAATCTCAGATTAGCAGTATCGGCGGCCACCTACCTTTTCGAATTCTTGACAAATGAGTGCGATACAAAAAGGTGGAAGATTTTGCTAAAGTGAAAGATGAGACAATGAACTGGAAGACGTTAATTAGGCATATCTTTTCGTATTAATGCAAGTAAGAGCCATCTCAGGTCCGATTAAATTAGAAATCTTTGTTGTTAGAAAAAATATACAATTCGTGGTGTGATGGTGTTATTCAGATTTTGATCCAAAAGTTATGATTTTAGTGCCAATTATCCTTATCCTTAGGACAAAACACTAATATTTAGGTATAGAATTGAAGATGCATGCATATGTCTACAATTATATTCGTAATTAATTTTATTCATGTGGGACTTATCCTTTTCTAGGTTAGGCGTAGGAAATTTTGACTACTTTCACTCGCTACATGGAAATGGAAACAAAAAAATAATGCGTTGTACATTCTTTCAATAAATGTAATGGCTAAATTAGTAAATTTATTCGTGTATATGTGTATATTATATTGCGAGTCATCCGTTTGAGAATATTAACATGATTCATTCGAATATTGTTTGGTTTAGTGCACTCGTCTCATAATATCTAATATTGGGCAAATATAATGTAGAAATAGTCATTGCTTATAAATTTTAGTCTTTTTCCATGAACAAAAAATCCCGGTTATATCAATAATCAAATAATTAATCTCATATCAATTTACTCTCAAAAAATAACTGAACACCCCTGTAATGTATTTGGTTGCTCAATATTAATTTGCCCTATCATTTTTTTGAGATTAAATTAATTCAAATTAGTTTTGTGAAAAAGGCCAAAACTCATAAATTAACATTAATCCTACTTTACCATCATACACCATTTTTTACTATAAATATAAGGACTTATTTTCTTTTCACCTAAATATAGTAATGATAAGCCTGTGAGTCGGCTGTGACACATGCTATTGCTAGATACGATCATATCAAAATATTACTCTTAATAACTACTATTCACATTTAGCTAAACCAAGTCAAAATTCCAAATCAGCTACTTATCTGAAAAATTGACACTGCCGCCATATTTAATCAAAAAAGGGAATATTTCACCGCCTAATGCGTGTAATTATTGGACTTAACAACCAAATTAAATCTAATTTAAGTATTTAACCAAGGGTAGAGTAGACCCCCTTAATAATTTAATTAAGCCAAACTAAGTAGGTCCTGTTTGTTTTGTTCCAGCATGTACAACGAAAAGCGACATCTCCATGTGGCATCTCGTGATTCGCTGAGAAGCCGCAAACTATGGTGAATTCATGCTAAAATTAGGCATTGGTCAACATGGAGGAAATTCTTCTTTGATTCGCTTAGCATATCCTTTTTTTAATAGGAATTTGATTAATTATTGAATATTTTATAATTATGCCTAACTTTGGGTAACAAACTTTGTGATAATCTTTTCATTTTTTTTTCTGTATGTTGTCAATTTTAGTGACCAATTATTAAAGGGCATAGGTGTATTATAGTCCTCCTATACGTGGCTTATTGAGTGTATTAGCTTAGAATAAGGTCCTTTTTTTGTTCTTATTTAATCTGTGTGGATGATACAAAACCACATTGATGGGGTACGAACTAAACCCTAATGGCAAGCCCAATAACAGTGACGGCCCATCAGCCCAGAGCCCAAGAAAGAGTATCTGTTCGGCACCAAAGAGTTCGGACTCAGCCTACAGCTCGGTAAAAGCCGACCAGTCAAGCTCTCCTCTCAGATCGGCAAGAGCTGATCGGTAAAGTCCAGCAGTTCGGTCTCAGCATTCGACCGAACTAGGAGTTAGTGGACTCATGAAAGGCCTCCACGACCTCCACTATACCCACGATCTATTTAGTGGTACGAAGCAGTTATTGAGCAGTTATTGCTCACCCACGATCTTGTTAGTGGGGCTGCAAACCACGATCCTAGTTCAATGTATAAATAGGACTTAGATCAGATAGACAGGGTTAAGCTCTCCAGAGATAAAATATCATATAGCAAGTCTGTGTTGTAAGCTGTAATCCCAGATCAAGCAATACAATCTTGCCCTCCCTTCTTCCCGTGGACGTAGATTTACTTCAGTAAATCGAACCACGTAAATTCTTTGTGTCGTAGTCTTTATTCTCGACCAGCATTTACTAACATCAGAAATTCGCGGATCCATCACTGGCGCCGTCTGTGGGAAACAGAGAACAAAATTTGTGATAAAGCAAATTTTTGATCCATTTTTTCCACCCAAAAAATGCTGATGGAGTACGGACTAAACAAGCCCAACAGCAGTGACGGCCCATCAGCCCAAAGCCCAAGGAAGAGTATCAGATCGGCATTACCAAAGAGTTCGGCCCCAGCCTACAGCTCGGTAAAAGCCGACCAATCAAGCTCTACTCTCAGACCGGCAAAAGCTGCTCGGCAATAGTTCAGCAGTTCGGTCTCAGTATTTGACCGAACTGGGAGATAGTCAACTCATGTCAGAACCTCCACGATCTCCACTACACCCACGATCTATTTAGTGGTGTCAAGCAGTCATTAACTCATGCAGGATAGTGGGCCCATGCAGGATCGCATGACCTCCACGACATCCACAACCATCATTAGTGGTGATGCAAGCCACGATCTTAGTTCAATGTATAAATAGAACTTAGATCAGATAGATTAGGGGGACTCTCTCTCTCGCTCTCTAGAGATAAAAATATCAAATAGCAAGTTTGTATTTGTAAGCTGTAGAAAACAGATCAAGCAATACAACTCTGCCCTCTTTTCTTCCCGTGGACGTAGATTTACTTCAGTAAATCGAACCACGTAAATTCTTTGTGTCGTGATCTGTATTTTCCTGCATTCACTAACATCAGAAATTCGCGGATTCATCACTGGCGCCGTCTGTGGGAAACAGAGAACCAAATTTGTGATAAAGCGAGTTTTTGATCCTCTTCTACCAAAAAAATGCATACCAGATCACATAACACCCGTGCCTCCGTCCGTGATAACCATGAGGAAGCTAATCCAGCAGCCCATAGGCCTGGAAAGCAGCCTCGTGAAAAATCTACTTCCAGTTCTCACGGAGAAGGAACAAGCCGCTCAAAAGGTCCACACACCGAGTCTTCCCAGCAGCCTGATTTGAATGAAGCTGTCAAGCTGTTCTTGGCTGAGAAGCAGGATGAGTTCTTAGCCTTCCTGCAAAAGAGCCAAGAGCCGAAGACGAAAAGGGTGGATTCTCCTTCCTCCTCCAGACATGAAAGTCACTACCGCAGTAGTGCCGTGTCTTCCGGAAAGAAGAATCCTCAACCCCGACATGTTCCTGTTCCTCCTCGGTACCGGAACCACAGGAGAACTCCATCTCCTCCGTACCGAAGAGATGTCAGTTCGTCTGAAACGAACTGCAATAAGCCAACGATTGTGAAGTCCAAGCTTCTAAAGAGGATACAAGACCACAATTCAGCTTAAACAAGCAGTTCGTCTAAAACGAACTGCAATAAGCCAACGATTGTGAAGTCCAAGCTTCTAAAGAGGATACAAGACCACAATTCAGCTTAAGAATCAAGCACGTCGTCTGAAACGAACTGCAAACAAAAGTCCGATTCACGCGATAAAACTTGCCTGAATTAGGACAAGGGAAAGTCCGATCCACGCGATAAAACTCGCCGAATTAGGACAAGGGAAAGTCCGATCCCCGAATTAGGACAAGGGAAAGTCCGATCCAAGCGATAAAACTCGCCAAATTAGGACACAAGCTTAGTCCGGTCAAAGATGTTTATTTCATCAGACCAAAGACGAGTCCGGTCAAAGATGTTTATTTCATCAGACCAAAGACGAGTCCGGTCAAAGATGTTTATTTCATCAGACCAAAGACGAGTCCGGTCAAAGATGTTTATTTCATCAGACCAAAGACGAGTCCGGTCAAAGATGTTTATTTCATCCGACCAAAGACGAGTCCGGTCAAAGATGTTTATTTCATCAGACCAAAGACGAGTCCGGTCAAAGATGTTTATTTCATCAGACCAAAGACGAGTCCGGTCAAAGATGTTTATTTCATCCGACCAAAGACGAGTCCGGTCAAAGATGTTTATTTCATCAGACCAAAGACGAGTCCGGTCAAAGATGTTTATTTCATCAGACCAAAGACGAGTCCGGTCAAAGATGTTTATTTCATCAGACCAAAGACGAGTCCGGTCAAAGATGTTTATTTCATCCGACCAAAGACGAGTCCGGTCAAAGATGTTTATTTCATCAGACCAAAGACGAGTCCGGTCAAAGATGTTTATTTCATCAGACCAAAGACGAGTCCGGTCAAAGATGTTTATTTCATCCGACCAAAGACGAGTCCGGTCAAAGATGTTTATTTCATCAGACCAAAGACGAGTCCGGTCAAAGATGTTTATTTCATCAGACCAAAGACGAGTCCGGTCAAAGATGTTTATTTCATCAGACCAAAGACGAGTCCGGTCAAAGATGTTTATTTCATCCGACCAAAGACGAGTCCGGTCAAAGATGTTTATTTCATCCGACCAAAGACGAGTCCGGTCAAAGATGTTTATTTCATCAGACCAAAGACGAGTCCGGTCAAAGATGTTTATTCATCAGACCAAAGACGAGTCCGGTCAAAGATGTTTATTTCATCAGACCAAAGACGAGTCCGGTCAAAGATGTTTATTTCATCAGACCAAAGACGAGTCCGGTCAAAGATGTTTATTTCATCAGACCAAAGACGAGTCCGGTCAAAGATGTTTATTTCATCAGACCAAAGACGAGTCCGGTCAAAGATGTTTATTTCATCAGACCAAAGACAAACATCAACTTACCCCGTACCTTTATCCAGAATGCCGAAGTGACTCGCTTCGCCGAAGTAATTCACTTCGCTTTTCGGGGGGGGGTAGTGATGGAGTACGGACTAAACAAGCCCAACAGCAGTGACGGCCCATCAGCCCAAAGCCCAAGGAAGAGTATCAGATCGGCATTACCAAAGAGTTCGGCCCCAGCCTACAGCTCGGTAAAAGCCGACCAATCAAGCTCTACTCTCAGACCGGCAAAAGCTGCTCGGCAATAGTTCAGCAGTTCGGTCTCAGTATTTGACCGAACTGGGAGATAGTCAACTCATGTCAGAACCTCCACGATCTCCACTACACCCACGATCTATTTAGTGGTGTCAAGCAGTCATTAATTCATGCAGGATAGTGGGCCCATGCAGGATCGCATGACCTCCACGACATCCACAACCATCATTAGTGGTGATGCAAGCCACGATCTTAGTTCAATGTATAAATAGAACTTAGATCAGATAGATTAGGGGGACTCTCTCTCTCGCTCTCTAGAGATAAAAATATCAAATAGCAAGTTTGTATTTGTAAGCTGTAGAAAACAGATCAAGCAATACAACTCTGCCCTCTTTTCTTCCCGTGGACGTAGATTTACTTCAGTAAATCGAACCACGTAAATTCTTTGTGTCGTGATCTGTATTTTCCTGCATTCACTAACATCAGAAATTCGCGGATTCATCAAATGCATACCAGATCGCAGAGTACCCGTATTCCTGCCCGTGAGAACCAGGAGGAAGCCAATCCATCCCATAGATCTGGAAAACAGCCTAGGGATAAATCCACCACCAGTTCTCATGGCGAAGGAACAAGCCGCTCCAAAAATCGTCCCACTGAGTCTTCCCAGCAGCCCGATTTGAATGAGGCTGTCAAGCAGTTTTTGGCGGCGAAGCAGGAGGAATTCTTAACCTTCCTGCGAAAAAGCCAAAAGCAGCCGGAGACGAAAACGACGGATTCTCCTTCTCCCTCCGCACAAGAAAGTCACTACCGCAGTAGTGTCGCATCTCCCAGGAGAAAGAATCCCCGTCCCCAACATGTTCCAGTTCCTCCTCGGTACCGGAATCACAGGAGAACTCAATCTCCTCCATACCGACGAGATATCGGATTCGCCGTGTACGGAGCACTGAAGACTCCGTTCTCGGACGACATCACCCGAACTCCCCTACCACAGAACTACCGAACTCCGTCGATGACTTACGACGGGCTCGTGGACCCTCACGATTTCTTGGGGCGCTATCAATATAACATGGCGAACCAGGGTCTCAACGAGGTCCACATGTGCAAGCTGTTTCCCGAGCTGCTCATCGGGAACGCGAGAAGGTGGTTCGATAGCCTCCCCCAGGGCAGCATCAGATCTTACCGAGATCTAATGGATGCCTTCCACAGGAGGTTCTTTCAGAAAGCGGAAGCCCGAATCACTTCGGCTCAGCTGCTTTCCATCCGTCAGGGTCGCGACGAAAAAATCAGCGACTTTATGACAAGATTCCACAAGGAATGCCTGCAAGTAGACGATCTCAACGATCTGCTTGTCATCTCGGCATTCCAAAATGGAATCCTGCCCGGAGCTCTCTACAGGAAGCTCGTTGAGTGCGGTCCGCAGACAGCTCAGGAAATGTGGGACATTGCGGACCAGTACTCCCGGGCCGATGAGGCAGACCGTCGCAAACGGTCGTTAGACAGCTCATCGACCCGAGGAGACAGAAGGAAGCCCGGTCATAGCGATCAGGGGCATCCTCGCCGGACTCCATTTGAAAGAATTCAAAGGGCTCCGGTGCAAGACAGATTGGGACCCCGTCTCAATCCCGAGAAGCCGCCCGCTCAGTTCGTACCGCTGAACAAGCCGAGAGCGGAAATTTTCGAACTGCACTCTGACCTATTCGAAAAGCCAAAGCGGATGACGAAATCAGCCGCGCGCCGACCACAGGATAGCTACTGCTCCTACCATCAAGACCACGGTCACGATAGTGAGGAGTGCAGAAACTTGGCTGCAGGTATCGATGTTCTTGTGAAGGCAGGGACATTGAAAAAATACCAAAGCAAGCAGCCAAAGAAGAATAAGAAGCAGAGTGGTGCGAACTGCGCTCCTCAGGATCCGAAAAGGCAGCCGGATCCCGAAGACGACGACGAGCCGCAATATGATGGAGTAATCCAGACTATTGACGCTCTCCCTGCCGGGAAGACCAAGTCGTCCCTAAAGTCAGAGCGCAGAGGCTCCAATCGAGAGGAGCCAACGCATAAAAGGCTGAAGCAGGACGAAGTGATTACGTTCTCGGATGCTGATCCCGTCCCGGCCATCTCTCCTCACCAAGACGCCATTGTCATCCAAGCCGGAGTGGCAAACAAACTGATCCACAGGGTGTTTGTGGATACAGGAGCGTCGGTTAGCATTCTTTTTAAAGAGTGCTTTGACAAACTAGAAGTGGACCCAGCTCGGCTCAGTCCGGCTCCGCTTCCCCTGAAGAGCTTCGCCCAGGAGGACACCCGCCCTGAAGGTATTATCAGCCTTCCGATCACGGTGGGGAAAGCGCCTACTAGCTCCAGTACGATGATTGAGTTTTTCGTGGTGAAAGCTCGGTCCCCGTACAACATCATCCTGGGAAGAGACTGGCTCAACACAGTTCGGGCCGTTTGCTCCACTTATCACCTCACCATCAAGATCCCTACTAAATGAGGGATAGCGGTCATCCGAGGTGACCAAAAGAGAGCAAAGGAATGTCTGCAAATTGCGCTTAGAAGTGCCGAGCAGTCAGATCGGCACCACCAAGCATAGCAATCACAGCAGCCGGAGTCAGAGGCGATGACCGAAGTCATACCGGAGCCGAACTCGATGACAGTTCAGCTGTACGAAGACGATCCATCCAGAACGGTTAAGATCGGCTTCGCGGGAACGCCCCTACTTCGGGAAAAAACCATCCAGCTCCTCAAGGAGTATAAAGACGTCTTTGCATGGTCTCCGTTGGACATGACCGGAGTGCCCCCCGAGGTAATCACTCATCGGTTAAATATTGATCCTTCAGTCCGGCCGATAAAACAGAAGCAAAGACTCTTTGCGGCAGAACGAAGTCAAGTCATCCATGACGAAGTCCGTCAATTATTGAAGGCGGATGTGTTATTCGAAGTGAAGTATCCTTCGTGGGTGGCCAATCCTGTCATGATCAAGAAAAAGGAAGGAGGATGGCGGATGTGCATAGATTTCACCGATCTAAATAAGCACTGTCCCAAAGATTGCTATCCCCTTCCGAACATAGATAAAAAAGTAGAAGCTTTGATAGGCTTTGAAATTTTTTGTTTTCTTGATCTGTACAAAGGATACCATCAAGTTTTAATGGATGAGATTGACGCTTCAAAAACGGCCTTCATTACTGATTTCGGCATTTTCGCTTATAAAAAGATGCCATTCGGTTTAAAGAATGCCGGAGCCACTTATCAAAGGATGGTAGACAAGCTTTTTCGGCACCTGATTGGAAAGGAGGTCGAAGTGTATGTTGACGATATAGTCGTCAAAAGCAAAAGCACTTCGGAGTACGAGCACAACCTCAAGTCCACTCTCAACGTGCTCAAGAAAGCCAACCTCAAACTTAATCCCCAAAAGTGTACCTTTTTGGTAGATTCGGGAAAGTTTCTGGGTTGTTGGGTTTCAAAGGACGGACTCAAGGCAAACCCCTCAAAAGTTCAAGTCGTTCAGAACATGGCAATGCCGAAGTCCATACATGACGTGCAAAGGCTAACCGGATGTCTAGCCGCACTGAATCGATTCCTTTCCCAAGCAGCCGAAAAGCAACTGCCGTTCTTCAAGGTGTTGAAAAAGGCACCAAAGTTCGAGTGGGGAGCCGAGCAGAAAAAGGCCTTTGACGAGCTCAAAAGTTATCTAGCCGAGCTTCCTATTCTCTCTGCTCCAACCGAAGCCGAAGTAATATTCTTATACTTAGCGGCATCGGATCAAACCATCAGCGCGGTGCTTGTACGAGAAGAAGGCCTAAAGCAGCTTCCCATCTATTTTACAAGCCGAGCATTACGAGGTCCAGAAACCAGGTATCAACCTCTGGAAAAGATTGCTCTAGCATTAGTAAATGCAGCAAGGAGACTGCGGCCATACTTCTATGCTCACAAGGTATGCGTCTTAACTGATCTGCCACTTCGGCAAGTGTTGACCAAACCAGAAGCATCAGGCAGAATCGCCAAGTGGGCTATAGAGTTGGGAGAGCACACAATTGAATATCTACCTCGGAAAGCCATCAAGGGACAAGCCTTGGCAGATTTTCTTGCAGAAGCAAAGTTCGATCAAGCAATTCCTGTTATTGCCGAACAGAAGAATTCTGCCAATGCCGAACTAGCACAGCCCTTGGAATCCGAAGTAGAGCCGCCGGACTGCTGGAGCGGATTCGTAGATGGAGCTTCAAACAAGATGGGAAGTGGAGCTGGTATTCTACTTGTCGCTCCCGACGGACACGAGGTAACCTACTCACTTCGGTTCCTATTCCCCACTACTAATAATGAAGCCGAGTACGAAGCCCTCCTGGCCGGACTCCAGTTAGCGCAAAGTCTGCTCGTCAAATCTCTCAAAGTCCATTGTGATTCACAAGTCATAGTAAATCACATGTTGGGTACAAGTGAAGCTCGTGACGAGAGAATGAAGAAGTATTTGGACAAAGCGCAAAGCATCAGCCGAAGTTTCTCCTATTTTCGGATAATCCGCATTCCCAGAGCGGAAAATAGCCGAGCAGATACCTTGAGTAAGTTGGCCTCAGATCCGAGCTCAAAGGCGGAAGAATTAATGCATCGAAGCATTGATGAAGCCGAGGTACATTCAGTATCCAGCTCGCCGAACTGGATGACGCCGATCTTGCAGTATCTGGATCAAGGACAATTGCCCGAGGATAAGAGAGAAGCTCGGAAGATCACGTGCCGAGCACTTCGGTACGAACTTCATGAAGGAGTCCTCTTTAGAAAGTCTTACCTCCAGCCGTTATTGCGGTGCGTAGGACCAGAAGAGACGGACTACATCCTCAGAGAAGTCCATGAAGGATCGTGCGGTAGCCACATCGGAGCCAGAGCTTTAGCTAAAAAAGTTCTGAGATGGGGATATTATTGGCCAACCATGGTACAAGAGGCAGTGCAGCTCGTCAAGAAGTGTACGAAGTGCCAAATTCATGCAAATGTCCCAAGGATGCCGCAGACCGATCTATACACTATGCAAAGCCCTTGGCCTTTCATGCAATGGGGCATAGACATAGTGGGACCGCTTCCTCAAGCTCCTCGGCAAATGAAATTCCTTATCGTTGCCGTGGACTACTTCACGAAGTGGGTGGAGGCTGAACCATTAGCTACGATAACGAGCTCAAAGGCATTGGACTTCGTCTGGAAGAACATAGTGTGCCGATTTGGCATACCCCACATCCTCATCTCGGATAATGGGACTCAGTTCACCGACAAGACGTTCAAGAATTGGTGCCAAGAGCTGAACATTCAACAGCGGTTCACTTCGGTCTCCCATCCCCAAGCAAACGGACAAACGGAAGTGACGAACCGGATTCTGGTGAAAGGGTTAAAAGCTCGGTTAGAACAAGCCAAAGGACAATGGGTAGAAAATCTCCCTCAAGTCCTGTGGTCCTACCGAACTACACCCAAAACCTCCAACGGTGAAACTCCGTATAGTCTGGTGTACGGCACTGAAGCCGTAATTCCGGTGGAGATCGGCGTACCCAGTCCCCGAACTCTAAATTTCTCCTCAGAAATGAATGACGACGGACTGAGAGCAGAACTAGATCTCGCCGAAGAAAGAAGAGAATTGGCGTGCATAAAAGCAGCCAAGTATAAGGAGCAAGTAGCCCGGTATTATAACCAAAGGGTGAAAAAGCTTCAATTTCAAGTGGGAGATCTCGTCTTGAGAAACAACGAAGTAAGCCGAGCAGAAAAGCTGGGCAAACTCGAACCCACATGGGAGGGTCCATATCGGGTGTCAGAAGTCCTCGGCAAAGGGTCTTATAAATTGACTCACATGTCAGGAGAACAAGTACCCCGAACATGGCACGTCTCCAACCTCAAGAAGTTCCACTTGTAAGAGACAAAAGTCCGGTCAGTCCGTCTCGTGTCTAGTTCGGTCATAGGGGTATATGTTTTTATTTGTTTGTTTCTTACTTGTACCTTTTACTTGTCGTTTTTTAAAAAAAATGTTTAAAGTTTTTTTCCTTCATCTTTTTCATTTTTTCTCTATGTGTTTTGTCTCTATGTGCTTGTCGTCTCTTACAAATGGTACCAAGGTATATCGTTCTTTAAAGACTGATCCCCTTTTTAGATCGATTATTAAAGACTATTGTGAGTCCAAGCTTCTAAGGAGGATATAAGACCACAATTCAGCTTAACAAGCAGTCCGTCTGAAACGAACTGCAATAAGCCAACGATTGTGAGTCCAAGCTTCCAAGGAGGATACAAGACCGCAATTCAGCTTAACAAGCACTTCGTCTGAAACGAACTGCAATAAGCCAACGATTGTGAGTCCAAGCTTCTCAGGAAGATACAAGACCACAATTCGGCTTAAGAAATAAGCACTTCGTCTGAAACGAACTGCAATAAGGGAAAGTCCGATCCACGCGATAAACCTCGCCGAATCAGGACGACCAAGTTCGGTCAAAGAAGTTTACCTCATAAGACCGGGGACGACCATGTCTAGTCAAAGAGGTTTACTGCATAAGACCACTTCGGTTAACTGGGAAAGTCCGATCCACGCGATAAAACTCGCCGAATTAGGACAAGGGAAAGTTCGATCCCGGCGACAAAAATCGCCAAATTAGAACACAAACCAAGTCCGGTCAAAGATGTTTATTTCATCAGACCAAAGACGAGTCCGGTCAAAGATGTTTATTTCATCAGACCAAAGACGAGTCCGGTCATAGATGTTTATTTCATCAGACCAAAGACGAGTCCGGTCAAAGATGTTTATTTCATCAGACCAAAGACGAGTCCGGTCAAAGATGTTTATTTCATCAGACCAAAGACGAGTCCGGTCAAAGATGTTTATTTCATCAGACCAAGGACCAAGTCCGGTCAAAGAAGTTTACTTCATAAGACCAAGGACCAAGTCCGGTCAAAGAAGTTTACTTCATAAGACCGAGGACAAGTACCATGAAATTTTTTCGCTAAGCTGTAAATACAGTGTTAGAAGCGAAAACAAAATTTCATTTTTCAAATCTTGTTCGGCATACAACTCCGCTACCCTACCAAATGGCGTTACGCTATTACAAAGGACTATTCTACTGTCCAGGGTTGCTGAAGTTAAGCCACCTATCTGCAAAATCCTCTGGAAGCCGAGTTCGGTTGTTCCGAGCAGATGAAGAATAAGCAGGTCGACGAGATGCTATCCTCGACCCAACACCTCTTCCGCGAGCCCCAGAAGCTCTAACCCCTCGGCGATGAAGAGTCTCTGCAATAAGCATCTGCTGATCTTGCTCGCTCATAGTCACAACTCCTCGGCGAATTTCAGTCCGTCCCTGTCTTGACGATTCCGGTTGCTCCTGAGCCCGTTCTCGTCTTGACGTTTCCGGCTGTTCCGGAGTTCGTTGTTGACTGGGAGTAGGATTTTGAACAAGGGAACCAGAGGCTTGATCTGGAGTGCGAGCATCTGTTGGCGGGAAATGCCTAAGGAATCTCCCGATTGAGGGACGCCGGGAAAGAATGATGTCGTACCGAGAAGCCCAGCGCCGCAATGATTTCACAACTTGTTGGCAAGCCGAGCTCTCCAGCGCATTGTTCCTCCGGAGTACATGATATTCCTCCCACAGTTCGTCAACTCGACTCTGAACATCTGATATGGTCACTCCCCCGCGCACACGGATGTAATCCTCGTACGCAGTCCTCTCAGCAATGGTCGTATTCAGCTCGGCCTCCAGATCCTTCTTATCGGACTCTAAGTCCTTATTATCGGCCTCCACCTTCACTAAACGAGCCAGAAGCTCGTCATTCTTCGTCTGATCGGCTATAGCTCTTTTCTCAGCTTCGTCTAAAGCCGAAGAGTACAGCCGTTTCCAGTGAAGTATCTCCATCTCCTTGAGTACAAAGCAGCTATATTAGTTCGGCAGCTGTACCGAGCAGATAGTAAAATACAACAGGAATAAAGGCGAGTACGAAAAGCTATACGAAGACAAGTGTAGAGAATTTTTCATTCACAAGGAAAATTTTTACACTAGGAGGGCTTCAAGGCCATTTTACAAGGAAGAAACTAGACTAAGAGAAGGGAGACGAAATCATACTCCGCCAGCTTCGTCTCCGGCTCCTTGGTCTGGTTCAGCTTCTTTCTCCTGAGCTACCTCAGCCTCGGCCTCGCATCCTGCCGGCCTCGCCTCCGCCTCCTGATCGGCTTCCTTCTCCGGATGCCCGGCCCGCTCGACTTCGGGCTCCAGCTCCAGCGACTCGGCCTCACCCTCTCCGTTGTAAGTCGAAGCGGGTGAAACGGGTCCCACGGAGGCAAAGATAGCCTCCAGGTTCTCGTCCCGATCAGCTCGACAACTCCGGACTCGGTCTGCAGAAAGCAGGACCGAGGATGAAGCGAGCTCCTCAAGGAGCGGCAGATTCTGAAGCCGAGCTGCTATCTCTCGGCCGTACAGAGGCAGCACGACGTCGGCCCCCTGCTCGCCCTTATCGGTAATTAGCCTTACCAGACTACCGACAAAGGCCGAGAACTGGCTGCTCAAAAAGAGTTTCTCCGTGTAAACACGGAGAGCCTCCCCCTGGGCAGCCACGGCGGCAGCCTCCTTCTGAGCCTCCCGGTGCTTCGTCTGCTCTTGCAGGATGATGAGCTGGTTTTTGGCTGACCGGGCTTCATCCTGAGCCGAGATCCTAGCAGCTCGGGCCCTCTCAAATTTGGCCTCAGCCTGTTCGGCCAGACTACGAGCAAGATGCAACTTCTTCTGCATCTCCTCGTAGTCGTGGGATGCTTTGGAGAGCTCCACGGAGACGAGCTTGGCTCTCTGAAGATGAACAAGGAAAAAACTCAACAGAATGGCCATCAAAAAATGTGGAAAAGAAGCCAAGTCAGAAAGCTTACCTCCACAAAATTCGTCGGCCATTGAAAAGGCTCAGGGACGTGTTCCGGGATGTCTGCAACCACCTCGGAGATGACCAGGTCTGTCCCCGGCACTCTTGGGGACTCATGAAATTTCCCCTTCCCTTTAGCCGAACACGACTCCGGCACTTTCGGATCCGAAGAAGAGGTTTTTTGCCTCTTCGGATTCTTCTCGGCTTCAGACGCCGAGCGAGGGGCTCTCTGCCTCTCCGGCTCCACAAGCTCGGAGGACTTTCGAATAGCCTTATTCAGCATGTACACTGCCAAAAAGCAAGAAAGCAAAGTCAGATTTTCTTCGTTAAAGCAGTAGAGCATAAAGATAAAGAGAAATCCTCACCCTCGGCCTCTTCGTCCGAAGACGAGATGTCGAACACGACGTCGCCCTTGACGAGCTCAGACTCCGTGTATTGTTTCCTAACTATGGGAATCTTGTTGAGCTCGCCATCGAGCTCGTCCAACGGTTCAGGCCGAGGATGACGGATAACGGACTTCAGCCCTCTCCAGGGAAAACTAGGAGCCGCGGTCCTATCATAATAGAAGAAGCGGTTTTGCCACTTCGGCCACTTCGTTTTACAAAAGGCCCTAAAGGGCTGTACAGGGATCAAGTAAAACCAAGACCCCTTCCTCTTAAATTGAAAGAATTTAAGGATCGCCTTCAAAGACAAATCCCTTCCTAACTTACGGAGTTCGGCAGCGAAGGCCGACAAGTGCCTCCAAGAGTTCGGAGTCACCTGGCCTAAAGGAAGCTGAAAAAAATCTAGTAAATCTATAAAGGCAGAAGGGAGGGGGAAACGAAGCCCGCATTCTAAGCAGGCCTCGTACACGGTGGCGTAACCCTCCGGCGGGGAGTCAGCCCTATGATCACCGTCAGGTACCACCGCCTTCCCCCCAGGAAAAAAGTATTTTTCGGGTAGGGATATCACAGTATCCTTACTCAAAATACTATGGAAATACTCTACGGTCTTCTCCCCGGACTCTTTCCGGACAGAAGACCCCTTACCGCCTCTCCTACCGCTACCCGACTCCGAAGAAGAAATAGAAGCCATTTTCCTTACTTTTTGAAGGTGAAGAAAGTCTGAAGAAGCTCTTGAAAGCGGAAGAAAATTTCTCGAGAAAGAGAGAGTATAGAAGACGCAACAGCAAAAGTGTTCAAATGAGGAAGAAAGAGCATATTTATCAGATTCGGGAAAGATTTCGAGATCGTTGCGCTGTTTCGAATCCCACCTTTTCAGGATTCAACGGCCGGATTTTACTGTCGCATTTAATGCAGGCACGCGCAAGGCACGTCCCCTGACGTCAGCCTCCCCCTTACCGTTATCCAGAATGCCGAAGTGACTCACCTCGCCGAAGTGATTCACTTCGCTTTTCGGGGGGGGTAGTGATGGGGTACGAACTAAACCCTAATGGCAAGCCCAATAACAGTGACGGCCCATCAGCCCAGAGCCCAAGAAAGAGTATCTGTTCGGCACCAAAGAGTTCGGACTCAGCCTACAGCTCGGTAAAAGCCGACCAGTCAAGCTCTCCTCTCAGATCGGCAAGAGCTGATCGGTAAAGTCCAGCAGTTCGGTCTCAGCATTCGACCGAACTAGGAGTTAGTGGACTCATGAAAGGCCTCCACGACCTCCACTATACCCACGATCTATTTAGTGGTACGAAGCAGTTATTGAGCAGTTATTGCTCACCCACGATCTTGTTAGTGGGGCTGCAAACCACGATCCTAGTTCAATGTATAAATAGGACTTAGATCAGATAGACAGGGTTAAGCTCTCCAGAGATAAAATATCATATAGCAAGTCTGTGTTGTAAGCTGTAATCCCAGATCAAGCAATACAATCTTGCCCTCCCTTCTTCCCGTGGACGTAGATTTACTTCAGTAAATCGAACCACGTAAATTCTTTGTGTCGTAGTCTTTATTCTCGACCAGCATTTACTAACATCAGAAATTCGCGGATCCATCACACCTTTTGCAGCTAATACGTATTTTCCTTTAACAAAAAAATGACCTAATTTGGTATTAATAAATTAAGATTTATGCCATTGCCAATCGCCTACTATCAATTTAAGGAATTTTGTAATTGTCGTAATTATTTAATTTAAAGTGGTATTCGTGTACAGATGTCAGACATGTATATGACTTACTGTGATTTATCTTATTTTGTTGTGGCTAAGCAACTAAGCAAGGCAGCATGTTTAACTCACTCTAGAAGAATATTGATTTATACTATACATAGTATGTAATAATAATAATAATAATAATAATAGTAGTAATTATTATACACTATACTTTATTACTTTATATGCATTAGCGAATAATATTAGAACACATTGTTATGTGCTTATGTAAAAGTAGGGGAGCACTAGTCTCCTTTCATCCTTAGGCCATCCACAACGCTGTCTCTATACCGTCTCTTAAACCGTCTCTTAACTACTATTTGAGCACTATTTGAGGGCCCCACTGTCCTTTTTTCCTCCATCTCTTAACTAAGAGACGGAGGCTGCAACGCTCCGTCTCTTAACCGTCTCTATACCGTCTCTTAATTACTATTCATTCAATTTAATTTATAATTTTTTTTAAAACCCAATTCAATTTAAACAAACACACTTTATTAAAATTAAAACAATATTACAACTTAACATTAAAAAAGCGAAGACATAATTAAAATTCTAAAAAAATAAAAATGACATAATTTAATATTCTCCGCCAAAGTTTTCCCAAATGTGCTCAATTAGATCCTCTTGGAGTTGGGTGTGGGCGCTAGAGTCGCGTGTCCTTGCCCGAATAGCCAACCGTTCTTGTATAGATGGATGCGCTCCACTTCGCGGCGGACTACTTGCAGTTGAGCTTCCGGGGGATTCGGGGTCGAACCAATTTCCGGCATCGGGTCCTTCGTCTCGGACAATCATGTTGTGCAAGATTATGCACGTATACATGATGTCGACCATGCTCTCCATGAACCACGAACGAGTCGGGGCTTTGATGATGTTGAAGCGCGCTTGGAGAACCCCGAACGCCCTCTCCACATCCTTGCGCGCAGCCTCCTGCTTCTGCGCAAAAAGAGCCTGCTTTGGGTTCGCTGGCCTGCCGCACGTCTTCACGAAGGTCGGCCACTTCGGGTAGATGCCGTCGGCGAGATAGTACCCCATTTTATACCGTCGGTTGTTGGCCACGAAGTTGATGGCCGGCGCTTTACCATCCAAAACTTCGGTAAAGAGGTCGGACTGTTGGAGCACGTTTACGTCGTTGTTCGAGCCAGGGACCCCGAAGTACGCGTGCCAGATCCAAAGTCGGTAGTCGGCAACGGCCTCGAGTACAACGGTTGGGTGGGTGCCTTTGTGGCCGCTCGTGTAGGAACCCCTCCAAGCCACCGGGCAATTCTTCCATTGCCAGTGCATGCAATCGACACTGCCAAGCATCCCGGGGAATCCGTGCACTTGTTCGTGCAGGTTGAGGAGGAACTGACAATCCTCCGTGGTTGGCCTCCGGAGAAATTCGTCACTAAAGGCTGCCCGGACGCCTCTGCAGAAGTTGAGCAAGCACAAGCGCCCAGTACTGTCTCCGATGTGCAGGTATTCGTCGAATATGTCGGCCGTTTGTCCAGTCGCAAGCTGCCGGATGGCTGCAGTACATTTCTGCAGCGTCGTGTGGCTGGGACGACCGACCGCGTCGAACCCTTCTCGGAAGAACTCCTCCCTGGCCGCCAAAGTATTCGCTATGTGGAGAAATAGCGGTTTCCGCATGCGGAAACGGCGACGGAAATAGGTATCTCCCCAAATCTGGTTATCGCAGAAGTAGTCGCGTACTAACCGTGCGGCGGCTTCCTCCCGGTTCCGATTGATGTACTTCCGGGAGCGTCGTGGGGGTGGTGCGGCTTCCTCCGCCTCTCGTCGTCGATCTTCTTCGAGTGATTGTTCCATTAATTGGCGCATTTGCTCAAAAGGATCAATTTGTTTGAGTTGATTGAAGATGGAAATTGGAGTGATAGAGAGGATTTGAGAGGAATAGATGTGTGTTTGTGTTTGAAATGAGTATGGAATAGAATTATTTATAGAGTAAAAAAATTAAAAATTTAAAAAATGAAAATAAATATTTAACGGTAATATTACCGTTTGAAAAAAAAAAAATTTTTTTATTAAAAATCGATTTTTTTTTAAAAAAATGAATTATTGCGTCATCAGTGACGACGCCCACTCGCGGGCCAGCGAGTGGGCGTCACGCACGCATGGGGACGTGCCACGTGTCTCGGGCGCGTGGCGAGACAGCTCGTCTCGTGTCTCTCCGAGACGAGCTACGCGACGAGACGGTCGCGAGCTGGAGACGAGATGGCCGCTGCAATGCGTCTCGCGGGGGTCTCGTCTCTCCGAGACGAGACGCGAGCCCGGCGCGAGACTCGTTGTGGATGGTCTTAGGGCACCCGCAACGCGTGCCGCCGGCGTTCCGCGTGCCGTTCCGCCAGAACGGTTTCGCCGCGGAACGCGTTGCGGCGCACCGTTCCGCTCCCATTCCGTTCCCATTCCGTTCCGCGTGCCGAGGCACGGAACGCGGCACGGCTTGTGCCGCCACGCGCTCGGGCGACGTGGCGCTCCCCGCTTCGTGCGTGCTTCCCACTCGCCGGCCCGCGAGTGGGACACGTCAGCGATGACACAATAATTAATTTTTTTAAAAAAATATATATTTTTATAAATTTTTTTTAAACGGTCATATTACCGTTTTTTTAACTTTTTTTTACTTTTTTTTAATTTTTTTATTTTTATTTTCTTATTCTATAAATACACCTAATTTATTACATTTCACACACAACTACACATCTACTCTTCCTAAACCAACATCAATTCCTCTCCAATTTTCTATTTCAATCTCCTTCACAAAATGTCCAGCGACGGGAATTACGGCGGTGGCGGCTCCGGTGGGTGGGATCTCAACGCGTTCGGCGATTGGGAGACCATGTACAACACACTAGGTGGTTCCGGGTCGTCGACGCCGGGCACCCAGGGGTCGGCGACGCCGGGTGGGTACCAACCACCCACTTTCGATGTGGATGCCTACGCTCGACCACCCGGCTCGCGGCTTTCTCAGGGTTTGTCCCAGATTCGGGAGGATATCCCCGTAGAACCCACCCAGGGAGGAAGCCGAGGCGGTGGAAGCTCTAGGGCTGCGTCTGAGGCACCCGAGGAGGAGGAGGAGGAGGAACTGGAGGATCTGGGCCGGCATCCGTACAACAACGAAGAAACTAAGGCGGTGTACACCGCCTGGCTCACCGTCTCGTACGATCCCATCGTCGGGAACCAACAAGCCGCCAAGTGCTTCTGGGAAAAGGTCCGTGATGTCTACCACCAGACTAAGCCGAAAGGGGCCCGGAAGCGCAAATATACAATGCTCCGTGCTCACTTTGGCCGAGTCGACGCACAGGTCAAAAAATTTTGCGGCATCTACGCGGCCGAAGCGGCGAACTACCAAAGCGGAGCTTCGGGCGCCGACATTCTGAGGGCGGCTTTGCGCGTCTTCTACCAGGACACCGGCCTACAGTTCAAATATGTTGATATTTGGCAGCTCGTCAAGGACGAGGAAAGGTGGGCCGGCGGTGTCCGCTCGAGCTCGGGCTCAACCTCAAAGCGCACGAAGCACACGGCGAGCGGCCGCTACTCGTCTGGTGACACCGGTGAGGCCAGCGAGGGTACACCGCAGGTGTTTGGGGGTACGGGGGATCCAATGCCCGACGAATACGGGGGATCCAGCCGTGGGCGCCGTCGGCCGCAAGGGACGAAGGCGGCGAAGACGGCTAGAGCGAGGAAGGGCCGAGGCGAATCAAGCCAGTCGGCCTCGGGATCGGGCTCGCGGGGAGGCTCGGACACACTTATGGTGGCGTACATGACCGCCACAATGGCGGACACTTCCCGCTTCTCGTACGCCCAATTCACGGCCTGGTGGAACGGAATTGTGTATATGGCCTCACAACTTGGCCTTCCGACTCCCCCTCAACCTCGACCGCCTCCGGAGGATGATTCGCCGGCGGAGTAGTTTTTTTATTTTCCCACGTTTAATTGTGTGTTTTTTATTTTGTGTTTTTTATGTTTTTAGGATTTTAATTGTGTGCTTTTTTTATTTTTTTAAAGTTTAAGTTGAATTTTTTTTTAATGTTGTGTGTTTTTTAATAAAGTGTGTTTGTTTTTTATTAAAGTGTGTTTATTTAAATTGAATTGGGTTGGAAATAAAAAAAAATGAAATTGAATGAATAGTAATTTAAGGAACGGTTAAGGAACGAAGGGTTGCAGGTTCCGTTCCTTAGTTAAGGAATGGAGTAAAAAAGTACAGTGGGGCCCTCAAATAGTGGTTTAAGGAACGGTATAAGAACGGTATAGGAACAGCGTTGTGGATGGCGTTAGAGTCACAATATCCTTCCAACCGCGTGCTGCCACGTGGTAGGTATAAGCAACATAATAACGATATTAAGCAACAAATGATGACACATAAGAATGACCTCGTATTGCATAAAAGACAATTTATGTTGCATTAAATGCAATTTACTTTGCATTTTGGTCTATAATGCAAAATAAATTGCATTTAATGCAACATAAACAATTTTTTATGCAATTCGCTCATCTAAGTCATCTATTAAGTTAGTTGCTTAATAACGTTGTTTTATTACTTATATATGTCACGTGGCAGCATATGATTTGAAGGATGTTGTGAATATATACAAATAGGTGTATTTGTTGTATGTGGTACACATAAATCAGTACATATTGAAACTAATTGTTACACACGTACCTGTGTCTTATCTCGAAATATATAATTTAAACAGTGATGCCACACTATTGAAACTTGGAAGCAATAAAATAGGGTAGGATTAAATTAATAGTCATTAAAATTATCTAATTTCGGTCAAATTCTTGTAAATCTCGACATACTTGAAATTAGACTATTACTAAATTATTTCTTTAAAATAATATTCCCTTTGTCCCATAATAATTGTCACTCTTATTGTGAGCACGAGTTTTAAGAAAAGTAAAGAAAAGTTGATTGGAAAAGTTAGTGGAATAAGAGACCTACTTTTTTATATTGATTTTATAATAAAATGTGAGTGAAGTGAGTTAGTGGAATGCGAGACATACTTATCATTTATGGTAAAAATGAAGTGTGACAATTATTGTGGGATAGACCGAAATGGAAAATAGTGACAATTATTGTGTGATGGAAGGAATAATAGGAAAAAGAAAGAAAATCGTTTGAACATTATCAAATAATAATATTTCATTATGGATGAGACAATTAAAGCTTGATGATTTAATATTTTAAAAATTATTAAATTAACCAGAATTTAACTAAAATTTATTACTTAAATGACTATTACACAAAATGATAATACCGATATGAATGGTTGAGTACGCCCAACCGCACTCACTATCATTTCGATAAATTATACAGTACTTCTCATTACAATAAGGAAAAATAATTAAATTTGATTCATTTTTTCTGGATGAATAAATTTATATGTACACTTTGAGATGCGCACCGAAACTTTAATGATATTGTTCTCTTTAAGTTAAACTCTCACTGATTTTTTTTGTCACTCTTAAAATTCCTCATACTAATGAGAGTTAGAGAAATACTAATATACCTACTATATATTGTTTCCAATTTTTATTAACCTTAATAAATGATAAAATGATACTATCTATGACCGAGCTAAGATACACGTTTTTCTTAAAAGTATATCTCATATAAAATGACATATTTCTGTTTTTTTATTATAATAATGCATCTTTTTCTTTCCAATTAATACATCAAACCATTTTTTTCTCTCTCCACGTAATATTTATACTCACTTTTTCTACCTCCAATTATACACTTTCACCAATACTAATACATAAAATCATGGACCGACTAAGAAATGTGTCATCTTAACCAAGACGAAAGGAGTAGATACAAATTTACATAGGTAAACCGTCGGGTAAAAATGATTTTTCTCTGGTCGAACTCTCACTTTTCAACTTGGATGCATCACATAATAATGGTGGAATATATATTATCAGGATTCGAGATTGAAAGGCGATGTGAGAACTTCTAACTCTTTGATTATGGAGATGTTGCAATCACAAAACAAAAAGGCTAAAAATAATGTTGGAATTGTGAAATTTTATAGAATATGTTAAGTGATGAATCCGCGAATTTTTGATGGTGATGAATGCAGGAAGATGCAGATCACGACACAGAGATTTTACGTGGTTCGATTTACTGAGGTAAATCTACGTCCACGGGAAGAAATGAGGGCAGAGTTGTATTGCTTGATCTGTTTTCTTACAGCTTACAATACAGACTTGCTATTTTGTATTTGATCTCTAGAAAGCGAGAGAGTCTAACCCTATCTATCTGATCTAGGTTCTATTTATACAAAGGACCAAGATCGTGGCATGCAGCACCATTTACTAGGTAGTGGATGTCGTGGAGATCGTGGCGATCTTGCATGGGTCCACTATCCTGCATGAGTTAACGACTGCTTGACACCACTAAATAGATCGTGGGTGTAGTGGAGGTGGAAATCCTGCATGAGTCCACTATCTCCTAGTTCGGTCGAATACTGAGACCGAACTGCTGAATTATTGTCGAGCAGCTTTTGCCGATCTGAGAGTAGAGCTTGATGCCGACCTGAGAGCAGAGTTTGATTGGTTGGCTTTTACCGAGCTGTAGGCTGGGGCCGAACTCTTTGATTGTGCCGAACTGAACTCTTTAGTCATGCCGGACTGATACTCTTTAGTCATGCCGAACTGATACTCTTTCTTGGGCTTTAGGCTGATGGGCTTTGCTGCTGTTGGGCTTGTTTAGTACGTAACTCTTTGATTGTGCCGAACTGAACTCTTTAGTCATGCCGGACTGATACTCTTTAGTCATGCCGAACTGATACTCTTTCTTGGGCTTTAGGCTGATGGGCTTTGCTGCTGTTGGGCTTGTTTAGTACGTACTCCATCACTACCCCCCCCGAAAAGTGAAGTGAATCACTTCGGCATTCTGGATAAAGGTACGGGGTAAGTTGATGTTTGTCCTCGGTCTGATGAAGTGAACTCTTCTTTGACCGGACTTGGTTTGCGTCCTAATTTGGCGAGTTTTATCGCTCGGATCGAACTTTCCGTTGTCCTAATTTGGGGATCGGACTTTCCCTTGTCCTAATTCGGCGAGTTTTATCGCGTGGATCGGACTTTCCCTTGTCCTAATTCAGGCAAGTTTTATCGCGTGAATCGGACTTTTGTTGCAGTTCGTTTCAGACGAAGTGCTTGATTTTTAAGCCGAATTGTGGTCTTGTATCCTCTTTAGAAGCTTGGACTTCACAATCGTTGGCTTATTGCAGTTCGTTTCAGACGAACTGCTTGTTTAAGCTGAATTGTGGTCTTGTATCTTCTGTAGAAGCTTTGACTCACAATCGTTGGCTTGTATATGTTCTAAGAAGGGGATCAGCCTTCGAAGAACAAGATACCTCAGTAACATTTGTAAGAGACGACACGCACAGAGACAGACAAAACACACAGACAAAACGCACAGAGACAAATAAAGACCAAGTAAACCAAATAAAGCACATTGACTGAACAGGACTCAAGACTGACTGACCGGACTGTCTCTTACAAATGGAACTTTTTGAGGTTGGAAATGTGCCATGTTCGGGGTACCTGTTCTCCTGACATGTGAGCCAATTTGTAAGACCCTTTGCCGAGGACTTCTGACACCCGATACGGACCTTCCCATGTGGGTTCGAGCTTGCCCAGCTTTTCTGCTCGGCTTACTTCGTTGTTTCTCAAGACGAGATCTCCCACTTGAAATTGCAGCTTCTTCACCCTTTGGTTGTAATACCGGGCTACTTGCTCCTTGTACTTGGCTGCTTTTATGCATGCCAATTCTCTTCTTTCTTCGGCAAGATCTAGCTCGGCTCTCAGTCCGTCGTCATTCATTTCTGAGGAGAAATTTAGAGTTCGGGGACTGGGTACGCCGATCTCCACCGGAATTACGGCTTCAGTGCCGTACACCAGACTGTACGGAGTTTCACCGTTGGAGGTTGTGGGTGTAGTTCGGTAGGACCATAGGACTTGAGGGAGATTTTCTACCCATTGTCCTTTGGCTTGTTCTAACCGAGCTTTTAACCCTTTCACCAGGATACGATTTGTTACCTCCGTTTGTCCGTTTGCTTGTGGATGAGAGACCGAAGTGAACCGCTGTTGAATATTCAGCTCTTGGCACCAATTCTTGAACGTCTTGTCGGTGAACTGAGTCCCGTTATCCGAGATGAGGATGTGGGGTATGCCAAATCGGCACACTATGTTCTTCCAGACGAAGTCCAATGCCTTTGAGCTCGTTATCGCAGCTAATGGTTCAGCTTCCACCCACTTCGTGAAGTAGTCCACGGCAACGATAAGGAATTTCATTTGCCGAGGAGCTTGAGGAAGTGGTCCCACTATGTCTATGCCCCATTGCATAAAAGGCCAAGGGCTTTGCATAGTGGATAGATCGGTCTGCGGCATCCTTGGGATATTTGCATGGATTTGGCACTTCGGGCATGTCTTGACGAGCTGCACTGCTTCTTGTACCATGGTTGGCCAATAATATCCCCATCTCAGAACTTTTTTAGCTAAAGCTCTGGCTCCGATGTGGCTACCGCACGATCCTTCATGAACTTCTCTGAGGATGTAGTCCGTCTCTTCTGGTCCTACGCACCGCAATAACGGCTGGAGGTAAGACTTTCTAAAGAGGACTCCTTCATGAAGTTCGTACCGAAGTGCTCGGCACGTGATCTTCCGAGCTTCTCTCTTATCCTCGGGCAATTGTCCTTGATCCAGATACTGTAAGATCGGCGTCATCCAGTTCGGCGAGCTGGATATTGAATGTACCTCGGCTTCATCAATGCTTTGATGCATTAATTCTTCCGCCTTTGAGCTCGGATCTGAGGCCAACTTACTTAAGGTATCTGCTCGGCTATTTTCCGCTCTGGGAATGCGGATTATCCGAAAATAGGAGAAACTTCGGCTGATGCTTTGCGCTTTGTCCAAATACTTCTTCATTCTCTCGTCACGAGCTTCACTTGTACCCAACATGTGATTTACTATGACTTGTGAATCACAATGGACTTTGAGAGATTTGACGAGCAGACTTTGCGCTAACTGGAGTCCGGCCAGGAGGGCTTCGTACTCGGCTTCATTATTAGTAGTGGGGAATAGGAACCGAAGTGAGTAGGTTACCTCGTGTCCGTCGGGAGCGACAAGTAAAATACCAGCTCCACTTCCCATCTTGTTTGAAGCTCCATCTACGAATCCGCTCCAGCAGTCCGGCGGCTCTACTTCGGATTCCAAGGGCTGTGCTAGTTCGTCATTGGCGGAATTTTTCTGTTCGGCAATGACAGGGATTGCTTGATCGAACTTGGCCTCTGCAAGAAAATCTGCCAAGGCTTGTCCCTTGATGGCTTTCCGAGGTAGGTACTCGATTGAGTGTTCTCCCAGCTCTATGGCCCATTTGGCGATTCTGCCTGATGCTTCTGGCTTGGTCAAAACTTGCCGAAGAGGCAGGTCGGTTAAGACGCATACCTTGTGAGCATAGAAGTATGGCCGCAGTCTCCTTGCTGCATTTACTAACGCCAGAGCAATTTTTTCCAGAGGTTGATACCTGGTTTCTGGACCTCTTAATGCTCGGCTTGTAAAGTAGATGGGAAACTGCTTTAGGCCTTCTTCTCGTACAAGCACCGCGCTAATGGTTTGATCGGATGCCGCTAAGTATAAGAAAATTACTTCGGCTTCGGTTGGAGCAGAGAGAATAGGAAGCTCGGCTAGATAACTTTTGAGCTCGTCAAAGGCCTTTTTCTGCTCGGCTCCCCACTCGAACTTTGGTGCCTTTTTCAACACCTTGAAGAACGGCAGTTGCTTTTCGGCTGCTTGGGAAAGGAATCGATTCAGTGCGGCTAGACATCCGGTTAGCCTTTGCACGTCATGTATGGACTTCGGCATTGCCATGTTCTGAACGACTTGAACTTTTGAGGGGTTTGCCTTGAGTCCGTCCTTTGAAACCAAACAACCCAGAAACTTTCCCGAATCTACCAAAAAGGTACATTTTTGGGGGTTGAGTTTGAGGTTGGCTTTTCGGAGCACGTTGAGAGTGGATTTGAGGTTGTCTTCGTACTCCGAAGTGCTTTTGCTTTTGACAACTATGTCGCCGACATACACTTCAACCTGTTTTCCGATTAGGTGCCGAAAAAGCTTGTCTACCATCCTTTGATAAGTGGCTCCGGCATTCTTTAAACCGAATGGCATCTTTTTATAAGCGAAAATGCCGAAATCGGTAATGAAAGCTGTTTTCGGAGCGTCACTCTCATCCATCAACACTTGGTGATATCCTTTGTATAAATCAAGAAAACAGAAAATTTCGAAGCCGATCAAAGCTTCTACTTTTTTATCTATATTCGGAAGGGGATAGCAATCTTTAGGACAGTGCTTGTTTAGATCGGTAAAATCTATGCACATCCGCCATCCTCCTTCTTTTTTCTTGATCATCACAGGATTGGCCACCCAAGAAGGATATTTCACCTCGTATAGTACATCCGCTTTTAGTAATTGGCGGACTTCGTCATGGATGACTTGGCTTCTTTCTGCCGCAAAGAGTCTTTGCTTCTGTTTTACTGGCCGGATTGAAGGATCAATATTTAACCGATGAGTGATTACCTCGGGGGGCACTCCGGTCATGTCCAACGGAGACCATGCAAAGACATCTTTGTACTCCTTGAGGAGCTGAATGGTCTTTTCCCGGAGTAGAGGCGTTCCTGCGAAGCCGATCTTGACCGTTCTGGATGGATCATCTTCGTATAACTGAACGGTCATTGAGTTCGGCTCTGAAGTGACTTCGGTTATCTTGCTTGCCTCTGACTCCGGTTGCTGTGATTGCTATGCTTGATGGTGCCGAACTGATTACTCGGCACTTTTAAGCGCAATCTGCAGACATTCTTTTGCTCTCTTTTGATCACCTCGGATGACCGCTATCCCACCTTTAGTGGGGATCTTGATGGTGAGGTGATAAGTAGAGCAAACGGCCCGAACTGTGTTGAGCCAGTCTCTCCCCAGGATGATGTTGTACGGGGACCGAGCTTTCACCACAAAGAACTCGATCATCGTATTGGAGCTTGTAGGCGCTTTTCCCACCGTGATCGGAAGGCTGATAATACCTTCAGGGCGGGTGTCCTCCTGGGCGAAACTTTTCAGAGGAAGTGGAGCCGGACTGAGCCGAGCTGGATCCACTTCCATTTTATCGAAACATTCTTTAAAAAGAATGCTGACTGACGCTCCTGTATCCACAAATACTCTGTGGATCAGTTTGTTTGCCACTCCGGCTTGAATGACAATAGCGTCTTGGTGAGGAGAGATGGCTGGGACGGGATCGGCATCTGAAAATGTAATCACTTCGTCTTTCTTCAGCCTTTTATGTGTTGGCTCCTCTTGATTGGAACCTCTGCGTTCTGCTTTTAGGGACGACTTAGTCTTCCCGGCAGGGAGAGCATCAATAGTCTGGATTACTCCATCATATTGCGGCTCGTCGTCGTCTTCGGGATCCTCATGCCTTTTCGGATCCTGAGGATTGCAGTTTGCACCTCTCTGCCTTTTGTTCTTTTTCGGCTGCTTGCTTTGGTATTTTTTTAACGTTCCTGTTTTCACAAGAACATCAATACCTGCAGCCAAATTTCGGCACTCCTCGGTATCGTGACCGTGGGTTTGATGGAAGGAGCAATATTGATCCTGAGGTCGCCGCACGGCTGATTTCGTCATCCGCTTTGGTCTTTCGAACATATCGGAATGTAGTTCGAAAATTTCCGCTCTTGACTTGTTCAGCGGTACGAACTGAGCGGGCGGCTTCTCGGGATTGAGACGGGGTCCCAATCTGTCTTGCACCGGAGCCCTTTGAATTCTTTCAAATGGAGTCCGGCGAGGATGCCCCTGATCGCTATGATCGGGCTTCCTTCTGTCTCCTCGGGACGATGAGCTGTCTAACGACCGTTTGCGACGGTCTGCCTCATCGGCCCGGGAGTACTGGTCCACAATGTCCCACATTTCCTGAGCTGTCTGCGGACCGCACTCAACGAGCTTCCTGTAGAGAGCTCCGGGCAGGATTCCATTTTGGAATGCCGAGATGACAAGCAGATCGTTGAGATCGTCTACTTGCAGGCATTCCTTGTGGAATCTTGTCATAAAGTCGCTGATTTTTTCGTCGCGACCTTGACGAATAGAAAGCAGCTGAGCCGAAGTGATCCGGGCTTCCGCTTTCTGAAAGAACCTCCTGTGGAAAGCATCCATTAGATCTCGGTAGGATCTAATGCTGCCTTGAGGAAGGCTGTCGAACCACCTTCTGGCGTTCCCGATGAGCAGCTCGGGGAACAGCTTGCACATATGGACCTCATTGAGACCCTGGTTCGCCATATTATACTGATAGCGTCCCAAGAAGTCATGAGGATCCACTAGCCCGTCATAAGTCATTGACGGTGTCCGGTAGTTTCGCGGCAAAGGAGTTCGGGTGATATCGTCCGAGAACGGAGTCTTTAATGCTCCGTACATGGCGAACCCGATATTTCTTCGGTACGGAGGAGATGGAGTTCTCCTGTGGTTCCGGTACCGAGGAGGAACAGGAACATGTCGGGGTTGAGGATTCTTTCTCCTGGAAGACACGTCACTACTGCGGTAGTGACTTTCATGTCTGGATGAGGAGGGAGAATCCGCCGTTGTCTTCTCCGGCTGTTGGCTCTTCTGCAGGAAGGTTAAGAACTCCTCCTGCTTCTCGGCCAAGAACAGCTTGACAGCTTCAGTTAAATCGGGCTGCTGGGAAGACTCGGTGCGATGACTCCTGGAGTGGCTTGTTCCTCCTTCGTGAGAACCGGAGGTAGATGTCTCCCGAGGCCGTTTTTCAGACCTGCGAGCTGGACTAGCTTCCTCACGGTGATCACGAACGGTATTACGGGTGGTATGTGATCTGGTATGCATTTTTTTGGGGTGGAAAAAGGGTCAAAAATTCGCTTTATCACAAATTTGGTTCTCTGTTTCCCACAGACGGCGCCAGTGATGAATCCGCGAATTTTTGATGGTGATGAATGCAGGAAGATGCAGATCACGACACAGAGATTTTACGTGGTTCGATTTACTGAGGTAAATCTACGTCCACGGGAAGAAATGAGGGCAGAGTTGTATTGCTTGATCTGTTTTCTTACAGCTTACAATACAGACTTGCTATTTTGTATTTGATCTCTAGAAAGCGAGAGAGTCTAACCCTATCTATCTGATCTAGGTTCTATTTATACAAAGGACCAAGATCGTGGCATGCAGCACCATTTACTAGGTAGTGGATGTCGTGGAGATCGTGGCGATCTTGCATGGGTCCACTATCCTGCATGAGTTAACGACTGCTTGACACCACTAAATAGATCGTGGGTGTAGTGGAGGTGGAAATCCTGCATGAGTCCACTATCTCCTAGTTCGGTCGAATACTGAGACCGAACTGCTGAATTATTGCCGAGCAGCTTTTGCCGATCTGAGAGTAGAGCTTGATGCCGACCTGAGAGCAGAGTTTGATTGGTTGGCTTTTACCGAGCTGTAGGCTGGGGCCGAACTCTTTGATTGTGCCGAACTGAACTCTTTAGTCATGCCGGACTGATACTCTTTAGTCATGCCGAACTGATACTCTTTCTTGGGCTTTAGGCTGATGGGCTTTGCTGCTGTTGGGCTTGTTTAGTACGTACTCCATCATTAAGGTTGCAAAACGATGCAAGTTCTTTGGTTTTTAAGGCAATCTACTCAAAAATTAATTTACTTCCGTTTTGTTTGCTAGGTTTGATATTATTAGCCTATTAGGTAGGAAATTATATATACTTCTATTAAAAGAATATGATAAGCATGTGTGGTAATAGCCTACTAATAGATATACCATGCTACAAGTATATATTAATGAATATGGTGTGCTTCAACCCGAGTGGTTAACTTATCATTAATTAAACTTTAATGTTACTATGTGTGGCCTATATATACTTGGTTTTTCAAATTGAAATTAATGCTCCAATTACAATGAGTAAAAATATAGTAATCTAGATACATTGTCACGTGGTGTGTTTGATCAATTTTCTTTTTAAAAGAAAGAAAAAATGTATTAACTCATGACCGTGTATCCGCACCACCACAATTTTAATCCCAACTATATATAAGGCATCATTTTTCCTTCTTAATATTACGCGTTAGATCTAAGGCATCAACGGATCAGATTGATTCTATAAAACTGGTTCCGTGTTGCATTATAGAAGGTGATTGTATGCATTACAGGGTTATTATTGCCATTTGACGGAAAAGTAACTGCCACATTTTGGTATCTGCGAATAATGCACCACATGGTCACGAGTAATGCATATAATTGACTATATAATGCACAATATGTGAACTGCAATGCATACGAATAAGATGTACCATGTTATGATGTTTGGACACACGTTTCTTGTTTCCCCTAAGGGTTTAATAAGCTTAGGGGCTAGGGTATAGTACGTAGACACGTATGTAATCTTCACATGGTAACGAGTAATGGATATAATTGACTATATAATGCACAATTTGTGAACTGCAATGCATACGAACAAGATGTGCTGTGTTATGATGTTTGACACACGTTTCTTGTTTCCCCTAAGGGTTTAATAAGCTTAGGGGCTAGGGTATAGTATGTACGCATTAATAACAAATTATAAAACGATACGAATAATTCACCAAATTGTCACGAGTAATGGATGTTATTAACTATATAATGCACAATATGTGAACTGCAATGCATACGAATAAGATGTACCTTGTTATGATGTTTGACACACGTTTCTTGTTTCCCCTAAGGGTTTAATAAGCTTAGGGGCTAGGGTATAGTACGTAGACATTACTAACAAATTGTTGTTATTGGAATATACATATGTGCATTATTTGGTTTAGGTAGTGCATTATGTAGCTGTTAATTGTCATTATCTCAGTATATTATGCATTATTAGAGGTATTGTGTATATGGGCTAATCAACGGATTGAAGATTACATACGTGCATTTAGTAATGTCTACGTACTATACCCTAGCCCCTAAGCTTATTAAACCCTTAGGGGAAACAAGAAACGTGTGTCAAACATCATAACATGGTACATCTTATTCGTATGCATTGTTGTTCACATATTGTGCATTATATAGTTAATAACATCCATTACTCGTGACAATTTGGTGAATTATTCGTATCGTTTTATAATTTGTTATTAATGCGTACGTACTATACCCTAGCCCCTAAGCTTATTAAACCCTTAGGGGAAACAAGAAACGTGTGTCAAACATCATAACACAACACATCTTGTTCGTATGCATTGCAGTTCACAAATTGTGCATTATATAGTCAATTATATCCATTACTCGTTACCATGTGAAGATTACATACGTGTCTACGTACTATACCCTAGCCCCTAAGCTTATTAAACCCTTAGGGGAAACAAGAAACGTGTGTCCAAACATCATAACATGGTACATCTTATTCGTATGCATTGCAGTTCACATATTGTGCATTATATAGTCAATTATATGCATTACTCGTGACCATGTGGTGCATTATTCGTAGCGGTTTCCAGCCATTATTAGATTACTATTGTACCCTCATAATGCACAAAATAGGACAAATAATGCAACACGGGATTAATTACCCAATGTTGATTTTGACCGTCCATTTCTCTAATCTAATGGCTGATATTAAGAAGGAAAAATGAGGAAATATAGGAAAAGGAAATGAATACATCCCTATATTATTAGGGTTGTGATCAATTAAGATTTTTTAGCCTAATTGAGAATTGAGATGCATTATCAGCCACTCATTTCTATTAAATGAGTGGTCCAGAATTGCCACATGGAAAATATTTTTAGATTAATTAATTATGAAAGGGTAGAATGGTAGTTTCATGGTACATTTTATTCAATAAATTTTTTTAATTTAAAAAAAAATAATTTTTTTTGTCAACTACATATACAATTCATGTCAACTACACACATATAATGTCAACTACATATACAATTTATGTCAACTACACACATATAATGTCAACTATGTGTACAATCCATGTCAATTACATATACAATTCATGTCAAAATACACACATATAATGTCAACTACATATACAATTCATGTCAACCATACATATAACATAAAACTGCATTTCACCATAAAATATATAAATATATAATATTGGTGGAATAATTCTCCTATATTATATTGCGATTTCTAATGTACTTATAAATTATGGTTTTGCCATCGCGTTGAAGAATTGAAGGTGGTGATAAAATATTTAGATAGAATTTAAAGTTTTAAGTTGACAAATGAGTCGGGTAACAGTTGCATGATGTAAAATGATTAAACAATCAAATTATTTAACATATACACGCATTTAAGCCAAACTTCTAAATTGGTTCAATAGTTTCTTCAGAATTCTCAACTGAAACATCAGATTACAAAAGCCTCATATAAATATAATCAGTGGCGGATCCAGGGGCAGGTGGGGGGGTCGGCCCTACCCGACCGTCCGGAGAGCCTAAATTTTTCATTGAATCAAGCCGAAAATAGCATATCCGCCCCTCCGTAGAGTGTAGAAATATTTTTGTTTTCAATAAATGTCATATAAAATGTAGTAGTTCAATGGTTTGATTGTTGGATTTTTAACTAAGATGTCTAGGGTTCAATCCTCAACAAAAACATATTTTTTTTCATTTTTCATTTTTTATTTTATCCATTCATATTTCTTCTTATTATCAAAATAATACCTTTAAATACTTTATGTAATCTAAACTTTTACTAAGTTGCATATATTATGTTGTTATATTTATTCTTTAGTTAAAATCATTTTTAATCTTGTGTTAAAGTCTTTTTTATCCTATAGTACTTATAATTTGATCCATGCATCTTAATTATTCTCTATGTAACAAAATAAACATTTTAAATATTTTTGAAATATAAATATTTAGTGCTCTACTTATATCACTTTTGTATATAATATTTACAGTGATTTAAAATGTACATATATTTACAATAATTTTATATTTTAAAATGAATAATACATATTTGCAAGCTAAAGCATGTTTATATTTATATATATTTTTATTTTAAAATGAATAATACATATTTGCAAGCTGAAGCATGTTTATATTTTATTAATGAAGCTAGTGCTACTTAAATATTAATATAATATTTATTTATTTTATTATTAAAAATAATATTAAATTAAATATTTAATATTTAAATATAAGTTCCGCCCCCGCCATTTTCGGGTCCTGGATCCGCCACTGAATATAATGGATAAAATATTTTTCAATTTGATTACTTATTATTTGTGTTTTTTGAAGCTTTCTTCATCCTTATTATGGTGAGTTTATATAAACTTATAATTTCTGTTAGAATTCTTGAAATGGACATTTATGAGTTTGGTTTAGTCGTAGCAAATCAGATTTCCCCACGACAGATTTTCATTTTAAAATCTTTGATCATAAATAATTGTTTAGGATTGAGTATCAATCTTCAACTGCTACAAAGATAGAAAATAGGAGGTTGACTGATCGGATAATGATTTCACACGAAAATGATAGTTGTTAATTAATTATTGTGTACATGCTCCAATTAAAAATTATGATTCATACATTTTCCATACTTATGGCTAGAATTTTGAATCTTTTCATTTTTATTTTTTTAGAGTTTAATGTTGAAGTTATTAAGGTTTCTATTAGAGAATCTTCATTTGTACTAAATTGAAACTCATTTCAAGCGAAATAATAATTCTACTTGAATTTACATCAAAATCAAACTAAAAATATCAATCTTACTTACCTCTTACACCATTTTATTTAACGCTTACGATGTACTAGTATTATTTAAAATTGTATCGTAACCTACAAAATCAAATGCAATATGCTAAATACATTAAATATACCACACTAATATTAAAACTTAAAACATATTTATATAGTAGTACTAAATAAATAAAAATTGAAAATCCCAGTCAATTAGCAGCCTTTCAAATTACAGTTGGTCTCCCTCCCGGCTGCTCACATCTAAGCCCAGATTTAATTTAGCTCAAGCGTATATAATTACAAATAAAATAAATATAAAGTCTTGACTAAATAAAAGTGTCTCTTTCTGTTTGTACAGCTTTTGTTGTACCTTTTCTTTTCTTTTCTTTTCTACATATATGTCTATTTATCTTCTTTCCCCTTCTCTATTTTGATAATATACAAAGATTTGACACTTACATGAAACAATCAAAATACGAAAAAAAAAAAGTAATTTGCATTTGCAAAGATGATTATTTACTGTTCAAAATTCAAATGAATGAATGGCATGATAGGATGCGTTTTGTGGTACCATTATACCCGCATTTTGGATTTTTTAGTACCATTGGAGATGGTCTTACGTGGAAAATCAATTCGAGCCAATTCAATTCTCTTCAAATCTTTTGCGGGATTCTGTCATTATTAACTTATTAAGTACTTATTACAAATGTGTCACAACAGATCAAATTATTGGACACATACTCAGATCATATTTGCAGTGAGTGAGATTAGAAATCACCATCTCTGTGCATAGAAATATAAATGTGGTTGTAGCAACCGAATCAATACTAAGAAATTAACTTATTTTTTGATTCCTTCCAAGCCCTGATTTCAGCATCTGACTTTCGCTTGAACTCTAGCGTTAAAGCCTGGGCAAGGCTCGTAGTTGAATGCATACTGCAATGCCTATGGCCATTCAACAATAAATTATCATATTAATTTTTCACAAAGATAAAAGTTCATAGGTTATGCAAATGAGACCATTGGGTGGTGATAGAAATTCATATACCTCTAGCAGTACAAAGAATGGTGCCATGAGGAATGCTTGCGCGAGATTGTCCAGCAGCGCAGGCGCTCGTTTCTGCAGAATTTGTGCCATATTACTATCTCAAGATACTAAGGCATGACAACTGATATCAACTCACCTCAAACACACCATGCCCTATGAACTGTCCGGTCCAGCAGACTAACTGAGATGCTAGAACCACCTGCTCAAATGATGTAAGACTCAGCAACAAACTCGACCCCCATATAGATTACGAGCATCTCCCAGATCTTTTAAGCACAGATGTAAAAACAAAAGCCAAAAAAGGGAAACTAGATTGAGATGCATCTTACTCCCAAAATAGGATAGATTGATGATCCCTAGCATAAGAAATGCCAGAAGAGCAGAAATTTTCATATATTAACTCATATAAACAGGCATGTCACACACTGAAGAGTCATCACTCTAGCAATTTCTAACTATTTTAGTATTTTTCCTAAACCTTATAGAGTATGTGTACACATGCAGAGAACATTTACTACATTAAAGGATATATCTTTATGCAGCAGAAGCTGGGGGAGAATATTGAGGATTTAAGGAAGAAACGAAAGAAAAAGGAAACATGAGTGCTGCCAGAGCTGGTTTTATAGAACCATAAAGATATGGGTTAAGGAGAGGGATAACACTTACAAGACATGTCCAGCAATTGCACAAAAATTTCCTTAATTTCCGGTAACGAAGATTCACAGCTACAAAACAGTTACATCTTAGGTAAAGTTAAAGCTGGCTGAGAAGACTAAACAGAATAATCTGACATGGAATCAGCCTTGTAATATGCTTAACAACTGATCATACATCTTGGAGAGTTTGATTCAAAAAACAGATTTTATTTAAAACCAATGAGAAGACAGGCTCATTAGTATAGTAAATTGCAGGGACCTAATAATGGGGAACAGAGGAATCCATGAAAGAAACATAACAAACATTAATGAAATACATTTCAGCACGAGGGTGTAACAAAGATCATGACATGAACCTGTCAGTGTTTATTCGTACCACTCGTTATTTCTTTCCTATTGAATACTACTATATGATAGCCAGCAGCAGCACTCATGTGGCTGAGGACCAATCTTGATGCACATCAGTTAGTAACTAGTGTTAAGGATCAAAGGAAATGGTAGTTCATGACAATCTGAAAAACTAGAAAGGTTAAAACTAGAATTGTAACTCCTAGTTACGTGACTAAAAAACGCTACCAATGAGGCACCCATAGGCAAGGGACCAAAAATGTCTATTGCACACCTTTTTAACAGGTATCATTGCTATGGAACGAACCCCTTCAACTAAATTATGAAATGATCTGGCAGATGAACACAGGTTATATTCCAAATCCATGACATGAAATCAAAGAAGTAACCGTAACCATAGATCATCTTTGTTCAGCATTATACTTAGAACTCTGCATACAGAAGTATATAAACTCAACTGGACAAATGCTGTTAATAGGTTAGATTACACCAGCAACACAATGAAAGCAAGATGCAATAAAAAAATTACACCAGCAACACAAAATACCAAATTAACAAACACCAATTGGTGATAACTTTCTATCAATCAAGTTTGCATCATTCTCTTTCAACTATCTTCAATCAAACCACACATAAGTAAAATCCCTAATCCCTTTATCAACAACTTATTTCCACATGCCTAATAAACCAAGTCGAACAAACAATAGCATCCAAATTCAAGGAAATTACCTTCCAACCCAGAGAGAAGCCGAGGAGGTGAGCAAGAGCACTGCTTCCAGCCCAACACAGGAAACACATGAAAGCCGCTAAAGAACCAGCTTTTTTGTCCAAACTCACATAATACAGAGCATAAATGAGAGTGCACAAGAAGCCATAATTGAGGACCAGGAAGCTCTGGCCCAACAAATGAATGGGAGAATAAAGGCGGGGTGAAATTCAAAAGAAGCAGAGCTGTGTATTAGAAATGAGCCACTCACCCCTTAAAAGGGGAGGGTTATCCACGCCCGCTCTGATACCATATTAGAAATGAGACACTCACCCCTTAAAAGGCCTCATAAGGGGAGGGTTATCCACACTTATATAGATTAGATGGGATCTTCACCAAGTTGATGTGAGATAGAATTTAGAGAATTTAACACTGTGAACAAGATTGGCCAAACGAAGACCATATGCAAAGCTATGTTTATGGGGTTGTTGTGGTAAGCTCCATAGAAAGTGAACTGCTCCTCCAAATCAAACATGCCCATCTCCAAATTTTGCACCTTGTTCTGTTTTCTGTAGTTAGAAAGTTTATATTGTTATGAAATCGACAATTGTGGAAGGGGAAAAATCACCAGAATTGTGGATTAGTAAAATATAAAATCGCCTAATTTAATGGGATTTGGGTATGGTAGTATTTATTTTATTTTCTTGGAAAAACTTCATTTATTTATTAAATTTTCCAAGAAGTTAAAACTATGTTGCTGATTAATCTTTGCTTCTAGCCATATATTACCCTCTTTGTTAATTCTTAAGCATAAAGATGTGCGTATTCTTTCTGCATTTGAGATTTTATAGAAATATTCAAGTAAACTTATTGAATATTTTGCACGTCATATATAATTCAAAACACACTAAATACGTTGAATTAATTTGCAAATAGATATCTTAGCATAGTGTGTTGCGTTCACGCTAAATTTTATTCAATATACTAGCAGTAGTAGTACTACTATGTTTCCAAGCAATTATCGAAATTAGCCATAAATTAAAGGAAAAAATGTCGTAGGTAAAATTGAGTGGGCTCAATATCTTATCCAGGCAGGTAGTAAAAAGGTAGCCCAGTCCAAAAGCAAGCATTTCGATTTAAAAAATATGGCCCATTAACGTTTTATAATACTCCAAAATAAAATTAAGTGTTAGAAAATTGGCCCATGCAGGTTTCGAACCTGCGACCTTCGCGTTATTAGCACGACGCTCTAACCAACTGAGCTAATAGGCCAGTTGTTATTCATTTCCTTGTTTATATTATTGAAATTGGTGAATATTAGAAATTGATAATAGTGACTAAATACACTTTTTTTTAATCTTTTGTTTTCTTTTTAATTTAGTGGAATCATTTTCAGAAATTTGTCATAACCATGAATTCATTCAATAATATGAGTTCATTCAACAAGGTAATGAATCCAATATAGATCTTCCTAATCTATAGGCTGAAAATCTTGAACTCTAAAATAGATTGTGGACTAACCCATCTGCGCGTAAATTCATTTATACTACTTCAGCTTCTGAATAATTGTAAAATGCAATAAATGTTTGTTGTCCTTTTATGTACTACTAAATATATATTCAAGTCAAGCAGTCAGGCAGAGAGATCGATATGATTCAATATTTGTAAAAATGAAGAAATTAATAATACTACAAAGTATATCCAAGAGGAAGTGGTATGTCCTTTTACCATTCATTCACACTAATAGAAAATCAGTTGGCGTAGAGTACTGAAACGACAAGCACAGAAACCGTGCCATTCATATAATAGATGCTCGAACCTACGAGAACAATGTGGTCTCAATGTTAAGGGTGAAGTTCCCTTAATACGATAAAAGGCAGTCGTCGGAGCTTTGCCGGTCGATCAAACCAAGATTTAGGATTGCAAAAAGATAAAAGACGATAAAAGCTAAAAAGATAATTTCATATTTCTTGATTGGAATAGAAGAATACAATATCTCCTATTTATAAGACTATAATGACTTAGGGAATAAGAAATAAAGATACTACGAATATATGGAAAGATATGTTAACTAAATAAGAGAGATTTGAGGATATTCTTGAGATATTCAAGTATCAACTCCCCCACGGTTCAAATTCACCTTGTCCTCAAGGTGGAAACCACGAAGCAACGATGAGAGTTGAAAGCCAACAATTGTTGCGAGATGTCTCCTCCTGGATCAAACGCACAACGAATAGCTGAACGTCTCCCTTCATCCGTATCAAATTCCTCCGTATCAAAGTTGTGGAGTAAAGCAGCTAATTTATCTCTTGCAGCTGCTACATTTCTTTTAGCTTCTGCTATTTCTTCTAGAGCTTTTTGGACATTGCTGTGCTTCTTCCCAATCTCTAGGAGATATACCTTTTTTGTTTTCTGCTTCGGATCGTCGTCGCGATCAATCACATGATCTTGCTTCCTCTTCTTGTCATCGCCGCCGCCCGCCGCCGTAGACATGTTAATTAAGATCACACGCTTTGGCTCCAATTCATCATCAAAATCGTAAGCGTCCACACCATCAACGTCACAGTACTCCTCCGCGTAATCACAAACCACGTAATTAATCGTCATCTCACCCGGATGAGTCATCGGTGGAGACACCGACATCGCCTGAATCGCGAGTACATCACTCGCTGACACGAAATCGCGCGGCGTCGGTGCATCGTCATCCACGTCCACGTCTGTTTCGTCGTCGTCATCTTCAGTAGAAACCGGTTCCCGATCGTCGTCGGAAACTGAATCGGCTGTGATGTTTGCCTCTTCGTTGTCGTAGGAGTACAGATCCTCGTCGTCAGACTGAGACGCGTTGATGAGCTTCCACGCCGACAGAACTTCGTCGCCGACGAACGACGCCCCATAACGCTGTCCCCGGCTCGACGGGCCGCCAAACCCTAGCAGCGGCTGCTGAGTAACAGCCGTCGCCGCTGTCATCACGGGTCTCTCGCGTGCGGAGTTCCCTCTGCCCAAATTCCAGTCGGTGTAGGGGGGTCGGGGTCAGGCCAAGGCGGCGACTGAGAAATTGCAGCACGTCGCTCCAACTCGTCCATCCGAGCCTCGAGGCAAGTCAACGAAGCTAGTATATGTTCAAAAGCCAACGCCGGCGTAATCAAAGCGCCCGACGACGTTGTAAAAGACCTCAGTACGTTACTGCCGCCGTCGGCAGTCACGACGATCGGCTCTGTGCGGCTCTCCACACGATTCGCCATGAAAGAATGAGTTCGACAATGAAAGCGCCAGTTGTTAAGGGTTAAGTTCCCTTAACACGATAAAAGGCAGTCGCCGGAGCTTTGCCGGTCGATCAAACCAAGATTTAGGATTGCAAAAAGATAAAAGACGATAAAAGCTAAAAAGATAATTTCATATTTCTTGATTGGAATAGAAGAATACAATATCTCCTATTTATAAGACTATAATGAATTAGGGAATAAGAAATAAAGATACTACGAATATATGGAAAGATATGTTAACTAAATAAGAGAGATTTGAGGATATTCTTGAGATATTCAAGTATCAACTCCCCCACGGTTCAAATTCACCTTGTCCTCAAGGTGGAAACCACGAAGCAACGATGAGAGTTGAAAGCCAACAATTGTTGCGAGATGTCTCCCCCTGGATCAAACGCACAACGAATAGCTGAACGTCTCCCTTCATCCGTATCAAATTCCTCCGTATCAAAGTTGTGGAGTAAAGCAGCTAATTTATCTCTTGCAGCTGCTACATTTCTTTTAGCTTCTGCTATTTCTTCTAGAGCTTTTTGGACATTGCTGTGCTTCTTCCCAATCTCTAGGAGATATACCTTTTTTGTTTTCTGCTTCGGATCGTCGTCGCGATCAATCACATGATCTTGCTTCCTCTTCTTGTCATCGCCGCCGCCCGCCGCCGTAGACATGTTAATTAAGATCACACGCTTTGGCTCCAATTCATCATCAAAATCGTAAGCGTCCACACCATCAACGTCACAGTACTCCTCCGCGTAATCACAAACCACGTAATTAATCGTCATCTCACCCGGATGAGTCATCGGTGGAGACACCGACATCGCCTGAATCGCGAGTACATCACTCGCTGACACGAAATCGCGCGGCGTCGGTGCATCGTCATCCACGTCCACGTCTGTTTCGTCGTCGTCATCTTCAGTAGAAACCGGTTCCCGATCGTCGTCGGAAACTGAATCGGCTGTGATGTTTGCCTCTTCGTTGTCGTAGGAGTACAGATCCTCGTCGTCAGACTGAGACGCGTTGATGAGCTTCCACGCCGACAGAACTTCGTCGCCGACGAACGACGCCCCATAACGCTGTCCCCGGCTCGACGGGCCGCCAAACCCTAGCAGCGGCTGCTGAGTAACAGCCGTCGCCGCTGTCATCACGGGTCTCTCGCGTGCGGAGTTCCCTCTGCCCAAATTCCAGTCGGTGTAGGGGGGTCGGGGTCAGGCCAAGGCGGCGACTGAGAAATTGCAGCACGTCGCTCCAACTCGTCCATCCGAGCCTCGAGGCAAGTCAACGAAGCTAGTATATGTTCAAAAGCCAACGCCGGCGTAATCAAAGCGCCCGACGACGTTGTAAAAGACCTCAGTACGTTACTGCCGCCGTCGGCAGTCACGACGATCGGCTCTGTGCGGCTCTCCACACGATTCGCCATGAAAGAATGAGTTCGACAATGAAAGCGCCAGTTGTTAAGGGTTAAGTTCCCTTAACACGATAAAAGGCAGTCGCCGGAGCTTTGCCGGTCGATCAAACCAAGATTTAGGATTGCAAAAAGATAAAAGACGATAAAAGCTAAAAAGATAATTTCATATTTCTTGATTGGAATAGAAGAATACAATATCTCCTATTTATAAGACTATAATGACTTAGGGAATAAGAAATAAAGATACTACGAATATATGGAAAGATATGTTAACTAAATAAGAGAGATTTGGAGATATTCTTGAGATATTCACGTATCACTCAACCTATCATAAAATCCAAAATATCCAACTCATAATGTTTTTACTAAACCATCCTGAATTTCATTTACTCATGGTCATGGGTGAAAATTCAATGGCTGAATTTTGTATATGTCGACGAATTTTGCATTATATTTTTCAATTGTTTTAATTACAACATGATCTTTTCGTTTTCAAATTACAAAAATAATTGGAGGTGATTTGGCAGTGATAAGAGCATATTAATTGGTTTGAATCGGATCACATGTGACGTGAGAGATTGTAACAAAATCACTTTGTAAGCCCACAGATTTTGGCTTCCAGTTGGCACAATTGTTTATGAATTTTATTAGTAGGAGTATTTTTTTATCAACTACTATATCTATAAATATATTGTCGTCAGAGAGTAGTTTGGTGTAACTTGACAGTTTGGAATTTGGATCATCATATGCATGCACCATGCACCTCCTCATCCAAATGCTTGGGGTATATAGAATATGAAATGCTAAATATTTTAAATATTACACATAACTACACGAGAGATGGATAAATATTAGTGCTTCAAATGAATATAATCTAAAACCAATTAGTAATGAGATAGTTATACTTTTATTTTAAATTAGATGTATATTATTGGATTAGTTATTTTTTTTTTCAATTTATGTTCTACTGTCGTGGTCAACTAAATTTGGCTCATAACCGATAACTCGTTTTGATATCAGGATAGAAATTCATGAGTTCCATCTTAAAATCAATTAATGATCAGAGAAGAGGTATATGAAACTTATATAATGATTTTAGTTCTCTTTTTACACGAACGTAAGATAGTTATATTTATAGTTTTAGTTTTAGTTTCAGTTTCAGTTTCAGTTTCAGTTGTTAAACCAATGTAAGACATCAACAACGGAAGAGGATGTCAAATTCAGTGGACGAGATGGTAGAGGGATGCTTTGCAAGGAGTTTGGAATCACCAAATCCGAAATAGGGTAAATTTTACCGAGGCCATTTATCGAGTCATCAAAACCATGATTTATGTTTCACTTCAATATTCCCCATTTTCATCAATCTATTTAATTAAACTAATTAATAGATGTCGTTGACAAATTATAATATAAATAAATAAGATTAAACGACACTAATCTCGATCAATGCGATCTCAATTGTTACGCCAAATTTTATTTAAATTGGAGTAATTAATATGATTATTTAGTAAATAATTTATGGCCTTTAATAAATACTTATTACATATAAACGGTCATTTAAAATAGAAAATGAGGTCAAAGAAAGATTTGAAGGCGTGGAGCTGAAATCAAGAAGAGAATCCTATAAACAAACCACCGGAATCTCAACGCTACCTAATTTATCCCAATTTATTATCCATTTATCCTATGATTAATCAGCATTTTCTCCTTATCCATACCTAAGTTATAGGAATAGTTAATTTCCTTAAATGACCCGAGAATCTCCAGTTGAAGAAATAATATGGATAAGTTCAAAACTCTTGACCCCACTATTCCCCTTTCGCTTTACCTTTTACTCTTTAAGGGCATCCACAGTGAGGCGCCCTATAATCCGCCTTAGAGCATCTCCAATGGCGGACGTCCGGTCGGACATCCGGTCGGACGTCGCGACGGGCGACCAGGACGTCCGCCATTGTGGCGTTTAGGGTCGGATACGGACGTCCCGTGAGGACGTCGGGTGTCCTCGGAAGTCGGCGCGACGGGCGGGTGGACGTCCGTCATTGTGGCGTCCAGTCGGACGTCCCGTTTTTAATTTTTTTTTAAAACTCTATATATACGGCTCGTTGAATTTTATTTCATTCGCACCACTTGTGTTAACAAGTTTCTCTCTCTACATCTCTAATTTCAAGTATATCTAGAATGTCTAGTGAAAGTGATAGCGAGAATGAGTTGGAGGTCGCTGTTGAAGGTGCGATAGAGAGGCTGCTACAACAGAGGTCGCAGCGGCGGCAGCAGGCGGCGGTACCTCGGCCGATCCATCGTCGAACTCAAGTACCCCGTGACCACATTGCTGCACATATTCGGTTGTATGCGGACTACTTCGCTCCGCAACCGCGTTTTGGGGAAGCCTTATTCCGGCGACGCTTTAGTATGCATAGTCCGCTGTTTCTGCACATCGTGGGTGCTTTAGAGAGAAGATACCTGTATTTTAGGATCAGAGAGGATGCAGCTGGCAAACCCGGACTCACGCCCTTGCAGAAGTGCACTGTCGCAATCAGACAACTGGCGTATGGAGGCGAGGCCGACATGTTTGACGAGTACCTCCACATTGGCGAGTCGACAGCCGTCGAGTGTCTGCAGAATTTTTGCTCGGGCGTGAGAGCGATATTCGGGGAGCGGTATCTTCGGAGTCCGAGCCCCGAAGACTGCTAGATGCTGATAGATAGGCATGGGTCGGTGCACGGGTTCCCTGGGATGTTGGGCAGCATAGATTGTATGCATTGGGAGTGGAAGAACTGCCCCGCCGCCTGGAAGGGGATGTACACTACCGGCTTCGAAGCCAAGCATCCCACGATGATCCTTGAAGCTGTAGCTGACTACCGGCTGTGGATATGGCATGCTTATTTTGGAGTCGCCGGGTCCAACAACGACATCAACGTTCTCCAGTCGTCGCCCCTGTTCAACGCTCAGTGCAATGGCGTTGGTCCCGCCATCAGTTTCGTCGCCAACGGCAACCAGCATAATATGGGGTACTATTTGGCGGATGGGATATACCCAAACTGACCCGTCTTTGTGAAGTCAATCAAGCATCCGCTCGGACAAAAGAAGACATACTTTGCGAGCCGTCAGGAAGCAGCGCGCAAGGATGTGGAGCGGGCATTTGGTGTGCTCCAGAGTCGGTGGGCGGTTGTGAAGGGTCCTGCATGGCAGTGGTATATTCCCAACATCGGCGATATCATGTACGCATGTATCATAATGCACAACATGATTGTCGAAAATGAAGCTGCGGAACTGACTCAGTGGACCAACGAAGATGATACGGGTGCAGGTCCAAGTCACGGCGTGGCCACCGCGAATGTGAATATGGGGGTACCTCATGGAGAGGTCGCGCGGCTGCGTGCATTTGCCGACATGCGGCAAACAGATGCCCATGTTTGACTTCAGCAGTATATCATCGAAGAGGTTTGGACTCGGAGGGGTTGACGTGATAATGTATGAAGTTTTTTTTTATTAGTACGTAATTTTTTTTTTCGAATCATGTATGTTTTTTCCGATGAAGTTGTTAATTTTTCCCGTTTGTATTCTCGGTCAAATTTTATTTCCGTAAATGTTAATTGTTTTATTTGTAAATGTATGATTTTTTTTAATTGCGGGATGTCCTAGTGGGAAGGGCGATGGGAAGGGCGGATTGTGCAGGGGATGTCCTAGTGACGTGGCAGTGGGATGGGAAGTCCTAGTGACGTGCCAGGAGGTGTTTTTGGGATGTCCTAGTGGGATGTCCGCCCACTGGAGATGCTCTTATAGGGCATTCTATGTTCTGCCACATCAGCATTTCATCATCCTACTCTTCCCCCTGCAGTGAGATGCCCTATAGGCCGCCATATAGTTCACTCTAAGCATTTTATTTATTTAAATATTTAAAACACTACAAAAATTGGAAAAAAAACTTCATTTCATTAAAATTCAAACATTACACTACGAAATAAAAAAAAACTACAAATTCTCAACGGCGGTTATGGTCCCAAACTTCTTCAATCATGTCGTTCATGAGCTGAGCATGGTCTTGTTGGTTGCGCATTGAGACCTGTGTAGATAGAACCTCATTGAAGCCCATCGGTAATCCTCGAACGTGGGGCGAGACCGCTGTGCTAGAGCTAGATTCACCTTCATCATCGCCCCAATCGGTGACTCTTCCACCTTCGTGTTCGACTATCATGTTATGCAAGGTGATGCACGCATACACGACATCGGCGATGACGTCCTTGTACCAGAAGCGCGCCGCTTCGCGCTCCATTTCTGCCATGCATTCTGCCGCAGCCTCATGAACGCAATCGAATAAGGCCCGAGTCAAGGCCCGAGTAATGCCCTCCGAGATACTCCAGTTGTTGTCGGGTCACATTTTTTTCAATGAGAAAGATTGGGAGTGAAATATTGGGGTGTGGGGAAAATGAGAGATAGGAGAGAATTATTGGTATGAGAAATGGAAGAGAAATGAGGGTTTAAATAGATAAAAATTTCAAAAAAAAAAAATGAAAACGCGTTGCATCATCCGCGCTATCGTCCGCGTGATCCGCAGTGGGGCGGACGATACCGCAGACGATGCGTGTTCCGACGCCATCGTACGCGGACGATGTATAGGCCGCGAACGATGCATCGGGTATCGTCCGCATGGCTACAGTGGCGGACGATAGCCCGCCCGATTCGGCTGCCTCCAGTGTGATGCTCTAAATCTCTTCTCCCACAAATTTCTAACACAGACAAAGCCACAAGCATCTCAACCAAAGAACCCTAATTTCTTCCCCTTGTTTCCTAGCACCCTTCTCTTGATTTTTCATTTTGGTGGGCTTTCTTGTTTTTGCTCGTTTGTTGGTTTTGTTTGGTTTCTGATGCGATTAGGTTGAAAAAGTTGAAATCTTGGAGATATGTCTTGTTGTTTGAAGTCTGGAAGCTCTGTTTATGGGTCCAATGATCTTGCTTTCAAGAACAGAGCAAAAGGGTCTTTAAGGGTTTGCTCTTCAATTCAGACCCTTCATTCAAATCCCAGTGAATGTTTAGGCAAAACCCTTCATTTGTCAGATCAGAAACCTGCTACCAAGTTTGTCATTGATTTCCCCAAATCAGACCTTCCCAATGTAAGCATCTATCTCCTTTATGTGTATTGGCATTAAGCTCTGTGCAATTTATCAATTTTGATGGTTATTAATAATGATTTAGGCACATACATCATTGAGATGGTGGGAGAAATTCCTTCATCAAAACATGATAGAGATTCTATCAGCTCAAGAACTAGTGGATTCATTGCTGAATGCTGGTGAGAGATTGGTTGTGTTAGATTTCTACTCCCCTGGCTGTGGAGGTTGCAGAACTTTGCATCCAAAGGTACAATCTTTTTGTGATCATTTTCAAGAAAATGATTAATGAATAATGATAAAGGCCTAATCTTGATGGTTTAACAGATATGCCAGCTTGCTGAAGTGAACTCTAATGCCCTTTTCCTCCAAATCAACTATGAAAATCACAAGGAGATGTGTGATGCCCTCAACATCCGAGTGCTTCCCTTCTTTAGATTATACAGAGGTGAAGAGGGGAGAGCTTGCAGCTTCAGCTGCACTAATGCAACGGTAATAGTCTAATGTAATTGGCCTTGTGTTTTGTCCTCTGCATAAATCTGTATTGTGATGATTATTTATGTTCTGTAACAAATGTTTCAGATCAAGAAATTCAAAGATGCATTGGCCAAACACGGCACTAGCTCTCATCGGCTCGGGTCGGCAAAGGGGCTGGATGAATCGGAGCTATCTGCATTGGCCTCTCGTGGTCTGGTTTCAAGAAATGTGGAGGGAAATTCATCCATGGATTATGAAGTGGAAGAAGGTGGTGTCTTTAGCTTAAGATGACAATTTGGTTTAGACTTTAGAGAGAAGGCCATTAGTTCTGGAATTGGTAATTCATGTATTCTTTATCTCATTTTTTCCCCTTTCTTTTATTTTCAAATGTAAATAATTATTGATAATGGAGTCCTTTCCATTCTTAATAAATCAATAAATCTTTCTCTTTTTTTAAAAAATTTATTTCCCCGGTGTAATAACAAGAATATTTGCAAGTTGCAACCGATTCACTCTCTTATGTTAATCACACAGTGAAATGAAATGCCAAATTGATCCTTATATGCAATTTTTGTTTGGGAAAATTTAAATGATCAAATTGAACTGCATCAGTGTGATAACTAAGTAATATTATCCCGAAATTAAATCTATATTGCCCTAAAATTACTCTTTTCCAAAAATAAATTTTAATTTTGTATTAGATGTATTAATGTTATTAAATTTCCAAATCCCAGTGATGAATTCAACATATACCTCATATAGTCAAACTTTAATTTATTTCATGTTACTTTTACTGATGTCTTTTAATTCTCACAAATGTTAAATTATTATATACGTATATCTATAAATTTCTTTTTATAAATAATTTTAGTAATTGTAAATTGCATTTTAACAAAATTATTGTGTTACTTTATTTTGAAATTTGAAACTATATTCAAACCAGTTAGCTAGAAAACCCAAACGTGGATGCATATTTTGATATTTACATTGTCTTTGGTAAATGACTACAATGTAATCGTTTTATTCAATAAAATTTCATGCACAAAGTTTAATAAAATAAATTATTATCTTAAAATGAAATTACATAAATAGAAAAGTAGGTAAGTGTATAATAAATCAATTAGAATTTCTTCATTTTTTTTATCATCCTTAATCGTAAAATATAAATCACCACTCAAATAAACATATATTGTATGTTCGGGTTAGAACTTCAGTGTTTGAGAAGTACTACGATTGAAACTATAGATATGTATTTTCATTTAAAACCTTATAAGATGGTGTATGTAATTTATTATTTTTTAGTGATAATAATAACAACAAAAAAAGTGTGAAGTGAACTCAAATTCAGTGCACTAATTAGAAACGTGAAATAATTAGGTGGATATCGTGGCGCTGACGAGGATGTCTCAATTATTGGTTTAAAAAAGCTTATTGTACCTCTAAACTTGTTCTATTTTTACATCAAATTCTACGTCAAATTTTAACTGCATTAATTGCTTTGGTGATTGAATAGCTGTCACACTTCTCGCACCTTTTATAATAATCGATTTGGTGTATCTATGGACTACACTCTGACATTTTCTATTGCATTCATAGATGATCTATTTCATCTAAGTAGGATCGATATACTGTATGATTTAGAAAATAAAAGAATTGTGTTTTAACTTTTAACTAATGTGAATATGTAAATTTAAAATTTATTTCCCTTAAATTCTAAGTAGTTTATTTCTTATTTCTATTCTCATTTCTTTTTCTTCTCATTTTTTTCTTTTAAATGTATATTTAAAACAAAAAGGTTGGAAAATGTTTATGTTTCAAAATCAATTATTTTTACTCACATTTAAGTTCATTAATCTGCCATATTCAGTTTCTTCATCTTGACAATTGTTCAAAATATTTCATATGCATCTATATTATCAAATGCATTCACTCTGTATCACACATCTCATCGTTTCGTTATTTTGGCAGATTTTATATTACGAGTTGGATTTATTTTAAGCATATCATGCATAAGCAAAGTCATTTTCCATTTATCAGGAATTAATTTAAAGACTTGATTACAAAAATGGTAAAGTTCATAGTATCTTTTTAGTACCCAATGTGAGGATAATCACATTTAAGCACCTAGAACTAGAAGACTGATAATCAAATTTTAGACGCCACTTGTTACTATTTTGCCCCTAAAATCATTAAGGGCATATCAATCTTTTACTTGGATAATTATGTAGTAAAAAAAGTGCAAATCCCATTTTTTAGGTACTAGTATTTTTGTAATTGAATCTACTTTAAATTATTAAGATTGGGAATATTTAAGTTCCACAGTGAATTATTTGGAATTATATAATATATCGAAAACTTAGTTTGAACTGTAAATTTCTAGTGACCAGTCAACTAACACTTGTTTACAAAAGTCTCCATTGCAGCAGAGAAAAAAATTCACATTAATAAAACATGGTCCTATGAATTAAAATTTCGAATGAACAATCAACTAAATATGTTCGAGGATAAACAGAATACTCAGTTAGGAAATAAAACTTATACTAATCTATTAAAAGATAAGAAATGCACTGAAAACACAAACACAATGATTTGCCTCAGAGGTAGTGACAATCGAAGATATCAACATCCTCATTCTGGTAATATGCTTAATAAATGTATCATTGGCAAAGAGAAAACTGAAGATAGAAAATTGATTTAGATCAGAGTAAATAGAAAAGAAAATAAGGCCTCAGCTACGATGATTCATAGAAACAATCAATGTTCAAAACTCAATAATTTACAATATTATGCATCACTGGCCAACACATACAAGAGAATTCAGAACAAACAAGTTCTAATGGAGTAAAACATGAAATATGTATGCAACAGAGAGATTCCCAACAACAAATCATCATATCCTAATAGAATGCCGATGTCCCTGTCTGTTAATCATCACTTGCATACAACAATCACTAAAGTAAAGCATAAAACACAAGTTTTCATGACAATTGATAAATCGATCTTGCAGCAACCAAGTAACAATAGCAAATGTTGGCAACTAGTGTTACACAGTTTTCAATATTGACAACAACATATCCAAATAAATCACCTTATGATCCCAAAATATGATGGCCAGTTGGGTTTTAAATTCTATGCCAAACCAAAAAAAGGATGCAAAACTTAAGAATTGTCATTCTGAGCATCAGAGAGATTCCCATTAGACTTAGTCATCTTTTCTCCAAAAGGAGTTCTGATGTCCCTGTCTTTTGTATCATCACTTGCTTCAAACATCATAAGTAGATAAAACAACATAATCCAGAAACAATGTATCTTTAAATAAATAATCTTAATGCCTCAAAGCCTCAGTTGTATAAGTTTTTTCATGATGAAGGATTCACTCAAAGTATATTTAACACCATCATTGGACAAGGGCATTCAATGAAGAATTACAAACTGCACAAAAATGTCAAACAAAAACTTTTTCATAAAACAACCCTAAGTAACGGAGCTGAAATCTGAACTGAAAACAATCAAAGTTACAAATTTCAATAATATACATCACTTGCACAATAATTTATCAAACAAAACCTGTTGCACAAAACAACGGTGCTGAAATCGGAGAACCTGGAATGTAATTTGATAGCTATACAAATCATTTCACCTGAAATAAAACAGGGGTTGCTTTGTGTGATTGAGATTTAGGGTTTATGAGTGGCCGTATATTATATATAGGAGATTGTATCTAAAATCATCACGTTTCGGCAACTGGGCTCAACAATGGCGCTAGCTAGGGCTTGGAACGAACATGCCCCTAGTTTACTCTAATTATAGTCCAACTGTTTATCTATCATTTGTTTTTGTGGGCTCCAAAAATACCACCAAAATAAATTTGGCCCATTAATTCGGTCCATGTAAGTTTAAACATTTTCGATTGGATTATTAAGTTATATAGCGTTATCTTTTTGTTTGACTTGTAAGATTATAAAGTAGGAGGCTCCATGTACATTTTAATTTAGATATTTATAAGGAAATAACATAATCCTTATATTAATTTTAATCTTATATACCAAATACTAGTAAACATAATTTTTTGCTTTGATATTTATCTTGATTCTTATATCTATATATGATATTGTCATATTTTAACATCCTTACCCTATAAAAATGTTGTTTTTTTAAGCACACAGTTGAGACGCAATTTTTTTTTTGAAAATAACCATAATTTTGGATGTAGAGAAGGTCCCTAAGTTGATGACAAATTATTTTAATCTTTTATTTTTTAGGATGCTTCTATTTGTGTCTCTTAATTTTAGTTGGAATACCAACAATAAGAATAATTTCGAAAGTGTTGGTAGTATAATAAGGCACACAAATTAACATCCTTAGAGCATCCGCATCGGTGATCGCTGGGACGGACGGCGTCCGTGCCGCTGCCGCGGCAACGCGCTGTCCGCCGCTGCGCTCTTGCCGCTGGCACGACGCAGCTCGATGCATCGAGCACGTCCGTGCCGCTGAGCAGGCTGACGTGGCGTGACGGGATTGGAAAACGGCATAGCCGTTGGCATTTTCATTTTTTTTAAATTCAAATTTAATTTAAAAAATCATTTTTATATTAAAAAAATATTTTCCCCCTTCCCAATAAATTATATCCGTTTTCTACCCACTTTAATTTATTTTTCAATTTTTTTCCCCAAAATTCACATTTTCATTTATAAATACCCTCATTTCCACACAAAAAATTTCCCACCACATTACACGATTCTCATCTAAATTCTCTCATCAATTCTCAATCTTTCACTCTTACAAAAAAATATCCGGCTCCGGCGATCACCCCTCCGACTCCTGCGGTTGGAACCACGAAAGGTTCGGCTCACAACCATTCCCTAGTCCGGAAACGCAATTCTCGGCCCCTCCTCGCCCCTCCTCAAACCCAAGGTTCTCAAATTCCAGGTGGCTACCGGCCTTACCCGGTGGACGACGAAGATGCCCCCGATGGGCGATACGGGTGGGCACCCGAACCCGGATCGGCTACTCCTACTCCTACTCCTAGTGGTGTTCGTGTTCAGGGTCGTGGCGGTGACACTCACGTCCGCACCCCGTACACTCCGGGGAAGATGGATCAGTTATTCAAAGCCTATTTGGTAATCTCCGAAGATCCGGAGGTTGGCATAAACCAAAGCGGGGATAGGTTTTGGTGGCGCGTCTCTCGCCGGTACAATGCAAACCGCCCGGATGGAACCATCGAGCGCAATGAGAGAATGGTGCGCAATGCCATCTTCAGAGCCAACGAAGAAATCCAAAAGTTCCAGGGGTATTACCTCCACGAAGACCGATCGGCAGAGAGCGATAGGAGCGAGCTTCACATCATCAGTGCCGCCTTGGCGACCTACCAATCCCAACATTACAAACCATTCAAGTACCTCAACGCTTGACAGGAGGTGTGTGTGCATCCGAAGTATAAGGGAGGCGTATCATCCTCCTCCAGCTCCTCCAGCAAACGGTCGAGGTTGGTATCCATATCCGACGCCGGCGAGGATGAGGTGGCTATCCAGCTTGCCGAAGCTAACTTGGGTAGCCCCGACGCTGGCCCGAGCAGTTCCTAACGTCGGTCGCAATGAAGGAAACATGCGATGACCAACCGTCGTCGGGCCGCTCCCGCTTCCTTTGTGCCACCTCAACCCCCCATCAACTCGTTGTGGACCCTCTTGGCTCAACTCAATATGGCCGAGACGTCTCACATGTCTCCCGAGCAACTTGAAACGCATCGGGCAATGATACGAGGTCTCCGACAAACATTGAGGATAGGGCCGGAGAACTAGTCTTCCACGGGGGTATTTTTTAGCCTTTAATTATGTAATTTTTAATTCATAGGATTTTAATTATGTATTTTTTATTTTTTAGGACTTTAATTATGTACTCCATCTGTCCCATTTAAGATGACCCCTTTCGTTTTTCACACCTGTTTTGAAAAAATCATTATAAATAGTTAAAATTAAGGAAAAGTAAAGTAAGAGAAAAAATAATGTAGAAGAGAGTCTCTTCCATATTATTATCTCTCTTAATTTACTTTCCTTCCACTTTAACTATTTATTATGATTTTTACAAAACACGTGCGAAAAACCAAAGCGGTCATCTTAACTGAGACGAAGTGAGTAATTTTTATTTTTAGGATTTTAAGTTTGTAATTTTTATTTTTTAAGATTTTAAGATTTTAAGTAGGTAATTTTTATTTTTTTAGGATTTAATTATGTAATTTTTATATTTTTAAAATTTGTAATAGTAGTTCGAGTATTTTTAATGTATTTTTATATTGTAGAAATGTTTTTAGTAATTGAAGCATTTAAATTAAATAATGGAATGGTGAGACCCTTGAGCATGTCCTTGCGAAATCATGGGTGTTGTGCTCTTGGGAAAGAGCAGAGAGTAAAAAATTAATAAAAGTGGGTCCGGGTCCACATCCATGCTCTTTGGCAAGAGCATGAATGGGGATACTCTTAAGGCCATTAGCAATGGGGGCCGATCACAAGGGCAGAGCGATCACCCCTCCATCGGCTCTTCTCCATCGGCTCTGAGAGGCCTCCATTGTGGAGGAAGTGCCTTTCTCCAATCACCATGGACTCCTTCCCAAGGCCGATACATCGGTTGCGCCGAACTCCTCCTTTTTTTTCTTTTTTTTAATTCAATTTTTTATCCCCTATATATACCACATTCTGCACTAATTATTCACATTTATCCCACTTTATTTTATCTCACTTTACATTTTACTTCTCTCTAGTCATAATGTTTATAATATTTTTATCAATGTTTTAGTTTGTTTTTTCTATATATTTTTAAATGTAGGATGTTTTTTTAATGGAATTTATTTTTTTATTGAGTTATCTTTTTTTTTTGTTATTTTATTATTTTATTTAACACTAATAATTGAAAAATATAAAATAGTGTTTATGTGGAAATGAGATGGGCTCAGAGATAGACTCTGGGATGAGTTCTCATTACAGAGAGATAAGCTCTGAGATGGGCCTTCTGACGTGGCATGAGAAAATGGAGATAGGCTCTGAGATAGGCTTCGAAGAAGGGTCAGCATTGCTAATGCCCTAATAGTATTAAAAATGTGCCCTTTTTTGAGTGCTAGCAAAGGAGCTGAGTAAGTTTGTGAATGTATTCCCGACATGAATTATTGACCAGAAAAAACTGAAGATACGATGGAAAAGAAACATTATACTCTTACATATAAAAACTAGTGCACAATTAAAACAATGAAGAATTAAGAAAAGCAAAATTACACCACATAAACGCAGCTAACATGTTATATATCCCACCAACTTCCTCCATCAGCCACGGCATTGCTTTTTGCAAGATCTTGAAACAACTCCCCCTTTATCATCAAGTAATCCCTCACCGGAGAATAGTTATATGTAGGTCCCTTGGCCTTGGGCCCCTCGGCTTCCTTCTTCTTAGCGTAGAGGTATCCCTCCAACTCCAACTTAGTTCGCCCGAGATAGCCAACCTTGTTGCATACATGGTTGAAATTAATTAGCTTTGATTTCCATTCCTTCTACAAATTAGAGTTTCCTAAATTTCTTAACTTCTTTTGATATTTATTTTTTAAATAATTAAATGGAAAGTTATTGACCAGGTTAATATGATTATGAGTTGCTGTAGACGCGGAGGCCGATGTTACAGACCCAAGTCCAGTTGTTGAGACAGCCCCTGAGCCCGACTCAGTTAAAGCAGAGGCCTACGCCGCTCATCTCGTAACCCACGAAGGCCCAACCATTTAAAAGACTTCATCTAGGGTAGTTGACCAAGTCATGATCAGCAAAGTAGTTACATTGATTAGCATATCTCCCCTTCATCTTCATGCACTATCTCCACTTTCTGCATCCTATCACACACGTTTCCCATTCACTTAATTAGGTGCATAGTCTTATTTTGTTCTCTAAAAATAGTGTAAGCCTTTGTGGCATTTCATCAAGCAAGTAATAGAACAGTTCCATTCCTTTAGTTTGCAACTTTCTTTTTGTCTAAATTTCTTGCGTAGAGTTGTTCTTTTGGAGTTAGAATCCACTCAAAGGATTCAAGACCATAACATCCGACCTGGTCGAGCTCGAGCTGGACCTTGTCGAAGACCTTTTGCATAAACTGCTTGGTGCCCTTAATGATGTCCTCCATGGTCATGGACGCGGCGGGGCCCGGGTCTCGCCCTCGACGAGCTTGATGATGCGGGTGGATGTGGTGTCATGGGAGGACAATACGAGCCTGGCGTACTTGAGGAGGCTGTCGTGGTCGTCGGCGCTGGGGCCGACGGTTAAGGTGGCGGGGAGGATGACGGGGCGCTCGTCGGCGCTCATGGCTTGGACTTGGAAGGTGTAGTTGACCGGGGAGAGGTCGATTCGCCGAGCCAGCAGCATGTCCTTGATCCATCGTCCCGTTATCACAAGGTATTCTGATGATAGCGCTTTTTCATGCATCTTCACCGTGTTTAGTTTGCACACTAATTCAACTAGCTAGAACGAGAAGAGAATGAGTAGATTTATGATTCAACACACAAATTGAAGGTCCTATTTGTAGAGGTATATATAAACAACTCCCGAGAAGGGAAAGGGGTGGATTATGTTGGAAGGAAAGAATCTCACCACATTCTCGGCAGATCCTACACAATCAAGGCACACAAGATTAGTGATTGATTAGTATCTTTTCTATACCTTGTATGAAATTAGGAGTAGGAATTAATAGCTTACCATATTGAGGAGAATTGATGGCCTATATGTGGAGTGTAAAACCTTTGTAAATCTATCAACCAATAATGAAATTATTCCCTCAAAAACCTATATTTATCATGGTATCAGAGCGGGTCGCCGACTGTGGGTCAAATTTAACTGACCCTGCAGTATATCTGGGCCGAAACCGAAAAAATGACTGACCCGGCAGTATATCTGGACTGAAAATTTGGGCCAGCGGTCCAACCGATCGAAAAAAAAATTGGGCCGATTGTCCAATCGATCATAAAAAAAAGTCCAACCCCTCCAAGATTCACCTTGGTTTGAGGGAGGGTGTTGGCAATTGAAACATAAAATGAATATAAAAATATCCCACATCGGTGTACAAAAGAGCTTAATCCACTATATAAGTCTCATGAGTCTCTCCTCCTATCACCAATTGGTTTTAGGATGGAACTCATGGATTTCTATCAGATTATAAATGGAAAATTTTAGATCATCGAAATCTTTGAATCGAGTTTTTCGGTATTACTTGGTCACTATCTCTAGGTTTCCTATCGCTATACTAATTCCTATGGATTTTAACAAATTATATTTGACTTATAATAATTCTATTAGAATTCGGGTCCTAATATTGATGGTATATTGTTCTTGTTGGATATTGAATAAATGAATGTGAATTAATTAAGTTTTTAAACCTTTATTTCAGTATTTAATCTGTTAATCACACATATAATTATTTAATTTTAGTCTAATACTCATTCATGAAAAAAACTATGTTGAGCACAACACAAAGGATGATTCTTTTATTGAAAACACATAAATTCAAATAAACATTACATTTGATTTGGGATATTTTTAGAAGGAAATTTAACAAACCATAAATATCCCAAATGACTAACTACGAAGATAAAATGAAGGTTGCGTTGATGGTAACAAGGTTAGAGACATGTTAGTAGTTGAAAGATCTACTATTCGTAAAATGGCTGTCAAGCTTGAAATAAGCAAGATTGTACTAGGTGTTAAAAAGGAAACAAATAAATCCACCAAGGCAGGAGGATCACTAATTGATAATCCGACAATAGGGTGACTTTGTCCTAGAATAGTTTTATTTGTACATACTTTCTCCCCAATATTAAGAGGGTGTATTCACAAATCATGTATATCAGAATATACACAGAACCCTAATCTTCTGTTCTTCCTACGATATGGCAAACTCCAATCTCGCCTCTCTCGATTACCATCTTCAAGACTAGGCAGATGGATGAAGGAGAAACAGGTCAGAATATAAGGAAGAGATACTTGCTAATGCTGCAGATGCCATAAAGTCCGTTTCTTCATCTGTCTATCCGGTAATTGACGACCATGATAATTGATAAGCAGAGGCTTGCATTTATCTATTACGATATACTCTCAGATTGCTATAAGCAGCTGGATGTATCAAAAGAGTTGCCTCCTGAAACTGACCAACATCTAGTGCAAAGAAGTGCCCTTGAGCTTACCTACATTTTGCAAAATTATATTGTTGGGCAAGAATGCAACAAGGTCTCCTTTAATTTATTAAGAGCCTCAATTTTAAAAATATTGCTCTGTTACAGACTCTGAACTTGAATTGCTTCAATGATGAAGTTTGTGCTCAGATAAATGAAAATAATGTGGAAGCACTTGGTTCAAAACGTGGTTCATATGTATGGCGATATTGTGCCTTATGGAAATCTGTATATTACTCATTATGTATTGAGCTCTCTCAGGTTTTATTCAAATCATGATTGCCTAATTTTCTCTTCTTCTTTTTGTTTTTTCTTGCTAACCATAAAATCATTTACTTATGCCTGAATATAAAAAGAGGAATGTGCCATAGAATAAACATTTTATTTCACAAATAAATAATAAATTAATGCCAGGATTCAAGTTGAAAAGAATGAATGACGTCATCTCGGTCTATAAGGAAAGAGTATTTCATACAAGGCAAGTTCGCCCTATAAATAAATGCCAACACCTCTCCAAAAAATCTTACATTGAAATCTTTCTTCCAATCCCAAACTCTCCTTTCGATTTCGACATAATTCTCGTGCAAGAAGATGGCCGGCTACAGAAACCGCTCCTCCCCTGCGCTTTCGTACGACTGCTCGATGCTGCGTGGCGACGAGACGATCTTCCTATTCCTGAGCCGTCACCGTTCCTCAGCCGCGACGCCTCCGCCTTGGTACGACTCCTCTTTGCTGCAGGGCGACGGCCGACGAGACCATCTTCCTGGTCCCGAGCGATCAGAGCCGTCGATTCGCCACCGCTAACGGTCATGATCGCGATTCCGATCGAAATCAAGGGTTTCCTCAGATTGGAAACGCCGCGTCGGAGAGGAGGAGGAGGATGATTGCGGAGCACATCAGGCCACCCGCAAACGCGGGTGGCTCGTAACTCGTCACGCCGGGACGAGACGGCGGCGAGAAGCGTTGCAGCGTCCCGTCTCCCCCAGCCCGCCGAGACGCCTGTCCCACCGAGACGGATGGCGAGCCGTCTCGCCACGCGCCCGCGCGACATGGCACACTCCGGCGCCATGCGTGACGCCCACTCGCCGGCCCGCGAGTGGGCTTCGTCACGCAGACGTAATAAATCATTTTTTTTAATTCGAATTAAAAAAATAAATAAATAATCGAAAAACGGTAATATTACCATTTTTTCAATCGTTTTTTCTTTTTTTTTTATTTTTTTATTTTAATTTTTTTACTCTATAAATACTTTTAATTCATCCTCATTCACACACAAATACACATCTATTCTTCCCAAATCATCTTCATTTCCTCTCCAATTTTCATCTAACCTCTCATCATAAAATGTCCTGGGTGGTGGTTCCGGTTCGTCGACGCCGGCGGGGTACCAACCACCCCATTTTGATGTGGATGCATACGCCCGTCCCTCCGCCCCGATGTATTTGCATGGATTATCCCAGATTCGGGAGGATTATTCGGTTGAACCCACTCCGGAAGGAGGCCGAGGCGGTGGAATCTCCAAGGCGGAGGCGGACGAGGAGGAGGAGGAGGAGGATCTATGTCGCCATCCGTACATCCCTAAGGAAACGCTGGCTGTGTACAACGCCTGGATCAAAGTCTTGTACGATCCCATCGTCGGGAATCAAAAATCACGGAAGTGCTTCTGGGAAAAGGTCATCGATGCCTACCACGAGATTAAGCCGAAGGGATCCCGCCGCCGCACATTTAAGATGCTCCGCGCTCACTTTGACCGAGTCGATAGAGATGTCAAAAAATTCTGCGCCATCTACAAGAGTGCAGCGGCTCATTACCAGAGCGGAGCCACGGGAGCCGACATTTTGAGGTCGGCTTTGCGAGTCTACTTCGACGACACCGCCATACAATTCAAACATGTCGATGTTTGGGAGGTCGTCAAAGACGAGGAAAGGTGGGTCGGCGGTGTCCGGTCTAGCTCGGGCTCGACCTCGAAGCGCACGACGGGTGGCCAATACTCGTCTAGTGAGGGCGGTTCGGGCAGCGCCGCACAAGAGGTTGCCTCGCAGGAGGTTGAGGGCACGACAGATGATGCCGGGGGTCCTCCCGTGGGCTCCGTCGGCCGCAAGGGAGAAATTCGGCCAAGGCAGCTAGAGGGAGGAGGGGCTGAGGCGAATCAAGCCAGGCGGGCTCGGGGGCACCCTCGAACTCCCTAATGTCCATGTACATGACCGCCACAATGGCGGACACTTCCCGCATGACGCCTCCCCAATACCAAGTCTATCTTGCCGGAATTGAGTTTATGGCCAGACAACTTGGTATTCCGCCTCCAGGTGGCTTCAATGCACCTCCACCGCCTTCGGGGGATGATTCGCCGTCAGAGTAGTTTTTTTTTATTTTCTATAAAATTGTATTTTAAATTATGTAATGTGTTTTTTTTATTATTTTGAATTTTAAGTTGTATTTTTATTTTATGTTGTAATTTTATTTTATTTAATGAAGTGTATTTTTATTAATTGAATTTGTTGGAAATAAAAATAAAAAATAAAAGTGAATGAATTGTAATTTAAGAGATGGTTAAGAGACGAATAAGAGATGAAGGGTTGCAGGTTCTATCCCTTAGTTAAGAGATGGAGTAAAAAGTACATTGGAGCCAAGAATAGTAATTTAAGAGATGGTTAAGGGACGGATAAGAGACAGCGTTGCAGGAGATGGAGTAAAAAGTACATTGGAGCCAATAATACTAATTTAAGAGATGGTTAAGAGACGGATAAGAGACAGCGTTGCAGATGACCTCACAAGTAAATTAATAGTGCGTGATCACAGAGATGATGATGATGGAGTGTGCGTCATTTGCCAAGAGAATTTGGTAGCGCAAAATCGCAAAATCGTGAGACTTGATTGCGGGCACTATTATCACCAGCGCTGCATCACCAATTGGCTCAACGTCAAGAACACGTGTCCCTTGTGTCAAACTACCGTCGTTTAATTGCTGTATTTCAATTTGTTTTTAAGAGAATCAATTATATTCACGACCAGTGCTCAATTGTTGTTGATTCAATAAAGTCTCTTATCCAATTTATTGAAAAAAAAACATCAATGTGAATAATTTATTTTATTAAATTATAAAAACACGGAAAAACTAAAGATATGATGAAAAAAAATTATATAAAAACTAGTCCAAAATCAATGAAGAAATCAACAAAAAGAAGTGACAAAATAAAAGATGAAAAGTACTCCAAATAAAGAATGCAGCAAGCATCTAGTTTAATTTTGATCGGTAGGTAGTTGAGGCATCCATGAAGGTGGAAGCATTCCAGTTTGTTCTTGCACTGTTTTGAACAATGGAGGCAACATCTTATATATTCCACCAACTTCCTTCATTGCATCACTACCACCAGAGTTATCTCCGTTAGTCCAGATGCTGAGCTTAGGCTGGAGCCCGCGTACGGCCTCAGCATTGCTCTTTGCAAGATCTTGAAACACTCCCCCATTTATCATCAAGTAATCTCTCATCGCCGAGTAGTTTCCTCCAAACGCGCCTAAAATGGAGCGTATGTAGGTCCCTTGCGCCTCGGCTAGAGCAGTGAGCCCTTCGGCTTCCTTCAGCTTGGCGTAGAGCTCTCCTTCCACCTTCTGCTTCCGTTGATACAGCTCAGCCTCTGCTGCAGCCTTGATGGCCTCCGATTCCTTCTGCTTCTCGTAGAGATAGGCTTCCGCAGCTTTCTGTTTGGCATACAAGACGGCGTTGGCTTCCTGCGACTTGGTTTCGAACTCAACGGTAGCTTTGGTGAGGAGATCCGCCTTGAGCTTTTCCGTGGTTGTGAGTGCGTTCATCCTCTCCACCTCTCTCTGGAGTTCGGCCTCGCGGATGGCCACCGCCTTCTTGGACTCGACCTGCGCGACTTCAGCCTCCTTAGCCCATCCCGCTTTCTTCATGGCCAGCTGGGCGTTGGCCTCCGCAGCCATGGCCTCCTGCTGGTTCTGATAAATCTTGACCTCGGTCTCCACCTTCAATTCCTGCTTCTTCCCCTCTCCTTGCCTCTGGGTGGAGATGATCTTCGTCTCGGCATCGATCTTAGCTGCATTCTGCTTGGTCTGGCCGTCTCGGAGCTTGGAGCCAACCTTAAAGTAGATAACAACGCACACACTTCACATCATTACACAAGATTCACATTGCACACACTATATACATTACACATACTGCACACAATACACACTCACTACACAGGCGATATGTATTATGTATGAGTGCACAAATTCTTCAAATTCAATTTTATATCAATTACTCCTGCTTCATTACACAAGCACTGGAACTTCCAATTCCATGTACCAAATGAGACTAAGTTGTTTTTATATTTATTTGATCTAATAATTAATCAGAATAAGTAGATGGAAAGTTGTTGATCAGATTAATAAGTACTTAGAAATTAGGATTTTCTAAATTCCTTGATTTCCTAAATTATTTACGGTTTTCTAATTTTTTTATTCTACTCCACTAATTAGGGTTTCCTAATTTTCTTAAATTATTTTGTATTTATTTATTTAATTTCTAGTTAGTCAGAATAAGTAAATGAAAAGTTAAAGATTAATCTATTATTATGAGTTTTACCTCGCCCTTCATCTTGGCCTCAGCGACATCGATCCGGGCCTGGTTAGCAGCCTCCATCTGGACCTTCTGGCCGAGATAGGAGAAGTACTCATGTCCCCGGACATCAACGAGCTGCTTGACGTTGGCGTTGTAGATGATGAGGCCAAACTGATTGAGCTCGACCTGGACCTTGTTGAAGACCTCTTGCTTGAACTCCTTGGTGCCCTTGAAGATTTCCTCCATGGTCATGGACGCGGCGAGGACACGTGTCTCGCCCTCGATGACGCCCCCGACGAGGTCGGTGACGTGGTTGGATGTGGTGGATTGGGAGGACATGAGCTTGGCGTACTTGAGGATGCTGTCGGGTTCGTCGGCGCGGGGGCCGATGGTGAAGACGGCGGGGAGGATGAAGGGAAGCTTCTCGGCGCTCATGGCTTGGACCTCGAAGGTGTAGTTCACGGGAGAGAGGTCGATTCGGGTGCATCTTTGACCAGGAAACACCCACGACTTCTTAGTCAGCTTCATGTCCTTGATCCATCCTCCCGTTATCACAAGGTATTCCGATGCTTCTGCTACTTCATACATCATCACCATGTTTGATTATTCCTGCTTTGCACACTAATTAAACTATAATGAGATTTGTGATTCAACACACTCCTATTTATAGAGGGATGGGCAAATCCCAAGAAAGAAAGGAAGGTGTAAGGAAATTTCAAATCATGGTAATCTTCGAATCGTGTTTTTCGGCGTGAATCAATAATCACTATCTCTAGGTTTCTTATCACACCACTAATTCCTCTATATTATGAGTTATTTTCATAATATTATTTAGCTTATTATAGATTTGATTTACGATCCATAATTATTAGGATTTAATTTACGATATCTTTTTTATGTCTTTCACATACTATAAATATGCGGGGAATATTTTATTAGAATTAGGAGAGAAGAAATAAAATACTCCATATTTTATCACTCTTTCATAAGAAAATTTATTAATTTTCTATTATATTAATATAGAAGTCTATTAAAGTATGGAGTACTACGAAAGAATTAATGCCAAAAATCGACATATATGTGTACGTTCAAGGATGCAGAAAAGCTTATTGATGTTAGTTGGACTGAACTGGGTATTGGTTATTGAAGTTTGGGCTTTAGGTAGTTGGGCCTTAAAGAGAATGGGCCATAATCATCACATCTAATTATCTCTCTATGGCACTAAATTCCTTTACTACAACTCGTCACATTCTTTTCTTTTCATTTTTTACTAACCATTAACTTAATTAATTATTCTTTGTATTATATATCATTCTCAATATACTTTGATATATAATAGAGAATTCTAATGTGAAGATGTTTAAACTAAGACATAAAATCAAAAAGACCTGAACAAAAATTTTGGACCAATATGTATTATAGCTTGCATGAGTTTTGTAGCATAATCATTTACATCTTCACATAGATCTGCAAATGAGTTTTGTTCTAAGTCAAAATTAATACATTTCCCTCCCTTCCATATAACACACGACATTTTTCAAATTGGCTTAAAAAAAGAAATAAATATCGCAAATATGATATAATTGTTTGTCCAACATATTAACAACTTACTTAAATTACTAACCCGAGCTTCTTAGATCTCGTAATCAAAAGCAACGTCTCAAAATAATTGTAATAAAAGGAGCAGCATATAATGAAGAAAATAAATATTTAATATTAAAACTTTCCACACCGATAAACAGTGGGAAAATAATGATTAGAAAAAAAATACTAAAAAGAATAATCGATCAAAACAAAATTGTTAAAAGGAAGAAAAAGAAAAAGGACCTACCAAAGAAAAAGAAAAAAAAAGTAGTTGTAGTGGTGGTGGGTAGTTAGGTTTAAGTATATTGGGATGGGCCCATAGCCCATTAGATAAACCAATCGACAGAACGTTGTTTGTCTCAAATAGGGCTGATGGATTCCAATAATTGGTGTAAAGTCTCTTGGGCCAATTACTTTCTGTGGGCCCAATTCATTATTTGAATCTCATTCCCAATAATTATATTCGAATTCGCAAATATCTACAAATATATGACACCTTATCTAATGTAAAAGGGTTGCTTGTGATTTATGATTTGTGATTTGTGATTTGTGATTGGTGAACGTGTGGCTTAATGCAGGCGTATATTTGAATTTAAAGGGTGTATGGATTGGGTTACGACCGGATATTATTAACTAAGATATTCGATCTTATAAAGCTAGTTGGAAAAACTCGATTAAAAGTTTTAAATTCGTCATAAATTTTAAGAAATATAAAGAAAAATGGATGAAAAAAATAATGGACTGTGGTTATATTTTTTTTATATTAGTTTTATAGTGAAATATGAGTAAAATAAGTAAATGAAAGGTGGACTTACTTACAATTTATGAAAAATTTAATTGAAACTCTCAATAACAGACTAATCGAAATGATATGAGTCTCATAAAAGCGGAAAAATAGAGTAGTTTATATCGTAAAGTCCGTCAAATTCTATTATTAGTGTTTCATCTTTTTGAGTCTTTTGACTTCCCGCCAGTCTCAAAACGACTTTGGTTTAACTGCCTCTTTTGTCATGGATCCTTTGTTGAATAATTTAGATTATTAACAAAGCATATATGATTGTTTTTTTTATGTTGGTATAACAACCTTTTTTTAGTGTTACTAAAACTAATCACGAATTTCACAGTATAAATATATTAAAATTAATAACAAAACCCCTTGATATTTTTAGTTAAAATTCTTCATGAACCTACAGAATCCACATGTTATTTATCTATATTTGCAAAAGATAATGTCACACGAATTAATAATAATTGGTCATAACTTCAAATCATCTTATGCTAAATATGCGAGGCAATCTTTTGAAAAAATTGAAGTATGAGTGTATGACCCTATATTATTAAAATTTTGTACGAAATCACGCTATCAAGCGAACTATGCGTCACTACAATAAAAAAATGTTAAAAGAGCATTTTTTAATGCAATTAAAGACGCAAATTTGTGTTTCTAAATATGTCGAAAACGAGTCAAAAAGTGTCTTTATTGTTGGTGCCCCAACTAAAATTAGAGAACGCAAACGGAAGCGTCCTAAAAATGCAAAAAGATTAAGTTAATTCGTCCTTAATTTAGGAACACTTTCTTTTGCATCATAAATTGTTGTTATTTTTTAAAAATTTCCAACGCAAGTAATTGCGTTTCAATTTTTATGTCCTTAAAAGACAAGTTTTTTGTTATGTATGATTTTAGTTAACAATATGAGAAATTAAATGTAAAATTAGTTAGGACACTTTTTAATGCTATTAGGGACTCTAATTTGTATGTCTAATTATACCATTAATGCTTCATAAATCGTCCTTATTGTTAGTGTCCCATTTAAAATTAGGGGATACAAATAGAAACATCCTAAAACTTTCTTTTGTGACCTAATTTATGATTATTTTTAAAAAAATTCAAACGCTAATGATTGCGTCTCAATTTTTGTATGCTTAAAAGATAAGTTTTTTGCGGTGAGTACGCAAAATTCGTTATTACATAATAGTAACTCGCAAGTAGTAGTATTAAATTAGCATGTTATGATTAGGATGCTGAAGTATTAAAATCCCCACATCAGTATTGAACCCTAGACTTATTTGTACAGAAGTTTGGTACACGGCCACGATTAATTAGTTGAATGGTTAAACATTTCACGTGTCTTTATGATCGTTCCAGACATTAATTAATTTAAGGTTAGAACTTAGTGAATGTTGATTTGGTCCACTTAAAACACATTCCCATTTTTATGAATTTTTTCCAATTAGCAGTGTCGGCCACCCATATTATTAGCTTTCAATATTATATCATTACCATTTAACATGTGATAACGCATTTAATCTCGTCTTAATTATTTATTTAAAATAAATTATTAGATTCAATACACTAAAAAAAACTTGTTTCTTAAGAAAAAAAATTGAGATGTAATTTTGTTGTATTGGAAATTTTTTAAAAATAACAATAATTTACGATGCAAAAGAAAGCGTTACTAAACGAAAGATAAATTAAGTTAATCTTTAAATTTTTGTAGGACATTTCCATTTGCATCATTTAATTTTAGTTGAAGCACCAACAATAAAGACGTTTTTTAAAGTATTGATGTTATATTTAGAAACACAAATTAACATCTTTAATTATATTAAAAAAGGATATATTCATATCATTACACTAAATATTTGTAAAACAGAAAACAAATCTCCACCCTTGGATCTATTAATCTAATGACTATGATCAAAACTAATGACGTACATTATTGTATCGTTTTCGTACATTAAAGGGTAAAAATGGTAAAGCACAATTGTACATGACTTCACTACATGATGTAGTTATATTTGTACATCATGCTCTATTAATACATGATGTTAATGTATGAAAATGGTATTTTAATGTACGAGTCTCACACATTAATGTGCGTAGGTGACTGAATAATGTACACATTATCACGGTTATATCGTACATTACTGTCTGACTCATGCTTTTGTGGATGGAAGCTCTACTATATAGCATCTATAAATTCACAAAAGCATGAGTCGGAAAGTATTGTACGATATACCCATGATAATGTCCGATACTGTACATTATCATGAGTATATCGTACATTACTGTTCGACTCATGCTTTGGTGAATGGAAGCTATACTATATAGCATCTACAAATTCACAAAAGCATGAGTCAGACAGTAATGTATGATACACCCATGATAATTTGTACATTAACATAGGCATATCGTACATCACTTATCCATTAATGTAGCATCGTATTAATTTCCTTAGGGCCGAAAGTTAACATCATTCACCAAGGGTTTAGTAGTCTATGGGGCTAGGGTGTAGTACCATCGTATTAACATAACGTTCACTAACCGGAGGAAGCTAGATCCAGTCCCTTAGGGTTAACTTATCCATATGGCTAGGGTATAGTATCCACACGATTACTCTAGTGAACGTTGTGTTACTGAGTCGATACTACACCCTAGCCTCATGGATTGCTAAATCCTTAGGAAATGGATATAACTTTTGCCATTCATTCAATAAATTATAATCTACATTACGTAGAAGGGACATATACATTAAAACACATAAATGCTACATTAATGACAAATTAATGTCTATATTAAGTTAATGTATACATTAAGTTAATATACTAATCCATATACATGATGTAACAGTAATATACCCAAATTGCCATTTAATGTACGAAAATGATATAATAATGTACGACGATGTTTTTAATCATAGCCATTAGATTAACAGATCCAATGACTAATATTAGTGTTATGTTTAAAAAATTGTCATTTTTTGTTGTAGTGATATCTCAATCTTGTAGCTTGATAGCTACTAGTTTTCATCTACTTTCTAAGGGTGGAGACATACTATTTACGTACAAATCCTAATATATTCCATTCCGCAGCTTAATAAAAAAAAGTAATCGCTCTTACAGAGTAAATATTTATATAATTTTAACGTTGAAGAAAGAGCCTTACAATTTGAAAGCTTATTGGGCCCTGAAACCAACACGAAAAGTTTATAAGCCCCATTTAATAATATATAGGAGTACTCATTAGGGAAGGTTTTTTTACCCTAAAAAGTGGACGAATATAGGGTACAAAATTCTGCGTTCAGCGACTACCTTTTTTTTTTTTTACTTCCGAAAGAGGGTAAGACACTATAAATTCGCACCTCTTTAAAAGACGCATAACTACTGCGTTCAGCGACTACCTTTTTTTTTTTTACTTCCGAAAGAGGGTAAGACACTATAAATTCGCACCTCTTTAAAAGACGCATAACTACGTATCTTTTGAAAACATAAATGTTAGAATTGTGCAAGTATGAATCCCATTGAGGCCGAAATTTATTTTATTTGTAAGTATTTTATAAGAAAAATCACTTTAGCTTAAGCATTGAGGCCAAATGCAATTATATAATTGATTGGATTTAAGCATGGCAATATATTCGGCTACACTCTACTCAATTACACATCCAAGGCTCCAGATATTAATAGTCTAAACTTTAAATCACAAATATGTCAAACATACCATACACACACCTTGCCAAATAAGGAGACACTATTAGAGGAGCATATTATGTAATTGATAGGGAGCATATTTCCTAGAATTAGGATGATTCTATACCATAAATGTCGTGTATCAACTCCTATATTAAGGGGGAGAAATCATTCTAATGAAATAGAACACTACACATTGTCTCCTATTTATACGATCAGCATGGTATCACGAGCAGGTTCGGGCTAAGAAAAATTTCATCACCGCCCATAATATACCTTTCCTAACCTTTTTTTTCGATTCTGCAACACAGCAAAACAACATGTCAGAATCGTCTAATACAACCAACAACCCAAAAAACACTGAAACCCACCCAAACCCATCACCCTTCCCCGCAGAACTCGCCGCGCAATTCGCGAAGTTCATGCGGCAGAGCATGAGTTCGGTTCCCATCGTTGGGTGAAATCTCGGTCAAAACCAAACTGGAAGGGGACAACTACCCCCTTTGGGCCAATCTCATGGACAGGGCAATTGGGGGGAAGGGACTGACGTCTCACATTGATGGAGTTTCTGTCCCTCCGCCCCGAACCGACCCTACCTACCAACAGTGGCAGCAACGAGACCATTGCGTCTTCAGTTGGATTATCAACAATATGGTGGCGGATCTTGTGAACGAGGTTTCACAATACGCCACTGCCAAGGAACTCTGGGACGGGCTGGCCATCACCTACGGCAGCGGCGCAGATCCCGTTCAAGTGTACGACCTGCATCGACGGACGAACACCATTAAACAAGATGAAATGTCGCTCGAAAGCCTCTGGAATAAACTCCAAAATTTGTGGATATCGATCGATCGCCTGGAAACAAAACCAATGACAAAGGAACGATTACGGCTTTACCAATTTGTCACCGCACTAGATGACAAGTATGAATCTGTAAAAAAGGAACTCATCAGGCTTGACCCGTTACCATCGGCACGCGAAGCCTACGCACGCGTCCGACGGGAATCGGTCAACAACCAAATCCAGGGTATTGGCACATCACAGAATCCAGCCGGTCTCGCCTCTGGACTCGCGGCCACCGATCGAAGCCGCTCAAACGTTGGACAGCAAGCGGCGCAACGACCATGGCAGAAACGACCGGAAGAAGACCGAAGCCGCCTCACTTGTATCCATTGCGGCGGTAAGAAGCACACCAAAGATGGTTTCTTCTTACTAATCGGATTTCCCGATTGGTGGGATGAGATGAAATGGAATAGAGCAACACGGGCAGCGAATCGAGGAGGACGGGTCGCCACCGTGGTCAGCCACCTGGCCACCGACGCCGGCGGATCGACGGGCAGCACCGACACGACGCACGATAGCACAGGAACAGAGCAGCGGGGCAGTGAGAATGGAGTGTGTTCGGCGGCTAGGGCATTATCAGGTACACTTTGGGGATTAAATCCCCCATCTATGAGAAAATGTCAATTGCCCTCACAATGTTTGGAAAATTTCACCGAAACCCCCACAAAACAAATAACTCCAACAAGTTCCCCACACAAACCCATATATTGCACCAGTTACCCCGCTCCACAAATATATCACAAAACCCACCCCCACAAACACATATATCACACATACCACCCCCAGCCCCAACTTATTGCCAAATAACCCCTCAGCTTTCACAAAATCCGAAAATACATGCTCCAGCTGCAAAGATTGCGAGAATACTCTACAAAGAATCCAAAACCTTGAATTTACATCGAATATCCGCTGCAATAATTCGTACCAGGACCTAGCAAATTCCTCCGTCACCACTTGCATGAACAAAGACAACAATTGGATTTTTACAGACACGATGCCTTTTGAGGCGTCTGATTTTACTAGCATATCTGCCTCTCAAAAAAGTTTTGCTCGCACAGCAAATGGGCATACAATACCTGTTGCAGGAACCGACACTATCACATTGTCACCCACATTGCGACTTTCGAATTGTCTCTATGTCCCTTCTCTGGCTAATAAACTGGTCTCGGTCAGTCATGTTACCAGAGAACTTCATTGTAATCTACTAATGCAGCCCAATTTCTGTGAATTATAGGATATCAAGACGAGGACGATGATTGGGCGTGGCACTGAACGACGAGGGCTTTATTATGTAGACAGGATGGCCCAACACGGTACTGCGATGCTGACTCAAGGACCGACTTCGTCACAAGCCTGGATTTGGCATCACCGGTTAGGACACCCGTCTATAGGATATTTACGTTTACTGTTTCCTAAACTTACTAGCAACCTTCCCTATTTGAATTGTGAGACTTGTTTTTTGGCCAAGAGCCACAGACACACGTTTAAATTTAGTAATACCCGTGAGAAAATTCCTTTTTCCATTGTTCACTCCGACGTTTGGGGTCCCACCCCTGTGGTGGGAGGTCTAGGATTTAAATATTTTGTTCTCTTTATTGATGATTGCACGCGCATGACTTGGGTTTATTTTCTGAAGTCTAAATCCGAGGTCTTTGAAAAATTTTGCCTGTTTTATACTCTAGTGCAAAATCAATATGGAAAAACAATTAAAATCCTTAGGTCGGACAATGGGGGAGAATTCGTTAATGCCAATATGCAAAAATATTTTTCTGACAGGGGAATTATACATCAAACAACTTGTCCACACACTCCAGAATAAAATGGGGTAGCTGAACGTAAGAATAGGACTCTCCTCGAAATGACTAGAGCACTTTTGACTGAGTCTAGGGTCCCAAAATTTTTTGGGCCCGAAGCTTTAGCCACCTCAGTCTATCTCATCATTAGATTACCTACTCGCATCCTAAACCTTGAAACACCCATCGATGTTTTGTCATCCATGCACCAAATATCACCACCACTTAACCTTGAACCTCGGGTCTTTGGCTGTATTGTTTTTGTCCATATTCCAAAACATGACCGATCCAAACTTGCTCCCCGCTCTGTTAAATGTGTTTTCTTGGGGTACGGAACAAACCAAAAAGGGTATTGCTGCTATGATCCTAAAGCCAAACACCTATATACCACGATGAACTGTGATTTCATTGAGAGTGAGTATTTCTTTACCCAACCTCGCGGTCAGGGGGAGGAGAGTGATAGTGAGAGTGATAGCACACCACTTAGAGATCCGCTCAGTTGTTCCCCACCTCAAACAGTAAATCTCCGTGACAATCCAAACTTGCCAAATACAGACTATGTGACAGAAGTTGGTCCACCAGACGAAGTGAACTGCAGTACCAATGGGCCGTCTACAGAATCTCATACACAGCCCGAGGAGTTGAGTGACATTGCTACACCATCTTCCTCGCCTGTGATTCCTATGGTAAGCGATACTGTTGATATTGATAATCTGAGACAGGAAGCTACTGCAAACAACGAACTAGTGGAAACAAGTGGAAGCGATATGGGAGGATTTACACTACCTCCACGAAGCACCAGAGGAATACCCCCAAAGAGATACTCACCGAAGTGGAAATGAAGGAAAACTCAGTATTCCATTGTCAATACTGCACAAGGTTACCTGACGGAAATGGCACATGCATTTGAGGCAGCTCTATATGAAGACGGGAAGATTTCGTGTTCATGGATAGAGGCAATGAAGCACAAACACTGGCAGGAGGCAATGAAGAAAGAGATGGATGCACTCATCCGAAATGGCACTTGGGAGGAATGCAATTTGCCAGAAGGAAAGAAACCGGTAGGATGCCGCTGGATATTCACCATCAAGAGACGAGCTGACGGATCGATCGAAAGATACAAGGCCAGACTGGTGGCAAAAGGGTATACCCAGACGTATGGAGTAGATTACGAAGAGACATTCTCTCCAGTGGTAAAAATGAACACAGTCAGAACATTGCTCGCAGTGGCTGTATGTAAAGACTGGCCCCTACACCAGTTTGATGTGACCAACGCATTCCTGCATGGAGAGCTGAAAAAAATGAAGAAGTCTACGTGGAGATGCCACCAGGATACTCAGGGGGCAGGAAGGTGTGCAAACTGAAGAAAACGTTGTACGGGCTAAAGCAGTCTCCAAGAGTTTGGTTTGGCAGATTCTCACAAGCAATGCAGAAGTATGGGTACATCCAAAGTCATTCAGATCATACTCTATTTTTAAAGAAGCGAGGAGAGAAAATGACTTGTCTGATAATTTATGTGGACGACATGATCATTTCGGGAGACGATGAAGAGGAAATCAATAATGTGCGAGCAAACTTATTTCAGGAGTTCAAGATTAAGGACCTTGGGCCCCTCAAATATTTTCTGGGAATAGAAGTGCTTCGGTCAAGGAAATGGATATTTTTACGACAGAAGAAGTATGTGCTCGATCTACTGGCAGAAATTGGATTGTTGGACTGCAAACCAGCAGACATTCCAATGATGGTGAATCATGGGTTGAAGTTTGAAGACGGCGCCAAGTTAGCAGACCGAGAAGAATATCAACGATTGGTGGGCAAACTCATTTACCTGTCTCACACAAGGCCTGACATTTCATATGCTGTTGGGGTGGTGAGCCAATTCATGCATCGTCCTCAACAAAACCACTTAGATGCGACATTGAGGATTGCACGCTATCTCAAAGGAACCACAGGATATGGAGTGCTGCTCCATAAGAGTAAAGATCTCGAGATAGATGGATACACTGATGCGGACTGGGCCAGTAATCCTATAGATCGGAAGTCCACTGGAGGATATTTCACGTTTTTAGGAGGAAATCTAGTCACTTGGAAAAGCAAGAAGCAGAAAGTTGTGGCTCTATCGAGTGCAGAGGCAGAATTCCGAGGGATCAAGAGTGGTCTAACTGAGATACTTTGGCTTAGGAGACTACTCACTGAGATTGGATTTTCGCCGACGAGGAAAAGTCAGCTTTTCTGCGACAACAAAGCAGCTATCAGCATTTCAGAGAACCCAGTCCAACATGACAGGACTAAGCATGTGGAGGTTGACCGTCACTTTATTAAGGAAAAGATCGAAGGGGGAGTCATAGAGCTTCCTTTCGTCCGATCAGGAGAACAGCTGGCAGACATTCTCACGAAGGCAGTAAATCCTAAATCCTTCAGTGAGTTTGGGCAAGTTGAGTAACGGGGATGTCGTTACTCAACTTGAGGGGAGTGTCAAACATACCATACACACACCTTACCAAATAAGGAGGCACTATTAGAGGAGAATATTATGTAATTGATAGGGAGCATATTTCCTAGAATCATGATGATTCTATATCATAAATACCGTGTATCAACTCCTATATTAAGGGGGAGAAATCATTCTAATGAAATAGAACACTACACATTATCTCCTACTTATACGATCAACAAAATAAGCGTCAATCCATTACACAAGAAACAATTAATTAACAAACATTTCGATCTACATTTTATCTTTAAAGGATCTCAATGGTGATCATTTATTCAGCGAAATTATGGATATTATTAATTTCTCTGTCTCGGTGATCGTGTCCGTTTTGTTGAAAAATCAAAAACAGTTTTCTTCAGGTGCAATATGGGTCGAATCCATTAAGTGGGGTTCTTGTTTATATTGATCGGGTCATCGGATAATAATTTCAGCGTATATTGTAAAGAAAAATTAATGTATTAATTTAAGCACGTATGTGAGAACTAAAGCTAATAATTAATTAACAGTTTAATTAGAATACATTTCATAAAACAAAATTTATATGAAATACTTAATTAATTCATGAGGTCCTACATGCATGTGTCACATGCGGTATCAAAACACAACCCAATTAAGGTAAAACTTACTAATTAGAATTAAAAATTACCTGGTCAAATAGGACTTCTATACTGATTACCAACCCACAACTCATATTAATTAGTAATTATTGATATTTGACAATTATACTAAACTTGTCTGCCATATCCAATTATGTTATTGTCTTCACTCTTCACTCATACCCATTGAAGTAAAGTCTTTGCTCGTGGAACAATAAAAAAACTACACATAAAATCAAGTGTAATCGGTTCAAATCTATAAATTTTTTGGTGGAAATTAAATCAAATCTATAGTAACTAGGAACTTGTATTTCATTTAGTTAGGACAATACGGTTACATTCACAGTCACCCTTCCTTAAAACTGAACAAATGGATCGATATCAGATCAGATTATGTAAATAAGCTAGGTAAATATTAGACAAATGTTGAAGACAGGATTTGAAGGGCCATGTTCAACTCATGTTTACATTATCATTAGGGACCCACAAATATGGAAGTAGATGCCATTTAGAGCCAAAGCCAATCACTTTAAACCACGGCCAAAGCAAAATGCTTTCCCATCATAAATTAGATCGTTGGCCTAATTGATATCGAAATCCTCCATCTTTTCACCTTTTCAATGCAGTTGGCATATCATTTCTCATGACTCTTCTACTCATTTCCTTCCCTCCTCCTATCCCTTTCTTCCTCAATAATTTTTATATAAATCAGTGCTCATTGACCATAATACGTGCAAATTATCCAGACAATACTCGTCATATTTTCAAATAATTTTTATTGGACATGTTGGCAAATTTACCTTGCTAGGCCACACATGATAAACTAATAATGGGGCATTAATGTGATTATGTTTTCCTTTTTTCATGTTTTCCACCTGCTATAAAAAGGTGGGAGACCATACAAATTTTAGGACAAATTGTCAAAAAAAACAATCATATTTGGTTAAATTCTGATCAATCACGCAACTTTAAAAAATAACTGATTATATTATAATTTTGACATTTTTTACAATTATCCATAATCTAAGATCAGAGGAAAATTTATACAGTATATGATATGGTAAACGACAAATAGTACGGGGACAAAACGTTCGACTACTTAAATGATTTCGTCTAATACGCTTAGTCCGTCATGTCTTTCATTTTTACAGTGTACGCACCACGTCAATAAATTCACACACGTACCATGCCGGAAATTTTCGCCCTGTGACAATTAAAAAACATATCAAAATTATGATATACTACGTAATCTTTTAAAGTCGTGGGATTGATCAAAATTTGAGCAAACTTAGATAATTTTTTTGGTAGTTTATCCTTAACTTTAACTATTTTTCTTATCCTTTTTTCATAATAAATTTATCACACTCTTGCAGCAATATAGTAGGAGTAAGTACTACTATTGAAATAAATTTGTTAGACGCATATGAACAAGAATAACCGTGCTGACTCGGAAATGAAACAAAGAGTAAAAGAAATAGTACTTATAACGAAAATTCTCATGAATTACCATAAATAATTTAACTTAGGTTTTATTTAAAAAGGAAAAGGGAACTTGTTATTGTGGACCTAAATTAGATGGTATTGCTAAGGAGGGAAAGAAAATGGAAATGACAATCTGTATGTACGTGGCATTTTCATAGTGGATATCGGTTGCTCTTCAATTTCTATGGGCGAAATATTCAATTTCAATAAACTGGATCCTATAATCTATTGCCACAACATAAAATCGTAATATATTTAAAGTATCAATAATTAAAAAATTGCAATTGGCCCAACCTTCACATTTCAAAGTGGGGAAAATAGGATCTTGGCCATATAAATATACCCTCTTGCTAGGGTTAGGTTAAGGTGCTCTCACTTCACATTAGTCCTTTTGGCTTTTTACCTTTATCTTCAACCTCTTCCTTGATTCCATAATTTTCCATTACAATTCAACTTCATTCATCATTAACCATACAAACAAATTCAAATTAGGGTTGTAGAGAGGAAGAATGAAGAAGAGGCAGGTGGTGATCAGAAAAGAAACGTGTCATCAAAGTTCAAGCAATCAAATTGTTCAAACCGTAAGGTATGGTGAATGCCAGAAGAACCATGCGATAGATATCGGCGGATACGCGGTGGATGGCTGCCGGGAGTTCATGGCTGGCGGTGGAGAAGGGACTGCGGCCGCCCTCAGCTGCGCTGCCTGCGGCTGCCACAGGAATTTCCACCGCCAGGAGGTCGACCGCGAAGTCCTCGGTTACAGTTCCTCCAATTCTTGATGGTAAACGTCGATCGCCATAATTTTTATTTTGAGAATTCTAGAATCAATATCATTGAGATAGCTAGATCGATCAATTGCCTTACAGGTCTGCTTTTTCCCTTTTCAAAAAATATATTCTGTGTTTCGGAAATTGGGATTGCTTTGTATTATAAACGATTGATTGTAAAATTTAAATTCGACCTATTACTCTATATAATTTGATCAAAAATCAAAGTCAAGGGCCTAATCAGAGCTTTGGACATTACGCTATAGTTTACCTTTTTTAATGTGTTTATTGTAAACCAGTAATATCCTGATGAAATTCGAAAATTGTGATTGTCTATATAACTTGTTTGTTTATTTTGGTTTTCATAACGATCATGATCTGGAGTGTTAATTAAATAAATCGGTAAAAATATTGATAAGTGTTTGCTATTTGAATGTGAAATTGATTGAAAAAACACCTTTTAGTCAATGATTTCCTATCCATTTAGAAGCTTAATCTTCTTTGTTAAGAAAGAATTTATCTTTTTTTGGTATTTGTGAATAGTTGGGTACAACACGTGACAATATGTCCAGATTATTGAATTTTTATTCTCCTTCGAGACCAGGAAAGTAGATGAAAAATTAGAAAAGCCAAACCTGACATAGTTATTTTCTCGGAAATGGTCTATTTTCAGAACATAATCAGTCAAACTAATCAACATCTCAGACAGAGGATCCAACATAGAAATTCACAAAATTTAATTGCAATTGTGATAGGGTGTTGTTGGATCGGCTGCAGCATTGGAATCATCCAGTTCAGACGTAGAATAAAATAGGGTGATTGGGTTTGTAGAATTTTGGGAGTGTGAGGAACGAAAAGACAGGATATGTAAGAATTTCAACTGTTCAACTAATATTGTCCATTTATTTAGCAAACAAATAGGAAGGCAACATTATATAATTTGATATTGTGATTAATCAACAAGATGAGGCCCACATATCCAGTCATGTTTTCTGGCCGTAATGCAGATTTGCAATTTGTTTAATCAAGTAAAGTTGACTAAAGTTAAAGTATTTAACTCCTAGTATCAATTATCCATCATCTTCTTGAATTTTTCGCTAGTGGGACTTAGGGCTTTTAGATAGATAGTTATTTAAAATTATAGTATAATTTAAACCTATTAAAGGTCCACACCACAAGATTATAAAGATAAGCTACATAAATACGATGCTCCATTTGTTTTAATGGGAGACAATAAGTGGATTCTAATCAATATATGTATTGCTTTATGATGGGGTGCGTACTAAACAAGCCCGACAGCAATGACGGCCCATCAGCCCAAAGCCCAAGGAAGAGTATGAGTTCGGCATTACCAAAGAGTTCGGCCTCAGCCTACAGCTCGGTAAAAGCCGACCAATCAAGCTCTGCGAGTTCGGCATTACCAAAGAGTTCGGCCTCAGCCTACAGCTCGGTAAAAGCCAACCAAGCTCTACTCTCAGATCGGCAACCAAAGCAGTTCGGTCTCAGTTTTCGACCGAACAAGGAGTTAGTGGACCCATGCAGGATTTCCACAACTTCCAACACACCCACTACCACGTGGCGTCAACTCAGGCCACGATCTTAGGCCATGACCTACACGACCTCCACGACCTAGAGTGATGATGTAAGCCACGATCTTAGTTCAATATATAAATAGAACTTAGATCTGGTAGAAAGGGGTTAGAAGCTCTCTAGAGATAAAATAGCAAATAGCAAGTTTGTATTTGTAAGCTGTAGAAAACAGATCAAGCAATACAAACCTGCCCCCATTTCTCCCCGTGGACGTAGATTTACTTCAGTAAATCGAACCACGTAAAATTCTCTGTGTCGTAGTTCACATTCTCTACCAGCAATTACTAACATCAACAATTCGCGGACTCATCACTGGCGCCGTCTGTGGGAAACAGAGAACCAAATTTGTGATAAAGCGAATTTTTGACCATTTTTTCAACCCAAAAAATGCATACCAGATCGCAGAGTACCCGTATTCCTGCCCGTGAGAACCAGGAGGAAGCCAATCCACCCCATAGGTCTGGAAAACAGCCTAGGGATAAATCCACCACCAGTTCTCATGGCGGAGGAACAAGCCGCTCCAAAAGCCGTCACACCGAGTCTTCCCAGCAGCCCGATTTGAACGAGGCTGTCAAGCTGTTTCTGGCTGAAAAGCAGGAGGAATTCTTAACCTTCCTGCAGAGAAGCCAAAAGCAGCCGGAGGCGAAAACGGCGGATTCTCCCTCTCCCTCCATACGAGACAGTCACTACCGCAGTAGTGTCATGCCTTCCAGAAGAAAGAATCCTCGGTACCGGAATCACAGGAGAACTCCATCTCCTCCATACCGAAGAAATGTCGGGTTCGCCATGTACGGAGCATTGAGGACTCCGTTCTCGGACGATATTGCCCGAACTTCCCTACCACAGAACTACCGAACTCCGTCGATAACCTATGACGGACTCGTGGATCCTCATGATTTCTTGGGACGCTATCAATATAACATGGCGAACCAGGGTCTCAACGAGGTCCACATGTGCAAGCTGTTTCCCGAACTGCTTATCGGGAACGCAAGAAGGTGGTTCGATAGCCTCCCCCAAGGCAGCATTAGATCCTACCGAGATCTAATGGATGCTTTCCACAGGAGGTTCTTTCAGAAAGCGGAAGCCCGGATTACTTCGGCTCAGCTGCTTTCTATACGTCAAGGTCGCGACGAAAAGATCCGCGACTTCCTGACGAGATTCCATAAGGAATGCCTACAAGTAGATAATCTCAATGATCTACTTGTCATTTCGGCATTCCAAAATGGAATCCTGCCCGGAGCTCTCTACAGAAAGCTCGTGGAATGCAGTCCGCAAACAGCTCAAGAGATGTGGGACATTGCGGACAAGTTTTCTCGTGCCGATGAGGCAGACCGTCGAAAACGGTCTTCAGACAGCTCATCTAGAGAAGACAAAAAGAAGCCCGATCATAGCGATCAGAGGCTTCCTCGCCGAACACCTTCCCCACCAAAGGAGAGATAGCGGTCATCCGAGGTGATCGAAAAAAGAGCAAGTGTGTTCGCAGATTGCGCTTAAAAGTGCCGAGCAATCAGTTCGGCACCATCAAGCATAGCAATCACAGCAGCCGGAGTCAGAGGCAGGCGGAATGACCGAAGTCACACCGGAGCCGAACTCGATGGTGTACGGCACTGAAGCCGTGATTCCGGTTTAGATTGGCATACCCAGTCCCCGAGCTCAATTTCTCCTCAGAAATGAATGGTGACGGACTGAGAGCCGAACTAGATCTTGCCGAAGAAAGAAGAGAATTGGCCTGCATAAAAGCAGCCAAGTACAAGGAGCAAGTAGCCCGGTATTACAGCCAAAGGGTGAAGAAGCTGCAATTTCAAGTGGGAGATCTCGTCTTGAGAAACAACGAAGTAAGCCGAGCAGAAAAGCTGGGCGAACTCGAACCCACATGGGAAGGTCCATATCGGGTGTCAGAAGTCCTCGGCAAAGGGTCTTACAAATTGACTCACGTGTCAAGAGCACAAGTACCCCGAACATGGTACGTTTCCAACCTCAAAAAGCTCCATTTGTAAGAGACAGTCCGGTCAATGTGCTTTCTTTGGTTTGCTTGGTCTTTATTTGCCTATATGCGTTTTGTCTGTCTATGTGCGTGTCGTCTCTTACAAATGTTACTGAGGTATCTTGTTCTTCGAAGGCTGATCCCCTTCTTAGAACATAAACAAGCCAAAGATTGTGTGTCAAAGCTTCTAAAGAGGATACAAGACCACAATTCAGCTTAAACAAGCAGTTCGTCCGAAACGAGCTGCAACAAGCCAACGATCGTGCGTCAAAGCTTCTAAAGAGGATACAAGACCACAATTCAGCTTAAACAAGCAGTTCGTCCGAAACGAGCTGCAACAAGCCAACGATTGTGCGTCAAAGCTTCTAAAGAGGATACAAGACCACAATTCAGCTTAAACAAGCAGTTCGTCCGAAACGAGTTGCAACAAGCCAAAGATTGTGTGTCAAAGCTTCTAAAGAGGATACAAGACCACAATTCTGCTTAAAAATCAAGCACTTCGTCTGAAACGAACTGCAACAAAAGTCCGATTCTCGCGATAAACTTGCCTGAATTAGGACAAGGGAAAGTCCAATCCATGCGATAAAACTCGCCGAATTAGGACGACCAAGTTCGGTCAAAGCAGTTTACCTCATAAGACCGAGGACGACCATGTCTAGTCAAAGAGGTTTACTGCATAAGACCACTTCGGTTAACTGGGAAAGTCCGATCCACGCGATAAAACTCGCCGAATTAGGACAAGGGAAAGTTCGATCCCGGCGACAAAAATCGCCAAATTAGAACACAGACCAAAGACGAGTCCGGTCAAAAGATGTTTATTTCATCCGACCAAAGACGAGTCCGGTCAAAGATGTTTATTTCATCAGACCAAAGACGAGTCCGGTCAAAGATGTTTATTTCATCAGACCAAAGACGAGTCCGGTCAAAGATGTTTATTTCATCAGACCAAAGACGAGTCCGGTCAAAGATGTTTATTTCATCAGACCAAAGACGAGTCCGGTCAAAGATGTTTATTTCATCAGACCAAAGACGAGTCCGGTCAAAGATGTTTATTTCATCAGACCAAAGACGAGTCCGGTCAAAGATGTTTATTTCATCAGACCAAAGACGAGTCCGGTCAAAGATGTTTATTTCATCAGACCAAAGACAAGTCCGGTCAAAGAAGTTTACTTCATAAGACCGAGGACAAGTACGATGAAATTTTTCGCTAAGCTGTAAATACAGAGTGTTAGAAGCGAAAACAAAATTTCATTTTTCAAATCTTGTTCGGCACACAACTCCGCTACCCTACGAGATGGCGTTACGCTATTACAAAGGACTATTCTACTGTCCAGGGTTGCTAAAGTTGAGCCATCTATTCACAAAATCCTCGTGAAGCTGAGTTCGGGCGTTCCAGGCAGCCGCAGAATAAGCAGGTCGACGAGATGCTCTAATCGACCTGCCACCTCTTCTCTGAGCCCGGGAAGCCCTAGCACCTCGGCGGCGAAGAGTCTCTTCACGAAGCATTTGCCGATCTTGCTCACTCATAACCACAGCTCCTCTGCGAACTTCAGTCCGTCCTCGACTTGACGTCTCCGGTTGTCCCTGAGTTCGTTGCTGACTTGGAGTAGGGTTTTGAGCAAGTGAATCAGAGGTTTGAGCTGGAGTACTAGCATCTGTTGGCGGGAAATGCCGGAGGAATCTCTCAATTGAGGGACGCCGGGCAAGAACTATGTCGTACCGAGAGGCCCAGCGCCGCAATGATGTCACGACTTGTTGGCAAGCCGAGCTCTCCAGCGCATTGTTCCTCCGGAGTACATTATATTCCTCCCACAGTTCGTCAGCTCGACTCTGAACATCTGATATGGTCATTCCCCCGCGCACACGGATGTAATCCTCGTACGCAGTCCTCTCAGCAATGGTCGTATTCAGCTCGGCCTCCAGATCATTCTTATCGGACTCTAAGTCCTTATTATCGGCATCCAGCTTCACTAAACGAGCCAGAAGCTCGTCATTCTTCGTCTGATCGGCTATAGCTCTTCTCTCAGCTTCGTCCAAAGCCGAAGAGTACAGCCGTTTCCAGTGAAGTATCTCCATCTCCTTGGGTACAAAGCAGCTATATTAGTTCGGCAGCTGTACCGAGCAGATAGTAAAATACAACAGGAATAAAGGCGAGTACGAAAAGCTATACGAAGACAAGTGTAGAGAATTTTTCATTCACAAGGAAAATTTTTTTTACACTAGGGCTTCAAGGCCATTTTACAAGGAAGAAACTAGACTAAGAGAAGGGAGACGAAATCATACTCCGCCAGCTTCGTCTCCGGCTCCTCGGTCTGGTACAACTTCTTTCTCCTGGGCTACCTCAGCCTCGGCCTCGCCTCCTGCCGGCCTCGCCTCCGCCTCCTGATCGGCCTCCTTCTCCGGATGCCCGGCCCGCTCGACTTCGGCCTCCAGCTCCAGCGGCTCGGCCTCACCCTCTCCGTTGTAAGTCGAAGCGGGTGAAACGGGTCCCACAGAGGCAAAGATAGCCTCCAGGTTCTCGTCCCGATCAGCTCGACAACTCCGGACTCGGTCTGCAGAAAGCAGGACCGAGGATGAAGCGAGCTCCTCAAGGAGCGGCAGATTCTGAAGCCGAGCTGCTATCTCTCGGCTGTACAGAGGCAGCACGACGTCGGCCCCCTGCTCGCCCTTATCGGCAATTAGCCTTACCAGACTACCGACAAAGGCCGAGAACTGGCTGCTCAAAAAGAGTTTCTCCGTGTAAACACGGAGACCCTCTCCTTGGGCAACCACGGCGGCAGCATCACTCCGTTTCGTCTGCTCTCGCTGGATGACGAGCTGGTTTTTGGCAAACTGAGCTTCATCCTGGGCCGAAATCCTAGCAGCTCTGGCTTTCTCAAAGTTTGCCTCAGCCTGCTCGGCCCGGTGACAAGCAGCCGCCAATTTCCTCTGCATCTCAGCATAGTCGTTGGACGCTTTGGAGAGTTCGACTGCGACGAGCTTGGAGAGCATATCGTTCCTCTGAAAATGGATAAGGAAAAAAGTCAACAGAGGGCACCAAAAATACAGGACAGAAGCCAAGCCAAAGAATCAAGAAGACAATTCACCTCGGCGAAGTCCGTGGGCCATAAAAATGGCTCACAGATATGCTCCGAAGGAGGCGCCAAGACCACGTCTTTCTCTGGCGCTCTCGGGGGCTTCTGGGTCTTCCCCTTCCTACTTGCCGAAATCGACTCCGGCTTCTTTGGACCCGAAGAGGTCTTTTGCCTCTTCGGATTCTTCTCGGCATCAGGCGCCGAGCTGGTAGCCTTCTCTCTCTCCGGCTCCTTGGACTCCGAAGATTTTCGGGTAGCCTTGTTCAGCATGTACACTGCCAAAAAGCAAGAAAGCAAGGTTAGTTTTCTTCGTTAAAGCAGTAGAGCATAAAGATAAAGAGAAATCCTCACCCTCGGCCTCTTCGTCCGAAGACGAGATGTCGAACACGACGTCGCCCTTGACGAGCTCAGACTCCGTGTATTGTTTCCTAACTATGGGAATCTTGTTGAGCTCGCCATCGAGCTCGTCCAACGGTTCAGGCCGAGGATGACGGATAACGGACTTCGGCCCTCTCCAGGGAAAACTAGGAGCCGCAGTCCTATTATAAAAAAAGAAGCGATTTTGCCATTTCGGCCATTTGGTTTTACAAAAGGCCCTAAAAGGCTGTAAAGGGACCAAGTAAAACCAAGATCCCTTCCTTTTAAACTGGAAAAAATTAAGGATTGCCCTCAGAGACAGATCCTTATCTAGCCTACGCAGTTCGGCAGCAAAAGCCGATAAGTGCCTCCAAGAGTTCGGAGTCACCTGACCTAAAGGGAGTTGAAAAAAATCTAGCAACTCTACAAAGGCAAGGGGAAGGGGGAAACGAAGCCCGCATTCTAAGCTGGCTTCGTAGACGGTGGCGTAACCTTCCGGCGGCGAGTCCGCCCTATAAAGGTCGTCGGGAATCGCAACCTTCCCCCCAGGAAAAGAGTATTTTTCGTGAAGGGATATCACAGTATCCTTACTCAAGATACTGTGAAAATACTCTACGGTCTTCTCCCCGGATTCTTTCCGGCTAGAAGACCCCTTACCCCCTTCACCACCGCTACCAGACTCAGACGAAGAAGAAGCAGACATGGTCCTTACTCTTTGCAAAATCTGAGGAAATTTTTGAAAGCGGAAGAAAATCTTTTTCGCAAAGGAGATAGAGTGCAGAAGAAGCAGTCGCAAAAGTGCTTCAATGATGAAGAAGGGAGGTATTTATCAGATTCGGCGAAGATTTCAAAATCGTCGCACCGTTTCGAATCCCACCTTTTCTGGATTCAACGGCCGGATTTTACTGTCGCATTTAATGCAGCCACATGCAAGGCACGTCCCCTGACGTCAGCCTCCCCCGTACCTTTATCCAGAATGCCGAAGTGACTCGCTTCGCCGAAGTGATTCACTTCGTCTTTCGGGGGGGGGTAGTGATGGGGTGCGTACTAAACAAGCCCGACAGCAATGACGGCCCATCAGCCCAAAGCCCAAGGAAGAGTATGAGTTCGGCATTACCAAAGAGTTCGGCCTCAGCCTACAGCTCGGTAAAAGCCGACCAATCAAGCTCTGCGAGTTCGGCATTACCAAAGAGTTCGGCCTCAGCCTACAGCTCGGTAAAAGCCAACCAAGCTCTACTCTCAGATCGGCAACCAAAGCAGTTCGGTCTCAGTTTTCGACCGAACAAGGAGTTAGTGGACCCATGCAGGATTTCCACAACTTCCAACACACCCACTACCACGTGGCGTCAACTCAGGCCACGATCTTAGGCCATGACCTACACGACCTCCACGACCTAGAGTGATGATGTAAGCCACGATCTTAGTTCAATATATAAATAGAACTTAGATCTGGTAGAAAGGGGTTAGAAGCTCTCTAGAGATAAAATAGCAAATAGCAAGTTTGTATTTGTAAGCTGTAGAAAACAGATCAAGCAATACAAACCTGCCCCCATTTCTCCCCGTGGACGTAGATTTACTTCAGTAAATCGAACCACGTAAAATTCTCTGTGTCGTAGTTCACATTCTCTACCAGCAATTACTAACATCAACAATTCGCGGACTCATCACTTTATCACATAAAAATAGTGAAATTGATTGTTTGTTGGGAACCCTTCATACTGTTCAATTTCCCTTCCGAAGCCTGTGATTAGTAATTACTGATTAATCATTTGCTTAATTAGTAGTATATATATGTCACAGGTAGATCTACATTCTACCGTATAACTGTACAAGTGTGAGAGGGTTAAATTTTAGGTGATATGTAAAATAGGGTTAAATTTGTGATATCTTTTATTCTTTCATTTTCTGCAACATCAAGAAAATATTTTACTTATGTAACCGAATAATTCACTTATTATTGCAAACAAGTCATAAAGACGAGCTAATATGGATCGTAAATATTACTCCCTCCGTTCCATAATAGTAGAGTCATTTTGCCATTTTGGTACATTCCATAGTAGTAGAGTCATTTCCCTTTTCAGTGAAAAAGTCAACACATTTCTTCTCTCTTACTTTACTTTCTCTTACTTTATTATCTCTACATTTTTTCCTTTCCTACTTTATTCTTATTTTACTTAATTCACTTAACACAATTTTTTTTAATCTCCGTGCCGAAAATAAATGTGTTCACTACTATGTTAGGAGGGAGTAGTACTTTTCTTAGTATTAGTCGCACTATATGCTAATCAATGACTGAATTCGAACAGTTTTCTACAAGAGGTCTTGATGAAAAACGGCATATAATTTACTATTCATTTATAAAATAGGAGTATTTTGTTAGGTGAAGTGTTAGTTTTGTCTCTTAGCGTTTGTCTCATGTGCTTAAAGTTTTGATAGTTATCATTAGTCTCATATAATCTATATAACCAATATATGATGCAAGTGTTAGTTCACTCAATTTTGTCTCATCGTTTCAATGTTCACTCAATTTCTCCCATAGTTAGTGTAATCTTGCAAGTTTTATATGAATCTGTTGCGTGGTAAAAAAATCTGGACAGTGAATAATGAAGCCTCGATTTTTCGCACCGTATTACTTAATATCGATGGGCAGACCTAACTGTAAGGTAAATGTTATTGACGGTAAACAAACCAGTCAAAAGAGAAAAATGAAAAAGTGTGGACTACAAATATTATGCCATTTTTGGATGTCAATGATAATTGTAATGGATTTGGCATATTGTTGTTGCATGATACTCCCTCTATCCATGAAATGTTGTCCAAATTTGACTCGCCACAGGTTTTAAGAATTGTGAAGAAAAGTGAGTTGAAAATGTTTGTGGAATGAGGGTCTCACTTTTACATATATGTGTTTTATAATAGAATGTGAGTGGAAAAAGTTAATGGAAAGTGAGGTCTATTTACCAAAAATAGTAAAAAAGCAAAGTGGACATCTTTTCACGGACGGACTAAAATGACAAAACTGGACAATATTTCACGGACGGAGGGAGTACTTGTTCCGATTCAGTATAAGTCAAAATCGATTGTACATTCTAAACGATGTGATAAAATTGAGTAAATGCCTTAAATGATGAGACAAAATGAGTAAATTAACATTTCTGCATATTACACATCAAATGTACATTATTATGTACTCCAGGTAATGTGTAATTTTGACAACCGTGTTATTTCGATTGCAATGTTCATGTATGATTTATCTACCTCTTATATCATATACAATTTCAAAAAAAAATTAATGTAAAATAGTTGCAAATTTCATGCTTTTTTTCTGCCAGTTTTGAAGTTCTTTCAAAATTTGGCATGTTTCATAACTTTAAAATTAATCAGAGTTGCAATTGGTCACTTTATTATCCATTTAATTTGAATATTCGGACAACCCTCAGTTTTTGTTGCAATAATTGTACTACATTTATAAAGCCGCTGGCCCTTTCAACAACTCAAAGTTAATTAGATACCAAAATTGTCGGATGTTTAGTTCTTTCAAATGGTGGTGGTCACATTTCTATTTGTTTTTTTAAGGAATCATATTTTTGATGTAAAATAGATGCAATGTATCCCTCAAAAGTAACAAAAATGTACGTTTATGATACATATATGCATAAATAATATAGGAAATTAATTGGATAGAGTTAATTGTGAACATCTGAAGTTAAGTGTTTAATGAGAAGTAATTTGTGATTTTTGTTAGCCAGCTTGAAGGGAGGAGCTGGCGTGACCCTGCTAAAAGGTTTCCATCTTTTTCAGACAAAAGTTTCCACGTTCAAGAACATGTGAGAACAGTATATAAAAGTGAACACATATTTTTAACACTTTTCTATCGAAATCGCACCCTACAAATATTTTCTCATGGAGTAGTATATATGTATGAGTTATGTGTTTACAAAGGAGTACGATTTATGATTTATCTAAACCAAAAAAATGTTTTTAAATCTAATCATTATTTTCATGCTGAATTCAGTTAATAAGATTAATATTCATTTATTATAGATCTTCATCATCGAAGGGCTTGAAACGAATCTCAATTCCACAATATTTAGGGTTTTTCATTTGAATAATCCCTCATATATATCAACTAAAAATTCAAATTTTGATCTCTCAAAACTTTTTTTTTTCGCCAACCTATGTGTGTGCAAGGACATCAGAGTAATAAGCAATACTAGTACTTTACTAATTACTCACTAAATTGCATTTACAAACTAGATATATAGAGGAACATGAGTACATGTGAAGAATAAAAAAAGTTGTTAAATGATAAGTATATGTGCGGACATTGTGGTAGTCATGTGCCTGCCTCGGATGCAAGCACATGCAATCCAATTATTGAATTAAAACATTTCCCCCCTATTATATGTATTCAGGATTATTTTTACCGCCGATCGTCAGTAAAACATCCTGTATACTATTTAATTAGATTAAACTTTGAGTGAGAAACGATAAAATTGTACAAAAAATGATAATCAACACTACAACAAAATGTTTTAGCAGTGATATAGATTTTGAATAATTATAACACTTGTAAATCGCATTAAATAAAATTGTCATATTTTGATTAAGAAAATTAGCTAGAGGATATATAGTGGTATTTCTTTTGAAATTTTATGGGTTATAATGATGAAAATCGTTCATTATAAATCTAAATTGGGGGAGAAAATAGTATATCCATTAATAAATTTATTATTTTAACATAATTGGCTGTAGTGAATAATATGGGCTATGCATGAATTACCCAATGAAGAATTAGAAAATCCATGAAAGAATTAGTAATCCAATAACTAGGCGATCCATATGTAAAGAAAAAGGCCTGGGATTTGGAGCCCAAATATATACTGGGCCTGGATTATCGGATTCTGTAAATTCAGTGTTGAATTTGATATGGAAGGTCCATTTATAATATGATTAAGAGCATTAGGAGTAGGGCGCCCTAAGGCGCGCCCTATACATTTTCTTTTATTTAAGTATTTAAATAACTACAAAAATTGGGAAAAAACTTCATTTCATTTATAAAAATTAATGTTCATACATTTATAAAAATTAATGTTCATATGCTTATGAGTTAGTCAAGAGTAGAGTCACATTATTAGTAATGTAATTGGATTTAAAATTAGAAAAATTCATGTTATAAAAATTACATACATTTTATAAAAATTAATTTTTATCACATTTTCATTTTAATAAATGTATAAAACAATTTAGTTTCAAGATATCTCAACTAGTGTGTGTAGCCCAATGGTTAGGATTATTGCCTTCCAAGCAATAGACCCGGGTCCGAACCCCGGCAAATGCATTTTTTAAGTAAAATGCGTGCCATCGTCCGCGCTATACGCCGCGGACGATTTATCGGGCGTGGGCTTCGGGCGCGCCCGATGGCAGGCACCTACAATGGTGCCATCGTCCGCGCCCGAGGACGGTGGACGCCATCGGGCGCCCCATTGTGGGTGCCCTAATTAATAATTTTGTATATGATTTTATTAAGTTTGAAATTTATGATAATTTGTGTGTACATCTTATCCTCTCTATATTTTAGGTTAAAGATTACGATAAATTTTGATTTTATAATTTGAATACAAATCTAATGTATTTCATTAATGCAACAAATTATGCTTCCGAGTTTATGATGCTTCCCGATGGTGCAAAAAAATAAATAACGATGCGAAAGCCCCAAAGAAAAATGAATCCAACTTCATCACGAATTTTTCAAGAAAACATTTCTGAATCATTTTTTGGTTTCGATAGATATGGCTTTCTTTTATTTTTTGTTTGCTTATTTTGTAAAATCTTGTTATTGATATTTTTAAAACAAGGAAATAATAAATACTTAAATTTAAACAGCATCGGTTAATAATCGTCTAAAGGAGTAGTTAATTATTGTGAAGAATAATCAACTTATACATATATGTAAATGCATTTCGACTATTATGAGAAATCAGTTTGGGAAACGAGAGTAAAAATATGTCCAAGTTGAACGAGTTAAATTTAAATAATGCTTGAAGGATATAATAGTATGTACTTTTTGATTTAATATACTGTGTCAAATTTGATTTTCATAATTATAAAGATTGATTTTTATTATTAACTGATTTATCTCTATCCAAAAAAAACATAAAGCATAAGTATGATATATCAATCCAAACATACAATATAATTATGATAAATAAAATTTGAGATATTATGACTTCGAAATATTATGTCAAAAATCTCCACAACAAAAATAAGAAAATAGAGGAAGGGCGAGTCACCGAAATTGATCTAAGAGCATCTACAGTGAAGCGTCCTAAAGCCCGCCTTATGCACCACCACGTCAGCATTTTATCTTCATGTCCTTCCACCTGCAATGGGGCGCCCTAAGCATTTTCTTCTATTTGAATATTTAAATAACTACAAAAATTGGGAAAAACCTTCATTTCATTTATAAAATTAATGCATTACAATACGAATTAAAAAAAATACGTAAACTCAGCGACGGCGGTTACGGGCCCACACTTCTTCAATCATGTCTTTCATGAGCTGCGCATGGTCGTGTTGGTCGCGCATTGAGGCCTGTCTAAATAGAACCTCATTGAAAACCGTCGGTAATCCTTGAGCGGGGGCGGGGTCGCCGTGTTGGATGAGAGAAATGAGAGATGCGAGAAATGTTCGTATGAAAAATAGAATAACAATCGAGGTTTAAATAGACAAATTTCGAAAAAAACAAAAACAAAAGCGCGTTGCATCGTCTGCGCCATCGTCCGCATCGTCCACAGTGGGCGGGCGATGTCGCGGACGATGGCCTTTCGTCCGCGGACTAAGCTTAGGGAACGGACGACGCATCGTCCGTCGTCCGCGCACCCACAGTGGCAGACGATGGCGTGCCCGAGGCATTGTGGATGCCCTAATCACCCTTCTCCAATTTAATATTTACGAAAAGATATAGTTGTATCGGCAAATAAAAGGTTGCGTTTAATAGCGTATAGATGCATCTTGTGATCAGGACAACAAACACGAGAGATGTCTGTTCAACCTACTCAACCTCCTCTTTATTCATAGCAATAAAATCAAATTATTTTATGGCAGCAACATTATAGTACTAATTTATATGGTAATACGACTGATACTATAAATAAAAATATCCATATTTTCAACCTTCCTTAATGAAGAACATTAAATTGCCATTTATATATTAGTACATTTGGCATCCCAATAGTCAAAATTTTCCTCTTTTTTGTAACAGCCGCCTCAAATTCAAGCAAGCGCCATGGAAATTAACAAAGATTTACAGCTTACAAGGTCATTTTTCTTCAAATTTTAATACTCCTATATATGTATGCATGTTTATACTACTATATAGTACTACTTGTAAGACTTTCAAGAAATATTTTTTTAATTTGTATGGAATTATTTACATTTTCAATTGCCTTTTCTTGCTTCAGATGAGTGAAGATTACTCAACCTTTAACATAACATCCTTAAAATAGTCGAATTTGGAGTAGTTGTAGGAAATTAGATCCAGTTCTGGAAGATGTATTTGTCTCAGGAGAAAAGCATTTTGCCATCAAGGCTTCTTGCTTGCTTAATAGCATTTGCAATATTTCTCTTGTTTTCTTCTTCATTATCTCTCATACAGTTTGATCCCAATTCATTCATTCCAATATCAGTTTTTCACTTAATTTTGGACAACAACACATCTCTTAGCCCAACTCCAAATGCCAAAACTAATCTATTAGCATTAGCAACTCCCTCTGCCAAAGCCCCTACTTCCCTTATAGACGAATCAACGACGAAACGATGTGATAAAGGCAATGCTCTTCTTAAAGTGTACATGTATGATCTCCCACCCGAGTTTCACTTCGGGTTGTTGGGTTGGAAGGGGGTGAATGCAAGCCAAACATGGCCTAATTTGCGCGAGGCGAAGAGATTACCATCCTACCCCGGTGGGCTAAACTTGCAACATAGTGTTGAATATTGGCTTACTCTTGATCTTCTAGCATCAAATGTTGGAAATGTTGCTAGGCAATGTAGTGCATACAGGGTGCAGAACGCGAGCGATGCAGATGTGATTTTCGTGCCTTTTTTCTCATCCTTGAGTTACAACCGAGGCTCCAAGCAGAGGCGTGGTAGGCAGAATGATATGATGCTGCAGGGGAAATTGGTTGAGTTTTTGCAAGGTAGGGAGGAGTGGAAGGTGAGTGGTGGGAGGGATCATTTGGTTGTGGCCCACCACCCTAATAGCATGATGTTTGCGCGTAAAAAGCTTGGCACGAGCATGTTTGTGCTGTCGGATTTTGGGAGATATGATGTGAAGATAGCTAACATTGATAAGGATGTCATTGCTCCTTACAAGCACATGGTGAGGAGTGTTCCTCCTGTTTCCTCTGCTTCCTTCGTTCAACGCCCGACTCTGGTGTATTTTCAAGGGGCTATTTATAGGAAAGATGTGAGTTTATTATGCACACATTTATGATTTTGAAACCTTTAGCGTAGAACTTATGATTGTTGGTGGATGTATTATGTATAGGGTGGAGTGATTCGTCGAGAGCTCTACTATCTTCTGAAAGACGAGAGAGACGTGCATTTTGCATTCGGAAGTGTGGGGAGAAATGGAGTGAGTAATGCAGGGAAAGGGATGGCCTCATCCAAATTCTGCTTGAATATTGCTGGTGACACGCCTTCGTCTAATCGTCTCTTTGATGCCATTGCTAGCCACTGCGTTCCGGTGATAATCAGCGATGAGATTGAGCTTCCCTTTGAGGATGTGCTCGACTACTCAGAGTTCTGCGTGTTTGTGCCAGCAGCGGATGCTGTGAAGAAGGGCTACCTTCTGAATTTGCTCAGAGGCATTAAAGAAAAGGAATGGACTAAAATGTGGGGAAAATTGAAGGAAAAAAGCCTTCACTATGAATACCAGTACCCGTCTCAGCCAAACGATGCTGTGGACATGATATGGAAGACAGTCGCACGCAAGAAGATGCCAACGCGGTTGAAGGATCACCGGAGAAACAGATACAGCAGATCGCGGTCTCAGTGAGTAGGCGACTGGCTTGTTAGGCAGTGAGTTCTTTAGTATATACAGTCAATTTTGATATGTTATCATAATGCTTATTTCAAATATATTTTGGTGGAAGTTAAATACTTGAAATCTAAAACTGAGTAGTGATTATAGGATTTACATGTTAACTAGATTCATAAACAAAACATTGAAAGCTAAAGTGTTAAGAGTCTAAACTATACTTTGCTTGCTCCTTCTAGCCTAATTGATGTAACACAAACAAAACAATCAAAACAAAAACAAACCTATATTTAAAAATCTTCCAGATGGATCAGCATTTGTTGTGAATGGGGTCTGGTCCACGGCGAACGTGTCTCTTTTGAAACTCGTTAGGATCAAACACGGTTGAAGGGGAAGGCGCGATATCCAGTTGCGCACTACTCCTGTCTAGCAAGGCATCATCACCATTCAGAATCCTCCTTCTTAGAGCAAGATCTTTGCTTCTCAGCCCCGCGACAGTCTCCAGCCCGATTGACAGAAACGCAACGCAAAAGAGTGCAACGACGAGCACTCTGTAGATTAAGCAGCCCATTTCTTACAGTATGAGGCTGATGTGGGAATTGTTGCTGTTGAGACAAATTGTTACTGTTAGAAATTGTGATGCCTAGTGTGGTACTATGCTTCATTTGTGCTATTATTATATGTGATGTGAGATTAAATAAAGTAATAAAGCAGAAAAAAGGGGGCCAAGACATGAAGAGAAGAAGTTGGATTCACCTCAATCATAAGCATTGGATAGAAGCAAATATAAGGATGTTTTAGAAGACTCTGACATGTTTGAATAAAAGTTGGTTGGAATGAAGCCAAGAATCTCTTGATTTGTTTGTTACATTTCCTTTCTCTTTGGACCAATGTTCAATCAATCCCTTTTCTGTCTGTATCAATTTTCCATGTCATCTTATTTTGCTCTCTATTTCCACTTTGGATATACTGGATTTTTTGTGTATTACTCATTCATCATTCACTAAGACAGAATTGAGACGAGCCATCTAAAGCAAAGATTTGTACAGTTAGAAGAAAGAGGAGAATAAAGTGGGAAAATTGGTTGTGGTTAACTAAAAATACCAAGTGCATTTTGCTTTATTTGATTTTGCACTTTAAAATTATAAGCTCTTCTCTCTATGCATCAAAAATGACAGTCTTGGTTTCTTGAGCTTATTGAGTATCTCTTTATGCTTTTCTTTACTTAGCTTGTTTCAATTTAAACCCTTCATTTCAAATTTCATATACCTCAATACTTCCTAATTCAAATTTCTAGTTCATCAAATATTCTGAAGTAACCAAATTGATGATAATTTATGGCCTAAGCCGTGTTTGACTAAAATATTATTGAGTATTCCATCTGGAAAAAAATATAAAAACAAAAGGGTGAGAAAAATATAAATCTTAAATAAAACGTAATGAGAATTACTGAATTAGGAGCACGAGCCCAAGATAAACTCGGGTACTTTTGAGAATTACGGTCTTATATTGACCCAAATTGCAATAATTCTTGGATAATTCGGATCTCACATTTCCAATCCGTAAACATATGGTATAATCACGTTAGTTGGATTTTTATACTATTTCTGCATATATTTTACCTTTTAGCTTTTTTTAAAAAAAATTTGGTGGCAAAATTGTTAATCGACTATGTATCCTAATGTGCACCATTTAGAGGATACATGAAACGATATTAAATACTTCATCTAACACTTTCTTTGTTATTTTGGTTTAAAATTGAAAATTGACTGAAACTAAAATAAAATAATTTTTTATACTATTTCATGTTCTTTTTGAATGACACATACATATAGTACTCAATAAATTTTGAGTCAGTTCAAAAACGACTAAAAGAGTAAAAATATCCACAAATAGTGCAAAAACTCTACAACATGATTATACCATATGCTCAAGGATAATTGATAAGGGAAAAACCCTTAGTGAAAAAGATAAAGAAAGTCGCAGAGAAACCGTGCTCTGTCGACAATCGGAAATTCTAAACGGAAAACTAAATAAAGATAAAAGACAATGATTATGATTTATTGATTGAATAATGAGAATAACAATAGGTCATATTTATAATACTCCTATTAATAACCTAATTTGGTGAATAAGATAATAAAGATATGGAAAAGATATGATAATATAATAATAGAGATATGAGAGATATTTCGGAAGATATAATCGTATCAACAAGGAATCCTCCAGGATCAATAACATGCTCGCCAAAATTGAGTTTGGAAGGGATTTTCAACTTTCTTTTCTCACCCAAGCACATCCCCAATACTAGTAGCCATCGTTTGATTACTTGTCCACTACCAAGTTTGATATCAATTAGATCCCCTCGTTCAAAAGTGGGATCGAAAAATATTCCATCAATCAGCTTTCCCTTGTAGTGTATGTGAACCCCGTCACATTCTTGAACTTGCGATGGGGCAGCAGCTGCGGGAATTATTGATAAGGTATGAATCCTATCGGATCTACACGGCAAGAAGATAGTCGTTGATGGTGGCGGCGGGGCAGCAGCCAGCAGCTGCGCTGTTGAAGAGTCGGGAGACAGCGGCGGTGGTGGTGGTATCAGGACAGCAGTGACGGCCAACGGCGTGAGTGTTGAGCAGTAGGGACTTGTAGGACGGAGTTGCGGTTGTTGCACATCAACTGGATATTCGTGGCAGGAACGACCTTTAGTTGTCGCGGTTGGGGAAATTATCTAGGCTGCATATGTCGGGCCTGAGTACTGGACGTGTTGCGGTGGCATATCGACCCAAGAATATGATGAACGAAGTTGTAGTGGTTGCCAGACAGCAGCTGCAGTAGGTGAACAACCGGAGGGTAGCCACGATGGTGGATGCGGCAGTCGGTCAGATTGCGGTAGCGAACGGGTCGGGTGGTCTTCCGGCTGCCAAAAATCGGTATAAGGTGAGTACTCATCCACGCTATAATTGTAGGAATTGCTCGAATCTCCAACTCCATAGTACACCGGAGGATATAGCTCTCCCAACGGCTGATAGTGGTAGTACAAGTCATCCAGCACCGGTGTCGGCAAGGGATGGTGTTGGTACGGCACTGACATTGGCTCAGGGGGCAGAGAGGGGTATCCGTTGTCGTAATGATGATATCCGTGCTGCTCTCGCCGGTGTGATGGGTACCAACATGAACTAGGTTTTGACTGCGGAAAAGTATTGGGCAGCGGTGGTGGCGGTAAAGGCGGTTGTGCAGCGGGGTAAGGGTTGAATTGGTGGCGGTAAAGCTCTGGCTGTCCGTTAGGCAGGTCTGGTGGAGGTCGCAGCTGCACGACATCAGTTGCAACATGCCAAGAAGGTTGTTCGTGGTAGGAAATCACCGGAGTTGTGTACGACAAGAGAAACTCGTCATACTTGTCCAGCTTCTTGTGTATTCTGTCGCACGCAACCAATATCTGGTCACTTAGGTAAGATAGATAGATTTCATCGTTGGAATTCATGGTGAGATCGCGATGAAAGCACCAGTTGATAAGAAAAAAACCCTTATCAAGTGAAAAAAGATAAAGAAAGTCGCAGAGAAATCGTGCTTTGTCGACAATTGGATATTCTAAACGGAAAACTAAATAAAGATAAAAGACAATAATTATGATTTCATTGATTGAATAATCAGAATAACAATAGGTCATATTTATAATACTCCTATGAATAACCTAACTTGGTGAACAAGATAATAAAAATATGGAAAAGATATGATAATACAATAATAGAGATAAGGGAGATATTTCAGAAGATATAATCGTATCAATAATGGTACGAGTAAAACTGTCCAATAACAAAAAGTTTAGATCATCCGCAAAGGTGTGGATGTCCCGGTGGACTTCCCAAAAACACCTCCTGCCACGTCATAAGGACCTCCCACTGCACTGCCACGTCATAAAGACATCCCACTGCACAATGACAGAATCCCCAAGGACATCCCGGCGGACATCCACAATAAAAAAAATCATAAATTCACCAAATTAAATAATTTAGGGAATTAAAATTTTGACACGAATACGGACGGAGAAAGTGCAATGATAATTTCATTAAATAAAAAAAGTTCAGTTCAACAAAAAATATAAACAAATTACATTATAAAATATCAACGTGCACCCCTCCGCATCCGTAGCTCTTCAATTATATCGTTCTGGAGTCGAATATGGGCTTGTTGTTAGCGCATGTCAGCAAATGCACGAACCTGATCGGCCTCTCCATGGGGTATCCCCATACTCACATTCGCGGTGGCCACGCCGTGGCTTGGATTGGCAGCATTCAACATCATCATTGGCCCAAGCAGTCAGTGCTGGACCTTCATCTTCGACAATCATGTTGTGCATGATAATACATGCGTACATGACATCAGCGATGCTGTCAATATACTACAGTCGTGATGGACCCTTCACTGCCGCCCATCGAGCCTGGAGCACACCAAATGCCCGCTCCACATCCTTGCGCACTGCCTCCTCACGTCCCGCAAAATAGACCTTCTTTTCGTCTGATGGGTATCTGATCGTCTTCACAAAGACGGGCCACATAGGGTATATCCCATCAGCCAAATAGTAGCCCATATTGTGTTGGTTGCCGTTAGAGGACGAAACTGACAGCCGGACCAACGCCCATGCACTGCTGGTTGAAAAGGGGCGACGACTGGAGTCGCCCTGGAGGACGTTGATGTCGTTGTTCGACCCAGCTACTCCAAAATACGCATGCCAAATCCACAGCCGGTAGTTAGCTACCGCTTCAAGGACAATCGTGGGATTCTTGCTTTTGAAGCAGGTAGTGTACACCCCTTTCCAGGCGGAGGGCCAGTTCTTCCACTCCCAATACATACAATCTATGGTGCCCAACATTCCCGGAAACCCGTGATGAATCACGTGCATATCCATCAGAGTCTGGCAGTCTTCGGGGGTAGGCTTCCGAAGATACTCATCCCCGAATATCTCCCTAACGCCCTCACAAAAATACTTCAGACAATCGCGGGCAGTCGACTTGCCGATGTGGAGGTACTCGTCGAACATGTCGGCCGCGCCTCCGTACGCCAGCTGCCTGATTGCGGCAGTGCACTTCTGTATTGGCCTGTGACCAGTGGCGGACACAGTAAGGCAAGGCAAGGGGCTTAAGCCCCTCCCATGAAGCTTTTTTTTTTATTTTTTCTATCTCTATATTTTTAAAAATTTTGACAACTAGGTACCAGCCAATGCCATTGGAATGTTGTTAAGGAGTAAATCATAGAAAGTTTAATGATCAAAAGGGCTGAACTATAACTAAAAAAACCAAAAATTGCATAAGGTAAAGAACAAAGCCGCTCCATGCGAAGAAGATGAAGCAATTCAAAAAGGAAATAATATAAATACTATAAAATTACCGTTTAAGGCCGTGCATAAAAAATCGAGCCCAATTCACTTATAATTGTATAAATTTAACACGTCTTATATTAATTTTGATAAAAGTGCCATATTAATTTTGATAAAAGTGCCATGTTAACTTTTCATTTTGATTTACAAGACATAACCAGAATTCTAATTTCGTAGCTTAATTTTCTTCCAATTCTAAATCTTATAACAGGGTACTTCTTCATTGCAATTTTCATCTATATTATAATCCACAAACATTTCAATTTATATATTAATTTAGTTTTACACATAAAATGTTTATGCATTTTTATAGCTATTGTGTTTGTGAGATTTTTACTCTATACACTCTATATTATCTCTACCCATATTTTCTATTTTGATTCGTTCATTAAAACTTTTTTCAATTTATTTATGGTAAGTTTTTCTCCATTATGAAGTAGAACATATTTTTATCAACACTATTTCGAACACTTTTTGTCTTTAATTCCTTCTTCCTTTATCAATTTTGTATCGAAACTTTTATTGGCCACCATCAAAATATTTTTCATAAACGAAGATAATATACAATGCAGCCCTTGGTAAAAAAAATTTCTGCGTCCGCCACTGCCTGTGACCGGGTTTACCAACTGCATCCTCCCTGAACCTGAAATACTCGTATCGAAGCTCTAAAGCGCTCACGATACGCATAAATAGCGGACGATGCATCCTAAAACGTCGCCGAAATAAGTTATCCCCAAACCGCGGCTCCGGAGCGAAGTAGTCTTCATACAACCGACAGTGTGCAGCGATTTGGTCCCGGGGTACTATAGCTCGACGATGGATGGGGCGAGGTATCGCCGGCTACTGCTGCTGCTGCAAGGCCGCTTGTATCAGACGATTTATCTCCCGGGACATAACGGCCCGTACCTCTTCGTTAATTCGCCGGCGTATGTCATCAGCACCCCCACCACTACCACCCGCACCACTACCACTACCACCACCACTAGCCATTTTGGATATACTAATAGAAAAGTAGAGAGAGAGAGAGAAACTCGTTAGAACAAGTGGTGCGGATGCTCTTACATTCCAATTGTCCAAAGACCTAAATGAACTTCATCCAATAATAAAGATAGGTTAACAAAAGTAATAAAATAAGTAAAAAGAAATTAACAGTGATACTGATCTCTAAGAGGATTATAATATAACAATAATAATTATAAGGGATAATTGTTATTCAATCATAAAGTTCAGTCAAATTATGGTTTGTTCCATGAACTTTGAAATATTAAATCATGAATTTTCATTTTTCTCAATATAATTGTCATATTCATGCACAAATAGACATATTTTGGTGATGTTAAACACGACAATAATTCAATAAAATAGGAAGAAAAATGGGAAAATAAAGAAATATAAAAGAAACAAATATTTATTTTAGTAAAACCAGTCGTTTTGAATATTGTTAAAAGACGACATTTAGTGCATACATGGATGGGACAATTGAGAAAAATTGAAACTTCATTATTTAATATTTCAATTTCAAAGTTTATGAGACAAATCAGAATTTGACCAAACTTCATGATATAAATTATTATTCTATAATAATAATAATACATGTAGTACATTATACGATTATTTTGTAACATCTTCGATTAAGGGACTTAAAAATGTATTTTTCCTAGTATACTTACATTCCATTTTCACATTTGTTTAGATATTATTTAATGTACCTGTAAAAGTATTATCTATATATGAGAGTCAAATAATTCAAAACAATCCAAAAAATTGTTGATACCAGAGATTATATATAAAGTTGGAACATATATATGCCAACTTAAAAAAGGAAAAAAAACAAACAAAACTACGAATATACATTTCATTGGTGATCATTACCCAATAATAAATTGCAATTAAGAATAACTTTAAATTTAAAGTTGCATTTAGTTTGTAACTTCCTATATTTGAGGAATGAAGGTTAAATGCCAGTAAATTCATCATTGGTGGGAATAATTGAGCTCTTGCAGTGCAGTAGTGCATTAATAATTAATCAGTAACTCACTAAATTATGACCACTTGTTCTCTTCATAAGTACTTTATTACTCCTATTGTTCCATTATTTATGACATGTACTATTCGTTTGTAGATTATCCATATGTATGACATAGATAATGAGACGAAGGACATACTTTTGAAGTTAAAATTAACATATTTCTTTGTTCACTAAATTCAATTCTCTAAGAGCATCCACAATAGCACCTAGCGCACCGTCTAGCCGAGCCCTGGCGCTAGACGGTGCGCTCGGCGAACCATTGCAACCGCCTAGCGGTTTTTCAAAAAAAAAATCGCCTAGCGCTAGGCGATATACGGGCGCTCGGCGATACTATATATACGCGCTTTGCACGTCATTTTCATTCGCACCACTTTTTTTAACGAGTTTTCTCTCTATCTTAATTTCTGTACAAGAGCAACAACGCGAAATGGAGAACAACAATGAAGGTACTCCAGTGACGAGCGAGTCTCAAACTCCCCCGGTACCCGTGGGAGGTGGATGGGGTCCGATGCCAGGGTACTACAACATGTACCCGTGGCAGGGGATGATGCCCGGAATGGCATCCGGGGGGAATATGCCCGGGATGGCAGCTGGGGGGAGTATGCCTGCGTGGCAGGGGTACCGGGGATGCAACCCGGTATGCAGATGATGCTGGGGTGGGTGCCCGGGATGCAGATGATGTCGGGGGGGAGGACGGCGATGCAGCCCCCGACAGGAGGGGTACCGGCGACGCAGGGGACGCCGGGGGAGGAAAATGTCTATCGCCCAGTTTTGATTTTTTGACTGCTTCTTCGCACACATCGACCCCAACGCAGGCGCAGTTCACGCAATTTGAGACTTTTTCCTTAGAGGAGTTGGGGTTTGATATTTTCGGAGTTCCGGATACTCCCGTTCAAACGGGGGGAGCAGTGCGGGGTCGTGGCGCACTAAAGAAGAAGGGCAACGGGAAGAGGGTCGGCGAGTCGCCGCAGCTGGGTGAGGACGACTGCTCGGTACGGAGGAGGTGGACCGATGCGGAGAGCGTCGCGCTGTCCAAGGCGTGGGTGAGTGTTTGCGATGATCCCCTCACTTCGAACAATCAGAGGATCGTCAACTTGTGGGCTAAAATAGCAGCAACCTACAAGACATTTTGCTCGGAGGGGAGGCCACGCTCCAGGGAGGATTGCCGGAAGGCGTGAGACCGAATCAGGGCTGCGGTCTCCCGATTTTCGGGCTTGTACACCAACGCCCTCCGCATGTAGAGTAGTGGCCAAACGGAGGATGACTGCAGGAGGATAGCGGAGAAAGCCTTCCCCCAGCCCGGGTTGTATAAGGGTTTCACCTACTGGAACTGCTTTGTGGTGCTGAACGAACCGAGAAGTTTCGAGCAGGTGTCGACACTGGCTGGCCGAAGAAGCAACGACTGAACTACACCGGTGATTTCAGCGGCAGCAGCGGTGGTTCCCACGACCTCCCCGAGACTGCCCAGGTGATCCCCACCCCTCGTTTGTTCGCTCGCCGACCTTGCCCGACAGGGCAAAAGCAGGCGCAACTGGAGGCGAGGGGGTCGCCGAGGGTTCCTAGGAGGTCCAGTCGGCATCATCCTTGGCCAGTCCACAGAGGATCTCAAATTCTTCGCGCGTCAACAAACGCGCGCTCAGATGGTCAAGACGTTAGCCGAATGGCGGGCGGCGACGGACTCCGAGGAGAAGAGTTTTCTTCACGCATTGCTCGTGAGCATGCGTGACGATTTGAGTGGAGGCGGCAGCAACGGTGGCGACGGAGGCGGCAGCGACAGCGACGACGGAGGCGACGGATACGAGGAGTGAATTTTTTTAATTCATGTACTTTTTTTAATTAATGTACTTTTTTGATTTTATTGTACTTTTTTTTAATTAATGTATTTTTTTTTAATTTTAATAGTATTATTAAATTTACCCGTATCTGTGTCGTAAATTTAATTTCGTATGTTGTATGATTGTTAATTATTTGTTTTATATAATTTTGAGTGATGTGGCTAGGCTATAGCTGGGCTATGACTAGGCTATTTGCTTGTCTTGATGATGTGGCAGGAGGATTTTTAGGACTGATAATGTGGCAGAAGGAGTTTGTGTTTAGGCTATGACCGGTTTATTTGTTAGGTAAGGAAAAAAAACAAACTGATTTCCTCAATTAGACTAGCACGAATAACTAAATTCTGCCTATTCCAAAATCACACGAAAATCAAGAAAGATTAACTGATCCCTAAATCAGTATCAGCGGATAATATTGTGAAGTCTTCACGTGCGAAACTTTTCTTTTATGGTTAAAATTTCCTTGTAGATAACAAAACCAATAATTAGTCTATTTTTATAGTCTACTCAAGTAAAAACGTCCTGTTCTGAAAATTATTTCAATAATAGTAAAATATTGTGTTTTCGCTTTGTCCCGATAAATAGGAATGGAATACTAGTGTAATTTTGTGGCTTTCCTTATAGGGTAAAGAGTTGATGCCATCATTAAAATCTAATCTCGACTGGAGCACCCATCAAACTATGTGTTTAGAATATAATTTATAATTTAATGAATGAAAAAAATCATGCTCAAGCATCCAGATAACACAAAGCTTTTTAGATTACATTTTTTAATTTCAAATTTGTAAAATGAAATTTTGAATTTTAGATTTCAAATTACTGATAAAATATTAAAATAATGAAATTTTGATTTTTTTTATTTAGATACCCTCTTTGTCTCATACCAAGTGATTAAGTTTCCATTTTGGATTGTCCCACTACAAGTATTTGATTTCTTCTTTTAGCAAAAAAATAAAGCATTTTTCCTCTCTTACGTTATTCCATCCCACTCAATAAATACAATTTTCTTAAATCTCGTGCCTAAGAGAAATTCATCACTTCTGATGGGACGAAGGAAGTATAAGATTTTAAATTTACTGGTAAAATATTAAATTTTAAGGTACCATTGAAACTATTTTCTTACTCTGTTTTTGGTTTTGAATCCAAATGAAAATAGTCCTATACACTATGGGCAATATTCGGTTTACAAGATTAAATTTTATGATTAAATTTGTAATAAGTTTGGTTCATAAAATTGAATCCCACAACTTAATCTTACATGAATAATTATATGATAATGAGTCATAGTCACCTTCTCCCAACCAAAATAATCGTACAACTTAATTTTAGATAGATAATCATATGACAATGAGTCATGACAACCGAACGCCACCTATGATAGATGATATATCATGTAATGCATTCTGTTTTTACAATTATTGTTATGAGTCAGAACATAAGTTAAATTTTCGGATATATATTACTTTCCTAGGGGAGTGATCAATTGTCAACTCATCATTTAATTGCTAACTACAACTAATTTAAGACCATAGGATTTTAGAAAACTTGTGGTCTACAATTTGTCACGTGTAATTTTCATTTTTATTAATTAAATCGAAAAAGATAAAAAAAAAACTACCAAATTAGGGTTTTGGATGAAAATGTCAATACAGTGTTACGAAAGTATCAACACAATACTTTGAGAATGTTAACGCATTGCTTATATTGACATTCTACATGTATTATATTGACATATTTTATATATCATGTTGACATTTGTTGCTGTACGAAAAAATTGAAAATTTTTGAATTTTTTTCAAATTTTGACATCGGAACATATGCAAGTGAGATCTTGTTAGAATCCTTATGAAATTATCTTTAATTTGATATATGTTGTGCGAAAAATAATTTAAATCAAGAAAGTTATATGCTTTTTAAAGTTATGAGATATTTTTCAAAAGTTAGTTATAACTAATTTATTGTAAATTGACATTAATACCCTTATTGACGTTTTTTGTTGATTGTATTGACATTGCTAATGATCTAGGTTCTTAATTTGAATATCTAATGACAATTATTTAATTGTAGTTAGCAATTAAGTATTGAGTTAGCAATATAACACCCCTACTTTCCCATCCACCAAATAAACAAAATTTTAAACAATAAATTCCATTTGGGTGAGAACATACAATTTAGGGTCTTCTTGATGAGTTTAAAACGTTCTTCATTCTTCACCAATGTAAAAGAGTTCATCGATTGTGTAAGAAAATGTACATGAACTGACTATCAAATAACACATGATTAAATAAATAGTTTTCTTATATGGGATTTGGTTTCCTAGATAAAATAGTAAGAGTAGCAAAATAATCTAGACATAAGTTGTGAGATTATTTAATACGAAGGGGTTGACGATGACTAACTATCACATGACTATCGATATAGGATTAAGTCATGAGATTCAATTTCATGAAGCAAACATAATACTCCATCTGTCACATTAAAATTGAAACGTTTTTATTTTTGGGCTGTCTAGTTAAAAATGAAAGTTTCATAAAATAAAAACATCATTTCTACTTTTTCATCTATCTTATTTATTCTCTAATCATTAATTCACAAAACAACACTACATCGAATCTCGTGCCAAAAAGAAAATATTTCATTTCTAATGGAATAGAGGGATACAAATTTAATCATGGATATAATCTTACAAACTGGAACAACCCCTTATTGTTGTTATCATTTGCTTGACTCCAATAATTCTGTATTTGATTTGATCTATTTTATAACGCTACAAAAAAACAAAATTTACTTGTATTTTCCAAGCACTTTTCCGAGCACTCAACAAAAATTCCGAGCACCCCTATGTGCGAGGCATTATGGAACATTTTCGAGCACTACATCATGCTCATAAAACTCCATAATTGCGATCGCTTATTGGTGCTCGGAAATATTCACATTGAGACAGCCATCATACTATTGACCAATGATCCAAGCACATTCCAATGCTTGTAGTTCTAGCTGCTGTGCTCGGAAAGTACTTAGAAATACTTCAACGCGCGAGGGGAATATGGTGCTCGAAAATGTGTTTCCTGATTCAACGACCAATTTGATTTATCCCTAGCTAGTTCCAACTTCCAATTCGAAATCATTTATATATGCGTGTGTGATCTTCATAAATCAACTGATCATCTAAATCTAAAGCACAGATTCCACACTAATTAATCGAACACCGAATACGTTTAATTGCATACACATATCCTCCTACCATACATAATCATTACAAATGGATCATACAATTTTATGACATGAGTATATTTATTCCAGATGGCATGTATATACATGAGGATTAATTCATACGCCGGCGCACGATCTTCCAGAGCATTAAATGATCATAATTACATTCCTACGGTTTGGTTACCCTCTTCACCATTCTTCTCTTCCATATATACACATTCCCACCGCCACCTCCTTCCTTCTCCTATCGCCATTTCCATTCATTACAACTCCTTACTTCAAGGTAATGGAAATCAACATGGGCTGGTCAAATTACAATCAAGCTCTCACCACAATTCCCAAAGAAGACTACGACGATGTCTTCTCCATCCCTTCCCAACTTCCACCTCTCGATTTAAGGTAGTAGTGATCATCATCGTCATCATCATCATGTTAGTTTTTCTCATTTCATCAATCTTACTTGTTAATTGTGGTTGAAATCAGTGGAATCCTTGGCTTTCATGGATGCGAGTTTGGGATGGAAGAAACAATTCCTCATTTATCATCGGATTTGTGTCTTTATCATGACCCTTTCTATCCCCCTTTTGATCTTCATCAAAACAAAACCCTAGTTCCAGGTAAATCAAACACTCTCAAATCTCAATTATCATTCCCCCTTTTCGAAGATTTAGTTGATTACTTTTATGTAAAACATGCTGCAGAGTGTGTGTTTGTTGATGAATTGGGAGGTGGAACGCAAGTGCAAACACAACCACAGCAGCAGCAGTTGCTTTTGCTGGATTATAATGGCTCTACGATCAACGATGGCAAGTTGGTAGTGAATGAGGAGAAGAGGGTTAGTAATAGATCGTTTGAAGAATTGGAGGAAAGCAACAAGAATCCGAAGAAATTGACAAGGCAAATGATTTCTCAGTACTTCTACATGCCGATTACTCAGGCAGCACGGGAGCTCAATGTAGGGCTAACTCTCTTGAAGAAAAGGTGTAGAGAGTTAGGGATCCAGAGATGGCCCCACAGGAAGCTCATGAGCCTCCAAAGCCTAATTAAGAATGTTCAGGCACATCTCTCTCTCTCTCTCTCTCTCGATTTATCTAAATTTAGGGTTTGATTTTCTGACATTTGTAGCAGGAATTTGGGAAAGAAGAAGGAGAAGGGAAACTGCGGGAATCGTTGCAGATTTTGGAGCAGCAGCGGAAGCTGATGGAGGAGATTCCGGACCTGCAATTGGAGGAGAAAACAAAGAGGCTACGGCAAGCCTTTTTCAAGGCAAACTACAAGAAAAGAAAGCTGATGGGAAGAATCGAGTCGTCGTCGTCGAAATCAGCAGAGCCTGCTCCGTTGCCTCATCAGAATGCTCTAGCTTTGTGTAGTTCTGCTGATGTAATTGACTATGATGAAGAAGATGAGGAGTTCAAGTATTTTTTTGCAGATTGCTTCTATTCTTCCTAGTTTCTAGTGCTGTGAATCTGTCAAAATCCGCCATGCGATTTCGCTTAGACGAGGTGGAGTAAGCTAGAATACACACTAGTTTTTGTATCTCAAAACTAAAATCAGTGGCATCATGTGTATGGTTGATTAGGGTTGGTTTTATGCGCTTCAAATTTTAACTTTCATTGTAGAAGATGACTATTATGTCATAACATAAAAAACTATCCACCTTAGCTCCAAGTGGGGGCAAATATCAATCAAATCTCATACTCCATGCTACCTGCTTCCTAAATGCTCCAATTTATTTAAATTTCTTCACTAGTAGTCTAAATGTTTCCTCACAATCCTGAAAATTTGATCATGTTATTGATACAAAGCATATTTGGGTATGTTATGCCATAATTAATTGGGTTATGGCCCAATGAGAAAATACAAAGCAAACCCAAGAAAAGGCCCAAACACATGTAACTAATAATCTCACTTTAAAACAAGGAAGTAACACCCAATTAGGAAACAAAACTGCTTTATTAATCGCAAAAGATAGATATGCTTTAAACCAACTGCAGTGAAAAGCTAAGCAGTAACTAGTTGGTTTTGAACAAAAGCAACACCTTTCTCAATACTGGCCTTCAGCTCTGGCTTCAGAGCTTCTAAAGCCTTGTTTTCATAATCGGTTAGTCCGTGAAGTTCCGATGAAATCACGGCCTCGACCCCCTTCCTCCCGAGCTTAATCCTCGAAGCAAAGAACGGGAGATCAGTAATATTGGACTCAACATAGGCGCACTCGTACACGTCACTGTCCCCATCAAGAGCTCGCAGCGAAGACTCAACAAACCTTGCTGCAGCATACGCCATGGAGAGAGTGGCGGATCCTGCTCCGGCCTTCACCTCCACAACCTCTGTCCCGGCATTTTGGATCCTTACTGTCAGCTCTTGCACTTGCTCATCACTGAAAGTAACAGAAGGCTTTGCCTTTGACAGCAGGGGTAGAATAGTAATCCCCGCATGGCCCCCAATGACCGGGACATCAACGTCAATGAGCTTCAAGTTCTTCTCTTGGGAAACAAATGTGTTAGCTCTCACAACATCAAGAGTTGTCACACCAAAGAGCTTCTTGGGATCATACACCCCTTTCTGTTTCAAAATCTCAGCAGCAATTGGCACTGTGGAGTTCAAGGGGTTGGTGATGATGTGAATCAAGGCATCAGGGCAGTTGTCAGCGATGGCCTCCGCCAAGGTCTTCACTATGCTGGCGTTGGTGTTGAAGAGGTCGTCCCGGGTCATGCCTGGCTTCCTCGGAACACCAGCAGTCATCACGACAACATCAGCTCCTTTCAAGCAATCCGCCAGCTCAGAAGCTCCGGTGAAGCCTGATACACGAGATGGCGTGTTGCAGTGGCTGAGATCAGCAGCAACTCCCTTGACATTCACTATGTCGTATAGATTCAAGGCGGACACGAGTGGTGACATCTTGATTAAGAGGGTGAGAGGCTGGCCTATACCACCAGCAGCTCCAAGAACGGCTACTTTGTAGAATGCATGAAGCTGGACATAACTGTAACATCTCTGGCTTCGTTTTCGGATAGCTCTACAGTAAGAGGCACTAAGGGTTGCACAGCTTTCATTGCCTAAGAATGATGATGATTCTGATTCACAGTTGACAGAGTTACTTGCTTTGAGGCCACTGAAACTCGTGAGGCAGTTTTTCGAGTTAAACTTGATGCTCACGGCCTTAGAGTGAGTCACCTGGCCAACTTTGGGGCCGGAAGATACAGTGGATATAACTGAAAAGGCGGTTGCTGATGTTGCTGCCATCTTGCAACCTGCAAAGAGATAGTACAACATTTAACTTCACAGAAAAACACTTCTTCCATTATCCACATAGTTAACTAGGCACAACTCCAATTTGTTAAACGGTTCGTGCAATTAATCTGTGTGTTTTATAGGAGTATTGATGCCAAGTAACCGAGACATCCAAGAGCAGATGAGTGCAACCTCTGGTTTTCATGATAGAGATGAGCATAAATGCTAGAGGCTAATAGAAAGATGCTGAGTTGATGATGGGTGTTCTGCCTAATTATTGAGTATCAAAACCAATAATAATGGAAAATCACAAAATTTCTACAATGCCAAGATCAAAAGATATCTAAAACTGAGAAATCAGATGGAGATGAGCATACTTTTTTTTATCTAATATAGAAACACATACTAAAATATTCAAAACAAATAAAAGAAAATTTCAGGAGAATTCTACCTATGTAGTATAACTAAATTCAAATACATATACATTGATTCAATGATGATAGTGCACCCACGAAATTCCTCCAGTACGTGACAAGTACAGTGGTATTATTTCATCAAAGTGCACGCGACATTCACAAATGAAGAGACAATTAACCAATGACCCCCGTAAATCAAAGAAACAGAGGAGCAAAAACCCAGATATAAGTTCAAGTTCACCCACCATTTCACAAATCGCAACAGATCTATGAGCCAAAACTAGCTCAACTCTAATCATCATCACAACAATTAAACAAAGGGGAATACCAAAAGAAGAGGAGTGGGTAGACTTACTTTGGAGCTTGCGACTTCAAATTGAGGTGATAAGAGGAAGAATTATGGGAAAGATGTCGATAATTTAAGTGCGTGTGTTCTGAGTTTCTCCGCCGAAGGGCCTTGGTGGAATCAGCACATATCTCGGTATCTATGGTCAGCAGCAGCGACAGCGTTGTCTTTAGAAATTTCCAGTTTCTGTTTTGAATCTGTTGATATTTTTATGCACACTTGCTTTTTTGGAACAGAAAGATAAATCTCACCTTATATTTGAGGTTTCAATTGACGGCTATGATTTCTTCTCATGTGAAAATATCAACCGAGTGACTGGCATGATGTTGTGAAGATGATATACTATACTTACTACGGTACAAATTTTGCGGCTTTGGGCACCAATACGTTTGGATGGACTTCATATCTCTAAATATGGTTTGAAAGGAAAAAATCATAGCGATAAAACTAGTGTACAGGATGACACCAAGTATTTCATTGAAGGAAAAAAAATAGTATCTTTTTGAATATCGCTTGAGATTAGATTCGAATCCCTCAATCTTATTTTATCCTGTAATAACTATGATTACTTTGAGGTTTGATTCAATTACAAGAATATAAAAAGTGAAGTCTAATAATAGCTCAATCTTACAAGCAACATACATAAGTGAAATGTATGAATGAAGATACAATAGACAGCAATGTAGTAGAAACAATCCTGATCTCATAGATTCAACTTCTCCATTTCCCTAGTGAGCGCATTCGCCCTAACCAAACTCCCAATGGTGTTAAAAGCAAGCTTCAAGTCATCCAACGGGTTCCCAGGCACCACACGCTTGTACAAATAGCTGTCGAAAGTCATCTTCTGCACATACTCATCCGCGCACATCTCCACAAACGCCTCCCTCGCCGGATTCGATCGGTAGAACACCTTCTGCAGAATGTCCAGCACCTTATACGTCGGCCAGTAAGTCTTGTCCCACTTCTCCAAATACACCCTCAGATCACTCTCGTCCACCGTCCTCTTCCCGTTCTCCGACCCCTCCACGATCGCCTCCGCGCACATCCTCCCACTCTTCGCCGCAAAGTATATCCCCTCGCCCGAGCACTTCGTCACGTACCCGGCCGCGTCCCCTACTAAAGCCACGCGGTCGAGCACGCGCCTAGGCCGCGGGTGCTCGGGGATCGGGTGGGCCTCGACCCGGATGATTTTCCCTCCCTGGATCTTGTCACGCGCGCGTAGGCGCGTGGCGACCTGGAGTTTCTTAATGTCGCCTTTATGCGTCACCGTGCCGGTCCCCACCGCCACGTGGTCGCATTTGGGGAAAACCCAACCGTAGAAATCCGGCGACACGTCATCGCCGACGTACATCTCGGCGAGGTCTTCGTAGTACTTCATTTTGTCGTCGGGGATTTTGATGCGCTCTTGGAAGGCGATGGCGTATTCGTAGTCACCGGCGTTGATGCCCTTGGCGACGCGGGAATTGGCGCCGTCGGCGCCAATTATCGCGTCGACTTCGAGAGACTTCTTCTCGCCGGAGCCGCCGGTCTTGGAGTTGTAGTCGGTGTAGTGGAGGACGTAGGGGGCGGTTTTGGACTGAGGGAGGTCCATTTTGAGGAAGAGGCCGTTGATGACGGTGGCGCCGGCGGTGGCGGCGCGGTCGCGGAGGTAGGCGTCGAGGACCTCGCGGCGGACCATGCCAATGTATTCGTGCGGCTTGAGCGTGCGGCCGATGTCGACTGCGACGTTGGAGGGAGAGATCATCTTCATTTTGGTGACGCGGCGGTCGATGATGTCGAGGGGGAGGTCGAACTCGCCGACCATGCAGAGGGGGATGGCGCCGCCGCAGGGCTTGCAGTTGTCCATCTTCCGCTCAATCAGGAACGTCTCGATGCCGCCTTTGGCGAGCGTCTCGGCGGCGCATCCGCCGGCGGGGCCGCCGCCGATGACGGCGACGCGGAGGTTGCGGCCGGTGACTCGGGGGCTGGACTTGGAGGCGGAGATCCGGAATTGAGTGCTGCTCCGGCGGCGGTGGGGGGAGGCGGCGGGGTTGGAGAGAGTGATGGCGGAGTTGGTCTCCGGCGAGGAGTGGCGGAGGCCGACGAAGGTTTTGAGGGCGATGGAGGCGGCCATGGTGTGGGGATATTTTGGGGAGTGGAGAGGGAGAGAGAGAGGTTTTTTATGAGGGTTGATGGATATGGTTGGGAGATTTGGGGAGAGAGAGGCGTAGGATGGGGAGAATGGAGGGTGGAGATTGGTTTAGGATAATGGTGGAGATTTTGGCTTTGGTTTTATCGTTGCTTCTTTGGATATGGGGAGGTCTGACTGAGGCACACTTTACTGACATGTGAGATGAGGGGCTTGATTTTGCATGCTTCGAGTGGCTGTTATCTAGCCACGTTCTTGGTGTTAAATTCTTCTTTTCCTAGCTAAACAATGCATTCAAATTTTAAATCCATGTGAATTGTGACCCACCAAAAGTGGGCTGATTCTCTAGTCTACGCTCTGCTTCTTAAGGGGTCCAAAATGAATTTGGGCTCCAAGATTCACTCTAATTCGATATACTTGAATGCTCGATAATCGATCAAGCATAATAACCAATAGTTAAGTCGAAGGACCAATTTAGGATTTTTTTCATAATCCTTGAATATAATGGAAAGTTATATTTTTAGCCTAATTGAGAATTGAGAGGCATTATCATACACTCATTTTTATTAAATTTAAAATGAGTAGTCCAGAATTTATCACATAAAAAATACTTTTAGATTAATTAATAATAAAATGGCCGAATGATAATTTTATGTTTCAGATTTCGTCGCCCCTCCCAAGAAGCCCCCAAAGATACTTCCTCTGCCCCCTCGCCGGCATTATCAAGCAATATTGGCTCTCCAAGCACCGCACTAGGATTCTCGCCGTCATCGCTGCCATTTTCACCTAGCGCGATCTCTCCGCTGATCCCACCTCAACAACCTCAAGTACTTAGTAATTTTCATTTGAAATTAACAGCCAATTAAAAAACAACAAAAGTACATGATATTAATTTATTTAAATTGCATTACCAAAAGTTAGTTCAATCAATTTTCTGAAAGGTTGATTGTCAAAAGAGATGACCTACGACAAATCCTAAAACAAATTCTAAAATAACTCACAACAAAATAAAATAATTTTATAAATATAAGTAATTTTAATAAGTGATTGTGAGATTCATTTTATTTCGTTGTAGGTGTGTTTTAAGAGCATCTGCAACGCGTCGCGCGGGTGTCTCATATCTCGTCCCTCCGAGATGAGACGGTAGCGAGACGCGTTGCAGCGTCCCGTCTCGTCCCGGTCTCGCTGAGACGCCCGTCCTACCGAGACGGATGGCGCGCCAGCTCGCCACGCACCCGCGCTGGCGCTAGGTGTGACGCCCACTCGCCGGCCCACGAGTGGGCTTCGTCACGCTGACGCAATAAATTATTTTTTTTAAAAATCAAATTTGATAAAAAAAACATTAAAAATTCAAACGGTAATATTATCGTTTTCGACCGTTTTTTTTTTCTTTTTTTTACTCTATAAATACTCATATTTCATCCTCATTATACACACAAACACACATCTATTCTTCTCAAAGCATCTCCATTTCCTCTCCAATTTTCATCACAAAATGTCCGGCGACGTAAACTCCGACGAGTTTGACATCAACGCGTTTGGCGACTGGGGGCATGTATAATGTCTTGGGTGGTTCAGGTTCCGGTTCGTTGACGCCGGGCACCCAAGGCTCGTCGACGCCGGCGGGGTACCAACCACCCCATTTTGATGTGGATGCATACGCTCGTCCCTCCGCCCCGAGGTATTCGCAGGGATTATCCCAAATTAGGGAGGATTATCCGGATGATCCCAATCCGGAAGGAGGACGAAGCGGTGGAAGCTCCAGGGCATTCGACGCCGTGGAGGAGGAGGAGGAGGATGTAGGCCGTTATCCGTACAGCCACAAGGACACGATAGCTCTGTACAACGCCTGGATCAACGTCTCGTACAATCCCATCGTCGGGAATCAACAATCCCGGAAGTGCTTTTGGAAAAAGGTCACAAGAGGTTGCCTCGCAGGAGGTTGAGGGCACGGCAGACGATGCAAGGAGGTCCTCCTGTGGGCGTCGACGGCGCAAGCGACCAAGGCGGCTAGAGGGAGGAGGGGCCAGGCGATTCAAGCCACGCGGGTTCCCAAGGGCCGCCCTCATCCTTAAAGTCCATGTACTTCACCGCCACGATGGCGGACACTTCCCCGATGACGCCCGCCCAATATCAAGCCCATCAGGCGTTGTGTATCTGGCATGACAACTTGGTATTCCGCCTCCATTCGGTGCACCGCCACCGCCACCGCCTTCGGGGGATGATTCGCCGGCGGAGTAGTTTTTATAATTTCTATAAAATTGTATTTTAAATTGTGTTTTATTTATTTATTTTGCCACGAATTTAATTATGTATTTTATTTAGGATTTTAAGTTGTAATTTTATTTTATTTAATGAAGTGTGTTTTTATGAATTGAATTTGTTGGAAATAAAAATAAAAAATGAAATTGCATGAATAGTCAAGGGATGAGATGGTTAAGAGATGGAGGGTTGCAGGTGTTGTCTCTTAGTTAAGAGATGTAGTGAAAAGTACAGTGGATCCATGAATAGTTAAGAGATGAGACGGTTAAGAGACGGATAAGAGACATGCGGATGGCCTAATTAGGAAAGACGTTGCTTGAAGAACAGAGATAGATATGAGTTTTCTCTGTATGGACATCAGAAGAATGAGATGAAAGAAAACATTGAGGAAAAGAAGAAAGCATGTTGAGTTCGTGTTTTACTTCCTTCGTTCCATAGTAATAGAATCATTTTGTCATTTCGGTACGTTCCATAGTAATAGAGTTATTTCCTTTTTTAGTAAAAGTCAACTCATTTCACCAAATCTACTTTACTCTCTCTTACTTTATTCTCTATTTATCTCTCTACCTTTTTAATTTTTCACTTTATTCTCCATTTACTTAATTCGCCTAACACAATTTTTTTAATCTTCGTGCCGAAAAGAAACGCTTCCATTACGAACATAGGGAGTATGTAATAAACATTGTCTTTTATGGCTGATCTAAATGACGTTTTCTAGTTTGATGGCCAACGAGTCCGCATAGAATTTATGATCAGCCACACGTGATAAAAATTGGGTAAAAATATTTGATTTAATACCAAAAAGGTGATTCCGTCGCCTTGGTGGCCCCACACTCCGGCCCGATATCATATGAGGGGGTTCAGTCAGAATATGCAGTAGCCCGTTAAGATGGAGGTTTTAACCCAGCAACCAGAAGTCCATCTCCCAAGGCCTCACACTTGTGCCGAAGAGATAAGAGCAACTACACAACAGCATGGAATTTGAACCCAGACTCATTGCAGCAAGATCTGTCCCTCCGTTGCCAACTGTACTACCCCTGTGGGCAAAATATTTGATTTAATGAGAATATGATTAGACGCTAAATTTCATGAAAATACTCGAAGTGGTCTATAGTTCATGGAGTATTAATTAACTGACTATTATTAAGCTGGTCTACGGCAGATAATAAATTAGTTCATTAGGTGTAACTACTGTTAGCATTTTAAGAGCATGCGCAGCGGTGGCGTCCGTCGCCACCGCCGTCCGCGCCGTTGGCACGGACGCCATCCGCGCCGCTGGCACGGACGCCATCCGCTGTCGCTTCGCTCGCGCCGCTGGCACGGCGCTGCTCGATGTATCGAGCACGTCCGTGCCAGCGGACGCACACGTGGCGCGCTCCCATTCGTCAACGGCATAGCCGTTGTGTTTAAACATTTTTTATTTTTATTTTTTAAAAATCGGTATTTAATTATAAATAATGCTAAAAAATAAAAAAAATATTTTCCAAATCCCAAAAATATGGCCGTTTTTTCCCGTTTTTTCTGAATTTTTTTGATTTTTTGATTTTTATTTTTTTCCCAAAATCATCTATAAATATACACATTCATCACTCATTTATCACATCAATTCACCTCTCATTCATCTCTCATTCATAATTCTTATACAAACTATAAACATATTCAACATTCACTCAAATCAAATGGATTTCACTCATCTCATGGCGGAAGCGGAGCGCGAAGAACAAGAATACTACGAACAACATCGTGCCGCTTACGAAGTATATGTCGCGGCGAATACCCCCGCTCATCCTCCTCAACGCACTAGATCAAATCGCCGCTACATCCATCGTGACCGGGAGGGAGCCCACGAAAGGCTCGTTGCCGACTACTTTGCCAACCATCCGCGGTTTCCGGCAGATTACTTCAGGCGCCGTTTTCGCATGTCAAAGCGCTTGTTCATGCGAATTGTCAACACATTGTCCGCACGTGTTGAATACTTTCAAACAGGTATAGATGCAGCCGGCCGGCAAAGTATCACGGCGTTGCAGAAGTGTACGTGTGCCATCCGACAACTCGCTACTGGGCAAACGGCCGACATCTTCGACAAGTATTTGCATATCGGTGAGTCCACTGGAATCCTTTGTTTAAAGAATTTTTGCGAGGGCGTTCGTTCTGCTTTTGGGGATGAATTCCTTCGGGCACCCACCACCGATGATTGCCAACGGTTGCTTCGTCTTCACGAATCAGTCCATGGCTTTCCCGGAATGCTTGGCAGCATTGATTGCATGTATTGGAGGTGGAAGAATTGTCCGACTGCTTGGAGGGGGCAACACTTAAGCGGTCACAAAGGCGGCGCCCAACACTTATCCTTGAGGCGGTCGCCGACTATCGTCTATGGATTTGGCATGCATATTTCGGCGTTGCCGGATCCAACAACGACTTGAACGTGCTCTATTCTTCACCACTCTTCAATGATGTGATGAATGGTGTAGCACCGGCGATCGACTTCACCATCAACGGAAATACATAACTCATGGGTTACTATCTCGCCGATGGTATCTACCCAAGGTGGTCGACGTTCGTGAAGACGCTCCACAACCCGCACGACCCGAGACGGGTTCTTTTTGCGCAGCGTCAAGAGTCAGCGCGGAAGGACGTCGAAAGAGCCTTCGGGGTCCTTCAAGCTCGATTCAACATTGTGAAGGCCCCGGCTCGGCTGTGGTACGTGAATAATATCGCCGACATCATGTTCACGTGTATTATATTACACAACATGATTATAGCCGACGAAGGGCCGAGGGCGGCTAGCTTCTACGACGAGGACGAAGCCGGAAGCTCAACAGCGAGGTCTCCCCCACGCCGAGGCGAGCATACGACGGTTGGCCAGAGGATCGAGACAAGACACACAATGCGCGATACTCGAATCCACAATCAACTACAAGAAGACCTAATCAACCACATGTGGGCGAAATTCGACAACGAGTAGTGGTTTTTTTAATTTTTAGGATTTTAATTATGTAATTTTTAATTTTTAGGAGTTTAATTATGTAATTTTTTATTTTTAGGATTTTAATTATGTAATGTTTAATTTTATTTGTCATTTGTAATATTTATTGTGGTTTTTAAATGAATTTTAATATTATGGAAATGTTATTGTTTAATTGAATTTTAAATTAATTGTGTTCGTCCTTGCGGAAGAGCACAGTTGTGGGTGTTGTGCTATTGCCAGAGAGCAGGCATGAATAGTACCGCCCGGGCCCACAACCATGCCGCTGGCAAGAGCACGGTTGTGGATGCTCTAATTCTTATATGATGTATTCTCAAGAATAATTATGCATAAGATTATCATGCATAGGCTGTCGAAGCGTATCAATTACTCCATATATAAAATGAAATGAAATATGGACTAAACATAAATAATTATGGTAAACCAAACAGTCACAACAAGCAAACCTCAAATTCTCATGATGTTTTAAAATTACTACTCCCTCCATCCCCAAAGGCATCCCCAAAGATTATGAACTTTTCTTTTTTCGTTCGTCCGTAAAGAGTATGGACTTTCAAATTTAAAATATTCAAACAACATATTACCCCTACACATCATTTTATTTACAACTTATACCATTACCGTTAACACTTATATCATTATAATAATGTGGAACTCACTCTCCACTAATATTATTTCCACTACATTTTCTCTCTCTTTTACTTTTCCTCTTATTTATTAAAACTCGTGTGAACCCCAAAGTTCATACTCTTTGGGAACGAGGGAATACTAATAAATTAAAACAACTTGTTGGTCATGCAATTAATTAGTCAATAAGTTGTTTCACAATTATATTCAAATAATTACCTTTATAGATAGGTGGTCTATGTCAAAGAAAACAATAGTCATGTTTGTTCATATAAGCAAGTGAAATAATTGTTGAGCAAAGCATTTGGAAAAAAATTCAAAGATGGAGGTGATATCTTCTTGTCTTGTTGGAAGGGAAAACAATGAAATTGCAAACCCCATCACTAGATTAGAGCTTAATCCATGGGATTTACGATTACTACCAATCGTCCCCATTCAAAGAGGCCTCATATACCACAAACCTCAATCCCAAAACATCATCTCTCACCTCAAAAACTCACTCTCACGCACACTAAACTTCTTTCCGCCCCTCGCCGGTCGTCTCTCCGTAACCCAACAAGACGACGGCACAAAGAGCTACTTCGTCGACTGCAACAACGCCGGAGCCGAGTTCACTCACGCAGCCGCTGCCTCCGTCTCTGTCTCCGACCTCATCGGGCCAAAATACATCCCGGAAATCGTCTACTCCTTCTTCCCGCTCGACAACCTCACCAACTTCGAAGCCATCTCGAAGGCTCTGCTGGCGGTGCAAGTCACCGAGCTGGCCGACGGCCTATTCCGAGGCTGCGCCGCCAATCACGCAGTCGTGGACGGCACCTCCTTCTGGCACTTCATCAACTCTTGGTCTGAATTCTCGCGCGGTTTGAAGAACATACAAAAACTCCAGTGTTCTCAAGATCCATCAAGCCGGTAAAAGTAGGAGGCGACAGCAATCACCTTCCTCTGCCGATGGTGGAAACTCCTCCATTGCTGAGGAAGGTCTTCCACGTGGGGAAAGAAGCTTGACCAAACTCAAAAATAAAGCCAATTCTACCGGCGGAACTGATAAAATATCGTCGTATCAAGCACTCTCTGCTCTGTTGTGGCGGACCACAACGCGTTGCCAGAAATCCATAAATATTCATACTCATGTAAGTAGACATGCCCACCGGTTCCGAACCGGAACCGTGGCCTTTTTCCCGAACCGGAACCGTCGGAATTCGGGTCGCGGTCCGGTTCCGGTTCAAGATATTTCGAACCGGAACCGTCACCGAACCGGCGGTTCCGGACGGTTCGGAACTGGCGGTTAACTGGCCGAACCGCCGGTTCGGGTGCGTTTTTCAAGGCATGTGGATGGGGCAGACCGGCGGCAGCTTTTCAGCTGAAAAACCGGCCGGTTCAGGCGGTTTTTGGGTCGTGAACCGCCGGTTAACCGGCGGTTAACCGTGAAAACCGGCGGTTAACCGCCGGTTCAGGGGGGTTCCGGATGCGGCGCGAGAAACGAGGCGACATGACGCAGCTTTTGCAGACGGTTTCGTTGACCGAACCGGCGGTTTCGTCCCGAAAACCGGCGGTTTTGCCCGGAAACCGGCGGTTCCGGCGGTTTTCCGCCAAAAACCGCCGGTTTTGCCGATTTTTCAAATTTTTTTTATTCAAATTTCAAATTCGAATTCTTCCATTTCCCCCCCCCCCATTTTTATCTATAAATACCCCCCTCTATCCTCATTTACATTCACCCCACTCTCGTGTTAATAAGAGTTTCTCTCTTCAATCTCCCAATAAGATATTTATCAAATGGGGAATATATTTTAATGATCTTCAAGTACAATTCTTCTCGGAACCAACCATTTTTTCTTGCAAAATGTTGCCCATTTTCTAAGCAAACACGTATCAGCACGCCATATACACATTGCTGCATTGGAAGATCAAATTGCCCCTATTAGAAATGCAGCAATGTGTATATGGCGTGCTGATATGTGTTTGCTTAGAAAATGGGCAACATTTTGCAAGAAAAAATGGTTGATCATAAGGTAAGAGAACTACGTGGGCTTTGATTCCTCAATAAAATTGTGGATACGTAGGCAACTCAACTTAAATTTGAAAAATTTAACTTTGAAAGTTTAAGTTGATCCCAAGCCCTTTTCAATTTTTCCTTCCCCCCCCATTTCATGTTTTTTTTATTTACCTTCCGAGTCCCACGAGGCGACGACACTTGTAAATTATATTATATTGTTGTATGTTGTTGTATTGTATACTTATGTATTGTAAATTGTAATGTATCGTTGACTCGTTGTCCGTTACAACTCAAAATCAATAAAATTTATTTCATTTTCTCCATATTCGTCTTATTTGTGCTTGAATTATGCATTGTCTTGTTCCGATTTATTGTATAAAGCCAAATTTCAAATTTAAAAAAAATAATAATAATTGAACCGGCGAAACCGCCGGTTCGAAAACCGGAACCCCCAAAACCGCCGGAAAACCGGCGGTTCCGAACCGGAACCGGAACCGCCGGTTTTCGAACCGGAACCGGAACCGGAACCGGAACCGTGAAATAGCCTCACGGTTCGGTTCCGGTTCTGCCAACCGCCGAACCGGAACCGGCGGTTCCGAACCGGAACCGCCGGTTCGTGAACCGTGGGCATGTCTACATGTAAGTAGCGGAGAAGTCGACTTCACTTTAATAGTGGGTGCAAGGTCAAGGATCGGTTTGGGCGAGGGCTATTTTGGGAACGCGATTTATACGGCTGGAACTTCAACTACTGAGCGTGAGCTGATGGAGAATGGATTAGGCTACGCTGCGCTCAAGATCAATGAGCTGGTGAAGCAGCAGAAAAGAAATTGTAAGTGATTGTACTTTTGTGCATTTGTTATCAAATCGTTATGAAATTGTTAATTCAGCTCCGTGATTCAAATGAGTATTGCTAAGAGCATCCCCATCCATGCTCGGCAAGAGCATGGTAGTGGGTCCGGACTCACTTTTATTCATTTTTTATTCCATCATCTTCTCCAAAAGCACAACACTCACATACATGATGTTCTGCAAGAACATGCTCAAGAGTCATATCATTCTATTATTCAATTTAAATAAAAACATTTCCACAATATTTGAATGCATTCAAAATACCAGGAATACTATTACAAATTAAAAAAAATTAAAAATTACATAATTCAAATCCTAAAAATTTAAAATTAAAAATTACATAATTAAATTAATAAAATTAAAAAAACTCACTGCTCGTCGCCGAAATTCGCCCAATTGAGTTTGATCAGGTCTTTTGTTGCTCGATATGGGCTTTGGTATCGCGCATTGTGTGTCTTGTTTCGATCCTCTCTCGCACCGTCGTATGCACACCCCGGCGTGAGGGAGACCTTGCGGTTGAGCTTTCGGCTTCATCCTCGTCGTAAAAGTTAGCCGCCCTCGGTCCTTCGTCAGCTATAATCATGTTGTGCAAGATAATACATGTGTACATGATGTCGACAATATTCTTAGAGTACCACAGCCGAGATGAGGCCTTCACAATGTTGAATCGGCATTGAAGGACCCCAAAAGCTCTTTCGACGTCTTTCCGAGCAGACTCTTGATGCTTCGCAAAAAGAACCCGTCTCGGGTCTTGCGGATTGCTGAGCGTCTTCACGAAAGTCGACCACCTTGGGTAGATACCATCGGCGAGATAGTAACCTATGTGGTATGGATTTCCGTTGACGGTGAAGTCGACCACCGGTGCCACACCATTCAAAACATCATTGAAGAGTGGTGAAGAATAGAGCACGTTCAAGTCGTTGTTGGATCCGGCAACACTGAAATATGCATGCCAAATCCAAAGGCGGTAGTCGGTGACCCTTCAAGGATAAGTGTTGGGTCGCCGCCTTTGTGGACGCTTAAGTGTTGCCCCCTCCAAGCATTCAGGCAATTCTTCAACTTCCAACGCATGCAGTAAATGTTGCCAAGCATACCGGGAAAATCGTGGACTGTTTCGTGAAGATGAAGCAACCGTTGACAATCTTCGGTGGTGGGTGCCCGAAGGAATTCCTCACCGAAAGCAGAACGAATGTCGTCGCAAAAATTTTTGAGGCATAGGATTCTAGTTGACACACCCACATGCAAATACTCGTCGAAGAGGTCAGCCGTTTGCCCAGTAGCAAGTTGTCGGAGGAGGTCACAAGTACACTTCTGCAACGCCGAGAGACTTTGCCGACCGGTTGCGTCTCTACGTGATTGAAAGTATTAACACGGGAGGACAATGTGTTGAGAATACGCATAAACAACCGTTTTGACATGCGAAAACGGTGCCGGAAGTAATCTTCCGGAAACCGCAGCGTGTCAGAAAAATAGTCGGCAATGAGCCTTTCATGGGCTCCCTTCCGGTCACGAGGAATGTAGCGGCGTTTTGATCTAGTTGGTTGAGGAGGGGCGGGGGTGGCGGCGGCGACATAGGCTTCATAGGTGACACGATATTGTTCATAGTCTTCTTGTTCTTCGCGCTCCGCTTCAGCCATTATATCGGTGAAATCCATTTTTAAATTTTTCGAGAGGGTTTGAGTCAGAGAGGAAGATGGATGATGAATGTGTTGTATGAGAAAATGGATGATGAATGTGTGTATTTATAGATGATTTTGGGATTAAAAATTTTCAAAATTTTCAAAAAAATTTCAAAAAAACGTAATAAACAGATATATTTTTTAGGAATCGATTTTTTTTTTTGGTATTATTTTCGATTTCTTTTAAAAAAAGGAAATTACAACGGCATTGCCGTTGGCCAATCGCAAGCTGCCACGTCGACCTGCTCAGCGGTACGGATGTGCTCTTATTATCGAGCAGCACCGTGCCGTTGGCGCGAATACATGGGCGGACGGGGCTGTGTCGCGCCTCTGGCACGGACGTCGTCCGCCCCGAAGAGTAGCGATGGGGATGCTCTAAGGCCATCATCCATAATTTGTAGCACAAGACCTAATTGAAGTATTAATATGGTGGGGCAGTAGTCTATAAATCCAATACTCCATCCTTCCCAGATAATTTGGGACAGTTTGACTTAACACGAGTTTTAAGAAATGTTGTTTGACTTTGATTTAAATGAAGATACATAGTGAAAGGGGCCCCACTTTGATTTTTTCTGCTTTTTTTATTGAAATATTGAATTTGTGGCTGTTGGAGTATAATTAAAAAAATTTCTTCCATTTTTTTTATCGTAGTTAATGTTTTAATCATCCAAAATACGCCCAAATCTGCTGCCCATAATTACAAACAAATTCTGCCCAAATGCTACGCATAAAACATCAATTTTTCATAAATAGGCTGCTGCATATTTTCATAAAACTTCCATCACATTACAAATTGCAGTTTTTGGGAGGGAAATCCCAAATCCCACTAAACTTAAATCAAACTTTAGGAGGGAGTACAACATCTTTACACACAATTTAGGAAGGAAATTCCAACTACCACCATCTGTAAAAGGACTACCTACACAACTAAAGTAGAGTTTTTGAACAATTGCCCTCAGAAAATTTTCATCACTGGGCTATGGAGCCTGGTTCCGGAGACATCGCCATAGACGTTGCCGGAAACAAAGTCAGAAACAGAGAGTCACACATCATAATAGTGACCACCAAAAATCTGATAGCTCGAAGTCTGCTACAATCGAACCATTTAGGTAAAGTACCATATGGAGGTATCGAAAAGGCAGCAAAGGAGTTTGGAGTGAGCCGGAAGACAGTCCATAGGATCTGGACAGAGGCCAAAAAATAGATACAGAGTGTAGTACCCCTCAGCATAAGAGACCGTGTTAAAGGCTTCAAGCGCAAAGATGAAATTCAGCTTGATACTAACAAGGTAAGAGCTCTTTCAGTCCATGAAAGAGGTACCATCCGTAAGATGGCTGTGAAGCTTGAGTTAAGCAAGAGTACCGTAGGCAGGATGGTGAAAGCAAATCATCTCAGGCCACACACAAATGCTGTGAAGCCACTACTTACTGCCGCAAACAAATTAGCACGAATGAAATAGGGTCTCACTCATGTTCAACCAGTGGTGTTCAATGGTATGCTCAAATATCACACAATGCACAATATAGTGCACATTGATGAGAAGTGTTTTTTCATAACTAAGAGTACGGATAGATACTACCTGCTGCCAGATGAGGAAGAGCCATATAGATCATGTAAGTCAAAGCGGTTCATCACAAAGGTGATGTTTATGTGTGGTGTGTGTAGACCATACATTGCAGAAAATGGAGAAGTTATATTTGATGGAAAAATAAGCATTTTTCCATTCACTACTAAAGAGCCAGCAAAGAGGGGTTCCAAGAACAGACCAAGAGGCACCTTAGAGACAAAACCCATTTAATCAGTGAACAAGGCGGTCATGAGAGAATGCCTCATTCAAAAGGTACACTGTTTTTGTTTCCATTTTTTTCATCCCACTAAAACACATCACATATATGTGCAGATCATACCAACAATCAAGGCTAAATGATCAGAGAATATAAGAAAGGAGATATTCATTCAACAAGACAATGCCAAGTCACACATAAACCACAATGATGCAGAATTTCAGGCAGTAGCAAACACAGATGGATTCAAATTCTATATCATTTGCCAACCAGCTAATTCCCCTGATTGTAATGTGTTGGGTTTAGGTTTTTTCAGAGCCATCTAGTCTATACAAGATGACAAATTGGCTAAGGAAGTGGATGATTTGTTGAGGAATATGCAAAGCTCTTTTGATGAACTTATTGCACAAACACTCAATAATGTTTTCCTAACTCTTCAAGGTTGTCTACCTGAGATATTGAAGGTGGAAGAGGGAAATGGCTACAAAACTCCACACATCAATAAAGAAAGATTATCAAAGCTGGGATACTTCCAATCACTTTGGAGGTTGAGGAAGAGATTGTGAAGGCTGTTGTAGCATAACTCCAACAACCAGAAAATGATGTAAGCACATCATATGACATCTCAGGTATCAGTAGAGCTTTAGGCTTCTAAGTTCAGTAAGTATGAAACATTTTTTGTCAATTGGGTGTGTAAGCCTTAGGATTAGGTGTGGTTTATGCTACCAACCGTTTTTTGTCATCTTTTGTAAAGCCTCCAAACCTACATGTGTAGGGGTGGTTTCTAAAGTCATAATCCCTCAGAAAGTTGTCATCATAGGGCAGCCTCCAAACCATACATATGTAAGGGGTGGCTTATAAGGCTGCCTAACTAACAACACAGACTCCTACGACGACGACAGATTCTACGATGGCGGAGTCAGATTCCCATAGATGTTCCGACGTATCTAGGACGACGAGATCGTCCAGATCTACCGATAAAAAACAAGGAGAGGAGTCGGCTGAGTAAGCCATCGTAGATGGAGCTCTCGAGATCTAGGGTTTTGGATGAAATTGGGGGTGGGGGTGAAATGATAGAGGCGGTGGAAATGTTGGTGGTAGGGTGAGTGAATGTGGAGAGGTGAGAGTGAATGTGGATAGGTGGGAGTGGGGGAGTGACCGATTAAATATGGTGGTGGGGTGGGTGTGAGGAGTGTTTTTTTGTCATTTATAGTTTAGTTTGAAGTGGGACAAATTATATGGGACGGACCAAAATGGAATACTGGGACAAATTATCTAGGACGGAGGGAATAATACTTAGTCCGACGCTATGATATGATGTAGTGGGATGTGGGGGTGGGGAAACGGTCGGTTCGATTCTAACCAAACCGATTAGTGAGTTAACCGGCTCCCTTTTTTCCAAATACGAGAACCGTAACCGAACCTTTAGTCGGTTCAGTTCCTTGAGGAACGGATCGGTCCTAACCGACCGGTTCTTGGGTTCCACCGAAGGAACCGAAGGAGAGTGCATCGGCGTGGAGAGTTGGACAACAGCCTCGTCGAAGAGAGCAGCTGTGTGGAGAGAGCAACAGCCTCATCGTCGCCGGAGTGAGAGAGAACAGCAGCCTCTTGTTGCCTCGTCGGAGAGAGCAGCGCGGCGAGGAGAAAGCAGTAGCCTCGTCTTCGCCGACGTGGAAGAGAGCAGCGGTGCCGGTGTGCTACGAGAATTTAGATGAGAGAGCTCACGAGATATTTGAATTGATTTCATTGCAAACACTAGGTAATTTTTTCATGGAAGATAAGTCAATGTACCTATATCAGTATGAGAATTTTAAGTTATTTTCTAATGATCCATATTTATCTAATACGTTGAAGTTCCAAATTTAATAAACAAAGTAGCTGTCATGAGATTGGTTATTGAATCAGAGGGATGATTTGTGTTTTCTCTTGTTTGAAATGCGGACAAATTATAGGGATATAGAGTTTGGTTTCTAGCACAACATTATTTTTTGAAACTTGAAAGGTGTAGGGTTTATGAAATTAAAATGAATCTACAAAAAATTAAAATTAAACTTACTAATCGATTCTTCGGTTCTAACCTTTCGGTTCTCGGTTAGAACCGCCTAAATCCTAAATCAACTAACCGGGACCGAACCTTAACCTTATTTTTTCGGTTATCGGTTAACCGATAACCGAAAAAATAAGGTTTGGTTCTCGGTTTACCAAGAACCGAGAACCGTTTCACCACCCCTAGTGGGATGTGAATGGATCCAGGCCACAAATTCATGATATTTGGACTGGGCTTTTGCTTAGAGAAATCAGGCACTATACTAACCGATAACAGAAAAAATAAGATTTGGTTCTCGGTTTACCAAGAGCCGAAAACCGTTTCCCCACCCCTAGTGGGATGTGAATGGACCCGGGCCACAAATTCATGATATTTGGACTGGGCTTTTGCTTAGTCAAATCATGCACCGGTATAATAAAAACTCAATGTCTCAATTCATGTCATTATACCTATCCAAATCGAATAATCTAGATTTCGTTTTAATTTTTTTATTTTTATACTTAAGATTTTCAGAGCTATTTATTAATTTAAATTTCTAATTTTACTTAATTAACATATTTTTTCAAGTGTGGTTTAGTTTAGAGACATTATTCATTGTAATAGGATAAATTACAACATCATATCTTCCTCTGTCTCGTGAAAATATGTGCACTTTCCATTTTCGTCTGTCCCATAAAAATATGGGCATCCCATTTATGGAAAGTTATCCCAATATATTATTCCTATACACCAAGTTATTTACAACTTATACCACCATCAAAACACTAATAATATTGTGAGTTCCATTATCCACTAACACTACTTTAACTACTTTTTGCCTCCCTTCTCTCTTACTTTACCAATTTTATCTTAATCGAATTCTCACGAGATACGTGATTTAATGCAATAATAGTCTGAATACCTCTAGAATATTATATACTCCATATCATTATCCAATATATCTGAATTTTATTGGATCATCCGTTTTTATATACTCCCCCTCCCTAAAAATTTGTCATATATTTCTTTTTTCGTCCGTACCTAAAAATTTGTTGCATTTCACTTTTGTCATTTTTTGCAGTGGATCTCATATTCCACTAACTCATTCTCACTCACATTTTAAAAGTAGGAATCACATCTCACTAACTTTTTCAACTCATTTTCTTTTATAGTTCTTAAAACTCGTGCCGTGTCAAATGTTGCCAAATTATTAGGGACGGAGGAAGTATATCCAATACTACATGTAACGAATACTACCATAATGTCTAATGCAAATTACAAAGATTAAGAAAAGAATGATCATCGCTGTGATCTCTTCTTTTCACAATGAGCAAGAAAGAATATTTTTGTTAAACAAGTTTATGTTATACTAGTACAATGATTTTATAAGTTTAATCAAGGTTAGCGACTTTGGATTGACAGTACAATGATTTTGGTTTTTTCGGTTTTGTTCGATTATTGAAGTTCGATTTTCAGTTTTTCGGGTTCGGTTCGGTTTGGGTTTTGAACTAAATTCGATTTTTCGAGTTTGGTTCGGTTTTGGCAAAAAACCGAACCGAAACCCGAATGCTCACCCCTAATAAAAATTGAAGAAAAGTAGACAATAATAAATTTTATTACGATTAAAGTTATAGAAGTGGGGATTTCATTGAAACTTAATCAAACTTTAAAAATAATAGTACTTCATTTGTCTTAATTAAATTGAGGAACTTTTTTGGATAAAAAAATTAAGAAATTGTATTATATAAATTGGGGATTTTGTTGTTATTTTTTTATTTGTACAAAAGAGAAATACGGAGTAACTCATTTTAATTAGAATATTCCCTAAAAGAATTGACTATGCAGGTGGAATCGACGCGGAAGTTTGCTTGAGCATCCACAATGGCGGCGTGCCCACCGGCTAGCCGATCCCTGGCGCTAGCCGGTCCGCTCGCCGAACCATTGCAGCCGGCGCTCGCCGGTCCGCTCGCCGAACCACGGTCGCAGCGTTTTCGCGTTCGACAATGGCGCCATTTTTGTCGCAGCATTTTCGCGTTCGAGTGGATCAAGTTATATGAAAGATAACTGAACCGGATGGATCAGTTAGCAAATGTCGTTGCCACTTGATCAAGGCGTTCACGCTCTCGCTAGCCACCAATGTAATTTATAACTCCCAATTTTGCACTACTTTAACAGTAAATCGGCAAGTTAGGGGTCGATCCCACAGAGAAACCAGTGTATCTAGTGTGTGAGTAGTGAACAGGGGTTGACTGCTGCCACGCTTTAATTTTGGGAGTTTTTAACTACTGATTTTACGCTAGGCAGAAAGTAACTATCTACTGGATCAAGGCTCTGTTAACTATTGGATCAAGTAAGTGAAATGTTGGAATAAAAACTGACTACCTAGGCATGCTGTGAAAACAAAAACACTTTGCTATTTAACATGATTAAACACTTGGTCAAAGACTAAAGAGCGAAACTGAGCTAGAACAGTGAACACGAAGGCGAAAACAAAACAACTCCAAATTATACCCAAAACTCAGAACATTGTTGCAAGCACACGGAATACATAAAGATTGATTCTTTAACTACAGAACAACTCGAAATCAAACTAGGCTAACAACTTCGGGAAATAAGAAAGCAAGTAGAGTCGAGAAAACTCTCGGATGGAAATTCGAGACAACGCCGAACAGATATCGAATACTCTGCCGCGCTCCCTCTCTTTAGCTAACCATTTCTCTAACTATCTTTAGAACTGGGAAACTAAACTAAAAAGTAAACTAAACTAAAAAGGAAAATTGTTGAAGACGGAAGAAGATGGTAAAAAGAAGATAAAACGGAACTGGTAAAAGGGCTGGTAAAGGAGATCCGCTGATTATGGTGGCACATCCTCTATTTATAGGCACTTCATACAATCTCCAGCGGGATAACGATCTCCACAGAGGATATTCGCTCACGCTGTGAGCGAGCGACTCATCTATTGCTACGTGTCTTCCTTCTAGAATGACGTCGCTTTTCAATAACAGATTCATGACTCAGCTCCGTCCTTGCGTCTCATGTATCAGCACGTGTCCCTCTTCTAGAACGTCGTCCTTGCTAACAGAATGATGCCCACCATCCAGCTCATTAGTCTCACGTGTCCTCCTTCTAGAATCCAGTGGTCCCCGCCCAACTGCTTGATCACCCCCAGTTCACCCGATTTTTGGCCTTTTTCGCCTTTTGTACCAACTTGATCAACTTGTCCTTGTTGCCTTGGTCAAGCCGTATTCCTGCACATTTAACACTTGTTTTGTGCGATAACTGACCAAGTTATAGTACATTTTACCCCCTAAACCGATGCATGAAATATGCCTTATCAAACTGCTCACGCTTAAAACATACTTGTCCCCAATTATAAAGAAAAAGAAAAGAAAAAGATAAGGCAAATTTCATTCATGGTTTATTCATTTAAGAAAGTAAAAGAAGACGAAGAGGAAAAACAGACTTAAAACAAAAACACATATTCACATAGATGCATTAGACCGAATAAACTTCCAACAATGATACCCGAGGTCGAGGTCAATCCATTTGCCAGCAGCTTATGTTTCTTCCCTTTCGCGCATACTTGATCAATGTGTCAGTTTGTCAAGATTGCTCAATTTAAAACAACTGTTGGATTCACTCAGTCACTCATTTCTCACCAGAGATGTTAGGACTGTTCACTCGGTATTGTCACAAGTTTAATACCTCGAATCGGACTGCACAAGATAGTTCCTTAAGGTCTTTGTTTCGGGCATAATGGGGCTTAAGGGGGTAATGTATTAGGGTAGGGTCCTAGGGGTTCTAAGTTATAAACTGTAAAAAGAAAAACACATGAGTCAAGGGACCAAAGATTTGAACAAATTTTGATGGGTCAGACTAAATTATTAATTCTGCCTCTAGATACTTCACTGGGTCAAGTAACGACCTCTTTTAATTTTTGGCTTATTCTCCAACTTTCGACTTACTGGGTCAGGTTACAACTCTTTTTTTTCCTACTATCTTTTTCTCAAATTTTTTTCAACTCCTTTTCCCGACATATATTTTCCAATTTTTTTTTACTTGATGTCTGACTTGATCAACCTGATTGACTAACCTGCTCAACCCGGCTACCCCTTTATTTCAACTTTCTGTCGTCATCCCCCATTTCTTGTGAAATGATTCATCTCTCGACCCATTTTCTCACGTGTTTGTAAAAAAAAATATAAGTCGTGGGTTTTTCAAAAGAACGGGTAAGAGTGTATATGGCTCAACTTGGTTAACTAGGGGGAGCCTTGTTTGATGAGGCTGGTTTTTGGACCGAAAGAAGAAAAGGCTCAAATGGTTAAGTCATAATGCCTTTAGTCCTTACTACTTGTGCTATTTTCATCTAAATATTAAAAAGCAGCCTCTCGTAATTTTTTCTTTGTAAAAATAGTAGAAACTGTTCTACTTTGGCTTATAACTCACACATAGAGAGACTTCACAGATGATTTTAAAATTGAGCATTTCCATCATACTTGCGTCGTTCAAACTGTTCAAGTTTTAGCAATCAAGTTTCGACATGTAAACATACTGAGTCTTTTTTTCTTACTCTTCCCAAAGCAATCAAGTCTTTCATTTATCCAATTTCATGCATGCTGCCCTAATTAATACTAATTTCCATTTTGTATTTTCAAAACTTGACATGTATGATTTTACTGGAACTAACCCTCCCCCCTCCCACTGCATATGAACTCGTCCTCGTGGGACTGGATGCAGTGAAAAAAAGGTTAGGCACAGGCAAACAAACTAAGGAAAACTTCTCACACTTAGACCAGACACTAGGCTAAGTGGGAGATAGTGCCAACAATCAAAACATGCAGATACACACAGTAAACAATAACCAAAACACAAAGGCGGATAGAAGAAACAAAACATGCATAACCTTCTCATACTTAGACCCAACAAAGGTCTAAGTGTAAGAGCAAATAAAAATATCAAATTTATACAGACCAATAATAAAAAAACATAAATTGTTTGAAATTGAAATGAGTTCAGGGGGGAAATACTAATGCTGCCTTGAAGGTTGACCGGGAGATGCCGAAGGATGCCGGGAGGATGATGGGCGCCGAGTCGGAGGAGAGCTTATAGAGGGAGGTGGTGGTTGTCTGGTAGGGGTCTGATTGTGGGTGGTTCCCAGCAACCTGGCCAGTAGGACCAGTTGAGAGTTCGAATTTTCCACCAGCTGCGTCAACATTTGCTCCACTCGGAGCTTCCATGCGTCGTCAGTACGTGCAGCCTCCTGTCGCTCCATCCTCAGAGTGGGCATCCTCAGAGTGGGCACCCAATGTGTGCCTTCCTCTTCTCCTTCAGCAGGGGTCGCTGAGGTTTCCTCAGGCCTCGTTCTTCTCTTGGGTTGGCTTCTCTGTTGCTCCTGCCGACCGACTGCATAAAATTGAAACCTTCCTCCTTGCGTCTTCTCGAGTACCTGAATTCTAACAAAGAAATCGAGGTTAAATAATTCGAGACTGGGGCAAAGGATGAGTCGTCCGGCATACTTCACAATCCAGTTTCTCCTCAAATAGGCACTGAGGAGGTGGCAGACGTTTAGATGGCGGGCAGCGTGGGTAACAATTTGATTTATGGAGTAGGCCAACCAGAACCCGAGATGGACCTTTCTCTGCTCTCTCATGCTCCACATAAAGTAGAGCTCGACCAGAGTAATGATTGCCAGCGTTTTGGCTTTTCCGAGGAGATTACAAGCTAGGTAGACCTGGGCTAGGCGGAGGGCAGGATCAGCAATGTGATGACCTCTGGATTCAAAGGCTTTAAAAGTAGGGGCGCATCCATTGCATAGGGCCTTCCAGACGGCCCGCTGATCGAAATCGGGTTTCCTTTGAGGGAGGCAGATATCGCGCCCAAACTAGTCCCCGTTAGCCACCTGGCTTTCTGTGTAGAGGCACATCTGGATGGAGAATTCATTTAGGCTCATCAGTTTGTCCTGGCCAAACACCCTAAAGGAGACACTTCTAGCGTCTGGGTCTGAGCTTCGGTACGGGGGTCTCATCAACCTCTAGCAACCATTCAAATCCAATGCTGGCAATATATTCGTTAAACCTCTCCTTCATCATGATCTTTTCTAGGGATGGCTGGTGTAGCATCTTCCCCGCCGTCAACCTCTTCTGGGGTGTCACCCTTTGGTGGACCTCCTCCAGCATCTGTTGGAGAAGAGCAGGGGTTAAAACCACATGCTGGTGAGAGTAGGTGGCGGCAGGAGATGTTGCAGGCCTTCCTTGTTGCCTTCTAGATGTTCGGGTCCAACGCAACTCGTGTTCCTCCGTATCACTGCCCTCATCTGTATCTCTCGGCAGTGGAGAGGCGGGCTCGTAAGCATCTGTAATAACGATCCCCACGTTGGCGGGGCGACTTCTCTTCGGAGGAGGAAGAACAGTCTCCTTCCCCTTTCTCTTCCTCTCACTCTCTTCCCTAATCAAGCCACCCTCAACAACCTTTCTCTCATCTACGGCCTCATCGGCCCCTTGATTCATTAGCTCATCTTCATCCACCAGTCGCCGCACCACGCGGGGCATTTGCTCCATCGTGTCTCCCTCTTCCCTAGTCTTCAGAGTTTCATCTTCCTCTAGGAGCCGGTTCATCGTCATTCGGCGCGTCTGACGTCGTAGCAGCTCCTCCTCATTTTCTGGTTCATCCTCCTCAGGGTGAAGGACGTTCCGCTCACCCTTCTTATCGAGTGACAACGGGTGGATGTCCTCCACCTCTTCGTCATTAATTTCGCTGACCTCAGTCAAATGCGGCTCATGGACTGAAGTAGAGCTGACACCGCTTGCTGGCGACGGAATAGCAAACGGCTGCTCATAGGTCATCCTCCAGCCTTCCTCGTCAGAGGTGTCCCCGCTGTGTTGCACCGGCTGGATGGGGTAACTGTTGGGGAAGGAGGTGAAGGTTGGGCCGGAGAGTTGGTTTTTGGAAGAGATGGTGGAGAATTTCGGGGTGTAGGATTTGGGTATGTGATGTAGGAAAAGCAGATGGGGTTTCTGTTCTGGGGGAAGAGGATCTTCGGTCACCACTGTCGGCGCCGGCACTGGAAGATGATGATGAAGTGCTAAGTTGGGTGATTTGCATTTTTACTGGTAATGGTGGTGGGTGATTTTGTGGGGAAGATGATAAGTTGGGAGAAGAGTTTGAATCTTTGGAGAAATCGGATGAGAGCAAATGTAATGTACTGTAGGCGGTTTGGATAAAAGTGATATACGGATCTGAAAACTGCCTTTTATACTGATATCCTGGTTGTTGAGATCCCCGACTATTGAGATCCCTGCGACTCCTCACGTACAGGAACGCATTTTCAGAGTGCCAGCTGGCTTAGCTTCTCCGATACGCCTCTTCTCTCTAGTACTATTTTGTCTAATGCAGCAGTTAGTTCTTTCTTTCCAATGATTGCACACGTCCTATCATAACATGCCCTGATCAATTCAATCACTGTACCACCAATTAAATTCAAAATTTCACTGTTCAAGTGGACAATTACTTCCAGATGAAAACTCAAATAGTTCCACTTGATCAGTTTCCTTCCTCACTTCCGACTTTTAATTACCTAAGATTTAAAAAACTAACATATGAAAAATTATTTACACTAATTACTAAGGACTTGACCGGGTTCCCCTAGGACGTCACTTGATCAGTTTAATAGATTAAGAAATTGTTGCTTGATCAAGCAGACTACCCATGAGTACCCGACCACTCCTTTTATTTGCTCACTAGCGAGAGTTAGGCATGAGTAGTGGAATTTCGTCCACCACAAATGCCTCCATTCCTTCTCTGTACGGTTTCACCCTGTGTCCATTCACCATAAAGGTTGGTGAGTCTGGATCGCTCCCCTAGAGTTCGACTGCTCCATTTGCTCTAATGGCGACGATGGTGTACGGGCCGATCAACCTTGACCGTAGCTTCCCGGGCATCAACTTAAGCCTGGACTGGAAAAGGAGTACTCTTTGGCCAACCTTGAGTTCCTTCTTGCGAAGGTTCTTGTCATGCCACATCTTGGTTTTCTCTTTGTACCACATGGCCGAATCAAAGGCATCAAGGCGGAGCTGTTCAAGCTCCTGCAACTGCAGCTTTCTCTCCTCAGCGCCATCTTTGGCATTCAAATTCATTTCTTTAACTGCCCAGAAAGCTTGGTGCTCCACTCCCACCGGCAGATGATTCATTTTCCCAAATACCAGCCGATATGGGGACATTTCGATAGGCGTTTTAAAGGCGGTCCTGTAAGCACAGAGTGTGTCCTCCAGACGACGGCTCCAGTCTTTCCTCGTGGGATTGACCGTCTTCTCTAAAATTTCCTTGATCTCTATGTTTGATACTTCGGCTTGGCCATTGGACTGCGTATGGTAGGGTATGGATAAGCTGTGGTGGACTCCATACTTTCGCATCAAGGCTTCGATGGTTCTATTGACGAAGTGAGTTCCCTGGTCAGAGATTATAGCCCATGGAACCCCATATCGGGTAAAGATGTTTGACTTTAAGAATTTCGCCACTTCTCTGGACTCACACGTCCTCGTCGCCTTTGCCTCAATCCACTTGGACACATAGTCCACCGCCACTAGGATGTAGAGATTACCCTTAGAATATGGGAAGGGTCCCATGAAATCCATCCCCCATACATCAAATATTTCATATACATTTATGGGGACCTGAGACATCTCTTGTCTTGTAGAAATTCCCCCAGTAAGCTGGCATCGAGGGAACCTATTGCAGAACTCGTAAGCGTCTTTATGGATGGAGGGCCAGTAGAAGCCGCTGTCAAGTACTTTCCTTGCTGTTTTCTTTGGCCCGAAGTGACTTCCACAAGCTAGTGAGTGGCAGTGGACCAGTACGTCCTCTTGCTCCCATTCAGGTATACAGCGTCGGATTACTTGATCCGCCCCCATCTTCCATAGGTAAGGGTCATCCCAATAGAAGTATCGGGAGTCGCTCCTGAGCTTCAGCTTCTGCGCTCTCGTAATCACATCACTTCCGGGCAACTTGCCCATTACCAGATAATTGGCCATGTCAGCAAACCATGGCTCCCTATGCGTGTGTTGTCCCTTTCTTTGGTTGGCTTGATCAACCCTCTATGCCCGGTTGATCCACTGACATTCAGATGTTGACTTGATCAGATAGAGATACTCTTCAGGGAAAGCGTCAGAGATGGCTTCCCCGTTGTCCTCTTGCAGAATTAAGCTCAAATGATCAGCCACTCTATTATCGCTCCCCTTTTTATCGTGGCTTCGACTCCTTCTTTGCCAGTAGGTATTTATTGGCCGCATGGTCAGTATACACAATCACCTTCGAGCCTAGCAGATAAGGCCTGAACTTTTCAAAAGCGTAGACCACCGATAACATCTCCTTTTCAGTTGTGTCGTAATTCTTTTGTGCTTGATTTAGAGTTTTGGAAGCATAGAAGATTACGTAACTCTTTTCTTCAATCTTCTGACCTAATACTGCCCCCACAGCATAGTCACTGGCGTCGCACATCACCTCAAATGGGTGACTCCAGTCGGGGTGCGTATAATTGGAGAGCTTATCAATCTGTCCTTCAGCAGCAGGAACGTGGCCTTGCAGTCATCAGAGAATTCAAAATCCACATCATTTTGGAGTAGCCTCGTCAAGGGCTGGGCTATCTTTGCGAAATCTTTGATAAATCTTCTATAAAACCCAGCGCGGCCTAAAAAGGCTCTGATCTCCTTCTGGTTAGTGGGATACGGGAGTTTTGCAATGATAGCTATCTTCGCTTGGTCGACCTCTATTCCCCTGCTCGACACCACATGCCCTAGGACAATTCCTTCGGTAACCATAAAATGACATTTCTCAAAGTTTAAGACAAAGTCCTTTTGGCTGCATCTTTCCAATACTCTGCTCAGGCTATGCAGCCCTTGATCGAATGTGTCCCCATAGACAGTGAAGTCGTCCATAAAAATCTCTATGCAATCTTCCAATAAATTAGAGAAAATGCTCATCATGCATCTCTGGAAAGTGCCTGGGGCGTTACAGAGGCCAAATGGCATCCTCCTGTAAGCGTATATGCCGAAAGGTAAGGTGAACATCGTCTTCTCTTGGTCTTCCGGATTCACCGCAATCTGGAAGTAGCCACTATAACCATCTAGGAAGCTGAAGTACTGCTTCCCTGCCAACTTCTCTAACATCTGGTTAATAAAGGGTAGATGGAAGTGATCTTTCTTCGTAGCTGCGTTCAGCTTCCTATAGTCAATGCACATTCTCCACCCCGTGACTGGCTTTGTCGGAATCAATTCGTTTTTCTCATTCTTTACGACCTGGATTCCTCCCTTCTTCGGTAGCATGTGCACTGGGCTGGCCCAGTTGCTGTCCGGGATGGAGTAGATAATTCTGATCGAGACCAACTTGACAATTTCCTTAAGCACCTCTTCCCTCATGTTGGGGTTGTGCTTTCGTTGTTGGTCGCGGTGTGGTTTGGCTCCTTCCTCCAGTCTGGGCTGATGCCCACCAAGTCTGTCAGCTTCCGACCGATAGCCTTCTGTTTTCTTCTCAACACTTCCAGCAATCTTTTTTCCTGCCCCTAGGTCAAGTGACTGTTGTTGATGACAGGCTTTGTTTCTTCCTCCCCCAGGTAGGCGTACTTTAGATGTGCCGGAAGTGGCTTCAATTCCTTTGCTGGCTTTGGCTCTTCAGTGGGCAAAGGGCTTTCTGCCGCTTCTCTTTCCAATGGCTTGCCTTGATCAAGCCACTTCTCTAGGCTGGATACTTGAGCCTTCCCACTTGACCCAGCTGGTCGCGAGTGCTCACCAAAATCCATCACCGCTTTCGCGACGGCTTGGTCGTCCATTTCTCCGATTTTCATGGTCTCATACCACTCTGCAACTTCTCTCTCGACTTCTTCATCAGCAGCGGAGTCAGTGAACTGCCTCTGTAGGAATTCTTCCTCCAAAAGTTCCTGTACTAAGGTCTCAGTCACATCTACTGAGTACACGCTCTCACTGTCTGCTGGTCGTTTCACGGCTTCATCAATATTGAACGTGAACTGCTCTCCATTGAAGTCCAAGCTGATCGTCCCATTACGGACGTCTATTATGGTGCTGGCCGTGGACAGGAACGACCTTCCTAGTAGAACTCCACTCGACTCTCTTGCTGCCGGCTCTATCATCTTGATTACGAAAAAATCAGCTGGGTATAGAAAGTTATTCACCTTCACGATCACGTCTTCCAAAATTCGTTCTGGGTGAATACACGATTTGTCGGCCAGCTGTATCATTATATCAGTATCAACTAGCTTGGCCTCCCCCAACTTCTTGTAAATCGAGTATGGCAGAACATTAATCGACGCCCCGAGATAGTACATCACATGCTCGACCTGGATATCTCCGATTGAAATTAGGAGCGTGAACATTCCCGGGTCGGTCTTCTTTGAGAGATCACTCCGCTTGATCACTGCGGATACATTCTCATCTGCAATCATTCTACCCTCTTCATTGACCTTCCCTGCAAAGTAGTCCTTGATGAATTTGCTAATCGGGGGCATCTTCAAGGCCGTCAAGAGTGGTACCTTGACCTCTACGTCTTTGAACATACTCGCCACGTCAATTGTGACATCTCTTTTCCTGGTCACCATTCCACGGTATGGATATGGCTTGACCTTCTCTGCTTCCGCTTCTTGGCTTTCATCTGAGGATTCACCTCCCACTTTGCCCTTGTCTCTCCTTTTTGCTTGATCAGGGGAACTAGACTCTCCTTCTTCATTCTGGCTCTGTCCGGGTATACCCATCGGAGGTACTGCAGGTGGGCTAGGGTTTTGGTAAACCTTCCCTAACCTTAGGGACACTTCACTGATGTTTTCACGACCAGGTGGCTGCACAGTGGCAGGGATTTTTCCTTCATTGCCCCTTAGCTCTCCCAGTGACATCGCAACTTGAGACAGTTTCTTCGTGAGCATATCCAACGCCGCCCTTTGCTCCTTCCAAGCCTCTTGAATTTCCCGCATCGCATCATTTGGCTGGTGCGGGACTATCATATCTCCTGGTCCTTCGTTGGGGGTGCCGATTATAACGTTGATTCGGCGCCCCCCCAGCGTGGTTGGGTTGTGAGTAGTCGGACTTTCCGTAATGCTCTTGCTGGTATTGCGGCTGGTTGTGCTGTTGGTTGCCTCTCTGGTGTGGCGGGATATAACTCACCATCTGGTTGTTCGGTTGCCTTCCCTGATTGCTTGTCAGGGGGCCTTGTTGTCTGTACCCCCAGTTTCCTTCATTCTATCTACTCAACCAGTTGGGTTGTCCTCCACTGGACCAGTTCCCTTGAGGTCCACTTGACCAGTTCGCCTGGCCGCCCTGCGTTCTGTTCCCTCCGTTGTTGAATCTTTCTTGGTTCCGAGCAGCCCAGTTGGGTTGCCCTTCAAAGGGTTGTATCTGCTGTGTCGATGGTTGAGGCAGATGGCTTTGATTCTGATCAGTCCACCTGAAATTTTGGGTGGTCTCTCCACGGTGCGTCGCTTTGCTTTCCCTGGATCCAGTTGCCATTTGCATTCCAGTGGCCGACGGCATTTACCTGGGGTTGAGGCTCCGCCTCAGGGGGAAACTCGCAATAGTAATAGTGATGCTCTTCTGGCGGCGCATATTGTTTTTCCTTCGGTGCAGGTGGTGGAGATGCTCTAGACTTCTCGACTGCCTCTAGCAGCTTTTTCTCCATTTGCTCGAATCGAGCCTCCAACTTTTCATCACTACGCGCCTCTGTTGCGTGCGCTGCACTCCTTCTGTACTGGCCCCGGGATGTCTCATACGATCGCTTGGCTTCGATCAACCTCACTAGTATACTCTTTGCTTGGCTGAATGGGGTTTTAGAGAAATCCCCTTGAGCTGCTAGGTTGAGATCGTTCTTGCTATCCACTATGAGTCCGCCGTAAAAGGTGGAGTAGATCTCCCTCTCTCCCATCTTGTGGTTGGGGCATGCTTGGAGCAACCCTTGGAATCTATCTCAGTACTGGCCGAGGGGCTCATCGTACTCCTGTCTGGCCTCGGTAATCTCCCGCTTAAGGGCACTCGTCTTCGACGCTGGGAAGAAGCGATCTAAAAATATCATCCGGAACTCGGTCCAGGTTCTGATGGATCCTTTTGGCAACCTCGAAAGCCAGACTCCCGCATCGCCCTTCAAGATGAAGGGAATAGCCTTCAGCCTATAATCTTCAGAAGTAGATCCATCCGGCACAGGTTGGATGTCGTAGTATCTGCAGAATTCTTCCAGAAAGGCGTAAGGGCACTCCTTCGAGAGACCATAGAAATTGGACAAAACTGCCAGCACTCCTGATTTGATAGGATGGTCCGCATCCCAGGAGTAATGGCAATGGCATGGGTGGGCTCCTTCTCGTCATGAGCGTGCAGAGAGCCAATTCCTGAATCGTTGTCGACGAGGGCCATCTTTGCTTTTACTTTTTCAAGTGGTGGTGGCCGGGGTGGTGCGTTCTGTTCTCCTTCTTATTCGCTAGTCAGTTGATCAGCGGTCGCTGCTGCTGCTAATGCGGCTCTGTATCGCGTGGTAACAACACCGGCTTTCTGGACTCTCCAATGAGCGTTAGTGTCTCTGTATATATGAGGATGATTCTAGTGTCCACCGCGTTGGTACCTTCTCATAAAAGGAAAGAGGAACGAATGAGAAAAGAAACAAACAAGAACTATTTACACCTATGCACTACACACTAACATAGAATAACACCATGCTTCCCCGGCAATGGCGCCATTTTGGTCGCAGCGTTTTCGCGTTCGAGTAGATCAAGTTATATGGAAGATAACTGAACCGGATGGATCAGTTAGCAAATGTCGTTGCCACTTGATCAAGGCGTTCACGCTCTCGCTAGCCACCAATGTAATTTATAACTCCCAATTTTGCACTACTTTAACAGTAAAGCGGTAAGTTCGGGGTCGATCCCACAGAGAAACCAGCGTATCAAGTGTGTGAGTAGTGAACAGGGGTCGACTGCTGCCACGCTTTAATTTTGGGAGTTTTTAACTACTGATTTTACGCTAGGCAGAAAGTAACTATCTACTGGATCAAGGCTCTGCTAACTACTAGATCAAGTAAGTGACATGCTGGAATAAAAATTGACTACCTAGGCATGCTGCGAAAACAAAAACACTTTGCTATTCAACATGATTAAAAACTTGGTCAAAGACTAAAGAGCGAAACTGGGCTGGAACAGTAAACACGAAGGCGAAAACAAAACAACTCCAAATTATACCCAAAACTCAGAACAGTGTTGCAAGCACACGGAATACAGAAAGATTGATTCTTTAACTACAGAACAACTCGAAACTAAACTAGGCTAACAACTTCGGGAAATAAGAAAGCAAGTAGAGTCGAGAAAGCTCTCTAATAGAAATTCGAGACAACACTCACATCCGTGCTCTTCCGCAATGACAAACTCAAGTGTCCCACCATTCTTTTATTCAATTTAAATAAAAACATTTCCACAAAATTAAAATGCATTAAAATATCCGAAATACTATTACAAATTACAAAAAAATTAAAAATTACATAATTAAAATCCTAAAAATTAAAAAGTGCATAATTAAAATCCTAAAAATAAAAAATTACATAATTAAATTCATAAAATTTAAAAAACTCACTACTCGTTGCCGAATTTCACCCAAATGTGTTTGATTAGGTCTTCTTGTAACTCAATGTGGGCTCGGGTATCGGGCATTGTGTTCCTTGTTTCGATCATCTCGCGCCACCGGCGTATGCACACCTTATCGTAAAAGCTAGCCGCCATCGGTCCTTCGCAGCTATAATCATGTTGTGCAAGTAATACACGTGTACATGATGTCGGTGATAATTTTCACGTACCACAGCCGAGACAGGGCATTCACAATGTTGAATCGGGCTGGAAGGACCCCAAAAGCTCTTTCGACGTCTTTCCAAGCGGACTCTTGTCGCTGCTCAAAAAGAACTCATCTCGGGTCTTGCGGGTTGCTGCGCGTCTTCACGAAAGTCGACCACCTTGGGTAGATACCATCAGCGAGATAGTAACCCATGTGGTATGCATTTCCGTTGACAGTGAAGTCGATCGCCGGTGCTACACCATTCAAAACATCATTGAACAGTGGTGAAGAATAGAGTACGTTCAAGTCGTTGTTGGATCCGGCAATACCAAAATATGCATGTCAAATCCATAGGCAGTAGTCGGCGATCGCTTCAAGGATAAGTGTAGCCCCCTCCAAGCAGTTGGGCAATTCTTCCACCTCCAATGCATGCAGTCAATGTGAAGACGAAGCAACCGTTGACAATCATCGGTGGTGGGTGCCCGAAGTAATTCCTCGCCGAAAGCTGAACGAACGCCGTCGCAAAAATTTTTAAGACAAAGGATTCCAGTTGACTCACCGACATGCAAATACTTGTCGAAGAGGTCAGCCATTTTCCCAGTTGCAAGTTGTCGGATGGCACACATACACTTCTACAACGCCGAGAGACTTTGGCGACCGGTTGCGTCTGTACTTGTTTGAAAGTATTCAACACGAGCGGACAATGTGTTGACAATATGCATAAACAAGCATTTTGACATGCGAAAACGGCGCCGAAAGTAATCTTCCGGAAACTGCGGCTGGTCGAAAAAATAGTCGGAAACGAGCCTTTCGTTGGCTCCCTCCCGGTCCGATGGATGTAGCGGCGAGTTGATCTAGTTGGTCGAGGAGGAGGGGCAGGGGTATTTGAGGTGACATAGGCTTCATAGGCGGCACGATATTGTTCATAGTATTCTTGTTTTTCGCGTTCCGCTTCCGCAATGAGATTGAGAATTCTTCCGCAAGGATCTAAGGTGATTGTGTGCAACATCGAGGATTTCTCGACTCGAAGAATCAATGGAGATGTTGGAAGAACATAGGAGTCCTTGTATAGTTTGCTTGAGAGAAGTTGCAGCAGCATAAGCCATTGTTTTTTTTTCTTTCTTCTTGTTGCAATGTTAATTGTGTATTGTTTTTAGGGTGTTCTATGGTGTAATAGTATAAGAAAGTGATGTTATATTTGATCATAGTAGTAGTTAATTTGGATTAGTTTTAGCTGAGACCTAGTCCTCACTGTATTAAACCAAGAACCAATTTTGTACTAGTTAAATATTCTTAATCTAGTGGATGAAGTTTAGTAGGCCATATATTTGCGTCCAACTAGTACTGTATATCATTTTCATTTTTTATACTATATTCATTTTTTTCTTTAATTTCAATTTTGGATGTTAATTGAAGTATGTACTTATTATCAAGAGTTTATTGCACAAAATACGACATTTAATTAGTACACTATAATTTTAGAAATTATTGACAATTTTTTTGGATAAAACTGATTGTTTATTAGTATAATTGATGGAAAAAAAAACAAAAGTAGGGTGTATAAATTCATTAAGTTTTATAGATTTTTCAAACAAATATTATTCATTTGTTATATTATAATAAAGTTTATTCTTATAAATTTGTCATTAAAACGTTTAATTTAGGGGTGTGACATGCTGAATGGGATATTTTCTGTCGGTCCTAGTTTGGGAAATATATAGTACTCCCTCCGTCCCGCACTACTCGCACTTATTTCCTTTTTGGGCGTCCCAAGTTACTTGCACTCTTTCCATTTTTAGTAAAAAATTTCACCTACAGCCGTCATTTTTGACTTTCCTATACACTCATTCCTTAATCTCCGTGCCGAAAAGGAAAGGAGCGAGTAGCCCGGGACGGAGGGAGTACTAATGATTTTGATGTCAAAAATAGCTTTTGTTGATGAATTTTCAAAATATTAAGTACTATTTATTAATACTACCTTAGTTCACGTACGGAGGAGTTACTCAATTTTTTATTCGATCCGTCCACAAATTAAATAACTTACTCATCCCATTTTTAAACTCTCCCCAATTAATTTCTATAGCAAAAATATGGCTCTTATTTTTATCAGCAACAACCAAAATTAAATTAACCACTTTAAAACTATAACGAAAGTGGATTTCTAACTTCACCCACTATAAAAACAACCAATTTATTAAAACAAGTGTACTTCATGAGCGTATTAGTTACTATATTTTATATATATCTATTAACTCATAGTATCACTTAAAATTCCTAACTACTCGCTCACCATTTTGTAATTTTAAAAATTGTAACCCGTCACTGAATTTCCCTTGATTTTATAGTCAACACGCATGCAAACAAGAATCGAATTTTTTAAATAAATGCAAGTGATTTTGTTTTGAAATGTATGCATTAACTGATTGATATGGAGGTTATCATTAGGTCACTTCTGCACCCAAAGTCAAAAAACAAACAGTAACTAAACTAATTGACGGGATAAATATATAGACTTCTACACTTGTATTCATAAAATGGTTGGTTGCATGTCGACTGTCACGGGATAAATATATAGACTTCTACACTTGTATTCATAAAATGGCTGGTTGCATGTTGACTGTCACTTAGTGTCCACAATGGTTAGGCACCTCGGGGCGATCTCGGGGCGGTCCATAGTGGAGGAGATGTCCGCCCCCGGGGCGGACGAGGAGATGGGGGCGGTAGGCGGCGGACGGGCATGCGCCGACTCCGGGGCGAGGACGCGGCGAGTCTGGGGCGGACGCGGCGGATAGGCGGGGCGCCTATAGTGGATCGGTGCCCGGCGCGGCTATAGGCGGCGAATTTTTTTTTAATTCAATTTAATTCACCTATAAATACACACCATTCCATTCATTATTTTCACACCATTCCAACTCTTCATCACTCAAAATTTCTCCCACTAGAATTTGTGGTCAGAAATGGATAATTTGTGTAGAGACACTTGGAATGCTCTGATTCAACAGGTACAACACCAGGCCGCCCAAGAGGATGCGGCGTGCTTGGCGGAGGAGGCGGAGGCTGCGATCCCTCGTGCGATTACTCATCGGGGGACCATCCCACGAGACCACGTCGGTGCGCACCAGCGTCTAATGGCTGATTACTTTGTGGATAACCCCCGTTATCCACCCGAGATATTCCGCCGGAGATTCAGGATGTCGCTACCGCTGTTCAACTATATAGAGACGAATTTGGCGGAGCGTTACCGGTGTTTCACCCTCCGGCCTGATGTCACGGGCCGGATCGGGCTGTCTACGCAACAGAAGTGCACCGCTGCACTTCGGCAGCTTGCCTACGCCGGACCAGCCGATATGTTCGATGAATACCTACAGATGGGTGAGATGACTGGCCTCCAGGTGCTTAGGCAGTTCTGTAAGGGGATCCGAGAAATTTTTGTTGGGGAGTTTCTACGTAAGCCCACCCCTGATGAGTGTCAGAGCCTGTTGGATAAGCACGGTTCGATCCCCGGCTTCCCAGGAATGTTGGGAAGTATCGATTGCATGCATTGGGAGTGGAGGAACTGCCCCGTGGCATGGAAAGGCCAGTTCACAACTGGATTCAAAAGCAAAATCCAACGATGATTCTGGAAGCCGTTGCAGACTACCGTTTGCGGATCTGGCATGCGTCTTTCGGTGTGGCAGGTTCGAACAACGACATCAATGTTCTTCAGTCATCTCCGCTCTTCAACGATGAGTGCCGGGGGGAGGGTCCAGAAATCAGCTTCGTAGCCAACGGCACGCAGTACAGTAGGGGCTACTATTTGGCAGATTGGCCGATTTGATTGAAGAAGTGTGGGCACGTAGGGGAGGTGGCGGCGCCGTGTGAATTTTTTGTTGTATTTTATTTTTTAATTTTCGTTGTATAATTTTACCCTTTTGCAATACAACGAATATTCAGCCTTAATTACCTCGTTTTCTAATTATTTACATTGCGATAATTTTAATTATACTTGAGTGAAACTAAAAACATTTTAAAATGAAAATTGATTATAAAATTTGAGGGCTATTAGAAGTGTCCACTATAGGGGCGGAAACAAAATTTTGGAGCTATGGACAAAAAGACTGGGGTTATGGACAAAAACTGGGGCGGGGCTATTAGGGTGTCCGCATTACTGTGGACACCCTTACCTAATACGCGAAAATTATCTACTCGCATTATAAAAAAACAAAAAAAAATAGACTGAATGGAGATATCATCTACGTATAAAATATACCATGATTGCTATGGGTAATTTCGAGATTAGTTTGTCAACCTTCCATCGTAATGTAATCTAAAACACCTCCTTTTCAAGTTGAATAATGAGTAATTATATTTAAACATTAATTTTGTCGAGAAGTGTTGGAAAGAAGAAGTGGTAAAACGAGAAAGATCAAGGCTAAAGACGTCAGATGATACTACTACTAGCTAGAAATAAGGCTATACTAATGTTGTCTTTCGACATTAGTATCCTTATTTCATTTATTTAATATTATTATAGATATTATTTTCATTTTATAAATTACCTAAACAATCATAAGTCAATTTAGTCTTTACTCAATTATTTAAAGTTATTGAAAAAATGAGTTTAAGTTTTTATATGATGTAGCATGAAATAAAGATAATACTCCATCGATCTTATAAAAATAACAATTTTTGAAATGATAAGGATTTTAATGTATAATTGCAGATGCATAGAAAAAAAAAATGATTAAAGTATTGTTAGTGGAGAACGAGTAAATCGGCAAATGAGATTAAATCTTGCGAATTTCAATACATAGTAGATAAAAAATCAATAATGGGGTAAAATCGCTATTAAGTTATCATATCATATTTTTGGTGGTTTTTTTACATCAACATAGTGTATTAAAAATATCAACACAATGACATGAGTATTTTAACATAAGTACACGAAAATATCAACGCAATTTTATTAATGTTTTACATGCATTATATTGAACTTTTTTGACGCATTTGTTGATAAAAATTCTGTTTATCAACATGCATTATCAAATTTCATCATCCGAACTTCGTTGGAACATATGCAAATGCGATCTCGTTGAAATTTATAAAATTACCTTTAATTTGATATTTTTGCGAAAAAATAATTTAAATCGAGAGAGTTACGTAAATTTAAAAATTTTAAGATGATTAGAGAGAAAAGTAGTTAGTTTTAACGCCCATATATATATGAATTGACATTAATACCCGTTAAATTTATTTATTAATTATTTAAATTTAATATATAATCCAGTTGACATTATTTCAAACTACTAGATCTATAAATTTAATGACTAATAATTAGTCTTAATCTGTGGTTGTAAATTAGTTAGCAATTGATCATAATCTAGTGAGAATATATGGAGAAATGAATTTTTGCGTTAATAGCCATTCAAATCACCAAATTTGGTTAAAATCTAGTTTATCACACAAAATTTAAATCCGCTAACTAATCACGAAGTTTCAAATTTTTTTAAGTTTATCCCATGATTCCAATTTTAGGTGGAATCTTTGCACCTCTACATTGAAATTCATCTTGAAATCTTGATCCAACTTTAAGATCAAGCTCATTGTAATCACACTTTGGATTATACATGCATATTTTTCGCGATTTATTTTTCAATTCATCTTGAAAACTCAATCCACGCCAACAAAGATTGACACTTCGACTCATGGTTTAATTATTTGATTGAAACTTCGAAATCTCAATCCACGTCAACAAAGATTAAAACTTGGCTCATGATTTAATTAGCATATTGAAACTTCGAAATCTCAATCCCAATCCCAATCTCAATCTCAACCAATTTTAGATCTTACCCAAAATTCAACTCATGAGATAAACTAGAAAAATTAAAATTTCATGATTTAATTAGTAGATTTCAAGTTTTGTGGGATAGATTAGATTTTGACTGAACTTGGTGATTTAAATGGCTATTTTTACACTTGTTTTTTGTTTTAATTTTATAATGAATTTCAATGTTAATATAATCTAATGATTTAATGATTTAAAAACAAACTTTTGAAACGGCACAGATTTTAATGCAAAACTAGTACTATTTTCATATGATGGATCAGAAAAGAAAGAGTTTCTATTTTTAGGTGGGGACGGAGGGAGTATAAATTTTAAATTTATATATGAAATTATTTAATTTAATAATATTTTAAATTGGGAGAAACTTTCCATTAAAACTAATTTTGGTGGACAAACCAAAATGTAAACATGATAGTACTATTTTTTGTGAACGGAAAGAGTATTTATTTGAAAACTATTTAAAATTTGATAAACTTACCTACCTTACTTTTATATATCAATTTTAATAATCAATTTTTAATATGATAAACATGACAAATAAACTCTTGATATAAACATAATTGAATTTAAACATCCAAAAATTGAAATTAAAGAAAAAAAACCAAAATGAGTGTATGAAAACGAAATAGTACGTAGGATATAAAAATATGGACTATCTATCCAATAAATATTGATTAGCTAGTAAAAAATGTTACTACTACTAATTTAATGCATTTTTCACCCAGGACTAAGTCGCAACTTATCCGTATCTGTAAACCAGTTAAAACATCACACAAATTGACATTCGAAACGCAGGAAGAAAAAAGAAGCAATGGCTTATGCTGCTGCGACTTCTCTCAAGCAAACAATAAACAGACTCCTATCTTCTTCCAACATTTCCATTGATTCTTCGAGCCGAGAAATCCTAGATATCGCACACAATCACCTCACATCCTTACAAGAAACCCTCAAAAAATCGGACGAATGCCTCCGCAGCAACGGATTGAGAGCGTTGGAAGAAAAAAAAATCAGAGATGCGATACACAACTTAGAAGATTCCCTCGAATCACAGTTTGTATCCGATCTCGAAGAAGAAGAGGCCGCCATTTCTTCGCTAGACTTGAAGGAAGTATCTCACGAGTTCAACTCCTTCGCCGAAGCAGCGAAGAAGATGGAAGGAGGCCTACAATCAACATCTCCACAATCCATCTAGTGATTCTGATATTGAAGGTGATGCTGCATCACCACAGACGGTCGGTTGTAATGTAGAGATGGTTGGATTATCCGATCACTACAGCGATCTGAAAGATCACGTGATGAGAGTGATAAGGCCAGACGACTTCGGTTTCTTCTCCTTCTTCGGCAAGCCAGGCACCGGGCGGTCCCTTCTTGCCCGGGGCGTCTATGACGACATACAAGGCTCCTTCGACTGCAGCGCCTGGGTGAGAATAGGCTCAACATATCAACTCAAACAACTCCTCTTAAACATAATTTCTCAAATAAAAGAAGTAGATGGCCACGAATTACTCCTCAGCTCCCAAGGAGAGGAGGAATTGGGGGAGCATTTGTACACTAGTTTGGAAGGAAAGAGGTACATGGTTGCGTTGGACGACGTTTGCGACACGGACGTTCTGATCAGGCTGAGAAGGTGGTTGCCGGAGCAGAATAACGGAAGCGTGGTATTGCTGACGACAGGATTAAGTGAAGTAGCGGAATTCGACGAGAGCTTTGTGCTTCTTATGCCGCCGACGATAGATGAAGACTTCATCTGGCCTTTCATACAGTTGTGTTTTTTCAAAGACGGTATTGCGCCGCCAGAGTTTGAGGAAATCGGGAGGAAGATTGCCAGAAACTGTGGATGTCTTAGACTGGTGGTGGCCAGAATTATGCTGATTTTGAGGAGAATGAAGAAAGGGGTGGAGAATTGGAGCAGGTTAGCTGAGGCTCAACATTATCGCGTTTATACCATGGATGATGAATTATCTGAGCTACAAATATTACACATCTCTATCTCAGTTATATTTTGTGGTTAATGAATGATTATTAAGATTCTGAGGAATTTTGATTTTATCCTGACTTTTGTAGCTCGACTTCACGTAATTATAAAATTATAACATGCAAATTAATACTTCCGTTGTTCATTTTAGAGTCTGGGTTAAAATTCCAATAAATTAAGCTAACATGTATACTTACAAAATCAGATTTAGCTTCTACAATAATATGCTAATGCTTGAATTATTTGCTGATAATCGTCGAGGCAAAAAGAGAATGTTTATTTGCGGATGAGTGTTAAATTTGAGATGTAATTATGTTTTTAATGTCATGTCACATTTCTCACCATTTCTACGTAGATTGTACATATCAGCAGCATTAGTGTTAGGTTTCCGCCATGAGTCTCATTTCATAGCCACACGAGTTTTAAGAAATGCTAAGAAAAGTGAGTGAAAAAAATAGTGGAATATGAATCTCACTTATATATATATTAATTTTAAATGAAATGTGAGTAGAATGTATTGGTAGAATGTGAGACCTTATTACTATTTATAGTAAAAATGAACTGAGACTCTTATTCGCGAAAGAACTAAAATGAAAAAATGAGACTCCCATTCGGAACAGAGGGAGTAGTACAATGAAAATCCATATCCCAAAAAAGCATTTAAGTTGCTTAACATTTTAATACTAGCTAGTATAACCCTTATATTAGCGTGTGCTCTAACCAAATGCTTCTTAATCACGAACCTTCTTTATCATTGCTTATTATTCACAACCATAAAAATTCTAAGTCGTGAATTAATTTTATTTTACCATCACTGTCACCGAGCTTTGAATTAGGCAATTAGCCCTGTTTCTCTTATCATTCAAAACAACGAAACTTCTTAGTTGTCAACTAAGACCAAGTCACATGAATTAAGAAGAAAACGTTACATTAAGCTAAAAATGACAATATATTTTATAGTTTTATGCCGTGGCTAGTTTGTCATCTTAACAAAACTGATATTTTAATATATAAAGTCTAGTCATCCCCTTATTTCTTCCTACTCATTCACAAGTGAAACCTAGTTAACTTTTGAATTATGCTAATATTATACTCCCATCCGTCCACCCAGCGATGGACGCAGAAAATTTTATTAGTAGAGGCTGAATTATATGCATAGAGATAGAGTGTTGAGATTTTAAAAAAATGTATAATTAGACAACGAAGTACAGAGGTCATTTTTTGATCGTTTTAGTTTATAATCATAAATGACCTTCATGTGTTACTACTCATATGAACTTAAACGATATAAATTTTAAACCTCTGTATTATCTGAAAAATAACATCTAGTATAAGGTATGCATTAATATTTATAAATAAAACTAGTCTAATGCATAACTCAAAATGGTACCATATATTATCTATAAAATAATATAGAGAGTACTTGAATCATATTAAATTACAAATTTATTGCATAACATGTTTTTTGTCATATTTCCAATATAATAGTCACGTATTAATTAAATATGACAAATAAAAAAAATAAAAAAAAAGTTGCATAGAATTAGAAAAAGAAGAATAAAAGAGAACTATTGAAATTATAGATTAAACTCTAAATAGTTATTAAATTTGCGTCGATTATATGGGAAGAAAATGAATTATAATTAAAAAGAAATTTTTAGACAAGAAGGAACTATTATTTAATTTAGAATTTAATAATCATTTTTTTAAAACTAAGTAATCAAGAAAATGAATTATGAATAAAAAGAAACTTTCACACAAAATACACATTTTTTAAAGCAATAATAAGTGAGACGTTGCATCTCTTAAGAGATGACAGCTCATCACTTGTTCCAATATAATAATAACATATTAAATTTATTAAAATTAAGTCTTATTCTTCACTCGCACGACAGCCATTACTTATTTCCTCTGCAACTTTTTATTTTAGATTCAGTTCAGCCCATCCTACCGTTTAATTTTTGTAGATTTAGTCCTCAGCAACATTGATTTGGCAGGGGCTTATAATAGCTTTCAAAAATTTTGAAAATTATAGAAGTAGAAAAAACATAAAAAAAAAACTTCTTGGGGAGGGCTTAAGTCCCTTACCCTCTCTTACTGTGTCCGCCACTGCGTCCACCATTAACACAAAACCAAGTTTGACCAGACACGAATTTTAAAAAAATGTAAAGGAAAGTGAAATGAAAATTTTAATCATGTGTTGCGTCCTATTTTTGTATATTATAGTTTTATAAGAGAATGGGTTAGTGGAATATAAGGTCCATGACCAAAAGTACGGTCACTACAAAAAATGTCTATATTAGTGGCGTATAATCCGCTAGAAAATTTAGTGGTTGAATTCCCACAGATCTGTGACGAATTTTAATTTGTCCATATCAGTGGCAGATTAATTCCGCCTCTACAAATCATTTTCTCAATAAACTATATAAATATTATAAAAAATTAAAAATAGTGGCGGATTTTCCGCCACTGCTTTAGTGGCGGATTATTTTCCGCCACTGCTTTACGAAATTGAATTAAATTAGAGCGAAATTTTATTAAATTCAAACTTCCTATTCCCTAAATCCTCCATGCCGTTGTCGTCGCCACTCCAACCCGTCGCCGAATTGTGACGTAATTACTTGTGTTGGAAAATTTAAGTATTTTTTTAAGGATACCAAAAACTTAAGTATTTTTTAAGGATAACAAAAATTGAGACGTACTCCCTCCGTTCTTGAAATGTTGTCCAATTTTGCTATTTTAGTGTGTCCGTGAAAAGTTGTCCACTTTGCTTTTTTACTATTTTTGGTAAATGGACCCCACTTTCCACTAACCCTTTACACTCACATTCTATTATAAAACTAATATATAAATGTGGGACTATCATTCCACTAACCTTTTCAACTCACTTTTATTCACATTTTTTAAAAGCTGTGCCGAGTCAAACTTGGACAATATTTCATGGACGGAAGGAGTAATTACTTGTGTTGGAAAATTTTTAAAAATAACAACAATTTAGGCCATCCACAATAGGAATAGCTCAGCAATAGCCCAGCCATAGCCTAGCCACTGCCACATCATCAGCACTAAAAATCCTCCTGCCACATCATAAATAGCCCAGTCATAGCCTAGCCACATCATAAATAGCCCAGCCACATCAATAGCCACATCACTAATAACAATTATATAAAATGACATAATTAACAATCACACAATATACGGAATTTAATTTACGAGACATATACGGGAAAAGTTTAATAATACTATTAAAATTTAAAACAAGTGGTGCGAATGAAAATGACGAGCAAAGCGCGTATATATAGTGTTTCGGAAAAAAAAAATTAATTTTCGCGCTAGGCTGTGCGCTGGGCGATCCGGGCGCTGCAAAAGCGCCGAACGGACCGCCCAGCCGACAGCCCAGCGCCACATAACCGCCCAGCGCTGCGCGGTTTCTCTCTCCACTCAGCCGCTGGGCGGCTGCAATAGACCGCCCAGCGAACCGCCCAGCGCCGGCGCTCGGCTGGGCTGTCGCTGGGCGCCTATTGTGGATGGTCTTAGGACGCATAAGAAAGCGTCTCTAAATTAAGGACAAATTAACTTAATCTTGTATTTTTAGGACCTTCTATTTGCATTCTCTAATTTTAGTCGAGACACCAACAATAAAGATACTTTTTGAAACGTTGATGGTATATGTCGTCCTTAATCGCACTAGAAAATGTTGTTAACAATTTTTTTTGCTATAGTGGTAGTAAAGTGGAGACAATTAATAAGGGGTGATCCAAAATGAAAAACTGACTCGTAATGGGGAATAGAAGAAGTAGTAAAATGTGGGGTCAATAAGGTTAGCAGAACGTGGAGTCTATTACCAAAAATAACAAAAAAATTGGAATATTTATTGGTGGATGTTCAAAAATAGCAAAATGAGACGATTATTGGTAGACGGAGGTAGTAATACTCTATTTGTCTTCTAAATATAAAGTTTTAGGAGACACATAAGTTGTAAATGGTTTGTCCCATAAAAGATGTCAAATTTTTTTGTTTTGGATATATTTTTTTCTCACATAAATATATAAAAATATATTTTCTCTATCCACTTAATACACAAAAATATCTCATAAAATCTCGTGTTATCTCACCCTATGTGTGACATCGATTATGAGACTGATGGAATAATACTTTCTTGTTCATTTTTTCTTTTGTAAATTTTGACCTATGTATTAGTATGAATTTTCCCTTGTTCATTTTATTGGGCAGGCATATGAAGTATACAAATATCTGGGAGAGGAAGATCAAGTGTGGGCGAAAAATTTGTTTGACGTCTCCATACTAATAGAAAACACCAAGGATATTCTTAATTCAGACAGAACATTCCCGAAAATGGGAATTATGTCAATTTATGGAATGCTGGAGTAGGCAAGACCACTCTGGTCAAAAAACTTATTGCAGACCCCTCAATTATACATCTCTTCTGTCATTGTGCATGGGTCTATATGGGCCTAAAATATAAATCCGAAGAAATCCTTACGGATATTTTAGCACAATTATATCCTTCTATTGATAGATAATATATAAAGGAAGATCCGACATTAGCTCTGGATTTGTGCACTAAGAAATGCCTCATTGTGCTAGATGATCTATGGAGCCAAGCTCCGGTGCATATCTTGAAAAACTTGCTCCCAAACATCAGGGGTGAACTTGTCGTTACGGCTAGGCTAATCAAGGTTGCAAACTTTGGACCATTGGATAGGTCGAGGAAAATGCGTTTCGTGAATAAAGACGAAGTTGGGATCTTCTTCGTGACAAGGTGTTTGGCGATGAGATTTGCCCTATTTGACTTGAACCTATGGGAAGAAAGATTGCTGAGAGTTGTGAAGGTCTTCCTCTCCTGATTCTCTCAGTCGCGGATAAGTTATCCGAACTTGAGAAAACCTTGGAGATATGGAGCATGGTAGCATCTGGAAAAGTACCGGTTATTAGGGATGCAGAAAGCGAAATATCAGACTCATTGCTTCCAAGTTATGAGGCTTTACCTCAACACTTGAAAGCATGCTTTCTCTACATGGGAGGTTTTCCTAAAAAGTTTGACATCCCTACCTCTAAGCTCATCAATTTATGGTTTGCTGAGGGCTTTCTTGAGCCAAATTCGTCTCAACTTTTGAGGATTTTGCTGCAAGATGCTTCAAGGAGCTTGTTGATTCTACTACTGTTATGGCAAGAAGGGATCTGATTTGGAACATAATAAGACTTGTGATCTTCATCCGGTATATTGGCATCTATCACGAAGGGAAGCCATCGAGAGTAAGTTTTTCCACATCTTGAATACTTGTGATATCAACTCAATAGAAGATAGTATGAAGACCCAACGTAGATTATGTATTCCGAATAGCATTTTATTGGGAATCGTAGATGATGCAATGCCGGCCTTCACAACTATATGTACTTTGCTATGTACCGGTCCACTTCATCAATATCCAGTTCCATTATGTTTCAAGTCAAGAAATTTGAAGGTTTTAGAAGCTCTTGCAATCCGCTTCTACGAGTTTCCAATTTAGGTAGTGACATTGGTGCAACTAAGATACCTTGCCCTCACTTGTGATGGAAACCTCCCACCTTCCATATCCAAACTTTGGAATCTACAATACTTGAGAGTGAGACAATACTTGAGTATCAAATCCTCGAGCAATTCTTCGTATTTGCCTAATGAAATATGGAATATGAAAGAGTTGAAACATCTTCAGGTCTCAGGTCAGAAGCTACCGAATCCGGATTGTGAGGAGGCCATTTTACCTAACTTGTGTTCACTCTTGGGTGTGAGTGTGCATAGTTGTACAATGAGGGTTTTCAAAAGAATGCCAAATCTTTAAAAGCTTGGAATTCAAGTTGAATTGGCACCAGATGACAATAGGGATCCCTTAAATTACTTAGATCATATATATCATCTTAGTAAAGTGGAATCACTTAAATGTGTCATTGTGAATCCGGATCTCGGGTTAGAAGACGTTGCCCCACTTATTCCTAGTTCTATGCTCCCATCAAGCCTTAAAAAGTTGAGTTTGAGTGGGCTAGGATATCCCTGGGAGTATACGAAGGTGATCGGAAAACTACCGAATCTTGAAGTGCTCAAACTGAGATGCTATGCTTTTGTAGGACCAACTTGGGAGATAGATTGGCATGATTTCCCTCAACTCAAATTTCTTTCAATAGAAGATGTTGATTTGGTGAGTTGGGATATCAAAATGCCTAGCACCCAGAAACTGGAGTTATTAAGCTTTAAACACTGCTACAATTTGGAAGAACTCCCATCTTATTTGCCTTTTTGTGTTCGAAAGATAGAGTAGTAGTTGAAACTTGAAAGCCACCCTTTATCTGAGGTTTGGGCAAAGAAAATGAAAGAGAAGAATTGGAGGATGGAAGTACAAACTCTTGAACATGATATCCAGTCGTCATGGAATGATTCAAGGTTAAATCGAATTGATGACTCTTTCCATACAAATTAAAGGTTAGTAGTATTTAAATTTTGATTAATCTCATTTTTCATAACATGATCAGGTTTGTATGCTGACATAAGTTATTTACTGTTGAATTCTTATTTGTTAGAGTGTAAAAGATATCCAGTCTAAGAGCAATGCATGTTTTAGTTTTATAATTTTTTTATTTTTTTTGTAAAAATAGTACTCATATGCTAATATGTTTTCTAGTGATGATATTTTTCAGAGACATGAAAAATAATTCAGCCAACCATCTTTCCACTCCAAATATTCATGAATTATATTACTAATAGTATCATAGAGTATTACTCCCTCATTTCCATAATAGTGGAGTCATTTTTGTCATTTTGGTACGTTCCATAGTAGTGGAGTCATTTCCTTTTTTAGTAAAAATCAACACATTTCTTCGCACTTACTTTACTCTCTCATACTTGATTATCTTACTTTATTCTTCTTTTACTTAACTCACTTAACACAATTTTTCTTAAATTACATGTCGAAAAGAAACGTCTCCACTACTGCGGAATGAAGAGAGTAATATATATTAAAAATCTACCTAGAATATGATGGGACAATAATATTTTCTAAAAATATACTCACGAGAAGGTGGGAATCACTAAAAATGTGAGAATATCCCATTTCTTCTTCGTGTTTCTTCCATCTCATAATAGATGTCACACTTTCCTTTTCAGTTTGTCCCGTAAAAGATGTCACATTTCTTCTTTTTGGGAAAAAGTTGTCTCTTACATTAGTATAAATATATTATTTTATCTTCATTTAACACACGAAACAACATCTCTTAAAATTTCGTGTCATTACCCAAGGGTGACAAGAATGGAGTACCATTTGCAACATATAATGAAATGGTTAGAAAACATGCAATAATGAACAGAATAGAGAGCTCTTAGCCATTTTAAATATTTAGTTTACAAAATCTGGAAAACGTGAACAAGCTACAGAAAAACAAGACGGCATTCAGACAATAAAATTACGACGGGGATCCCACGTAGAGTGGAAAGAATATTTGAGTATCTCCGCCGCACCAGTTGGCCTTCTGAAGTCGTTGTCAATTAGCCGCGACAAATCATCACTGTAGCAGTCCACCACTTGAATCAGTTTAAGCTTCACGCTATGAAATATTGGGTACGCTTCTAGCTCATAGCAATGCTTGATCCTCACACACTCCAGCTGCATGAAGCATGGATATTTGTTCCTCCACCTCACCAGATCAGTATCTTCGATCAGCAGAAACTTGAGCTTGTTGAAACTATCAGTATCCGTTTCCCACTCTGCTCCTCTAAATGCGTAGCATTTCAACTTGAGCACCTCAAGATTCGGAAGTCTACCAATTATTCTCATGTATTCCCACGGATATCCAATCCCCTTCAAACTCAACTTCTTCAGAACAGATGGGAACATTGTACGAGGTGCAGGCCGGGGAGCAACCTCCGTCCCCAGCTCTGGATTCATCACCTCACATTTAAGTGATTCTAGTTTTTCAAGACAAGATATGAGATTCAAGCAGTGGAGGGAATCCACAATGTTCTCATCGGGCGCCAACTCAATTCGAATGCCTAGCCTTTTTAGATTAGGAGTTTTCTCAAGAACAGTCTTGGTAATAGTTCCAACACCCACATCTAGGAGTACTGAAAGGTTTGGTAGTAGAGCAGTATCATTGGGATTAGGCAAATCTCTTCCCATGACATGTAGGTGTTCCAATCGCTTCGTATCCCAGATTTCCATAGGCAGATAAGACGAGTCATGAGAGGATTTGATTCTCAGATGTTGATTCACAATCAAGAATCGAATGTTCAAAAGTTTGGATATGGTGCACGGGAGGTCACCATTACAAGTGAGCGCAAGGTACCTAAGACCGTGGAGCTCTGTTGCTTCAATTGGGAACTCGTACAAATGGATGGGAAGAGCATTCAGTACCCTTAGCAGCTTTGTAGGTAAACATATTGGAACATGGTACTGATGTTGTGGACCAACGCATAACAGAGAACGAGTGGTTGAAAGGGCATGGATAGAGTCTTGGATTTCTCTCAACCCCAATATCATGTTGTTGCGAATGCACAATCTGCGCGGATTTTTCATGCCATCTGAATCAATATCTGCATACTTATTCAGTGCATGGAATACCTTGCTCTTCGCAGCTTCACTGTTGCATAGATACCAAAACACAGGATGGAGGCGGAAAGTCTTAATTCCGAAATTAGAGCCCTCCTTGCAAGCCATAACAAGGCTTCTATCTACAAGCTCTGATATACATTGTGCAGCAAAATCTCGTATCTCTAGGGGAGCATCTGGTTCAAGAAACTCCTCAGCGATACAAAGGTTGATGAACTTGGAGGTTGAGATCTCATAGTTTTCAGAGAAAATTCCCATGTAGAGAAAGCATGCTTTTAAATTGTGATCTAACCGCTCACAGCTTGGAAGTAGCACCTTGGATGTTTCATCATGCGCTTGCCTGAACACACAGTTTTTCTTCTCTGCTACCTTATTCCAGAACTCCAAAGTCTTGTCTGCTTTGGACAGAAGGCCAGCAACTGCAAGGATCAGAAGAGGAAGACCTTCACAGTTCTCAGTGATTATCTTTCCAACTTTCTTTAGCTGAGTAGGACAAGATTCTTCACCAAACACTTTATTACAAAAAAGAGACCAGCTTTCTTCTTTATTTAACAACCGCATTTTGTGAATCTTGCCCAGTTCTGCCACCTCTGCTAACCTAGTTGTCACCAAGGTTCTACCCTTGATGTATTGAAACATCTTTACAAAGAGAAGCAAGGGCTCTTTGTACCATACATCGTCCAAAACGATAAGGCATTGCTTATGAGATAACCGTATGCACAAATCTTGAGTTAATTTCTCATCTGCTTTAATATCCATTTTACTAAACTCCAGATATATTTGTGCAAGAATATCGACCAATATATCTTCCGACTGATATTTTGGGCCTAAAGTAATCCACACACAATAGTCAAAGCGATGTAATGGAGATTGCTCTTCAATAACTCTTTTGATGAGGTGAGTCTTGCCAATACCAGCCATTCCGAAGAACGTCATAATTTCCATTTTGGGAATCGGTCTTTGTGGAAACATCTGAGACTTCAACTTTTGGGTTAGTAATGGTAATGTTGTCACTTGCAACAATCCAAAGATGAAGCTTTCATCATCCAAATTGCATAAGTCTTCTTTGATTTTAGAAATCTGGCAAAAATAAGAATACATCAAGAAGAATATATGTTTCCATGTAGGTAATATAACAAATTATAGTAGAATTATTTTTACTAATGTGAACTAGATATATACAATGTTGGCACTTGGCATTCATAAAATAGATTAGAATACTGAAACACCAGATATTTTTGGTATGGAGTTTTGTGATGATACCTCCAATAACTCATCATCAACCATGAATAGGGAGTTTTGTGAATCTGCAGCAAGCTTATTCCATGCCTCCGGCGTCTTCTCAACTTTCAGTAAGAACAGTACAACCTTGGCAAGCACGAGGCGAAGGCATCGACAATTCTCAGCAATCTTCATTCCAGCTTCCTCAAGTTCCGGAAAGTCATCAGGGCTCGAACCAAGCAATAATGATGTGCAAATGAAAAGCCAACAGTAGTCCACATTCAACAACGAGGCCATTTCATATATGTAAAAACTCTCAGCAGATACAGCTACTTCATATAGAGAGGTTGTAATCAAGATTAGGCTGCCATTATCTTGCTCCGGAAATGACTTCCTTAAACACTCCCAAACCTCCACAGTGCATATATCATCAAGCACAATCATATATCTACGACCCATCAATGATGTGTATAGATATTCTGCTATCTCGTCTTCACCTTCCGCAACAAGTAACTCGTATACATCAGGATGGACTTGAGCAACAATGCTCAAGAGGATGTCCTTGTTTCCATTATTTGGGCCAACGCTAGCCCAACCACCGCACTCAAAAGCCTCAGCACATAAATCATCAAAAACATTCCTGGCAGCAACAGTCCTTCCTGTCCCGCCGCCTGCCCCAACCAGCGAGAAAACGCCAAAATCATCCGGTCTCATGCGACTAAGCACCTCTTTTTTGATATTTGCAAATTCATCACATAATCCAACCATCTTAGAACTAAAATCAGTAGTTGAAGCAGCAGCAGTAGACAATGAAGGGGTGGCTGGTACTTCTTTAACATAATCCCCTTCCAACTCCTTCACCGTGGCAATAAACAATTCGACCTCTTTTCCAAGACTTCCAGTAGAGAGATTTTGGTAATCAGTTAATTCCAAAGTATCCTCAAGTTTATGTGCTTCATCTCGGATTAGCTCCTCCAACCTCTTGCTGCCACCGCGGTCGTCTGGTGTTTTCAGAAGTCGTTGTACTGACTTCACCGTTCGCAGCAATTGCATTAAGGTAGAGGTCGGGAGTGGAAGCTCTGTTTGGTTAAGGAGGGAGTGTAGCGTTTGCTTAAGAGAAAGGACTGCAGCATAAGCCATCCCTCAAACGATGTGTTGCAGTCGAAGATTCCAAGTATACGCAGTCGTCTGTGATGTGATACGGGGATCAAATGAAAGACTAACGCAACATTTATGGTTGTAATGAAACTTGAGTCAACTGTCAGGATCATGCATAATCTTTCCTGCGCTTTCCACATTAATACTTTTTTTTTATTCAATATTTAGTTTTATTTAAAATTATTATTGATTATAAATTATAATAAAAATCATGAGTCAATTTAGTCTTTACTCAATCATTTAAAGTTATTGAAAAAAATGAGTTTTAAGGGTAGTTTTTATATGATGTATAAAATTAAAATAATACTTCATTGATCTTATAAAATACTCCCTCCATTCCACAGTAGGAGTCACATCTGGTGTGGTACGAGTTTTAAGAAAATATAAACAATAGTGGGTTGAAAAAGTTAGTGGAATATGAGATCCACTTTTTTATATTGATTTTATAATAGAATGTGAGTGGAGTGCGTTAGTGAAATGTGGGACCTACTCAAATGACAAAATATGACTCTTATCGTGGGACAGACTAAAATGACAAAATATAACTCTTATTGTGGCACGGAGGGAGTAACAATTTTGAAATGATAGAAGTTTTAATGTACAATTGCTAAAATAAGAGAAATATAGAAAAAATGATTGAAGTATTGTTAGTGGAAAACTAACACACTTCATTACAAAAAAAATTATAGTGTTTAGATTTAAAGGACGAACAAAGTGAAAATAATTATTATTTTTAAAGGACGACCATATAGCAATAACAATTCTTACCTCTCATCCCATAAAATAGTAATTTTTTTTCATTTTTATCTATTCCACCAAATTAGTCCACTTCTATTTTTACTAAAAAAAATTATAAGTTGATCTCCATTATATACTAAATACATTTTAATCATTTTTTCTAATTTTTTACCACTCTACTAATTTTTCATTAAAACTCACTATAATTTAGGCAAGTAAATTGGCCTGTCCACCAATAACACAAGTTGACTTTTAGATTTAGCTAATCAATATAAACATTATACCAATATTGAACTGCTTTTTAAATTTATACGACAGTGTTAACTCAGCACACAAGGCTCACACTCTTTAGGAACTCACACATAATCGGTATGAACTCACACACACACAAAACACACACAAATCTTGATGAAGAGATAGAGGTTTCTTGGAGAAAAGGAATTCTCTTTTTATTGAGTGACTCACTAACTACTAGATACAAGCAAGACTACTATTTAAGTAGTAGAAACTAAAAGATAACTGCTCCTAACCGAAAACAATCAAGAAACAAGAACTTGAGCAATAACAGTTCATTTCCTAACAGAATAACTAACTCTAACGGCTAGTTTTTTATTCCCTCTTTCATTTTTTAATTCTTCACGTTTAGAGCTGAATGTGGACTCATTTCTTACAATTCTCCACATGAGTACACACTTCAGTCCTTACAGCAAACTTTGATCAGCTCCTTGCAATGATCAAATTTATCTCTTCCTAGAGACTTTGTGAGCATGTCAGATTGTGCAAGGTGTCAATCTTGACCACCTACACTCTTCCCTTCTCAATCTAATCTCTAATGAAGTGTAGCCTAACATCTATATGCTTGCTTCTCTCATGAAAATACTGATGCCTAACCAAGCACATAGCTGAACTGCTATCACAATGCACCACCATGGTTTTTTGATCAAAACCAAAATCTGAAATCACACCCTGAATCCAGAAGCTCTCTTGCACAGCTGCTATGAGAGCCATGTATTCAGCCTCTATTGTTGATAGAGCAACAACACTTTGTAGCCCAGATTTCCAACTGATCATAGTTCCAAACATGGTAAACAAATAGCTTGTCTGGGACTTTCTGTTGTCTAGGTTCGTAGCATAATCGACATCACAGTAGCCCACCACTACTTCCTCACCCTCCTTATCACAGCCATTGAACACAATACCCCAGCTACTAGTGCTCTTCATATACCTCAGAATCCACTTAAGAGCATTCCAATGCTCTTTTCCAGGATCAGCCATATATCTGCTAGTAACTAAGATAGCATGGGCCAGGTCGGGCCTAGTACAGATCATAGTGTACATTACACTTCCAACCACACTAGCATAAGGAATAGACTCCATCCCATCTGCCTCTGGTTTAGATTTAGGAGCCTTCTCCTTAGATAGCTTAAAACTCTGTGATAAAGGAGTTGTAGCAGCTTTAGCATTTTCCATGTTGAACCTTTTCAAAACTTTCTCAATATAATCAGTTTGAAATAGCCACAACTTCTTACAGCTTCTATTTCTCTGGATGTTAATACCAAGGATCTTCTTTGTCTCTCCCAGATCCTTCATTTGAAAGCTAGACTTCAAGTCTGCCTTGACTTTCTGGATCTCGTCCATAGATGGTCCAGGAAGGAGCATATCATCTACATAAAGCAATAGATAGGCTACTGGAGTGTTGCCTTTCTTCTTTATGTAGATACAATCATCAAACTTAGATCTTGTAAAACCAATCTTCATCATCTGCTTATCAAACTTCATATTCCACTGCCTATGACTTTGTTTTAGTCCATAGAGACTTCTTTAATAGGCAGACCTTGCTTTCTTCTCCAACCTCCACATAACCCTCATGCTGGTCCATGAAAATGGTTTCCTCAAGATCACCATTGAGAAAAGCAGTCTTAACATCAAGCTGCTGCAATTCCCAGTCTAACTGATTCACCACAGCAAACAAGATCCTGATTGAAGTATGCTTTACAACAGGAGCAAACACTTCATTGAAGTCCACACCTTCTTGTTGTGTAAATCCTCTAGCCACTAAACGAGCTTTGAACTTGATTCTATCTTTATCAATAGTTTCAACCTTTTTATTGAACACCCATTTGCAGCTTACTAATCTCATTTCCTTCCCATCAGATCTCAACTGAGATTTGTCCACCAAAATCCAGGTTTTATTCTCGAGTAAAGACTCAATTTCTTCATTCATAGCTTCTATCCACCTTTCTCTATCCTTACTTCTCATAGCTTCCTTATAAGTAAGAGGATCAGTGAGCTCAATATTTTCAGCAGCACAAAGAGCATAATAAACCTCATCAGAGAATTTCTGAGGAGGCCTCACATTTCTTTTGCCTTTATCTCTAGCAATCTGATATTCTCTGGTAGTTTCAGATGTGCTTCCAGAAGCACCTTCATTTTCAGCCTCTGACTCACTCTCAGAATCACTAACTCTACCTACACCTTGGCTCATACCAGCTGACTCCACCTTAAAGAAGTCACTGTCAGCTTCATCAGAGTTTTTATCCTTACTCAAATAGGGCATCTGGTTCTCAACAAACACAACATCTCTACTGATGATAACCTTCTGCTTTCCAGGCTCAATACACCAGAGCCTATACCCCTTAACACCCTTCTGATAGCAGAGCATTATACATTTCAGAGCCCTAGCTTCAAGCTTACTTTGCCTAGCATGAGCATAGACTGCACACCCAAATACCTTGTACTTTGAGTAATCACTATGAGCTCCATACCACATGTAATAAGGAGTTTCTGACTTTAGAGCTGTAGCAGGGCACTTGTTGATTAGATAGGTTGTTGTATACACTGCCTCACCCCAGAATTTGTTGCTCAGCCTAGACCCCTAGACCCTAGAAGTAGGCATCTCACCCTTTCAAGAATAGTTCTGTTCATCCTATTTGCAACCTCATTTTATTGAGGGTTGCAGGGGACTGTTCTATGCCTCTTCATGCCTTTCTCTTTAAAAAATAGATCAAACTCAGTAGATAGATATTCTAAGCCATTGTCAATCTTAAGGCATTTTACACTCCTGTCTTTCTCTAACTCTACCTCCTTGCACCACATCTTGAACTTAGAAAATTTTTCTGACTTATCCTTTAAAATATAGACCCAGAGCTTTCTAGTATAATCATCAATAATAGACAAATAGTACCTTCCTCCACCAATAGAATTAATAGGAAAAAGACCCCATAGGTCACTGTGTATGTAGTCAAAACGGGCTGTAGAAGAGTGTATACCTGTAGGATATGGGGCTTTCTTTGCTTTCCCCAGAATGCATTGCTCACAGGGATCTAACTTGCTGTTGACATCTCCGGGAATTAAACCCTTTTTCACCAGTTCTTTCATGCTACCCTCAGACGGGTGGCCCAATCTCAGGTGCCACAGCTTCATGTTTTCAGTAGATATGGAGTAGCTTTCTCCATCAACGACTTCAGCAGTTAGGTAGTAAAGTGTATGCTCTCTTTCAGCCACCATAACTGATTGATTCCCTGACTGCACCATAATCTTTCCTTGACTCATCAAGATGTTAAATCCTTTCTGTTCCAACTTCCCCAAAAAAATTAGATTCCTCTTAACTTCAGGAATGAACCTCACTTCAGTCAGAATCTTGATAGAACCATCGTGGAGTCTCAGCTTCACCTTCCCAACTCCTCTGATCTTGCAGATGTGATTGTTTCCAAGAAGAACTGTACCATCTGCCTCAATGAGATCATGGAACCAGCTCCTATTGGGGCACATGTGAAAACTGCACCTATAATCCATGATCCATTTCTGACTTACCCTATTTTCAACACATTCAGAAGCTGGGCTGGTGGATCAACACCCTCTACACAATCAGAGGTGTTCTGCCCTTTTCCTTCGGAGGCCTGCTTCCTATTCCATGCAAAGCAGTCTTTCTTTAGATGCTTAGGCTTCTTGCACCAGTAGCATGACCTGGTTTCCTTTAGGGTATCAGAGGTGGATCCTTTAGAATTTTCCTCATACTTCTTTTTGTATTTAGGCTTCTTGAATTTCTTCACATTTAGAGCCTCTGGAACTTGTAGATCAAACCCCTTGCTGGTATTTGTCTGAAGCTCTTTAGCCATCAAAGCTGAATAAACCTCTGTGTAAATAATAGGCTTGTCTCTGCCATAGATGATGGCATCACTCAATTGATCATAGGAACTAGGCAGGGCATAGAGTGTCAAGATAGCCTTATCTTCATAAGAAATCTTGACATCCACAGAGCCAAGATCATCAATAATCTTGTTGAATTCCTCCAGTTGCTCTATGATGGATCTATCTGCAGAAAAACTGCACGAGGAGAGCCTCTTTTTCAAGTAAAGTCTATTGGCTAGAGACTTAGCCAAATAGACTTCATCCAACTTCTCCAGCATCTCAATGGCTGTCTTGGCTTCTTGAACATCCCTCAGAACTTTATCTCCCAAGCACAAGATGACTGCACTATGGGCCTTGAGCTGCATCTCATCAAACTTGGCCTGAGATTTCTCATCAAGAACTGTTGCCAAGCCTTGCTGGATCGGAACTGCTTTTATCTTCATCTTCCACATGCCATAATTGTTTTTGCCTGTGAACTTCTCTGCATCTAGCCTTGTTGCCATCTTTGAAACTGTCTGAACTTCTGCAAACCAGCTTCAATTTCCCACAGACGGCGCCGCTTGTTAACTCAGCACACAAGGCTCACACACTCTTTAGGAACTCACACACAATCGGTATGAACTCACACACAATGAGAACACACACAAATCTTGATGAAGAGAGAGAGGTTTCTGGAGAAAATGAATTCTCTTTTTATTGAATGATTCACTAACTACTAGATACAAGCAAGACTACTATTTAAGTAGTAGAAACTAAAAGATAACTGCTCCTAACTGAAAAGAATCAAGGAACAAGAACTTGAGCAATAACAGCTCATTTCCAACAGAATAACTAACTCTAACGGCTAGTTTTTTATTCCCTCTTTCATTCTTTAATTCTTCACGTTTAGAGCTGAATGTGGACTCATTTCTTACAGACAGGGTTGTGTTAGTATACTAACTATCTTAATGTGCTATTTACTAACTAAATCAACACATTATATTGAAAATGTCAATACAGTAACATGAGTATGTCAATACAAATTTATCTTGACATTTTGCTTAATGTGCTACTTGTTCACTAATCAACACATTATATTAAAAATGTCAACACAATAACATGAGTATGTCAACACAAATTTATCTTGACATTTACAAAATGTCAACACAAATTTGTGTTACATACTCATGTCACTATGTTAACATTTTTAATATAATGTATTGATTTAGTTAACAACTAGCACATTAAGATGATTAGTATTTGATCATATCCCTACATGCCTATTCCAGTCCCAAGCCCAATTTAGACAAGACTCACAATTACTATCCCTATATTTTAGTTATACCTAATTCTATTTATATTTTTCAAATTACTCCTCCAAATTAATTTTCCCAAATATAATTTTAATTAGACAAATATAAATATGCATATTTGTTTAATAAATCTTGCCTAAAATGTACTTTTAAAAGCATTCAACAATTATATATACTCTTAATTATAATTAAATACAGAATAGGCTAAATCCAAATTTATAGTAATTGATTAATATAAAATTTAAAATATAAGAAATATTAAAAATAGATGAAAAAAAATCATTTTACATTGGGCTAGCCTAACTTCAATCGAAAATCTAGATCTAGATCTCAATTAGTTCAATCGGCAAAATCACATATACTAGTAATAACTAAATTATGTCAACTATTTCAAACTCTATCGCAAAATCAGATGCAATAATAAGATATATTTGGGAGAAGAGAGAAGAACAGTGACCTGAAATTTGGTTCTTGACCCTCGTTGCTCCACCTTCATCAACAGCTGTTTCAGGTTATCCAGCATCAAGTCAACTGCCATATTCTTCTCTCTCTGCATGTTCGATTATAATATGACCATGTTGTGCTAGACAAATATTTTAAAAAACACAATCATAAACCTTAACACACTAATAAGTTAATACATTGGTCCAAGACCATTAATTTATCCCAATCTTATAGTCCATCTGTTCTATGTCAATAGAGGCATTTCTTTTTAGCACAGAGTTTAAGAATAGTATGTCAAGTGAATGGTGAATAAAGTAAGAAAAAATAAAGTAAGAGAGATAAAGAGAGAATAAAGCAAAAGAGATGATTACTTTTTGGCAAAAATAGAAATGACTCAGTTAATTTGGAACTTCGCAAAATAGACTCTATTAATTATATGGAACGGCGGGAGTATAACATAACTAAATAGTTTAAGGAAGTACTAGTATAAGATAACTACAACTTAGAAATTTCTCAATTTTCAAATAATTTTTATAAGAATAAAGGTCAAAAGTGGACCTGAACATATGTCGATTTTACGATTTTGGTCCAGAACAATTGAAATCGGGTCGTATTTAGTCCTTTTTGGACGGCACCGTTTAAAATTAACAATCAACGGTTGTTTAGTCGATTTTTAACCGGATTAGAGATTTAGATTAGAATTTTTAATTTCTTTTTAAAAAATAATAAAATTATTATTCAGCTCAATTTCTCCTGAATTCGAGAAACACAAGTGTCGGTGAAATGTCTACCTCAAAAAGCAAGGAGATTAACCAAAATCAGAGCTCCGCATCTCAATCCTTGGTTGCAGCAGAGCAGCGCTGCTGCCACCGGAATTCCACCACGAACAAGGGCAGCGATTGACTAAGCAAGGCTATAGCGCAGTACACCGTGTATGCGAGGCTGCACTCGGATTTCGAGCAATCTGGCGAGTCTGGAAGATCCTATTACACACAAAGCTTAAGAATCGGCAATAAATTCATCCCCGAGACATTCAGTCGTCAATTAACGTATTTTTCGCGTCATTGCTTACTCGACAAATGCCTGCGAAATGCTGGCCTTGACGCCTCAGTCAGTTCCAACTCATTGAAACTCATGTTAGGAAATAGGAACCTCTTCACCCCTTCAAGCTCGGTTCTGCTCGAGAGGGCGTTTGGGGCATGGGAGATTACTTTATTGAATCTAGTCTGGATTCATTCCGAGAAACCCTTTTACGCAATTTTGCATAGGATTATGTAGGTATAGTGATAGATTTTGAGCCTGCCCCTGCCCTTTCCATACCTGGAGTTGTACAGTCAATGGCTGCGTGTATCCTGCCATGGCGAGAAATTGCGGTGTGTGCATCGTCTTTCCTGAGCCGGTTTCTCCCAAATTTACTAGGGTTCTTCAAAGAAAGAAGAAAGAAGTATCAGATATGCAAGAGGGTTTTTTTTTAATTTGGTTTTTTAGAATAATAATTTTATTATTTTTGTAAAAAAATAAAAATTCTAATCTAAATCTCTAATCCGGTCAAAATCAACTAATCAGCAGTAGATTGTTAATTTTAAACGGTGCCGTCGAAAAAGGATTAAATACGATCGGTTTTCAATCATTCTGTACCAAAATTGTAAAATTATCATAAGTTCAGGACCACTTACCACTTTTGGCTTTTACTCTTTTTATAATAGGTAACAAAACACAATAACTTTGAAATGCATAAAATGGCAACCACGTTAGTGAAGCACAAGGATGCAAAACTATGTTTTGTGCCACAGAGAGGATTAGCTTGGTCAGATGTTTTAAATTAATTCAAATCTCATCAAGACTAGAGTTGTGCTCGTCACATTTGTTTTTTCAACTATACTTTACTCGTGATCCTAAGTATATATTAATGTCTATCATTACTGTCATTGTATAATTGAAGGAATTAACGAACCGGCCATACCTTCCCACTTATATAAGAAGAGGTACATAATCATATCATATAGTATATCCATCAACAATTCATTCCCTAAATTAAAAATTAACAAAATGGGGCGAGTTTCAAGAGATCCCCACCACCGGCACTCCTCCTCCGCCACCCGACGAAGACCTTTACGAACCGCCTCCCGGCTACCGACCTCCTCCTGCAGCCACCAAGAAGCCGGTGGCCGCGCAAGCCTTCCCTCCTCCTCAAGACCTTACACCAGAATCTTTCCCTCCAAATCAAAATATTCCAACGCCGGCTCCTTTTAATCCTCCTCCCCTCCATGGGATACAAATGGGAATTGTGGCTAAGGAAAATCAGCCGTGGAAGTCTAATCTTTTCGATTGCATGAAATATCCCCAAAACGGTACGTAACCAACCATGTTGTTATAGACTCAATGTCCCATATCGGTTGTGCAACGTGTGATTTATTCACACACCATATATACATAGTAATGTCATCTAATTAATATGAAAATAGTTTTTTGTTGATTATAGCAGCTATCATAACCCTATGTTTACCGTGCGTGACATTCGGGCAGATCGCTGAAATTTTGGACAATGGAAGCACATGTAAGAATATACTCATGTTTTCAGCTTTGAAGCTACACATGGTATTAATTATATATAGCATCGCATATTTAAATTATTTGTAAATAATGTTAGTATTAAAAAAAGGTCCATCTTATTGAACGATCGTGTATGGTTTGTAGCATGTGTGCGACAAGCGGAATACTGTACTCGTGCATCGCGTGCTGCTTAGGAGTGCCGTGCCTGATATCATGCAGTTATCGGAGCAAGTTGAGAGCTAAGTTTGGGCTGGTTGAGTCCCCTGCGCCAGATTGCCTCATTCATTGCTTTTGCGAGTACTGCTCCCTCTGTCAAGAATATAGAGAGCTCAAAGACAGAGGCTTCGACCCTTCTATTGGTATACATACGTACACACCCTTCTCAAACCTAGCTCTATCTTTGTTTCATTTTATATAATTCAAAATAAAATGAATACTTATAATTTTGTTACAATTAAGGACATGCGGGAAATGAGGCAAGGCAAAGGCGGCAGCAATTTGGAGTGACTCCTCCAATGCAGCAAAGGATGATGTGATTATGTACCTATTTTTCAAGGATGATGTGATTATTCTGTTTTTTGCATAAAAAATGAGTGTGTTTTCATTTATTTTATTTGCTGTAATATCCATGACATGTTGAATAAACCATCATATAACAATGTATATTTGCTATATAGTGCGATTGTATAGTGTTGAGTAAGATTGCATTCCACGAGAATTAGTGATTTCAATTGTTATCCTGAATCTATGTATCAAGATTCAATCGTTTTCAAAAGGGGTTGTTTTACAAACTATTCCATGACAAACGATCTTCCATTTGACTAAATAAATCAAATGTAAATGAGAAAAATAGTGAAAAGTGCACATAAATATATTATTATTATTATTATTATTATTATTATTATTATTATTATTATTATTATTATTATTATTATTATATAAGCATGCAAAATTATACAAGAGGCAAAACACAGTAGGCAATTTCCATAATATTATGCAATTTTCCATAAAGTGGTTCAATAAATGTGTCCAAAATAACTCTTTTAGTTTGCATGTCCATTTATCACAGAATAATTGGTGGGACATACCAACTTAGTGAATTTTTTTTCTTTAAAGTCACAAGGTGATGCATGCAGGTATTTGGGCACAAATTTGGGTAAGGTGGCTACTAAAATTGCCTTCAATTCAAACATCCTAAAATCCAATACGCACTTATTTTTTACATCAAGAAGGTTTACTGCAAATTCTAAATATTAATCAAGTCTACATTGGTCAAATGCTCAACTCTACAATCCAATTCCAACTGATCATGCAATTCAAAACATGTTGTTCATTTCATCCTTACCATCACAAGCCTATCAAACCATTTTACCCAAACACACATTTCTAATATAAATCAACCATAACATAACGAAAGTTTTTCTAAAACATCCAAGGACCAAAGTCAAAGCATGATCTCAAAAAGAAGACAACCTAAGATATGAAATAGAGTTAAAGGGAACTTGACTAAAAGTTTTTGATGAGATTGAGGTAAAGTTGCCTGGAATTCATCTGATGCGGCTTTCGGGGGTCGGATGTTGAGCTAGAGCCAGCTTCGTCATCGACGAAATTAGTTAATTATATGTTCTTTTTTTTCCTTCATCAATAATTATGGAAGATACATATTTACATGAATGCATAATAGTATCTGATATGCATGTTACACATATATAGTCACATTTTACGTACTTATGATGAATATTTATTCTTTATAATTTGAATACTTACACTGTTACACATATATTGTCACAAAAAAGCTCATCGTGGTAGTAAAGAGTATTGCAACAAATTCATCACCGAAATAAAAGGAAAGCTGTCAACATCTAAATAAATGGTACAGTATACAAAAATTTTACTATAATTTTTTTACAAATCATAAATGAGGCATACTAATATTTCATCATTTTTTCTCACTGTAAGAAGTGCTTGCTAACTTTAGGGCTAGTTTGATATGTTGGTTGGGTTATGCATAGGTTAGATATATATCTTCAAATTATTGGGCCTAGCATGAGGGCCCAAGATATTTCAAAGCTACAAGCCCTTCGTTTGTAATCAACAATGAGCCAAACTTCTTCCTAATACTTGATGAGGAGTGTAATCAAACCCTTCGTTTGCAAGATTAAACCACTAAGAAGCAATTCTTCAAACACCTACAAGGCAAAAATCTGTTCCAATTAAAATCCCCAAAAAAACTCATACACTCCTTCACTCTAGGAAACAAAAAATTACTAAATCACAGGGATCGAGGAGCGCTGAACCAACTTCGTCGGTCTCACCCAACATTTTGAATTCTTACCATTCCATGAAGTAATTTTGATGGATTTCGTCAGACTTCAAGAATGTATCACAAAATGAGGCTCCAGCAAGATAGGTATGAAAGGGATATTTTTTTGAAACTGTGTACACTTCTTGATGCTACAGTGCTAACCCACAAAATGCTGTAGTGTTGTAGATATATATCAGTGTATTTTGCTTTCAAAATTTGTTGGCCGAGATGGGCTTTTGCAAAAAAACAAGGCCCATTATGATTATAATACTTGTTATCAAACACCTGAAATTTGCAGATACTTATCATTATTTGGGCCCTATCTTGCCATCACCAATATATCAAACGAGCCCTTAAGATTATAAAATTGCAAAACTTTTACAATGTTGAAATCAAATCCGACAGAAGTACAACTTTGAATTAGATTTCAATTTGACTTCCATGCTTCGACAAATTTCAAATTCAATTTGGAAAAATTTATGAACATGTGTATTCTTTTCTTCCGAATGCAGAGGCAATTTCATTTATAATCATAATTATGATTGTGCAAAATACATAACTCACGATGTTTATATAGTACAGTTTATCTTGTGCAAATCTATATTGATATTCTTATGAGGTATATTCATATTAAACTGTATCGTAGATATATCTTATTCTAGAACTATAGTAATCATTTGCATTTATATTATATTTCATTAAATAACTTAGTAAATCATTCCAATACTATTTGATTTTCTATCTTATTGTACAAAAGATCTTTGTTAGTTGTTACTAACTTTACATTATAATATCAAGAAAATATATATTAAGATTCGATTACCATCCTAAATTATACTACGCACTACTACTTTATGTAAATTACAATTATAGTTTGAATCTCTCTTATCAGTTGTGGGATGATTACACATTTTCAAAAATAGGTAGATATCCCAAAACGCAGCATCGAATAAAGCAATTTACATTCCAACTTTCTTCAATCATCCTAATCCCATCGGCAAATACTTACTAAAATAGTACTCCATGAAAACATGTTGCTAATATTTATATAATAGTCAGTAGCACGTTAAATTTCATGTTCGACAGTGGGCACAATGTTAATCTATGCTCATGATCAAAATTATCATACTTATAGAGTCCTGGTCATATTATATTTGTACTAAAACTTAATTTTCCACCACGTCATATCCCTACTAAACATATGGATAATATACATAATAAAATCATAAAATCACTCAAATGAGAGACTATACACGTACATTAATCACTCAAATGAGAGACTATACACGTACATAAATATATTATCAACATTCACGATTACACATTTACATTCATATGATTGGGAAAAGCACGTAGGTTAGGCAAAAGATCATATTTGTGTCACCTTTTTTTCTTATCTTGGTTGACTCGTTCCAAAATTACAGGGGCGGCAGGTATGCTAAACCACCAATCCCTTAACCTTCTCATCCATCTTTCCGTGCTCGGTCTTCGGATTGGTGAATATCGCGTAAATGTCTCCAAGAAAACCAACAGGAAAATATATCAAACCGGTAAAAGAGCGAGAAGCAAGGCTAGAACCAGAAATGCGATAGCAACTCTCTCGGTAGCCTGAAATTGCATATATAGAAGGTAATGCGTGATGTAAATAATCGATGAAAAATTCTGCAAACATGTAAACTCAAGAATATAGCCATAAATATGATAACAATGACAGGCTCCAGTTTATCCAATGTTCAATCTTGTCATTGCTAAACAGAAAAAATTTACCAGAAAATTTGTTGGTTTTTTTTTCTCTCTACATAATAAGACCAACTTTTCAAGAAATTTAATTTTTTTTTATCTCTTTATCACCTAAATGATAATGATCTGGAACATACAACTTCCAGCTTTTAATTTTAACGGCACCAGTAACCTAAAATCATCCCTTTCAGCTTTCATCTGAAATTGCCTTGGGAGTTCTATGACTGAGCCAATCCTTTTGATCAGTATGTCTGCTGCAGTTCAGCATTATTCTAGGGATCGTCTCTGGCATAGGACAGTGACTTGAAATAAGGTATCTTGCATTCCAATTTCTATTTCAAAGTTTTAACAGGAAACAGTAATACACGTATTTCCATGCAGACTTTGACGAGTGAATGAAAACAGATTAAGGAAAAGGCCTCTAAAACTATAAAGTCCTCTCAGGTCTGGAGGAATTGTGATAGGAACAACATTTTATTTAATGATTTGACTCAACCGTGAAAGAGCAAAAGATGTTTTTTGTTCCCTTTCCTTAATATATAAAATAAAACAGAGATTACTAATCCCCTATGGACAACAAAAGAACGAAATCCCTATGCAAGCAAACCAATCTCCAGAATTCCTACAGTAGTCTTCCGAACGAGGAGAAAAAACTATAAAAAATGTATCAATGAACCATGAGTAAAAACAAAAAAAATGAAGGTAACAAAGATTTTGAACTAACTCAAAAGAATTCAAGCTTTGCAATCATCATCAAACTAGTGACTGCAATAGGTAGATTAGATGAAACTTAAGGGCAGCAATCCACCATGTCCTTTTCTGTAATATCATTTCTTCTCAACAATGATCAGATTTCCTAAAACCCAAGATTAGATCTTCTGCCTTCGAGCTTCTATGGAAAATAATCGAGAGTAAATGTTCTTAAAGTGCTAAAATGGGAGTAATTTCTACTATCTAATCTTCTAGATCAAGATAAATTTCCACTACTCACAAATGCAGCACTATAGTGGCTTCATGCCACAGACATTGCAGCATTATCTATAATCCCATGCCATGCTATCCATCAAACATGGAAGAAGAATTCTTTTAGTTTCTGAGATCTACTACCTCCATCTATAAAAATAGTTCTACTGTTTTTTCCATTTTGGGTCGTTCACCAAAATTAGTCTATCTATTTATGTAAGTTTCACTATCTAATCAGGTAGGTCTCATTTTCACTAACAATACTTCAGCTACTTTTTATATCGATTTCTCTCTTACTTTACCAATATTAAGTAGAAATCCATGCCATCCACCACTAGAACTATTGTTGGTGGACGGAGGTAGTATATATTATATTTATGTCTTGAAAGTTTCCTACGTCTCAGAAGCCTATTTAAGTCAATAAGTGTCAGTCCTTAGCTTCAAAAGATTTAGACCAGTAACTGCTCATGATATTGGTAACTTCAATAAGTGTCAGTCCTTCGTCTCAGAAGCCTATTTAGGTCAATAAGTGTCAGTCCTTAGCTTCAAAAGATTTGGACCAGTAACTTCAAAAGATTTGGACCAGTAACCTACATCTAAGCTGGTAACTGCTCATGCAGTTTGGTCTCAAACAAGAAGTTAAAATAAGGATATGTGAAGTTTTGGTTTAAAACAAGTTCAAATAATAGTAGGAGTACTAGTTAATACCAGTCTTCAATGACAAAATTCAGGAGAACAAAGACAAGACAACAAAATACCTGTGGGAAAATGGACAGTAGTAAGGCACGACATTTCAGAAGAAGTATGTTTCTATCCTGTATTAGCTCTTCAGCTTGGGAAATAATATTCTGCACAGCCAGAAGCTGCGCTCCATCGTATTCATTGGAGGTGGAGCTGTTACCTTTAGTTCATCCATAGGCATTCCTTGCCCAAAATAACGTGTAAGCAACATGAATACTGCAAAAAGGATGAACAATGCTGCCAAAGCATAGCTCATCCACCCTCTGCGAACAAAGCATAGGAACCATCTTAATAAGAGATTATCCTTCTACTTGCATCTATTCAATGTAAATGTGCAATCAGGAGCTTAGTTAGGGCCAATCATTTCTAAGGCAGAAGTATCTACATAAATGACACCTGGTCCTGAATCCTAGCTGAAGATAGAGGAAATTATTCTTCTTCTTTTTTTTCTTTTCACTAACAATTAGCACTGCTACATAAGACCTTCAAACTAGTATAGCTCACACGGAGAAGTAAGGAAAGCATTTCATAATCTAGCCAGTATAAGAATATTTTTATTATACATTAAATATATCACTATTACCCAAAAGTTGTACGACTTAGGTGCTCATCCAGCTTGCTGAATTTGATAACTAATATTTAGGTTTTAACATGTCTTTCAAGTTTCAACTGAAAACAGGGTTTGAGGTCAATTTCAGGAAAACACAAAATTTACTATATAATGGAGTATGATTTTAGGTAAGAATTAGCCAAAATTCAATTATAGAGAGGAAAACTAATTATTATTACAATAAAGCACAGAAGACCTCTTAGGGATGGGTATAGCTTAACCATCCACTATCACTTCACCTAAAAGTGTGGAATTAACCCATCTATATGAAATACTCCATCCGTCCGCCATTAGGAGTCCCGGTCACTTTTGCGCACTCGTTTTAGAAAAATGATAATAAATAGTTAAAGCGTAGATAAAATAAAGTAAGAGAGATAATAATATAGATAAGACTCTTCTCAACTTTATTCTCTCATTTACTTTACCATTTCTCCACTTTAACTATTTATTATCATTTTTATAAAACGAGTGTGCAAAAGTGACCTGGACTCCTAATGGCTGACGGAGTGAGTATCTAGCAACACTAAATAAGAGATAACGAATACTATTCCTTTCACGATAAGCTTGGCCTCCAAACAAAATAATTTGAAATAATATATTATTACTTAGTGTATACTATTACGGATTGACTTTGGAAAAAGTTCACGAGTTCTGAATCATGGGAAACAGAGCAGGAAGATTGGAGGAGAGGCAACACATTTTTTTCACAAATGTTTTGTCGGAACTTTCATGATCTCACAAAACATGAACTCACTTGCAGATAATACAGGTGAAGACCAAACAGAAGGCCAGCGATTTGGAAGGTTCTTCCCAGGAGAACAAGAAAACAAGCCAATTCCAGATTTCTGTCATGGGAGAAAGTACTTCTTGCAGTTTTACATAAATCTTCAGAAACAGTGACTTGCGAATATGAGTGTTTCAGATAAATAAGACCAATCAAATGGGAGAGAGGCCTGGAAATATCTATAAAGTATGTTATTCAATCATAACAACTTTATTTTTAGTCATGGTCCTAATCCACTGTGTACTTTGATGGATGGATTGATTTTGAGCTTGTTAGACCATCTTATCCTTCAAATACACCATCCTATATTTTATCAATCTATCCCATCACTCAAAGTAAACATCCCTTATTATCACATTAGCACATGATATCAAAACAGTGGGCAGTAAAGAGCTAGCCTGCCAATCATAATAATTCCCACGGGATTCGATTACAAGAATTGTGTCACTTAATATGTAATACCTTCATTACAGCTAAGCTGGTGTCGATCCCATCAACTTTAACTCCATCAACTGTAGCTTGAGCAAGCACTACATTCTCATAACTACATCTAGCTTCTTTAACACCTTTTTCCAAAGGCGTCATCTCCCCAACAGTAATTTCACCAACCACTGGTCCACTACCATTAACCAATCCCCAACTTTTCCCAATAGAAAAGCCCAAATTAGAAGCAATAGATAAAGCAGAGCTTGAGTAAACACCATTTCTAGGTGCCCCTGCATTCTTTTTATCCACCTTACCGCTCGCCAATGTGTTCACAAGTTCTTCAAGAATCAGATCACCAAGTGGAAGCTGATCACACACATTGAACATAAGAAGAGCATCCAAGCAAAGAGGTTGTGTGAAACTCATTTCTTTAAGGGCTTGAACTCGCATAATCCCAAATATAGCTTTCAGAAGCACTTCTTCTCGCTCGAGGCCACTGATCCGGAACTTCAACACAAACCTATGGGCATAGAGAGCCTCACGAATAATAGCTAACCAATAGTCACGACGTGTGTGACCTTTAAGCTCGGGAAACTCCACCACAACAGGTTCTAATCTGCACGATAACTCCTAATAAACCTATAGGCTCTCCAGAAAACTTGCAAGGAAGCAAGCAGGCGTATAATGATAAAAAAAAGTATAAGAAACATCATCTTACAGCGCACTTGATTTGTAGAAGACCGCCTTGTCAAAAAGCCTGATCCCACAAGGTCCAGTAAGCTCAGGTTTAACAACTTGCTGCAAATCATCAGCAAGGTCGTATGACTCAGATTGGGACTGCAACCTTCTTATTGCCCTGAAAAACATGTACCAATGATAATTTGAACATATATGTACAGAACAAAAACTTACTTCAAGCAGACCTAACATGGTTAAAATACTTGTAGAGCAAAATTAACTCTAACTCTCTTGAACATTTCCTGATCCTCCAACATCATTGGATCCCACAGGGGCATATAAAATAACAGTAAGATATATTTCAGTAAGGTTGTTAACACTAAACACCTTGACCAATAGCCTAAAGGTCATTTTTGTTTAAAGCTTATTTACTACGTCAAAGCCTCAAACGCATCCTACTATGATGACTATCATAAGCTGAAAGATGAACACAGCTAGCACCATTAACAATGTTAAATCCACTTCACATAGTTTGTGGATGCAAACTATGCTGACAAAAGTTGGAATAACTTGGTACATCCACTTGTATGCATATATATTCCCTCTGTTCAATAGGCCATCTCACCTTAATTGGACGTCCCATTTCACTAAGCCACTACCTAAAATAGAAATTCAACAAATAACAAACAACTCAACATAATTCATTAGTTACACCATATGCCACTGGCCCAGTTGCTTTACACCAAACAGATCTAGGTCTCGCAAAAACTTTTCCGCATAGAAAAAGAGATTGTGGAAAAATGCCAGTGGCAGGAATTACCTTTCCAACCGAATGAGGAACTTTTCATAAAGTGAGATCGAAGTCGATTACTTGACGAACCAGCAAGCACCAAAAAAATTTTGCCACTTACAACCACATCAGCAACAACAGGAACTGCTGGAGCAATCCTAGAAAAAGCCTCAACTCCAACTGTGACATCATCATCTGCCTGTTATAAAATAACGGTCATGCAATACATTACAAGTTTAAGGATATGGTGTGCTAAGCAATTTTCAATTCATTGTACTGAATAGCCCAATTTTTTCCTTAGAATTTAGTATAATGGGGTATATAGAACTACAGTCTGAAGCAGATAGTAATCAGTATTCACATTACAGGTGATCCTGCTACAGTGCCACTCAAACAGTAAAAAAGATACATGCAGATATGGTTCACTGGAAGCCTCAGGAAACTCCCAAGCAACCATCATATCAAATGTGAGACGCCAAAACTTCTTGTCGTCCAAATAACCATTTACATGTATCGACCAAGCAAGAGCCAAGAAGCAACAGTATTCCAAAAAGTTCCTTGCAAAGCTTGATTGGTGCTTTAAAAAATCTGAAACCTCTGCATCAAAGTTTTCTCGAAGTTGGCACAAAGAAAGGCCAAGGATTCTGCATCGGTTTGTATAATAACTAATAAATATTGAAGGCATAACAGCAAGCCTGCAGAAAAGCAAATATTCATTTTTCACATTTAATTATATGGTCTAAAGACATTAGAAATAGTAATATACACACTATAGCAATTAAAGATAATCAGCAAGAGTGTTTTAACTCTATTGAAGTCTATCAGTCTGTTTAGGAAGTCTCAACTGCATATATCTCTCCACATTCACTTGACACTTGATACCTACTGTTATGCCAAACAGCTCATCTGGCTATGACCTTGACAATATAACCAAATTCAATAAGTGGAACACATTAGCTATCCATCCTCAGGTTGGACAGTAGTAAGGGTGGGAGAAGGCTAGTCACTAATTCTTAAAACTAGCATTCTTGAAGACCAAAGAGTCAGGTATCTGAGGCTCAGCACTCCTGTGTTTATGGAGCTTATGTAGCTGGAAAGGAGCTAAAAGTAGAACACCCAATTCATGTGGAAATGCCGCAAAGGTATAAAAGGCAAACCGAAAATGACTTATCGCTATCAAAGCAGTGAGGTTATGAGGGCACACTAATATACTTACAATTTCATTATTTCAGTGTAAATCAACACTAAGAAACTGCTCCAAAGTCACAGAAATTCAACAGAAAATTCCAAAGTAAACAAAAAAAACTTAAATACTTATTAGGCTTCCTATATTTAACTTTTCAGTAAAATTATTGAATAAAAATTAACGAACTGGTTCAAGTGTGTTTAGATCATAAATATCCTTCTCTGGAAATCTAGAGGCCTAGTTGAAACATTTGAATAAGAATTAACAAGTTAATTTGGCCATTGGAGCACTTTGCCTAAAACCTATATGGGCTGCCTTTTTTAGATTATGTTTTCGTTCATGCATGCTAATCAGCTAATGCAAGGTGAAACATCTATTCTGCAGTAATGTATAGCTGATTATATGTAGAAATATGATCCTCTCATGCGTCCATTTAAGATACACAACAATCCTGCACTTACCCAAATAAATCCATCCCCACCACCCTTTTGTGGCACCAATACTAGAATGAAACCATATCCTCATCAACAATCAGAATCAACGGATACATTCAGTAACTTTAGGTACAATTAGGGGGTATTTACTTATCATGATTGATAAGATGCATAATTAGCTCAGATGTTAGAATTTATCAAGTTTCAATCCATCTTAGTAGATACCGGAGTAACCTATACTACTATTTTTACGTATCTAGGTTAATCCTCAAAAGTAAACACCCCCTTAAAAAGGGGAATAATCAGCAAACAGAGAACAGAACTAACTTGGAGCATCTTCGGACGACAACATTTGCCGTAAGGGAGAGCTCAGGGAGCCAGTTTTTCCCAGCAGACGGAGACCGCTCCATATCCTCAATGTCTTCATCGAAGGCACTTTGCCTTTTAGTCAGCCACTTGAATGACCCTTCCTTCACTAGACCCTCCAACATGTTTCGGGTTTTGTTCACCATAGCCATTTCCACACCTGCTTAATTTCAGATTAACGCCAACTAGGTTAAGTACAAAAAATCAAAACTTCCAAAACAGATTAACAATTAGAAATCAGTTAAAACTGCTTAACGGCACTGAACTACATCGCCGCTGATCAATAATTGAGGCATTAAAAGCATGTGTAAAAGCAAATTGATTACGAATTGGGAAGGGTTCGCAACTTACAGTTGAGAAAGGATGAAAACGATAACCAAGAGACATGAAATTTGGGCACTAAATTAAATCGTCAACACCTCTAAAATCCACATGTTTAAACGAGAGTGGTTGATGAAGAATTCGCGGTTGTTTGATAGGTTCGTTATCGGCAAAGATTTAGAGGTAGATGAATGATTAGAGCATCCACTATAGACTGCCTTTTCCAATAGTGGTATGGCCCCAAATGTCCTAGATTTCCGGGGCGAATGCCGGAATACCCCAAATGCCGGGGATGATGCCCGGAATGCCGGGAATGATGCCCCAGATGCCCGGGATGATGCAGGGATCGCCTGTCGCTGCGGGGGTAGGCAGGGGGTCCCCCAATCACCGGTGGACAACGTCTATCGGTCCTATATGGATTTACTGTCGTCGGACAACCCGACGAGTACTCCTCTCGTGACTCAGTTCACTGGCATCGAGACGTTCTCGCTTGAGGAGTTGGGGCTATCTCTGATCCGGGATTCTCCCACTGACGCACCAACGGCGGCATGGAGGAGGGGGGAAGGGCAGGGGACGGGGCACTACCTCGCCCATCCCAATGTACGGTGCTGAGGCGGAGGCCGCTGAGGTGGGGGCGGGATCCAGCGGGAACAGGAGGACCGTCTGGAGCATGAAGGAGTGCATCGCGCTGACGAAGACGTGGATCAGTGTAGTGGAGGATCCATACGTCGGGGCAAACCAACACATCGACAGGATGTGGTGGCGCATTAGCCAAAGCTACCTCCAGTTCAAACCGCCAGGGGGAAGCCTCACAACGGATAGCAATGCCGGAAATAGTGGGAGCGGCTGAAGAGGTAGCTCAGCCGATTTGTCGGCATTTACACAAACAACCTCCGCTCGGCAACCAACGGCATGTCTGCCGAGGATGTGAAGATGTTGTCTCACCAGCAGTTCCCCGACAATGAGTTGGGCTTCGGGGAATTCAAATATTGGAAGGTCTATCTTGTGGTGCAAACTTCGGCCAAGCTCACTGCGGGTGTTGAATCTGGCTGGCCGAAGCGGACGAAGATCAGCGCCTCCGGGGAGTACAATAGCAGTGCTGGTTCCCACAAACTCTCCCCGCCGAGGCAGAGTTCCCGACACCCACATCATCGGCCCGCCGCCGTCGCCCGACTGGGCAAAAGTCCGTGGCGTGGATGTTGATGGGAAGCGTCAGCGGATCCGGCGAGGCCCAATCGGCAGCACCCACCCAAAACGATCCCGAGAACCCCTCATTTGCCCGCATCGCGGCACATGAAACCTTGTTACGTGCAATGGTTGAATGGCGCCAATCGACCAACCGCCATTACAAGTGGTCGCTTAAGGATATCATCAACAGTATGCGGCGCGATTTGGGGTTCGGAGACATGTCGGAGAGTGACGACGAGGGGGGTGGCGGCGGCGGGGACGACGAGGGGACTGGCGGCGGAGAATCCAAGGAGTGAGAATGCGGTTTTTTTTAACAATGTAATTTTTTTTATAATTATGTATTTTTTTAATTAAGTATGCTTTTTTTAAATAAAGTGGTTTCATTTTCTCCGTATTTGTGTCGAAATTTTAATTCCGTAAATTGTTTAATTTGTGAATTTCTTAATTTTTTTTATTGTGGGAAGTCCGTCGGGATGTCTGCCACTGTGCAGTGGGATGTCCGTATGACGTGGCATCCGCAATAGGATGTCCGTATGACGTGGCATGAGGTGTTTTTGGGATGTCCGCGGGGATGTCCGCCGGGACATCCGCACCACTACGGATGCTATTAGTATAATATTACGAACCATAATTAACTTGTATTTAAAATAAAAAAGTTAAAAATAATTATAAAGTACTACTCCTATTAAATTGTTAAAGAAAAATAAATGATAAAAGTAAATATCTACACTAATTGGTAGGTGGAATATATAAGTACAACGTCAAACCAAAGCATAAAAATCTGAAATCAACGGGAAAAAAATGAAAGAATATTTTTAAAATTGAAAAATGGGAAAACCTAAATCCTTTACTATATTGGGGTTTCAGTAGACATGCCCACGGTTTGTAAACAGGCAGATCCGGTTTCGAGAAATATTGAACCGGAACCGAACCGTGAGGCTATTTCACGGTTCCGGTATCAGTTCCGGTTCCGAACCGCCAGTTTTCTGGCGGTTATTTATGGTTTTTCACGGTTGCGAACCGCCGGTTTCCGGAAGTTTTTTCACGGTTCCGACTAGATTTCATGATTTTCCGACATTTTTTCACGGTTCCGGTTTGGAACCGTCAGTTCCGGCACGGTTTCGGTTAGTAAAATTTGGAACCAGAACCGGCCAGCGGTTCAAAATATGGCGGTTCCGATTTAAGAAAAAAGTCACGGTTCCGGTTCGAAACCGGAACCGGCGGTTACGGTTCCACGGTTAACTGCCGGAACTGAAAATCTTGGGCATCTCTAGGTTTCTGTATATTAGTCACTATTATAGAATGAAGAAATAATATAGGATTACGTGATGAAAGAATGCAGCGTGATCAGTTCCATTTAAAGGAAATGAATTCCAAGGGCTGAAACCCTCTCCTTGAGTTGTACCTTTAGCTTCATCCGAGTTGTACACTTGGACATCACTCTCTCTCATCAGTCGTCTTTTTTGACTGGTTCTCTCTCTAGCCCTCTCACTGGCCTTCCTCCTCGACTCCCTCGCCACAGTCGCCCTCTTCTGCTGCTGCACCACCACCCTACTCTTCCCCCTCCTCCCCTTCCCCACCGACGACACGGCCTCCTCCGACATGCACGACTCGCTCAGAGTCGACCCAGCTCGGCCTTTCCCGAGGTCGTGGATGGCCGAGCTGGAGCTGCGTATCAGCCAGTCCACGATCTTGCTGGCCTTGTCGAAGCCCAACAAGTCCTGGAGATCGAAGAATCTCCTCCCGATGTCGAGGGACAGGCGCATCCGCCTGTCCCTCGGCCCGCGGGCAGTGTTGATCTTGTTGTGCATGTCCTTCTTCGAAGACGGGGTCGCGGCCGGGACGGGCGCAGGGGGCGGTGTGTTTACGTAGGTGTGATCGAGAAAGTGGAAATCGTCAAAGTAGAGATTGGGGGAATTGGGGATTAATCCGAAGAGGAAATTAGGGTTTTGGGAGGTGATGTCATTTTCGGAGAAGGGTGTGTTATTAGGGTTGTGATTGCAACAACTGTTGCTGTTGGAGGAGAGCATCTTTACTTAATTATTGCTACTATATCTCACCTAGCTATGAATGAGACTACTGCTTCTTATACTATGAGAGAGATGGAAGAGATGAGATAAATGTTTAATTTATGGCGTAAACTATACAATACAACTATGGTTGTTGTCTTGTTGATTGATATTTATGCTCCATTTAACTTTTGATTGAGAATTCTTCTTTTGGTTGAGAATTTCAGGCAGTAGCAAATACAGATGGATTCAAATTCCATATCATTTGCCAACCAGCTCATTCCCCTGATTGTAATGTGTTGGATTTAGGTTTTTTTAGAGCCATCCAGTCTATACAAGATGACAAATTGGCTAAGGGAGTGGATGATTTGTTGAGGAATATGCAAAGCTCTTTTGATGAACTTAGTGCACAAACACTCAATAATGTTTTCCTAACTCTTCAAGGTTGTCTAACTGAGATATTGAAGGTGGAAGGGAGAAATGGGTACAAAACTCCACACATCAATAAAGAAAGGTTATCAAGCATGGGGATACTTCCAATCACTTTGGAGGTTGAGGAAGAGATTGTGAAGGCTGCTGTGGCATACCTCCAACAACCAGAAAATGATGTTAGCACATCATATGACATCTCAGGTATCAGTAGAGCTTTAGGCTTCTAAGTTCAGTAAGTATGAAGCATTTTTTGTCAGCTGGGTGTGTAAGCCTCAAGATTAGGTGTGGTTTATGCTACCAACTGTTTTTTGTCATCTTTTGTAAAGCCTCTAAACCTACATGTGTAGGGGTGGCTTCTAAAGTCCTAATCCTTCATAAAGTTGTCATCATAGGGCAGCCTCCAAACCATACATGTGTAAGGGGTGGCTGATAAGGCTGCCTAATTAACAACACAACCTCCTAACCAATGTAAAGAGCATTTTCCCTCAGATAGCATGGTTATATCAACTCACAAATAAGCCTCATGACCTAACAAGAAGAGTGGCTTAGTAATCAACACAGATTAGTACTAGCAACACATAGCAACTCATCATAGGGAGCAGATCAAGTCACACATAAGACTCCTAACCTGACAAGAGGGATGACTTAGTTACACATAGCAAAGCATCACATGGAACAGATCAATAGCATATCTCAATTAGCATCATCTCAATTTCAGAAGCACAAATCAATAGCAGCAACATAATTAGCATCATCTCAATTAGCAACACATGAGCAACAGCAATCATAGGGACAAATGCACACAGCCTCCAACCCAACAATCAACCACACCAACAACCACAACCTCCCACCCAACCAACAACCACTGCATTCAAACCCAACCTACAACCACAGCCTCCAACCCAAGCAAATAACCACAACCTCCAACCTAACAAACAACTGCAGCCTCCAACCCAACAAACAAGCATGCCTCAAACCCAATCGAAAAACACAAAAATTGAGGGACAACATACTTAGATTAGATCTAAAAACTTAGGCAGAAGAAGAGCAAGCATCTGCCTCTCAACATCAGAATACACACGATGCAGGGTGGCTTGAGTTGGATCGATGGGGAGGCTAGTGGACCGTCGGAGGGGTTGGCTGGTGGTGGTGGACCGTAGTAGGGGCAACCACAACCACAGTCAACGTACTCGGGAATGGATGAATCAAGTTGGGTTTCGGGGACAACGGTGTCGATTAGGGTTTCGACGACGACAGATTCTCCGATGGCGGAGTCAGATGCCCACAGATGTTCCGGCGTATCTAGGACGACGAGATCGTCCAGATCTACCGATATAAAATAAGGAGAGGAGTCGGTTGAGTAAGCCATCGCAGATGGAGCTCTCGAGATCTAGGGTTTTGGACAAAATTGGGCTGGGGGTGAAATGATAGAGGCGGTGGAAATGTTGGTGGTAGGGTGAGTGAATGTGGAGAGGTGGGAGTGAATGTGAATAGGTGGGAGTGGGGGAGTAACCGATTAAATGTGGTGGTGGGGTGGGTGTGAGGAGTGTTTTTTTTTTGCCATTTATGGTTAATTTGAAGTGAGACAAATTATCTGGGACGGACCAAAATGGAATACTGGGACAAATTATCTGGGACGGAAGGAGTAATACTTAGTCTGACGCTATGATATGATGTAGTGGGATGTAGGGGTGGGGAAACGGTCGGTTCGGTTCTAACCGAACCGATTAGTCGGTTAACCGACTCTATTTTTTCCAAATACTAGAACTGTAACCGAACCTTTAGTCGGTTTGGTTCCTTGAGGAACCGATCGGCTCTTGGGTTCCACCGAAGGAACTGAAGGAGAGTGCATCGGCGTGGAGAGTTGGACAACAGCCTCGTCGAAGAGAGCAGCTGTGTGGAGAGAGCAGCAGCCTCATCGTCGTCGGAGTGAGAGAGAGCAGCACAGCGAGGAGAAAGCAGCAGCCTCGTCGTCGCCGGCGTGGAAGAGAGCAGCGGTGCCGGTGTGCTACGAGAATTTAGATGAGAGAGCTCACGAGATATTTGAATTGATTTCATTGCAAACACTAGGTAATTTTTTCATGGAAGATAAGTCAATGTACCTATATCAGTATGAGAATTTTAAGTTATTTGCTAATGATCCATGTTTATATAATACGTTGAAGTTCCAAATTTAATAAACAAAGTAGTTGTCATGAGATTGGTTATTGAATCAGAGAGATGATTTGTGTTTTCTCTTGTTTGAAATGCGGACAAATTATAGAGATATAGAGTTTGGTTTCTAGCACAACATTGTTTTTTGAAACATGAAAGGTGTAGGGTTTATGGAATTAAAATGAATCTATAAAAAATTAAAATTAAACTTACTAATCTGTTCTTCGGTTCTAACCTTTCAGTTCTCGGTTAGAACCGAGAACCGCCTAAATCCTAAGTCAACTAACCGGGACCGAACCTTAACCTTATTTTTTCGGTTATCGGTTAATCAATAACCGAAAAAATATGGTTCGGTTCTCGGTTTACCAAGAACCGAGAACCGTTTCCCCACCCTTAGTGGGATGTAAATGGATCTAGGCCACAAATTAATGATATCTGGACTGGGCTTTTGCTTAGTCAAATCAGACACCATACTAACCGATAACCGAAAAATAAGGTTCGGTTCTTGGTTTACTAAGAACCGAGAACCGTTTCCCCACCCTTAGTGGGATGTGAATGGACCCGGGCCACGAATTCATGATATTTGGACTGGGCTTTTGCTTAGTCAAATCAGGCACCAGGATAATAAAAACTCAATGTCTCAATTCATGTCATTATACCTATCTAAATCGAATAATCTAGATTTCATTTTAATTTTTTTTTTATACTTAAGATTTTCAGAGCTATTAATTAATTTAAATTTCTAATTTTACTTAATTAACATAGTTTTTCAAGTGTGGTTTAGTTTAGAGACATTATTCATTGTAATAGAATAAATTACAACATCATATCTTCCTCTGTCTCGTGAAAATATGTGCACTTTCCATTTTCGTCTGTCCCATAAAAATATGAGCATCCTATTTATGGAAAGTTATCCCAATATATTATCCCTATACACCAAGTTATTTACAACTTATACCACCATCAAAACACTAATAATATTGTGGGTTCCATTATCCACTAACACTACTTTAACTACTCTTTTCCTCCTATCTCTCTTACTTTACCAATTTTATCTTAATCGAATTCTCACTAGATAAGCGATTTAATGCAATAAAAATCTCAATACATCTAGAATATTATATACTCCATATCATTATCCAATATATCAGAATTTTATTGGATCATCCATTTTTATATACTTCCCCTCCCTAAAAATATGTCATCTATTTCTTTTTTTGTCCGTCCCTAAAAATTTGTCACATTTCACATTCCACTAGTTCATTCCCACTCACATTTTAAAAGTAGGAATCACATCTCAATAACTTTTTCAACTCATTTTCTATTACATTTCTTAAAACTCGTGCAGTGTCTAACCAAGTTTAGCGACTTTGGATTGACAGTACAATCCTTCAAAATAAATCGTCCCGACTTTGGATTGACAGTACAATCCTTCAAAATAAATCGTCCAACTTTTATCTAGGTTATCAAACTCATTGCTCCTGCAATGGGGCACCGACTAAGGGAACCTTTAGTAGTGACTTCTAACCGTCATTTATCTATAGTGTAGATTATAGAAATCACAGACTTGTTTGTTCATTTATACATAGTAAATATTTAAATATACAATATGGTAATAAAAAAAAACACAATTGAACATTAATTCTTATAATTAGTTTTGAAAACAAACAATTTACAGTGTATAAGGCCATCCACTACGCTGTTTCTATACCGTCTCTTAAACCGTCCCTTAACTACTATTTGAGCACTATTTGAGGGCCCCACTGTCCTTTTTTCATCCATCCCTTAACTAAGGGACGGAACCTGCAACGCTCCGTCCCTTAACCGTCTCTATATCGTCCCTTAATTATTATTCATTCAATTTCATTTATAATTTTTTTTTCAACCCAATTCAATTTAAACAAACACACTTTATTAAAATTAAAACAACATTACAACTTAAAATTAAAACAACATTACAACTTAAAATTAAAAAAAACGAAGACATAATTAAAATTCTAAAATAATAAAAATGACATAATTTAATCTGCTCCGCCAAAGTTTTCCCAAATGTGCTCAATTAGATTCTCTTGGAGTTGGGTGTGGGCGCAAGAGCCGCGTGTCCTTGCCCGAATAGCCAACCGTTCTTGTATAGACGGATGCGCTCCACTTCGGGCCGGACTACTTGCGGTTGACCTTCCGGGGGATTCGGGGTCGAACCAATTTCCCGCATCGGGTCCTTCGTCTCGGACAATCATGTTGTGCAAGATTATGCACGTATACATGATGTCGACCATGCTCTCCATGAACCACGAACGAGCCGGGGCTTTGATGATGTTGAAGCGCGCTTGGAGAACCCCGAACGCCCTCTCCACATCCTTGCGCGCAGCCTCCTGCTTCTGCGCAAAAAGAGCCTCGAGTACAACGGTTGGGTGGGTGCCTTTGTGGCCGCTCGTGTAGGACCCCCTCCAAGCCATCGGGCAATTCTTCCATTGCCAGTGCATGCAATCGACACTGCCAAGCATCCCGGGGAATCCGTGCACTTGTTCGTGCAGGTTGAGGAGGAACTGACAATCCTCCGTGGTTGGCCTCCGGAGAAATTCGTCACTGAAGGCTGCCCAGACGCCTCTGCAGAAGTTGAGCAAGCACATGCACCCAGTGGTGTCTCCGATGTGCAGGTATTCGTCGAATATGTCGGCCGTTTGTCCAGTCGCAAGCTGCCGGATGGCTGCAGTACATTTCTGCAGCGTCGTGTGGCTGGGACGGCCGACCGCGTCGAACCCTTCTCGGAAGAACTCTTCCCTGGCCGCCAAAGTATTCGCTATGTGGAGAAATAGCAGTTTCCGCATGCGAAAACGGCGACGGAAGTAGGTATCTCCCCAAATCGGGTTATCGCAGAAGTAGTCGAGTACTAACCGTGCGGCGGCTTCCTCCCGGTTCCGATTGATGTACTTCCGGGAGCGTCGTGGGGGTGGCGCGGCTTCCTCCGCCTCTCGTCGTCGATCTTCTTCGAGTGATTGTTCCATTAATTGACGCATTTGCTCAAAGGATCCATTTGTTTGAGTTGATTGAAGATGGAAATTGGAGTGATAGAGAGGATTTGAGAGGAATAGATGTGTGTTTGTGTTTGAAATGAGTATGAAATAGGATTATTTATAGAGTAAAATATATAAAAAAAAATTAAAAAAATGAAAATAAAAATTTAACGGTAATATTACCGTTTGAATTTTTTTTATTAAAAGTCGAATTTTTTTTAAAAAATGAATTATTGCGTCATCAGTGACGACGCCCACTCGCGGGCCAGCGAGTGGGCGTCACGCACGCATGGGGACGAGACACGTGTCGCTGGCGCGTGGCGGGACAGCGCGTCCCGTGTCTCGACGAGACGGGCTACGGGACGAGACGGGCTCAGGCTAGGGACGGGATGGTCGCTGCAACGCGTCACGCGGAGGACCCGTCCCTCCGGGACGAGACGCGAGCCCGGTGCGGGACGCGTAGTGGATGGTCTAAGTAACTTAAAATATGTACTCCTCATAAAAGACCATCGTACTCATTGTTTGGATTATTGTTGCAGTAGGGGAAATCACCGTTGTCGTGTAGATCCATCTAATGAACAAATATCTCAGAGAGAAAAAAATAAAATACAATAAAAATTAGGGATGAGAAAAAAACGGAAAACCGAATATCCGAATCAAGATAACCACTTTTCAGTTTTGGAAATAACCTTCTCTTTCCTCTCTACTCATTAAAATATTTAACTATGTTTTTACTCTCTACTTATTTCACATAAGAACACTGTCTAAAATTTCGTGACACTCAAGAATGTGACAATCTTGAGGGGATGGAGAGAGTACAAGTAGTACTCCTACTCCAGCTTTGGACTGAAATATATTTGTTTATTAATTTCATTAACCTCATGTGTCATCCACAGATTGGATAATATAAATTGCGTCTGGTGTGCATATCAGCTCACTTGCGTAAGGAGGAGGATAAAGATAGTTCTTGCACGGAAACATAATCTAAAATCTGCCTCTCGAAATATCCAGAGATGACGAATATCGTGGTGATTTCTTCATGTCTGATTGGAACCACAAGCATGGATGCAGATCCCATGTCAAGATTAGATCTAACTCCATGGGATCTGCAATTACTCAAACTTACCCCTATGCAGAGAGGGATTTTCTTTCACAAGCCACAATTTGATCAATCTTCGCTCATTCTTCGCCTCAAAAACTCATTTTCCCGCGCCCTCGACTTCTTCCCGCCCCTCGCCGGCCGCCTCGCCGCAGATCCAGCCGCTGATAACTCGCTTTTCTACTTCCTCGACTGCAACAACGCCGGAGCCGAATTCGTTCACGCGGACGCCTCCTCTGTTTCCATTTCTGACATCTTGGGATCCAAATACATACCGGAGACAGTATCCGATCTCTTCCCACTGGGCGAATACTGCAACTCTGACGGCCTCTCCAAGCCTCTGTTGGGCGTGCAAGTCACTCAGTTCGCCGACGGCGTCTTCCTCGGCTGCACCGCCAATCACGCCGTCGTGGACGGTGTCTCTCTCTGGCATTTCATCAACTCCTGGTCCGAGCTGTCGCGTGATTCTGCCACGATATCGAAACTCCCTGTTTTCGACCGTTGGTTGCCGAGCAGCAACCGCCTTATCCCTCTCCCGCCGTTGGACAAGATCCGGTACAGATCTTTTTATTTTATTCTGGAAATTGAGCTCATATTTTCCATATTAATTTATAATTTAAGTGTATTTTACTAATTTATGGACGATTTAATTTACTTTCATATTTTCTGACCAGCTCAAGTAATCAATCCTAATTCAAATTATTGATTTCTTTTTCAAACACAAAAATAATTGTTCCTTTTTACTTTGTTCTCTTCTTATCTTTTATAACAGTATTAAACTATTACGTATACTTTTATCTTCTTTTCAATTAATTCAACAATTTCCTTAAAAATCTTTTGCTGGAAAAGAAGTTGATCATTTGCAGTGCAACGAAATGAGTAGTTATTAGAATTTAGTTTGATTTATTTTAATACTCCTATATCTTTTTTTTACACATACTAGTATTTGATCATAATTAAATATAAAAAAATAAATAATATTTTTATATGAAAAAACGATTTCTCGAAAAAGCTCTGCTCTCAGATGTTTGTGTCATGATTTCTTCATATTAGGTACCCTCCGCCTCCATTACTGGCGAGGCTTTTCCACTTCAGCAAGGAGAGTTTAGGTAAGCTGAAATCGAAAGCCAATTCCGAAGCCGGCACCGATAAAATCTCGACTCTACAAGCACTCTCCGCTCTTCTATGGTGGAGCACAACTCGCTGCCGGAATCCGCACGGTGAGGACGAGGAGGTTCGCATCTTGCTGGCAATCGGTGCGAGGGCGAGAATACCTCTGCCGGAGGGCTACTTCGGCAATGCGTTCAACGGTTCTTCGACTTCGATGAGTGCGTCGGAGATGCTGGAGAGAGGGTTGGGGCACGCGGCGAGGAAGATCAACGAGCATGTTGCCGCGCAAGGCGGCGAAGCGGTTGTCAAAACGGTTGAGAGTTGGGTGAGGAAGCCTGTGCTATTTGGGGGTTTTCCTCCGCCGAAAAGAAGCACTGTGGTGATGATTGCGAGTTCGCCTCGGCATAATGTGTATGACAACGATTTTGGATGGGGGAAGCCGATTGCCGCCCTGAGTGGAACGATTGAGCGGTTTGATGGGAATATCAAACTTTATCCGGCCGCCGCTGACGGCGGAATCGACGCCGAAGTTTGCCTAGCGCCGGAGACTATGCAGGCGATGGAAGATGACGCGGAGTTTCTAGAAACCATATTTATGTGAAAATTGATTGCAATTGATCTATATAAATCTTATCAACTTGGAGTGTTTTTATCCGTCTAAAAATAAATGTCCAATTTATTTTTATATTATTTTTTATAATAGATCTTATATTCTATAACTTTTAGTTTACTCAAATTTTATTATAAAATAAATATATAAAAGTACTATCATATTTTACTAATCTTTTCCATTCACTTTTCATCTTTAAATTCTTGTATCGTCAAACATTGTCTTTTTATATTGATGGACAGGGAGTATATTTGTACTGAAACACACGGTGTACTAAAAGTTCAATAATTACTATTTTTTGATATATTAATAAATTTGATATTTCAACATTTTTTCCATCCCTAGTATTGTTCATGATTTTGAATTTCAGATTTATCGCCCGGTCGGGCGATAAATCACTAAGTTAGAGGTTATGCATAAGCATTATGCGTCTTTCGGCAGGTTTAAAAAGTTCAAAATCTCGAACATAGCCTAAAATGGCCTAAGCTCATCAAATAAAATACATAATAACTGTCATAACTGTCATAATACATATTATAATAATGTCGACAACATCTCACAAATGTTGATACATACACATAGTAGCTATCACATCTGCCCCAAACACAAATACATAAACATAGTAGTTGATACATAAACATAACATTCTTTTATATTCATCCTCGACGCCGTGCAAATATCTACCACGACTTTACTGAACGGCACCGGCTGAGCAATTTCTTCGGTCATGCCCCTCTATCCCGCAATTTCTGCAACGACGGGGAGCTCTCGGTTCATCTTCCTCCTGGACATCCATTTGATTAAGTATCCTCCTTCTTCTAACTCGGCCACGCGTTCTAGGAATCAACTGCTGAGGGGTGATGCACAATTTCCATGAAGGTGCAACCCAATACTCTTCATGTCTTGGTGCATCAAATGAAACTTGAGTATAGTACTGTGATCTCCATGTACCTATGTAGTACTTCTCATCTATGAGGTCAATCATAACATGACCTCTGTCTCTAGCAACCGCACAAGCATGCGAACAAGGGATTCTCCACATCTGCCACTTACCACAACTGCAACTCGATTCCAAATACCTGACTATTTGAACATTGTTGCCCTTTGACACTCCCTTTTCTATTCTTCCTCGAGTTCGGACATGGTACTTCCATGTATCTCTGTCAATTACAGTGATGTAATGTTTTCGCCCCTTTAAGTCATTCTTAGCAAGTCTGTCCCTCGCACATGGGGTTAATTCACCTTCGGTGTGTTCTATTGTTGTCTTCTTTTCCACCCACCATTTTACCGTCCTCCAAAATGTCAAATCAACCAACGCTCTAATCGGCAACTCTCTCACACCTCTCAAGACGTTATTGTAGCACTCCGACATGTTTGTTGTGGCCACCCCCCACCTAAGTCCATCATCGTAGCACAGTGACCAACACTCTTTTGTAATCCTATTCAGCATTCGAACCGCACCACTGTTGACATCATGTAGTGCTCGACGTCTTCTTGCAAATTTACGCTCCTGAGAACTGACCCCCAACTTCCATATAATGGCCTTCACATTGGGGCCCTTGTGCTTCTTCAACACATTTGCCCTCACATGAAGCAAACAAAATTTGTGGTGTATCTGCGGGGCCCTTGTCATGATTTCAGACTCCATTGCATTCAAGAGTCTTTTATGCCTATCTGATATAATGCACACCTCCCTCTCGTATTTCACGACATGAGTTCTGACATGATCCAAAAACCACGACCAACTGTCATTGGTTTCTTCATCCACCACAGCATATGCAATAGGCAAGCATGTCTTGTTAGCATCAAAACCACAAGCAACAAGCAACTTACCTTTAAATCTTCCTCGGAGGTGAGTCCCGTCCACTGTTAACACCGGTGCGGCCTTCTGGAACGCATGTATTGCAGGCCCAAATGCCCAGAAAACATAGTTGAACACCATTGTACGCCTCTGACTCAATAGATCGTTATGCTTCCACTCAACAATTGTGCCCATATTCTGTGACTGGAGTTCAAACATGTAGCTTGGCAACTGCATAAATGATTCCTCCCATCCACCGTATACAAACTCTATAGCCTTTCTCTTTGCATACCACGCCTTCTTATAACTGATTAACACACCAAATCTGTCTTGAATATCAGCTATGATTGAGAAGACCTTGAAATCGGCACATTGTCGCACATGATGTCGAATCAACAGAGCTATCATTGGGGATGCAAAGTTAGCATGATCTCTATTAGCACGATGGCCTATACAAGTATGTCGAGCCTTCCACTTCCTAACTTCCCACATATCGTCATGCGACCTTTGTGTAACTGAAACCTCCCACTTACATTCCCTCGCCTTTTCAGCGTCAGTGGTGCTGATGATGTCTGCCCCTGTTACTGTCGTTCCTGCTGGAAATTTGCATATTGCATGTCACCTTCTTAATTTGCTCTCGACAACCTTAAACTGTTTTTCATTCCACAAACTCCACATAGTTATAGCAGTCTTCACGTGTAGCTTGGAATCAAATTTTGTTCCCAACACAATCCGATGCGGCTCATTCTCATTCCAATACAAAAGGTTGTGTTCATTACCACCCACATCATCCGATACTCCAGAAGGACGACTTGGTAATTCACGAAAGAATCTAAACCCACTAGGATTGTATTCCGGAAGTGGTTGTTCACCTTGCATAACAGGTTTACATGGTACTATCTCATCATCAGAACTACCACCGACATCATCAGCACCATCACCATCACTGAGATCGGGGTCTGGCTCTGTCTCAGATAGTGGCCGTGGCTCATCAAGATCATCTGCAACATCTACCTCATCATTCAATCCAACACCAACATCAACAACACCTACAACATCTACAACATCTCTCTGCTCATTCATACTACGATCAAAACTCATTTGGTCCACCCTCGCAGATGATCCAATACCACAGTCAAAACTCATTTGTTCAAACCTCGTAGATGATCCAATACCATAATCAACAACTGGTGGGATTTCTGCACTCCTTACCGGTGCATACTCAACAAATAATTCAATACACCCACTTGAATTTTGAGCATTGTTGAACATAAATATTACACTTTCATCATTGCAAATCACAGAACATGTATAACTCATACCGGAAGCAAAGACTATACATTGTCTCCATAATAATTCAATTGTGTGTTGGTTCATATCTATTCTCATCGCATCACAGATCATTGCTACCAATTTAGAATAGGAAACACCTGAATTTAATATGATGGAGCTCCTCGGACGAGGTGGTTCATAACCAATACCCATATGTGGTAGTTGAACTACTCTACCACCCCAATACAAACTCACAAATACTTGCATGATTTCTGCATCAAAAACATTTAAAACAACGACAATTATGGACATTTTTCCTACAAGCCCTAATTTGTATAAATTGGGTAAAACTAACAAATGAAAGCAAAATAAACATGAATAATGATGAATGCAGCTAAATTGATGAACAAATTACCGGATCTTATGGAGAAATCGCCGAAAATCGCCTAAAATCGCCTGAAATCGTCGAGAGTTGAAGTGAAAGTGTGTTCTGTGCGCTGCGTTAGCCCGCAGGGGGTTAAAAGCCGACTTAACGACGCATAAGGGTTATGCGTCATTAAGGTAAGATGCATAACCTTTATGCGTCGTTAAACGACGCATAACCCTTGTGCGTCACTAAAGAACGACGCATAAGGGTTGTGCGTTTATTAATAACGACGCACAACGATTATGCGTCACTCCCTCATTCAGAATAAATCTATTCTCCTTCATTAAATTGGAATTCCATTATTTGCCTAGAACAAAAGAAGAAAGAACTCGTGCGTCGGAGATGCTGGAGAGAGGGGTGGGGCACGCGGCGAGGAAGATGAACGATCATGTTGCTGCGCAAGGCGGCGAAGCGGTTGTCAAAACAGTTAAGAGTTGGGTGAGGAAGCCTGTGCTATTTGGGGGTTTTCCTCCGCCGAAAAGAAGCACGGTGGTGATGATTGCGAGTTCGCATCGGCATAATGTGTATGACAACGATTTTGGATGGGGGAAGCCGATTGCCGCCCTGAGTGGAACGATTGAGCGGTTTGATGGGAATATCAAACTTTATCCGGCCGCCGCTGACGGCGGAATCGACGCCGAAGTTTGCCTAGCACCGGAGACTATGCAGGCGATGGAAGATGACGCGGAGTTTCTAGAAACCATATCTATGTGAAAATTGATTGCAATTGATCTATATAAATCTTATCATCTTGGAGTGTTTTTATCCGTCTAAAAATAAATGTCTAATTTATTTTTATATTATTTTTTATAATAGATCTTATATTCTATAACTTTTAGTTTACTCAAATTTTATTATAAAATAAATATATAAAAGTACTATCATATTTTACTAATCTTTTCCATTCACTTTTCATCTTTAAATTCTTGTATCGTCAAACATTGTCTTTTTATATTGATGGACAGGGAGTATATTTGTACTGAAACACACGGTGTACTAAAAGTTCAATATTTACTATTTTTTGATATATTAATAAATTTGATATTTCAACATTTTTTCCATCCCTAGTATTGTTCATGATTTTGAATTTCAAATACATAACAATGGAATACATACAATAATTGTCACTCTTATATTGTCACTACAATATAAGAGTTAATAGTACAATAAATATATGAATTTAAAAGTTATTAGTACAATTCCTTTATAATTTAATTCTTCACCAAAATTAAATCTAATACTCCATATAACGAAATCGACCTTGCATGGCACCAATTTTAATTATAAAATATTTATAAAATAGTTAAAAAAACTTATTGTATAATCATTAATCAACAACTGTCACTCTTTCTCTGCTGCGTGCCCTATATCTCACAAGCCGACACTAGGGATGGATGGTTGCATTTTAATTAACTGTGGCGGAAAGTTGCGAGTTGATCACGGCGTTGAAGAAGATGTGGAGTTACACTAAGTCGACAATGAGGAAAATCTCGTCACGGCATTTTATTTCTATAATACGTATGTACATATAATGATGTACCACTGAAATTGATAGATGTGGAATTTAAGTGATAATACGTATGTACATATAATGATGTTCCCAAGTCAAAATTAATTTAAAACTCACTTCAAAATATAAGAAGTTTTTTCATAATCTTGAACACAAGAAATGTAGTATTCAAATCCTATTAAGAGGAAGGAATACGCTGCACCTTTCGTCTCAGCAATGCGATTTATCTGCAAAACACGAACAATCGATGCTGCCCCGAGAGGCGGAGAAGGCGCCTAGTTTCTTGAGCTCTTCATCTGGGTGGTTGAAAGTGGTCAAATTCCCATCAATAGAGAGCAAGAAATATTCAAGTGTCACTATAAAACACTAGGCAATTACAGATGTAAACATATGCAGTTGCGCGTTGAGCACATAGCGAACTATTCTTTCGCCTTTTACTAAATATTACCGTGTGATCCTCGTTTGAAAATGGCATACACTACTTTTGGAGGGGTGTCTTCTTGCTAGGAGACCCTCTAAAATATTTATATTTAAATTTTGTCTTAATTAAATCTTGTTTATATTTATAATGTGGCCAAGAGTTTGTGATCATATAAGAGCATCCACAGTAGTCCACTCGATGCATCGGGCGTGCTATCGTCCGCCACTGTAGCCATGCAGACGATGCCCGATGCATCGTCCGCGCCCTATGCATTGTCCGCGGACGATGGCGTCGAAACGATACCGCGGACGATGGCGTCCCCATTGCTGGCGACGCGGACGATACCGCTAACGATGCAACGCGTTTTTGCTTCTTTTTTTAAAAAAATTTTAAATTTCTTTTTTCTATATATACCTCACTTTTCATTCTATTTTTTCACACTTTTCTCTCCCATCTCTCATCAATTATCTTTTCCCCACACTCTAATCTTTCTCTCTCTAAAAAAATGAGACCCGACGACGATTGGAGTACCTCAGAGGGCATTACTCGGGCCTGTTTGATTGCGTTCATAAGGCTGCGGCGGAATGCTTGGCCGAAATAGAGCGCGAGTGTGAAGCGGTGGAGCAGGTCGAAGCGGAGCAGATCCAGAGGCCGATTCGTCGTCGGACGTTTGTCCGCAGCGATCACGACCTAGCTCACCAACGTTTGTTCGCAGACTATTTTGCGGAGGAACCACGGTGGGGCCCAACGGTTTTTGACCGCCGGTTTAGGATGAGGCGAGATCTTTTTCTTAGTATTGTCCACACATTGGAGGCACGTGATCCTTACTTCCAGTATCGGAAAGATGGCATCGGCAGACCCGGACTTACGTCGTTGCAGAAGTGCACGGTTGCTCTTCGGCAGTTGTCGTACGGCACCACCGCGGATATGTTCGACAAGTACCTTCACGTCAGGGAGACAACTGGCCGCGAGTGCCTGAAGAAATTTTGTAGGGGAGTTGTGGAGACTTACAGCGACACATATTTGCGAAGGCCGACTACTGACGATTGCCAGACCCTGATAAAGATGCATGAGACGGTGCACGGCTTTTCTGGAATACTAGGGAGCATAAATTGTATGCACTGGGAGTGGAAGAATTGCCATACGGCGTGGAGCGGCCAATTTACTAGTGGATATAAGGGCAACCACCCGATGATGATCCTCGAAGCCGTCGCTGACCATCGGCTCTGGATCTGGCATGCTTACTTCGGTGTGGCGGGGTTGAACAACGACATCAACGTCCTGAACTCCTCATATCTCTTCACCGAGCAATGCAATGGCAACGGCACGGCCATCGAGTTCACTGCAAACGGACGCCAACATCATATGGGGTACTACTTGGCCGATGGCATATACCCGAGGTGGCCTATTTTTTTGAAGACGATCATCTGCCCAATCGGTGAGAGAAGAGTTTTATTCGCGCAAAAGCAGGAGGCTGTGCGGAAGGATGTGGAGCGGGCATTTGGTGTGCTCTAAGCGCGGTGGGCTATAGTGAAGGGTCCGGCGCGATTCTGGTACAAGGACGTCATCGCCGATGTCATGTATGCGTGCATCATCTTGCATAACATGATAGTCGAACACGAAGGTGGAAGAGTCACCGATTGGAGCGATAATGAAGCTGGATCTAGCTCTAGCAGGGCGACCCCGCCCCACGTTCGGGGATTACCGGCGAGCTACAATGAGGTTCTAGCTAGACATGCCTCAATGCGCAACCAACAAGACCATGCTCGGCTCATGTCCGACATGGTTGAAGAAATTTGGAACCGCCACGACCGTTAAATTTGTAGTTTTTTTTTTTATTTCGTACTGTACTCTATGAACTTTCGATGAAATGATGTTTTATATTCAAATTTTGTGGTGTTTATTTATCAAATAAATAAAATGCTATAGGGAGGACTATAGGACATCCCACTGCAGGCAAAAGGGTAGGAGGATAAAATGTTGATGTGGCGGAGGATAGGGGGCCCACTGTGGATGCTCTAAGCTTAGACTATCTTCATCCGTGACACTCACCCAACCCAACCCCAATCAACTTTTTAATAAAATATTCATTTCTCTATCCTCCACATACACAGCTCTCCTTCAATTCAACCCCCATCAACTTTTTTACTTCCATCAGTGACCCCAACCCAACCCAATTAAATATTTTCTTTTTCATATATTTTATATTAATATTTTAATTTATAGTTAATTTATATATATTAAATAATGTCTAAAAATTATAATAAAAAATATATGATTCAAATTTAAAACAGAAAATATTAGCTATTCAAATAATTAAAGCACAATATAATAATAAATTACACACATTAAAAAATACAAGGCGATAATAGAAATAAACAAACCAAAATACAAATGAAGAGTGAAAAAAAAAGCTAGCTTAAACAAGATAAACATTAGTACATATTTAATTGTTTGTTCGCATGAATTTTTCAGAAGAGGGGCTCACATGAATGTTTGGAAGAATAATTCACATGAGTTTTGAAATGATATATAAAGACAAAATAATAATAATTAAATAAATTAAATTAATAACTAAAATAAATTAATTCAAATGGCTTTTTTGGAATAACGTTTCACAATGAGTATTGGAAGGATATATGGATAAATATAATAATAATTGAATAAAACAAATTCATAACTAAAATTAATAAAAAAATCAAAAATTAATTTAGTGTAAAATGTTCAAGATTAAACTAGTGACCAAATTTGTACAACTAGTGATAAAATAAATCAATAAATAAAAGTAAAGAAATAAAAAAAAGTAATCAATATTGTCCAATAGGAGAAAAACATGTGTCAATGACACCCACTTTTTACTTGGGCCGGCAGGGTGACAATGGAAGAAAGGGTTGGGTTGGGTTTTTTTGTTTAGAATTATTTTTAATTGCATCTTTTTTGTCTTATGTGGGTGACCTTCTCTCCATGGTCACCGATGGAGATGGTCTTATAGAGAAGAAATTGTAGGAAAAACATGTGGGAAATTAGAAGGGTCTCAAAACCTTTCCTTTTCCTAAGTCTTTTGGCTTTTCAACCTCCAAGTGTTTATGAGGTGCCTTAATGCCGAGACCTCTCATGTGGCCACTCCTATCCTATAAATAGGTGTGGATTTGAGAGATAGAGACATAACACAAACAAGCATTCTCCCTTTCTCTAGTCTCAAGCATTCTAGTGTGCACTTAGGAGCATTGTATTGCTCGGTTCTCGCCTCCAATTCAAGTTCGCCGGAGCCTACGAGTTTGAGGTGCTTCAACTCGATAGGAGGAAAGTCGTTTCATCTTTGGGGACATTACGCCAATCCGTGAGCACTAGCCGGGGCGTATTTCATCTTGCGGAGAGGGATACCTCGACTCGACTTAAAGAAGAATATAGTTTGCATCTTGTTCCTTTTATTGTATTTACTTTGTTTCATTTACCTTCCAGTTTTTGTGTTCTTTGTAATAGCAAGGGTTGCCCGTGTAAAGGCTGCAATATTTCCAACAATCGCAAGACGAAATATTGTACTCTTGTTGAAATCATGTCGACCGATGCTGGAGGAAACATGAAATTCAAAGCTGGAATAAAGCAACAAACGGTCGCAATGTCGATGCGCTATGGAGTGGTTAATTCCTTGAGATCTATTCTCTTGAGAATGATGTTTATCGTTTGTCATTTGACAAGCAAGGCCAATTTAGATTTGGTAGTAGTAATTGGGATGCATGGGTTGATGAATATACCAATGCACATTTGGTTCAATATAATTGTGTACTTATTGTTGGAAACAATACTGTACAAATTATTTGAACGTGTTGTTATAAACAACAAAGATCACGAGGTGATCGCAGTGGTCTCTGACGTGGACCATGGTAATAATCCAAATGAATGGTTTGTTGATACGGGTGCCACATGTCATGTGTGCTCCGAGAGAAGCGTTTTTTCTACTTACAAATCTGTTGGAGGTAGAAAAGTACGTATGGGAAACCAAGCCTCTTCCGAGGTGGTTGGTGTGGGTAATGTGTTCCTAAAATTAGGATCCGAAAGGTTCTTACCCTCAAGGATGTGCTGCATGTCCCAGACATCCGAAATAATTTGGTGTCAGGCTCACTTCTAGTAAATCATGGATTTTCACTAGAATTTGAGTGTGAAAAGGTTATATTGACCAAGTATGAAAAGTTTATAGGTGAAGGTCACCTAGTGAATGGGCTTTTTGAGCTGAATGTTACGGTCATTCACCGTGGAAAAGGATTAAGAAATAAGGAAGATGACACATCCTCTTATTTGCTTGAGTGCTCTGATTTATGGCATAAAAGATTGGGACATGTAAATCTAAATGCTATAAAAAGATTAGTAAATCTTAATTTACTAAAAGTAGATAAGTTTAACTTACAAGAAAAATGTGAAGTCTGTGTTGAAGCAAAAATGACCAAGCTACCGTTTCGCTCGGTAGAACGGAGCACAAAACCTCTAGAGTTAATCCATACAGACGTATGTGATTTAAAATTTGTGCAAACTAGAGGTGGTAAAAAGTACTTCATCACATTTATAGATGATTGCACAAGGTATTGTTACATTTACTTATTAAGAAGTAAAGATGAGGCAATTGAAGCGTTTAAAGACTTCAAAAATGAAGCCGAAAATCAACTTAATTGTCGAATTAAGTGTGTTCGAAGTGATAGAGGTGGTGAGTATGTAGCCCCGTTTGCAGAATTATGTCATGCAAGTGGTATAATTCACCAAACAACGGCTCCATATTCTCCCCAGTCAAATGGAGTTGCTGAACGAAAAAATAGAACACTTAAAGAGATGATGAATGCTCTGTTGATTAATTCTGGTTTATCCCAGAACATATGGGGGGAGGCTGTGTTAACAGCGAATCATATCCTGAATAAAATTCAACTAAAAAATAGGGATGTGACTCCTTATGAGTTGTGGAAAGGGAAGAAACCTTCATATTCATACCTCAAAGTGTGGGGGTGTTTAGCGAAGGTAGAAGTGCCACCTCCGAAACAAGTTGCAATAGGCCCTAAAATAGTCGATTGCGTCTTTATTGGCCATGCACTTAATAGTAGTGCCTATCGTTTCCTAGTCCATAGGTCAGCTGTGCCTGGCGTGGCTGAAGGAACAACGATTGAGTCAAGGAATGCTATATTCTTTGAGAATGTATACCCTTGCAAGAGGCAAGAGGATAGTTCTAGTGAAAGAATGATGGATGAATCCACTGGTTCTAATCCTCCAAAAAGGACGAGGTCAAGTCCTGAGGATGTTGAACCAAGACGTGGTAAAAGAGTTAAAGTTGCTAAAACATTTGGTCCTGACTTCATAACTTTTATGTTGGATGACGAACCAAAGTCATTGGCGGAAGCTCTGTCTGGCCCAGACGTGGCGTGGTGGCAAGAAGCTATCAACAGTGAAATTGAATCCATCATGAGAAATAACACTTGGGTGTTAGTAGACTTGCCTGAAGGTGTAAGCCTTTAGGGTGCAAGTGGATTCTGAAAAGGAAATATAAGCCTGATGGTACTATAGATAAGTACAAAGCTCGCCTAGTTGTCCAAGGCTTTAAGCAGAAAGAAGGGTATGACTTTTTTGATACCTATTCACCTGTTACGAGAATCACTTCCATTCGGGTGCTTCTAGCGATTGCTGTTTTGCACAATCTTGAGATTCACCAAATGGATGTGAAAACTGCGTTTCTGAATGGTGATCTGGAAGAAGAAATATATATGGAACAACCCGAAGGGTTTGTTGTGCCTGGGCAAGAGCGTAAAGTATGCAAACTGGTAAAGTCATTATATGGGTTGAAGCAAGCACCATTACAATGGCATTTGAAATTTGACAACGTGATGTTGGCAAATGGATTCACTATCAATGAGTGTGATAAGTGTGTTTACATTAAGAACACAGATAACGAGTTTGTTATTGTGTGTCTGTATGTTGATGATATGTTGATAATGGGCAGCGATAGTGCTATTATTAACGAGACAAAAAACATGATGAAAAGAAAATTCAATATGAAAGATATGGGTCTAGCTGATGTGATTCTCGGAATCAAAATATTGAGGACTAATGAGTGAATTGCCTTAACGCAATCTCATTATGTTGATAAATGCTTAAGAAATTCAACTCGTTTGACTGTAAGCCAGCAAAGACTCATTTGGAGCTCAATGTCCATCTGAGCAAGAATATGGGTGATTCTGTTGCTCAAGAAGAGTAGGCAAAGGTCATAGGAAGTTTGATGTTTATCACAAACTGTACTCGACCTGATCTTGCTTGTCCTGTAAACAAGTTGAGCCGATTTACGAGCAACCCAAGTAAGGAACATTGGAAAGCTCTGTGTAGAGTTTTGAGATACTTGAAGTATACTCTTAACTTTGGGTTGCATTACACAACATATCCCCAAGTACTTGAAGGGTACTGTGATGCAAATTGGATCTCCGATTCAAAAGACTCATTTTCGACAAGTGGGTATGTGTTCACTGTGGGGGGGTGGTGTTGTCTCGTGGAAATCAACGAAACAGACGTGTATTGCTCGTTCCACCATGGAATCTGAGTTTATCGCTTTGGATAAAGCAGGGGAAGAAGCCGAGTTGCTTAGAAATTTCTTAGAATGTATTCCATGTTGGAAGAAGCCAGTGCCAGCAGTATTGATACACTGTGATAGCAAAGCAGCTATAGGTAGAGCACAAAGTGGCTTTTATAAAGGTAAGTCTCGACATATTCGTCGGCGACATAATACCGTAAGGCATCACAAGTGGCATTATCTCAGTTGACTATGTAAAATCCGTGGATAACTTAGCGGATCCGTTAACAAAAGGTTTAAACCATGATCAAATGCATAAATTGCTAAAAGGAATGGGACTGAAAACCACATCTTAAAAGATGAGTATAGTGGTAACCCAACCATACGATTGGAGATCCCATGGGATTGGTTCAATGGGAAAACGAAGCTATACAAATCTAGCTGTAACACTCAGAAGATTTTAATCTTCGCCCATTCTTTAGAAAGCATTGAGTGTTGTAACCTGCACGTGGTAAGAGGTTAAGTCTTTTGACTTTTAATGATTTTTGAAATCTCAAGGAGATGCAGTATGACATGATACTCATGAAAGAATCACCTATGTAAGTGAGAAGTGGGGCCGCTTCGTGTGTGTGAGTCACTTATCAATTCCAAAGAGGTGTTCCACGGCCGAAACGGACACAAACGTGAGAACTGATGGAGTTGAGACAATATTGTGTTGATGCTATTGACTAGGCATACACCAAGGAGGAATAGTTCAAGGCATCGCCTCCACTAGCCCGCCGGTATGTCCGATAGTGTTGACTATGGAAGGTTCAAAACCACAAGTTACCTCTCCAAATACAGTATCGTTTCTTGAGAACTGAGCAAAAGAGTCTACATACATGCATTTGTGTCTGGTGTTGGTTTGAGCTTGCAGCGCTCTAACCAATGTGGGGGATTGTAGGAAAAACATGTGAGAAATTAGAAGGGTCTCAAAACCTTTCCTTTTCCTAAGTCTTTTGGCTTTTCAACCTCCAAGTGTTTATGAGGTGCCTTAATGTCGAGACCTCTCATGTGGCCACTCATATCCTATAAATAGGTGTGGATTTGAGAGATAGAGACACAACACCAACAATCATTCTCCCTTTCTCTAGTCTCAAGCATTCTAGTGTGCATCTTAGGAGCATTGTATTGCTCGGTTCTCACCTCCAATTCAAGTTCGTCGGAGCCTACGAGTTTGAGGTGCTTCAACTCGATATGAGGAAAGTAGTTTCATCTTTGGGGACATTACGCCAATCTGTGAGCACTAGCCGGGGCGTATTTCGTCTTGCGGAGAGAGGGATACCTCGACTCGACTTAAAGAAGAATATAGTTTGCATCTTGTTCCTTTTATTGTATTTACTTTGTTTCATTTACCTTCCAGTTTTTGTGTTCTTTATAATAGCAAGGGTTGCCCGTGTAAAGGCTGCAATATTTCCAACAGAAATTTGATGAGAATCAAATTAATCATGCACATTTTGAAATATAGACAAATCAGTTAAAAGGTCTTTGACTGAATTTACAGTCTCAAAACAGCCAAGGAATTTGGCTATATATATAGATCAGCCATTTCCCCAACCTTCTTCATGTAGGAAAACACATGTGATAATTTCAAAAGGCTAGGCCTTTGGCTTTTCACATGGTGTAACCTTTATGAGGTGCCCTAATTACAAGACCTTTCACTTGTGTTTCCTAGCCTATAAATAGGCTTGTTTTGAGGAGAAGAAGACACAACAAAAACAAATCTTCTCTCTACATCACTTAAGCATTCTAGTGGGCATTCTAGGAGCATTGTCTAGCTCGGTTCTCGCCTCCAATTCAAGTTCGCCGGAGCCTACGAGTTTGAGGTGCTTCAACTCGATAGGAGGAAAGTCGTTTCATCTTTGGGGACATTACGCCAATCCGTGAGCACTAGCCGGGGCGTATTTCGTCTTGCGGAGAGAGGGTCACCTCGACTCGACTTGAAGAATACTATAGTTTGCATCTCTTTACTTTCGTTATAATTTTTATTTTTATATTTACCTTCCAGTTTTGTTCTTTTGTAATAGCAAGAGTTTTCCCGTGTAAAGGCTACAATATTTCCAACAATCGCAAGACGAAATATTGTACTCTTGTTGAAATCATGACGACCGATGCCGGAGGAAACATGAAATTCAAAGCTGGAATAAAGCAACGAACGGTCGCAATGTCGATGCGCTATGGAGTGGTTAATTCCTTGAGATCTATTCTCTTGAGAATGATGTTTATCGTTTGTCATTTGACAAGCAAGACCAATTTAGATTTGGTAGTAGTAATTGGGATGCATGGGTTGATGAATATACCAATGCACATTTGGTTCAATATAATTGTGTACTTATTGTTCGAAACAATACTGTACAAATTATTTGAACGTGTTGTTATAAACAACAAAGATCACGAGGTGATCGCAGTGGTCTCCGACGTGGACCATGGTAATAATCCAAATGAATGGTTTGTTGATACGGGTGCCACATGTCATGTGTGCTCCGAGAGAAACGTTTTTTCTACTTACAAATCTGTTGGAGGTAGAAAAGTACGTATGGGAAACCAAGCCTCTTCCGAGGTGGTTGGTGTGGGTAATGTGTTCCTAAAATTAGGATCCGGAAAGGTTCTTACCCTCAAGGATGTGCTGCATGTCCCAGACATCCGAAATAATTTGGTGTCAGGCTTACTTCTAGTAAATCATGGATTTTCACTAGAATTTGAGTGTGAAAAGGTTATATTGACCAAGTATGAAAAGTTCATAGGTGAAGGTCACCTAGTGAATGGGCTTTTTGAGCTGAATGTTACGGTCATTCACCGTGGAAAAGGATTAAGAAATAAGGAAGATGATACATCCTTCTATTTGCTTGAATGCTCTGATTTATGGCATAAAAGATTGGGACATGTAAATCTAAATGCTATAAAAAGATTAGTAAATCTTAATTTACTAAAAGTAGATAAGTTTAACTCACAAGAAAAATGTGAAGTCTGTGTTGAAGCAAAAATGACCAAGCTACCGTTTCGCTCGGTAGAACGGAGCACAAAACCTCTAGAGTTAATCCATACAGACGCATGTGATTTAAAATTTGTGCAAACTAGAGGTGGTAAAAAGTACTTCATCACATTTATAGATGATTGCACAAGGTATTGTTACCTTTACTTATTAAGAAGTAAAGATGAGGCAATTGAAGCGTTTAAAGACTTCAAAAATGAAGCCGAAAATCAACTTAATTGTCGAATTAAGTGTGTTCGAAGTGATAGAGGCGGTGAGTATGTAGCCCCGTTTGCAGAATTATGTCATGCAAGTGGTATATTTCACCAAACAACGGCTCCATATTCTTCCCAGTCAAATAGAGTTGCTGAACGAAAAAATCGAACACTTAAAGAGATGATGAATACTCTGTTGATTAATTCTGGTTTATCCCAGAACATGTGGGGGGAGGCTGTGTTAACAGCGAATCATATCATGAATAAAATTCCACTAAAAAATAGGGATGTGACTCTTATGAGTTGTGGAAAGGGAATAAACCTTCATATTCATACCTCAAAGTGTGGGGGTGTTTAGCAAAGGTAGAAGTGCCACCTCCGAAACAAGTTGCAATAGGGCCTAAAACAGTCGATTGCATCTTTATTGGCCTTGCACTTAATAGTAGTGCCTATCGTTTCCTAGTCCATAGGTCAGCTGTGCCTGGCGTGGCTGAAGGAACAACGATTGAGTCAAGGAATGCTATATTCTTTGAGAATGTATACCCTTGCAAGAGGCAAGAGGATCGTTCTAGTGAAAGAATGATGGATGAATCCACTAGTTCTAATCCTCCAAAAAGGACGAGGTCAAGTCCTGAGGATGTTGAACCAAGACGTGGTATAAGAGTTAAAGTTGCTAAAACATTTGGTCCTGACTTCATAACTTTTATGTTGGATGACGAACCAAAGTCATTGGCGGAAGCTCTGTCTGGCCCAGACGCGGCGTGGTGGCAAGAAGCTATCAACAGTGAAATTGAATCCATCATGAGAAATAACACTTGGGTGTTAGTAGACTTGCCTGAAGGCTGTAAGCCTTTAGGGTGCAAGTGGATTCTGAAAAAGAAATATAAGCCCGATGGTACTATAGATAAGTACAAAGCTCGCCTAGTTGTCCAAGGCTTTAAGCAGAAAGAAGGGCATGACTTTTTTGATACCTATTCACCTGTTACGAGAATCACTTCCATTCGGGTGCTTCTTGCGATTGCTGCTTTGCACAATCTTGAGATTCACCAAATGGATGTGAAAACTGCGTTTCTGAATGGTGATCTGGAAGAAGAAATATATATGGAACAACCCGAAGGGTTTGTTGTGCCTGAGCAAGAGCGTAAAGTATGCAAACTGGTAAAGTCATTATATGGGTTGAAGCAAGCACCATTACAATGGCATTTGAAATTTGACAACGTGATGTTGGCAAATGGATTCACTATCAATGAGTGCGATAAGTGTGTTTACATTAAGAACACAGATAACGGTTTTGTTATTGTGTGTCTGTATGTTGATGATATGTTGATAATGGGCAGCAATAGTGCTATTATTAACGAGACAAAAAACATGTTGAAAAGAAATTTCGATATGAAAGATATGGGTCTAGCTGATGTGATTCTTGGAATCAAAATATTGAGGACTAATGAGGGAATTGCCTTAACGCAATCTCATTATGTTGAGAAAATGCTTAAGAAATTCAACTCGTTTGATTGTAAGCCAGCAAAGACTCCTTTGGAGCTCAATGTTCATCTGAGCAAGAATATGGGTGATTCTGTTGCTCAAGAAGAGTATGCAAAGGTCATAGGAAGTTTGATGTTTATCACAAACTGTACTCGACCTGATCTTGCTTATCCTGTAAACAAGTTGAGCCGATTTACGAGCAACCCAAGTAAGGAACATTGGAAAGCTCTGTGTAGAGTTTTGAGATACTTGAAGTATACTCTTAACTTTGGGTTGCATTACACAAGATATCCCCAAGTACTTGAAGGGTACTGTGATGCAAATTGGATCTCTGATTCAAAAGACTCATTTTCTACAAGTGGGTATGTGTTCACTGTGGGGGGTGGTGCTGTCTCGTGGAAATCAACGAAACAGACGTGTATTGCTCGTTCCACCATGGAATCTGAGTTTATCGCTTTGGATAAAGCAGGGGAAGAAGCCGAGTGGCTTAGAAACTTCCTAGAAGATATTCCATGTTGGAAGAAGTCAGGCCGACAGTAGTGATACACTGTGATAGCCAAGCAGCTATAGGTAGAGCACACAGTGGCTTATACAATGGTAAGTCTCGACATATTCGTCGGCGACATAATACCGTCAGACAATTGATCACAAGTGGTGTTATCACAGTTGACTATGTAAGGTCAGTGGATAACTTAGCGGATCCGTTAACAAAAGGTTTAAACCGTGATCAAATGCATAAATTGCTAAAAGGAATGGGACTGAAAACCACATTTTAAAAGATGAGTATAGTGGTAACCCAACCATACGATTGGAGATCCCATGGGATTGGTTCAATGGGAAAACGAAGCTATACAAATCTAGCTGTAACACTCAGAAGATTTTAATCTTCGCTCATTCTTTAGAAAGCATTGAGTGTTGTAACCTGCAGGTGGTAAGAGGTTAAGTCTTTTGACTTTTAATGATTCTTGAAATCTCAGGGAGATGCAGTATGGCAGGATACTCATGAAAGAATCACCTATATAAGTGAGAAGTGAGGCCGCTTCGTGTGAGTAAGTCACTTATGAATTCCAAAGAGGTGTTCCACGGCCGAAACGGACACAAACGTGAGAACTGATGGAGTTGAGACAATATTGTGTTAATGCTATTGACTAGGCATACACCAAAGAGGAATAGTTCAAGGCATCGCGTCCACTAGTCCGCTGGTATGTCCGATAGTGTTGACTATGGAAGGTTCAAAACCACAAGTTACCTCTCCAAATACAGTATCGTTTCCTGAGAACTGAGCAAAAGAGTCTGCATACATGCATACATGTCTAGTGTTGGTTTGAGCTTGCAGCGCTCTAACCAATGTAGGGGGTTGTAGGAAAACACATGTGATAATTTCAAAAGGCTAGGCCTTTGGCTTTTCACATGGTGTAACCTTTATGAGGTGCCCTAATTACAAGACCTTTCACTTGTGTTTCCTAGCCTATAAATAGGCTTGATTTGAGGAGAAGGAGACACAACAAAAACAAATCTTCTCTCTACATCATTTAAGCATTCTAGTGGGCATTCTAGGAGCATTGTCTAGCTCGGTTCTCGTCTCCAATTCAAGTTCGCCGGAGCCTACGAGTTTGAGGTGCTTCAACTCGATAGGAGGAAAGTCGTTTCATCTTTGGGACATTACGTCAATCCGTGAGCACTAGCCGGGGCGTATTTCGTCTTGCGGAGAGAGGGTCACCTCGACTCGACTTGAAGAATACTATAGTTTGTATCTCTTTACTTTCGTTGTAATTTTTATTGTTATATTTACCTTCCAGTTTTATTCTTTTGTAATAGCAAGAGTTTTCCTGTGTAAAGGCTACAATATTTCCAACACTTCATAACTTTCCAATCCATCACAAGTTCTTAGAGCAATTGGCTCTAATCCTTCCACCGCCACCAGAATCTGGGGATTAGGCCAGATTTGGATTTGCAGGAGGGATAAATAATAAGGGGGTGTGAGTGTTAGTGACGAGAGACTAGAGAGAGAGAGAGGCGATAAAAGGGAGGACGCCCAGTTTTTGGAGTTCGAATGAGATACGTATCCCTATCCCACATCCACAGCTAGAGACATAAGAATACCAAAGTGCCACTTTAAAATAAGGGCCAACTTCTTCTTGTAAAATCACGCGGCCTGCGTTGAGCACATACCAAACTATTCTTTTGCCTTTTACTAAAGAATACCGTGTATTTGTAGCTTTTAAGGAGAACCCTGAAATACTTATATTTAAAAAAAATTCAAAAATTAGTTGTAATCCTCTTCTTATACGGAGTACCTCTTTAGTGTGAGGACATTCTTTACAAGGATACTGTCAACAATTTATGCTCAAAATTATATTGTAATAGTACTCATTTAAGGAGGCTCTGACTACGCTTTTATAGTTGTTTTCAACCAACCATGATAATAAAGCAAGTTTTAAACGTGATTTAGTGACATCAGTACAGGGTGTCACAAACTGCCTGCTCAAGCATTTCACAATAAGGGAAATAGAAGCTAAGTGAGCTCATCATATAAGCTCAAAGCCCATTGCACAGTTTTGAAATAATAAAGACTAATCAGTTAAAATCTCAATACAGAGAATCGTCTTTGACTGAATCTACTGTCACAAACTGCCAAGAAATTTGGCTATGTATATAGTATAGATCAGCCATCTCCCCAAGCTTCTTCATCACAATCGGCTTCTTTCCCTCCGCCCAATCGCAGTAGATAGCAGTGAAGAGGAGCCCCATAGATAGCTTGAGGATTCATCCCCAGCCCAGCAAGGTATATAGCTAAGCTCCTCATTTAAGAGCATATCATTTCTATACTTCTTCACTATAAACATATATGTAGAGTGAAATGTCCCACATCGGGAGGGACAGTGAGACACAAGACTAACCAAGTGCCAAATATAAAATGAGAAGGCGAATGATCTGTTTATATTATGCAGTTGCGCGTTGTACACATAGCGGACTATTCTTTCGCCTTTTACTAAAAAATACCGTGTGCTCGTCGCTTATAAGCAGCATATGCCATTTTTTGGAGGGGTTTTTATTTTTTAAGGAAGCCCCAAACTATTAAGTATGAAATTTTGAATATATCTTGGAAAAAGTCCTCTATATTAAGAAGATCCCTTTTGGTTGTTTAGATAGGTCCATTATTTTTACAGAAGGTTACATTTTTCGTGTATATCAGAACTTGATAGATAAAAAAGATTGTTAGATTTTGCATATATGAATAAGGGCCCAACTTCAGAAATGGAGTCATAAAACACTATTGTTGCCACACGAGTGCTAAAAGCCTAAAATGTAATGAATCTGTACCTTGTTAATTAAATCGTTTTTTTAATTTCGGGAAGTTTTAAGATAACTAGCCCACTAGGTAATGACGCAAAAATTTTGTGTGCACATTCTTGACTAACACTTATCTCAATTTAAACGCAACAAAATCATATACTAGTTTTTATGAAACATATTTTCATTGGATATAGGCATATAGACACCCTAAATTAAATGCCGGGCCTAACTTTTTTTTGTTAGAGTTGGCTACAAACACTACGAAGCTACTTTATTTGAAGTTTTTTTTAAGAAGAGTTATTTTCCATTTTGGGCATCCCGTAGTAGTACAGTCATTTCTTTTTTTTTTTAGTAAAAATACTCTATTCGTCACGTAAAAATATGTGTGCTTTCCATTTTCGTTCGTCCCATAAAAATAAACACTAATAATAATGTGGGGCCAATTATCCACTAACATTACTTTAACTATTCTTTCTCTCCTCTTTTACTTTACCAATTTTGTCTTAATTTCCTATGTTCATATTTTTATGGAATGGAGGGAGTTACACATTTTCTTACTCTTACTTTTCTCTTTCTCTTACTTTATTCTCTCTAATTTTTAATCTCTCCTAATTTATTAACTTTTTATTTCATATATTACACATTTTTTTCTTAATCTTCGTGCCAGAAAGAAATGTGTGCACTACTATGGAATGGTTGGAGTACAAATTAGTAGAAAAATAGGATAACAATATAACTTTCAATTAGTTCTTCGATCAGCGTCTACACTTGCATGTGTGTGTATATATATATATCTTGAGAAAAAATTAATAAATATTGCTCGTAACGTTTCTTCAACTAATTTAGGTGATACAACTTAATGCATTATGTACATTTGGCAAATACATACTTCCATCTGGCAAATGCACGGCCACCTGTCTTATATATGTACACAAATTCCTTATATTATTTCATCTGTGATACATGTAGTTAAATTAAACTACAAATTAAATCATTATTTACTTGTCCAAACTAGCATAGCTCGATCTTCTAGTTCTCTTAATCTTCAAGGTATAGAAAACTATGTTTTCCTTATGATGCATGGTACATTGACTACATTTATTTACTTTTTACGGTTTTTTATAATTTTCTTCTCTTGATTGAGCGAGATTTATATTTTTGATTTACTGAACAAGTTTTAAAATTTTGAAAGAACGGACGGTAACTTAATATACAAATCTTTAAATAAGCTTTAGCTATAAATAAAATAAATATTTTTTCTTTCTGTTGGTAACTATTCTGCTGCCCTTTGGTAAATTTAGTAGTCAATCTGAAACCCTCTCGAATTCTATATGGTTATTATTAGTCTCTCTTATCGTTACCACATTAATTAGTTTATTACAGTCAATGTGTAGAATTACTAATTTCGTTGTGTGACATGAAAATGTCACCTATGAAACCAATGGACTAACAATAAAAGGGACTAGTTTGAACCTTCTCTTATACTTCATCAGTCCATAATCAATAATTATATTTCATTTTAGTCGGTTTCTCTCTCTAATAATTTGCCCATTATCCATTAATCATATTTCAATATTTTATATTAATGGACGAACAGAATATATAGGTTGAGGATTAAGTATCATGACCGGCATGTATAACCTTTTCAACACAAATTTCTTCAGGCATCTATTATTACTACTATTATTTATTATACATCATTATGGCCATGATATATCATCATAGTTGGTGATAAACATGTATAGAAGATTCAAAGTCAACGTAAAAAGCCATCTGATCAGCTGGGTTTTGATTTTCAAAAGTTTGAACAATTTTATTTTCCTTAGTAAAATGAAGTTCCCTTTTTCAAAGGTTTTAACAGGTCAGAGAAAAATACAAGGTTAATCACACTAATGCTTGAATTTATTTTTTGAATGGTAACGCTTGAATTCATCATAAACTACACCGTCAAATTTGTAAGATTGAAATGAAAAGCCAGTAATGGCCGAATACATAGTGTTAAAACTTCTTCGAATATCCCAGTTTATTTTCAAGGAATATTCAAATTCAGAGAGATATTCCACATCTTAGTGGTTATTTTTTATGTCACCATATAGTTAATTTTATCTACTGTATTATTTTGGACAAAAACCCATGTTGTAGTATCCCTAGTCACTTGGTTGGGATCTATGCAGTTGGTTGTATCGGCAGCTTAGCCGCGGCCGCATCATATCTGATCTATCTCTGGATATCACAAAAGCCTCCCACCATTCAACACTTTGCTTTGATTTGCTTATGTGGAGCTTTTCACTGGCTTCCCTACACCATTGTTGCATACACAGTGATGGCTAGCATCCCCCCCTCCAAACCCTCTCGTCTTCGCCCTCTACATCGCCTTGGGCTACACTGCCTACGGCCTATCTTCAGCTGCTTTACTTGCCTACTGAAATCCTACTTCAGAAGATATATGAATAGTTGTTCAAGATCAATTCTTGTTACTTGGTTTCTGCACAGGATTGCGACGACATGCCACGTGAGATTCGCAAAGTTCCTATCAGGGACAGAGGCTTTCTGCACATACCTGCGGTGTATGGGAGCCAAAGTGGGGAAGCATTGCTCCATCAGACCCATCAACCCCGTCTCGGATCCAGACATCGTTTCATTAGGCGATGGCGTTCACTTGGGCGATTTCAGCCATGTCGTGCCAGGCTATTACTCTTCAAGAGGGTACGCCTCAGGTGGGATTGAGATACAAGATAACTCGGTTGTAGGCAGCCAAGGCCTAGTCCTCCCTGGCTCTGTCCTTGAGAAAGATGTCATTCTTGGGGCACTTTCAGTTGCTCCTCCGAACAGACTCCTTCAAGCAGGCGGCGTCTTTGTCGGCTCTCCATCTCCTGTCATGGTCAAGAACACACTGCACGCCTTCGACGACAGGATAGGAGATGGACATGAAATACAAGAAGGTCTTAGGAAGCCTTGCTGCTAATCTTGCTAGCTCGACGCTCAAGTTGAACTCGCGCTACTTCCATCGCATTGGTGCAGCCGGGAAAGGATCACTGAGGATGTATGATAATGTTTTAGGCTTACCAGATCATGAAATCTTCTCCCCTGGGAAGGAGTATTGTGTCGTTCTTCGGCATAGCAACTGCTTAAGCTCGGACGATGATGCCAGCCTTGATCCTCGCGGAGCAGCGCTGAGGATCATTTCAAACAACGGAGATGCTGAACCATCTCCATTGCTTGATCTTACACTCAAGACTGGCAATGCCTTTCACGCGAGAAGCATAGGCGAATTCGCAACGTGGCTTGTCTGTGGAGCTGCGGCGAAGGAAGAGTATGTGAAGCATTCTCCACACATCAGGGATGCTATGTGGGACTCATTGAGGAGAGCAGATTCTTACACTGAGCTCCATTACTACTCAAATATATGCAGGTTGTTTAGATTCAGAGATGGTAAGGAAATGTATGTTAAATTCAAGTTGAGGCCTTATGACAGAGAAATTGGTGTGGAGAATGGGAAAGTCGAGCCAATCGGCGTACTTCCACCAGAGACGGGAGCCATTCCTAGAGACGAGGGAGACAAGCGCCCTAGCCTCTTCCTCGCTGACGACTTCCAACAGCGAGTTCCCTCTCTGGATAAGGTCAGGTACGTCCTGCAGCTCCAAATCCGCCCCATCCCGGATGATGAAATAACACGTGAGGCTGCCCTCGACTGCACGAAGCCGTGGGATGAAACAGAGTTTCCACACCTTGATGTAGGAGAGGTGACCATTGATCAAGTCCTTACAAAACAAAAATCGGATGATATAGAGTTCAACCCTTTCCTCAAATGCCCTGAGGTTGATGTCATCCGTGCCACGTCGTGCAACGAGAGCGCATCGATGGATCACGGCCGGTCAGTAGTGTATGTGATATGCCAGCATCTGAGGAAGAAGAAACCGCTCCAGGAGGCTTGGAGGGCTTTCTTGAATCAGTCGGATGTGAAGGTCGACCTCTCCGGGTGCCCAATGGCGGCCGCCTCTGTTGTCAAGGAAGTAACTCTTGTAAGGCCTTGGTATTTCACATTTTGGCTGATGTCTGCTCAGCCATTCCTACAGGTTTTCCTGCCTTATTTTGTGATGGGATTGGTGGCATTTGCACCATTGAACTTCATCTTCTACTTGAACAAGATGAAGGGAGTAGAGATGGTGTATTTGCTTCCATTTTTTTGGGTTTGGTCAGGCATTCTAGCAGGGCTCGTGTGTGGTGTGAGCAAATGGATTCTTGTAGGGAAGAAGAAACAGGGCAAAATTGAACCGATTTGGAGTATTGGGATATTCATGGACACTATTTGGCAGGCTATAAAGACATTGGTTGGTGAGTATTTGATGGAAATGACGAGCGGTTCGGTTATCTTCAACTTGTGGTTGAAGGCGATGGGATCGGATGTTGCGTGGGATGGCGGCGCGTACGTTGACAGCATGGGAGCTGCGTTGAATCCGGAACTGATGGAAATACAAGAGAATGGTGTTGTTGGAAGAGAAGCGTTGATGTTTGGGCACATCTACGAGGGCGATGAGGGTAAGGTCAAGTATGGCAAGGTCGTTGTGAAGAGAGGCGGATTGATCGGGAGCAGAGCTGTGGCCCTGCCCGGAGCTACCGTGGGCAGTGGAGCCACCTTAGCTCCTCTCTCCCTTGCCATGAAGGAAGAGTTTGTTACCTAAACTTTTCATACAAATTTAAGTTGTTAGTTTCATCTTTATATAGTGAAAATCAATGTTTGTTGATGTTGTAATGATCTGTCAAGCATAATAAATTTCTTAAATACTATGTATGCAAACATGTTAAACTATAGAATCACAAGAAAATACTAATCATCCAAATTTATTGGTTTGCCGTAAATTCAAATGCTATCACATGTGCAACGACTAAATTGACAGCTCAAATCTGTTATGGTTTGCATTATCAACAGTGAGTCATGGCCATCATCTTTGACCTCTAGAGCCATTTCTCTATTTAATCTTTTCTTGCCAAACTTAATGCTCACACACCACAAATTGGAATTAATTGGAAGATGGCAAAAGTTGATATTGTTTCTTCATGTCTTGTTGGAAGCATAAGTGCTCCTTTTATGTCAAAACTTGATCTCACCACTTGGGATTTAAGACTACTCCAAACAAATCATATTCAAAAAGGTCTCATCTATCAAAACTCTGAATCCCACAAAAACTTAATCCAGCACCTCAAAAACTCCCTCTCCCGCGCACTAGCCTTCTTTCCGCCGCTCGCCGGCCGGTTCGCCATCACCGGATATGATGACAGCACGGCAAGCTTCTTCGTTGACTGCAATAACGCAGGAGCCGAGTTTACTCACGCGGCAGCAGCATCCGTCTCCATCTCCGACATCATCGAGCCAAAGTACATACCCGAAATTGTGCATTCGTTGTTCCGGCTCAACGACACCAACTATTCGGAAGGGATTTCGAAGCCTCTGCTGGCGGTGCAAGTCACCGAGCTCGCGGACGGCCTCTTCATCGGCTGCACCGCCAATCACGCCGTCGTGGACGGCACCTCCTTCTGGCATTTCATCAACTCTTGGTCCGAGATCTCCCGCGGCTCCGACACGATCTCGAACGTCCCAGTGTTCGACCGCTGGTATCCTAGCAAAACCGCTGAGGGTAATAATATAATATATCACTTTCTGCGTCCATATTGTTAGTGTCCAACTTATGGTGTTTTTAAAAATTTATAACACAAATAATTGCGTCTATATTTTTATGTCAGCGAATAGACGCATCCATCTCCCCACGCTGGAGAAGAACCTTATCCCTCCGTCATCGCTGCCACAGAGGGTGTTCCGTTTCACCGGAGCAAATGTGGCTGAGCTTAAGGCCGAGGCAAACTCCGAAGCTGGGACCGATCACAAAATATCTTCTCTGCAAGCAGTCTTGGCCCATCTATGGCAGAGCACCACACGCTGCGGCCACTCGAGCGGCGGAGAAACTCGGATAATGATGGCGATTGGCGCAAGGGGAAGAATGTCTCTGCCGGAGGGGTATTTCGGGAACGCGGCTTATGTTGCTGCGACGGCGATTAGTGAGGCTGATCTGTTGAAGAATGGGTTAGGCGCAGCTGCGGTCAAGATCAGTGAGCTGGTTTGTCAGCAGAGTAGTGAGGAAATAGCGCGATACGTTGAAGAGAAGGTGGAGTTTGTGACGTTAGAGGAAATGGCGAAGAGTAGTCCGTGTGTGGTTGTGGGGGGTTCGCAGCGGGATGATGTGTACGGGAATGATTTCGGGTGGGGGAAACCGATTGCTGTGAGGAGTGGGAAAGCGCAGAAATTTGATGGGTTGGTTGTGGTTTTGCCGGCGGTGGAGGATGGCGGTATCGACGTGGAGGTTTGCTTGGCTGAGGTGAAGTTACAGGCAATGGAGCGTGATGCTGCGTTCATGGGAATATTTCTCTGATCAATAAATAATGTATTTCTGAGCCCAATAACGCATTTATATGCAAGGCCCAATAACAATTTAAGTGAATTACAGGCAAGGAATAATGGATTAACATATTTTAAATAGACTCCACTACTCAATCTTTTGGGGATCTTTTAGTTTTTTATTTTTTATTTTTTATTTTTTATTTTTTATTTTTTATTTTTGAGGGATATTAGAGCAATAATTTCGAATGGGAATAAAAAAAAAGTTTATATATCATCAACGTGATAAAAGGCTAGTCGCAATTCATAATTCTATACGTAGTTAATTATTCAATATTCACTATTTAGTCACTAGATATCAATGCCATTACTTAACTATTAAATGTAATTTAATATAGGGTTTGATCCACTTCGCCCATGGACGGACATGTGTCCCTTTTAATTAAGTTCTTATCATCTCCTATCTTGTTTCCGTTGTTTAAATTTCACTAGAAATATGGATTTGAAAAAGGGGGGAAAATGTAGTAGTAATTTTTGCAATAATCAAATCATATATTTATATAATTAGAAGAAAATGAATTAATAAAAACTCTCTCCAATATCTATAGTCTTAGTTTGATCTTTGTATTTTATCCCAAAAGGGGTGAAATAAGGAAGAGCAATAGTCAAATTTAAAATAGTCATTTTTATGGCATTATGGTTCATCACACGGAGACAACCTAGTCAAAATCCACATTTGCCTTAATTTATTATAACCCACCGTCACAAATTAAAATAAGTTTATAACTAATTAAATACATCGCTCTCTAAGAAAACTTGTAATTAATCATTACCAATTTTTTGAATATTAAGGTACTGGCATTGGCATATTAATATTTAAAAGTACAATTCAGCATGACTTTATTACACCGAAAGAGTGGAAAGAGCAAAAGATGTTGGTAGCCACTTTTCTTTGTCTTTTTTTTTCTTCATTATCAACTTTTGAGCCTCTCATTAGGACATCTGTCAACCTCTAGAAAGTTCCATTACAAATGTGTAAAATGTTACTTTAAATAAGTCTAATAATAATAATTTACACTTGTCCTCCGTATACTTAATCAATGAACAAAAATATAACATTATATATGGAGAATTATAGGATATCGATTTATTTGAGCAATCATTCAATAAGATAAGAGTTTCTTTATCTAATATATCTCCAATCCCTAGTCAAAGGTACAAGTATAAAAAATTAATTTCGTTGCATAAAAAAGATTGTACGTACCAACCTTCGAAGTTCGAATTCTTATGCTATTGCAACCCTCAATTTAGTGTATTCAATTGTAGAAGTTCCAAACTGCTTAGAGCATCAGCAGTGGCGGACGTCAACGCGAAATTCCCACCGGCGTACGGGAATTCTGTGGCGGACGTCCGCCATTGTGCGTATCATGCACGGATACGGAATTCCCGCGAGGAATTCGCAGTTTCGCGGTTTTCCGCGGAATTCCCGTTTATTGCATTAAATATTTTTTTTTGCGGTTCATATAAATACATCCCGTTGAACTTCATTTCATTCGCACCACTTGTATTAACAAGTTTCTCTTTCTAAATTTCTTTTATATATCCGTAATGGCCGGTAGTGGTGGTGATAGGCATTATGAACACATGATGCGGCTGATTCACGCAAGTGTGCGGGAGGCCGCGGAGAGGGAGGAACAAGCGGCCTCGGCGCCGCGGTGCCTCGACCCATCCACCGTCGCACTATAGTACCCCGAGACCACCTCGCTGCCCACCATAGGTTGTACGCGGATTACTTTGCGCCGGAGCCATGGTTTGAACCTATTCTGGCGACGGTTTATGATGCATCGTAAGCTCTTTCTGCGTATCGTGGGCGCTTTGGAGCGTCGACACGGGTATTTCAGGGTGCGAGAGGATGCGGCTGGTAAACCCGGCCACACGCCTATTCAGAAGTGCACTGCCGCAATCAGGCAACTGGCATACGGAGGTGCGGCCGACATGTTCGACGAGTACCTCCACATCGGCGATACGATTGCCCGAGAGTGCCTAAAGTATTTTTGTCAGGTCGTTAGGGAGATATTCGGGGATAGGTATCTTCGGAAGCCTACCCCCGAAGATAGTCAGGCTCTGTTTGGATATGCACGGGAATCACACGGGTTCCCGGGGATGTTAGGCAGCATAGATTGTATGCACTGGGAGTGGAAGAACTGCCCCGCTGCCTGGAAAGGGATGTACACTACTGGTTTCAAGGCCAAGAATCCCACGATGATCCTTGAGGCGGTAGCTGACTACCGTTTGTGGATTTGGCATGCCTATTTTGGAGTAGCCAGGTCAAACAACGACATCAACGTCCTCCAGTCGTCGCCCCTTTTCAACGACCAGTGCATGAGCGTCGGTCCGGCGGTCAACTTCGTCGCCAACGTCAACCAGCACAACATGGGCTATTATTTGGCTGATGAGATATACCCGATGTGGCCCGTCTTTGTGAAGACGATCAGGTGCCCAACAGATGAAAAGAAGATATACTTTGCGCAACGTCAGGAGGCAGCGCGCAAGGATCTGGAGCGGGCATTTGGTGTGCTCCAGGCTCGATGGGCGGCAGTGAAGGGTCCAACACGGCTGTGGTACGTTGACTGCATCGCTGACATCATATACGCATGTATTATCATGCACAACATAATTGTCGAAGATGAAGGTCCAACACTGACTGATTGGGCCAATGATGATGTTGATGCTGCGGGTCCAAGCCACGGCATGACCACCAGCAATGTACGCATGGGGATACCTCATGACGAAGTCGATCGAGTCCGTGCATTTGCCGACACGCGCCAAAAAAAAGCTCATGTTCGACTCCAGAACGATATTATTGAAGAAGTATGGCAGCGGAGGGGTCGTCGTTGAAATGTATTTTTTTTTAAATTTGGTTAAATGTAATTTTCTTTTTTTAATGGATTTTTTCCCTATTTGTGTCGAAATTTTAATTCCATAAATTGTTTAATTCCGGGAATTGTTTAATATGTGAATTTGTGAATTATTTTAATGTGGTAATTCCGCCAGGAATTCCGCCACTGTGCAGTGGGAAGTCCGTATGACGTGGCAGTGCAGTGGGAAGTCTGTATGACGTGGCAGGAGGTGTTTTTAGGAATTCCGCGGGGAATTCCACGCCACTGCTGATGCTCTTATAATAATTTATGTGTTTGTTATAATTTTTAATTTATAAGACTTTAATTTTTAGGATTTGAATTATGTGATTTTTATTGTATAAGACATTAATTATGAAATTTTTAATTTTTTTGTAATTTGTAATAGTATTCCGGGTATTTTTAATGCATTTTAATATTGTGGAAATGTTTTTATTTAAATTGAATAATAGAATGGTGGGACCCTTGAGCATGTCCTTGCGGAAGAGCATGGATGTGGGTGTTGTGCTCTTGGGGAAGAGTACAGAGTAAAAAATTAATAAAAATGGGTCTGGTCCTACATCCGTGCTCTTGCCATATACTATTATACTCCTAGTACTTTTCTTTTATTTATTTTTTATTTGATTTAAATTACGTCGTATAGAAATGTCATTATTATTATTAGAGCACGGACTGATGGTTCCGCGAATTTCTGATGTTAGTAAATGCTGGTAGAGAATGAAAATTACGACACAGAATTTACGTGGTTCGATTTACTGAGGTAAATCTACGTCCACGGGAAGAAGGGAGGGCAAGATTGTATTGCTTGATCTGGGATTACAGCTTACAACACAGACTTGCTATATGGTATTTTATCTCTAGAGAGCTTAACCCTTTTCTATCTGATCTAAGTTCTATTTATACATTGAACTAAGGTCGTGGTTTGCAGCCCCACTAACAAGATCGTGGGTGAGCAATAACTGCTCAATAACTGCTTCGTACCACTAAATAGGTCGTGGGTATAGCGGAGGTCGTGGAGGCCTTTCATGAGTCCACTAACTCCTAGTTCGGTCGAATGCTGAGACCGAACTGCTGGACTTTACCGATCAGCTCTTGCCGATCTGAGAGGAGAGCTTGACTGGTCGGCTTTTACCGAGCTGTAGGCTGAGTCCGAACTCTTTGGTCGTGCCGAACTCTTTGGTGCCGAACAGATACTCTTTCTTGGGCTCTGGGCTGATGGGCCGTCACTGTTATTGGGCTTGCCATTAGGGTTTAGTTCGTACCCCATCACTACCCCCCCCCGAAAAGCGAAGTGAATCACTTCGGCGAGGTGAGTCACTTCGGCATTCTGGATAATGGTAAGGGGGAGGCTGACGTCAGGGGACGTGCCTTGCGCGTGCCTGCATTAAATGCGACAGTAAAATCCGGCCGTTGAATCCTGAAAAGGTGGGATTCGAAACGGCGCAACGATCTCGAAATCTTTCCCGAATCTGATAAATATGCTCCTTTTTCCTCATTTGAACACCTTTGCTGTTGCGTCTTCTATACTCTCTCTTTCTCGAGAAATTTTCTTCCGCTTTCAAGAGCTTCTTCAGACTTTCTTCACCTTCAAAAAGTAAGAAAAATGTCTTCTTCTTCTTCGGAGTCGGGTAGCGGTAGGAAAGGGGATAAGGGGTCTTCTGGCCGGAAAGAGTCCGGGGAGAAGACCGTAGAGTATTTCCATAGTATTTTGAGTAAGGATACTGTGATATCCCTACCCGAAAAATACTTTTTTCCTGGGGGGAAGGCGGTGGTACCTGACGGTGATCATAGGGCTGACTCCCCGCCGGAGGGGTACGCCACCGTGTACGAGGCCTGCTTAGAATGCGGGCTTCGTTTCCCCCTCCCTTCTGCCTTTATAGATTTACTAGATTTTTTTCAGCTTCCTTTAGGCCAAGTGACTCCGAACTCTTGGAGGCACTTGTCGGCCTTCGCTGCCGAACTCCGTAGGTTAGGAAGGGATTTGTCTTTGAAGGCGATCCTTAAATTCTTTCAATTTAAGAGGAAGGGGTCTTGGTTTTACTTGATCCCTTTACAGCCCTTTAGAGCCTTTTGTAAAACGAAGTGGCCGAAGTGGCAAAATCGCTTCTTCTACTATGATAGGACCGCGGCTCCTAGTTTTCCCTGGAGAGGGCCGGAGTCCGTTATCCGTCACCCTCGGCCTGAACCGTTGGACGAGCTCGATGGCGAGCTCAACAAGATTCCCATAGTTAGGAAACAATACACGGAGTCTGAGCTCGTCAAGGGCGACGTCGTGTTCGACATCTCGTCTTCGGACGAAGAGGCCGAGGGTGAGGATTTCTCTTTATCCTTATGCTCTACTGCTTTAACGAAGAAAATCTGACTTTGCTTTCTTGCTTTTTGGCAGTGTACATGCTGAGTAAGGCTAGCCGCAAATCTTCGGAGTCCAAGGAGCCGGAGAGGCCGAAAACCACCAGCTCGGCGTCTGATGCCGAGAGGACTCCGAAAAGGCAAAAAACCTCTTCGGATCCGAAGAAGCCGGAGTCGACTTCGGCAAAGGGGAGGGGGAAGGCCCAGAAGCCCCCGAGAGCGCCAGAGAAAGATGTGGTCTTGGCGCCTCCTTCGGAACATATCTGTGAGCCGTTTTTATGGCCCACGGACTTCGCCGAGGTGAATTCTCTTCTTGATTTTCTGGCCTTGCTTTTTTCCTGTATTTTTTGTGGCCCCTTTGTTGACTTTTTTCTTTATCCATTTTCAGAGGAACGATATGCTCTCCAAGCTCGTCGCCGTCGAACTCTCCAAAGCGTCCAATGACTATGCTGAGATGCAGAGGAAGTTGGCGGCTGCTTGTCATCGGGCCGAACAGGCTGAGGCTAACTTTGAGAAAGCCAGAGCTGCTAGGATTTCGGCCCAGGATGAAGCTCAGTTTGCCAAAAACCAGCTCGTCATCCAGCGAGAGCAGACGAAACGGAGGGATGCTGCCGCCGTGGCTGCCCAGGGGGAGGCTCTCCGTGTTTACACGGAGAAACTCTTTTTGAGCAGCCAGTTCTCGGCCTTTGTCGGTAGTCTGGTAAGGCTAATTGCCGATAAGGGCGAGCAGGGGGCCGACGTCGTGCTGCCTCTGTACAGCCGAGAGATAGCAGCTCGGCTTCAGAATCTGCCGCTCCTTGAGGAGCTCGCTTCATCCTCGGTCCTGCTTTCTGCAGACCGAGTCCGGAGTTGTCGAGCTGATCGGGACGAGAACCTGGAGGCTATCTTTGCCTCCGTGGGACCCGTTTCACCTGCTTCGACTTACAACGGAGAGGGTGAGGCCGAGCCGCTGGAGCTGGAGGCCGAAGTCGAGCGGGCCGGGCATCCGGAGAAGGAAGCCGATCAGGAGGCGGAGGCGAGGCCGGCAGGAGGCGAGGCCGAGGCTGAGGTAGCTCAGGAGAAAGAAGCTGAACCAGACCAAGGAGCCGGAGACGAAGCTGGTGGAGTATGATTTCGTCTCCCTTCTCTTAGTCTAGTTTCTTCCTTGTAAAATGGCCTTGAAGCCCTCCTAGTGTAAAAATTTTCCTTGTGAATGAAAAATTCTCTACACTTGTCTTCGTATAGCTTTTCGTACTCGCCTTTATTCCTGTTGTATTTTACTATCTGCTCGGTACAGCTGCCGAACTAATATAGCTGCTTTGTACTCAAGGAGATGGAGATACTTCACTGGAAACGGCTGTACTCTTCGGCTTTAGACGAAGCTGAGCAAAGAGCTATAGCCGATCAGACGAAGAATGACGAGCTTCTGGCTCGTTTAGTGAAGCTGGAGGCCGATAATAAGGACTTAGAGTCCGATAAGAAGGATCTGGAGGCCGAGCTGAATACGACCGTTGCTGAGAGGACTGCGTACGAGGATTACATCCGTGTGCGCGGGGGATTGACCATATCAGATGTTCAGAGTCGAGTTGACGAACTGTGGGAGGAATATCATGTACTCCGGAGGAACAATGCGCTGGAGAGCTCGGCTTGCCAACAAGTTGTGAAATCATTACGGCGCTGGGCTTCTCGGTACGACATTGTTCTTTCTCGGCGCCCCTCCATAGAAAGATTCCTTCGGCATGTCGTGCCAACAGATGCTCGCACTCCAGATCAAGCCTCTGGTTCCCTTGTTCAAAATCCTACTTCCAGTCAACAACGAACTCCGGAACAGCCGGAAACGTCAAGACGAGAACGGGCTCAGGAGCAACCGGAATCGTCAAGACAGGGACGGACTGAAATTCGCCGAGGAGTTGTGACTATGAGCGAGCAAGATCAGCAGATGATTATTGCAGAGACTCTTCATCGCCGAGGTGTTAGGACTTCTCGGGCTCGGGGAAGAGGCGTTGGGTCGAGGATAGCATCTCGTCGACCTGCTTATTCTTCATCTGCTCGGAACAACCGAACTCGGCTTCCAGAGGATTTTGCAGATAGGTGGCTTAACTTCAGCAACCCTGGACAGTAGAATAGTCCTTTGTAATAGCGTAACGCCATTTTGTAGGGTAGCTGAGTTGTATGCCGAACAAGATTTGAAAAATGAAATTTTGTTTTCGCTTCTAACACTGTATTTACAGCTTAGCGAAAAAATTTCATCGTACTTGTCCTCGGTCTTATGAAGTAAACTTCTTTGACCGAACTTGGTCCTTGGTCTTATGAAGTAAACTTCTTTGACCGGACTCGTCTTTGGTCTGATGAAATAAACATCTTTGACCGGACTCGTCTTTGGTCTGATGAAATAAACATCTTTGACCGGACTCGTCTTTGGTCTGATGAAATAAACATCTTTGACCGGACTCGTCTTTGGTCTGATGAAATAAACATCTTTGACCGGACTTGGTTTGTGTTCTAATTTGGCGATTTTTGTCGCCGGGATCGAACTTTCCCTTGTCCTAATTCGGCGAGTTTTATCGCGTGGATCGGACTTTCCCAGTTAACCGAAGTGGTCTTATGCAGTAAACCTCTTTGACCAGACATGGTCGTCCCCGGTCTTATGAGGTAAACTTCTTTGACCGAACTTGGTCCTTGGTCTTATGAAGTAAACTTCTTTGACCGAACTTGGTCCTTGGTCCTTGGTCCTTGGTCTTATGTTAGTAAATGCTGGTAGAGAATGAAAATTACGACACAGAATTTACGTGGTTCGATTTACTGAGGTAAATCTACGTCCACGGGAAGAAGGGAGGGCAAGATTGTATTGCTTGATCTGGGATTACAGCTTACAACACAGACTTGCTATATGGTATTTTATCTCTAGAGAGCTTAACCCTTTTCTATCTGATCTAAGTTCTATTTATACATTGAACTAAGGTCGTGGTTTGCAGCCCCACTAACAAGATCGTGGGTGAGCAATAACTGCTCAATAACTGCTTCGTACCACTAAATAGGTCGTGGGTATAGCGGAGGTCGTGGAGGCCTTTCATGAGTCCACTAACTCCTAGTTCGGTCGAATGCTGAGACCGAACTGCTGGACTTTACCGATCAGCTCTTGCCGATCTGAGAGGAGAGCTTGACTGGTCGGCTTTTACCGAGCTGTAGGCTGAGTCCGAACTCTTTGGTCGTGCCGAACTCTTTGGTGCCGAACAGATACTCTTTCTTGGGCTCTGGGCTGATGGGCCGTCACTGTTATTGGGCTTGCCATTAGGGTTTAGTTCGTACCCCATCACGGACGTTTCCTAGTACTTTTCTTTTATTTATTTTTTATTCTATCTCTGAAAATTTTTGCTCAAACATTTTATTCCAAAATTGAAATGATGGGATCTTTTATTATGGAAACAACACGTATTTCTGTGATATCACTTGATTGTCACTCTCCTACTCTACCGCCAAGATGAAACTTGTACACATGCTTCATACTTTAAAAAAGATGGAACATCATTTTTGGTCTATGAACTTCGTTAAAGTATCATTTTAGGTCCGTGAACTTTGAAAATATCATTTTAGGTCCGTGAACTTTGAGTTAGTATCATTTGATGTACTTTTTACTATTTCCAAGTTTTTTTGGACGAAAATACCCTCAATACCTTAAAGTGTATATATTTTTAATAAATTTATCATATACTCATATTTTTTTTATAAATATCTTTACAATATATTTTTGACAAATTTTCTAAATATAATTTGACCTTAAATATTATCACTTAATTTTGTGACATGCAAGTAAAATTGCTTCTTCAATTTTTATATTAATTTTTTTATAAATTGAATAAAGAACTTTTCTTTAATAATAAAAAATTGAATAATGATCTTTTCTTGCATGTCACAAAATTAAATGATAATATTGAAGGTCAAATTATATTTAGAAAATTTGTCAAAAATATATTGTAAAGATATTTATAAAAAGATCTTTATTCATTTTTTTATTATTAAAGAAAGTTCTTTATTCAATTTTTAAAGAAAATTAATATAAAAAATTGAAGAAGTAATTTTACTTGCATGTCACAAAATTAAGTGATAATATTTAAGGTCAAATTATATTTAGAAAATTTGTCAAAAATATATTGTAAAGATATTTATAAAAAAATATGAGTATATGATTAATTTATTAAAAATATATACACTTTAAGGTATTGAGGGTATTTTCGTCCAAAAAAACTTAGAAATAGTAAAAAGTATCTCAAATGATACTAACTCAAAGTTCACGGACCTAAAATGATATTTTCAAAGTTCACGGACCTAAAATGATACTTTGGCAAAGTTCGTGGACCAAAAATGATGTTCCCTTTTAAAAAATATTTTTCTTTTTTGAAAGGTATTTATCCAAAATGTGAGTATCAGATTTGGGAGTGTAAATTACTTGAATTATACAGGTGGGGCGTGGGGTTGGAAGCTATTCAAGTCCTATATGCCGGATCGTTTAAATTTAAATTCATTTATTTATTAAAAAAATTGAACACAATGTGCTTATTGCATTTCTCCTTATTATTATTATTTGATTATTCTATTCTAAAAGATATGTCTATTTCTTTTCCAAAATAATGAATTGTATTGTTCTCCCAAATTAAATTAGATTCGCTATCACCTGTCATTTGTTACTCATTTCACAGATATACAGATCAACGCGATAATAAAACGATATTAAATATTACTATGACTTAAAAGTGACCTGAAATATCATAGAATAATCTGGGACATACCTTAGGTGGTGATGATTATGGTCATCCACATCTCTGTCTTAATACTGTCTCATCCTTTCACTATTTATGGGTCCTACTGCACTTTTTATCCCATATCTTAACTAAGAGACAACATCTGCAACCCTCCATCTCTTAACCATCCCATCCCTTAACTATTCATTCAATTTCATTTTTTATTTTTATTTCCAACAAATTCAATTAATAAAAACACACTTCATTAAATAAAAGAAAATTACAATTTAAAATCCTAAAAATATAAAAAAAAAACATAATTAAAATCTTTAAAAAAAATAAAAAAGACATAATTTAAAATACTAGAAATTAAAAATTGCACATTTAAATTATAAAAACTACTCTGCCGGCGAATCATCCCCCGAAGGCGGTGGCGGTGCACCCGTTTGAGGCGGAATACCAAGTTGTCTTGCCAGATACGCAATGTCGGCAAGATGACCTTGATATTGGTCAGGCGTCATGCGGGAAGTGTCAGCCATCGTGGCGGTGATGTACATAGACATTAGGGAGCCCGCCTGGCTTGATTCGTCTCGGCCCCTCCCTGCGCGAGCTCTAGCCGCATTCGCCGCCTTGTTCCCTTGCGGCCGACGTCGTGTACCGGAGGAGCCCCTGCATCGGATGTCGGGAACTCAACCTCTTGTGAGGCGTTGCCTTCCCCGCCCTCACTAGACGAGTATTGGCTCGCATCGAGACAGCGATGCGGATGCTCTAATGGCCAGTACGATTAAGCCCCTCTAAATCAATGGAAAAAAAATCCTGCACAAGTACAAACGTAATCTACTTCTTCAAAACCATGTCATTCCATGTCATTGGCAATTGGGTGTTTAACGGAAATCACGTTCTCCGAGTTACCGATCATTCGAGGTAGGCATGCACACGGTTCAAAAACCATCGGTTCCGTTTCGGAACCGGCGGTTCACGGTTCAGAAATTCTTGAACCTGAACCGGCCGGATAGGTTTTTGGCGGTTCTGGTTCCGATTCAAAAAACTGCATGTTTTTGGCCAAAACTGGCGGTTCTGGGCTGGTTCGGCGGTTCATTTTTTTTATCTTTTTAGTCTTTATTTATCTATGAAATATGTGTAAATGAAATTCAAACAAAAGGATGAAAATTGCAATTTTATTGATATAAATTTAAACCAGACTACAATTTACAACGATTACAATTTACAAAATACTTGAAGTCTTAAACAATAAATTTAAATATTTGTTGCTTTTTTAATCGTCTATTTTATCATTATTATACAAATTGTATTAAATGTTGCTTTTTTGCACATTTTAATCAATACATTGAGAAAAATGAGCAACATACCTACATTTAAATCTAATTATTTGAACACGTCCACATTCTATAAATATACAAATTATGAACAACATGCAACATTCAAATTTAATTAAACTATTCTAACTAAACCATTCTAGTTGATGTTATTATTATCTATAAATTTGTCTCAGAAAAAGAATTATGACAAAAATAAAAATAAAAATAGTAAATAATAAAATGTAAAAAACAAAGAAAGTTTTATCTTCTACATTGGAAAAGATTAATAAATGATCTAAACATGCAGTTACAAAAGAAAATACTTCAACATATTTTGTCTCACTTTGAAAGTGAAACATAAAATATTTATTTGTGAAACAACCAAGAATGGTTTCTTAGAATTCAGAGGCCCAACAAATAAATATGAGCTATTATTAAAAAGAAATTTGATCCTCCCGTTAGCTCACGAGTTGCCTGTGATATCAAACCAGAGATATGGTATTTCCTTCGCATGTTTCCTCGATGAGTATAATATCCAAACACATAAATTGGAAAATCATATGGTCAATCCAAGCTAGCATTTATTTTAAGTAATATCCAAGTAGCAAAAGAATACATTCAATAAAACTAAAGAATTAAAACCAACCTTGACAAATATTAATAAATAATTTACCGTTAATTACTATACTTAAATTTTAGTAAAAATTACTCCCTCCGTCCCCGAATAAGAGTCGCTAATTTTCTTTTTGGGCCGTCCCCCATTAAGAGTCACTCTTCATTTTTACCATAAATGCTCACTCCACTCACATTTTATTATAAAATTAATATAAAAAAGTGGGTCCCACATTCCACTAACTTTTTCAACCAACTTTTCTTTACATTTCTTAAAACTCGTGCCCGGTCAAACAACGACTCCTATTAGGGGACGGAGGGAGTACAATTTTATAAAATCTAAAATTGATATATTATTCTGTCCCGGTTAGAACCGAAACCGAAATTTTTAAAAACATTAGAACCGGTACCGGAACCGGTTCTCCGGTTCCCGGTTCCTCAATTACCCGGTCGGTTCCGGTTCCGATTCTGGGTACCCCAGAACCGGAGAACCAGTTAAGCAGGCCTAGTCAAAATGTTTGATCAATTTAATAACTTAATTATAATTTAGGACTAAAGTCCAATTTTGGTCCCGTACATTTTTCATAAAATTCTTTTTCGGGTCCCATACATTAAGTTTGTGATCTTATTTGGGACCAAAATGTACCAAAACAATATGTTATGGACCAAAAAATCACAAACTTAATATATAGGATCAAAAAGAATTTCATAGTAAATATAAGGGACCAAAATTGAATTTTAGTCTTTCAAAAATTTCCATTTAAAAAAACGGGGGAAATATTAGCTTCTTTTAAGTGTACCATTTAACATTAACTCAAAATTATAGAGCTGAAAATGATAAATTTTGGTGGACCCACCCAAAAAAACTTGTGGCTCAGAAAATCAGATCCCTAATGACGTGACACTAACACCATTACCAAATACCAACATCCCTCCAAACATATCTAAATCCTTCCAACTAGCTTTGCCAACTAAGCTTTTTTTCATTTTTCATAATCTTTTCCAGAACTACTCTTCATTTTCAAGATTTTAGTTTACTTTCTCACCCTGAGATTAGCAGCGGAGAGAGGTTAAGATGGTGAAGGAGCCGGAGATAAAGCTGTTCGGTCGGAAGATTTGTTTTCCGGATAACGGCGCCGCCGGAGAACGTTCCAGTGATTGCGATCGCTGCTTGGAGAATAGTAAAGGAGAAGAAATTGGAAGGCAGGAGCAGAGAGATGAGGTAGACCTTTCAGACTTCATGCACTCAACTCTGTAATTTGATTTGGTTATGTAAATACGATCCAAGTTGATAAAAATTCAATAGTGCGAACATATTACACGGTTTTTCCAATCAATCACGAATTGTGCAAAGAGAAAGAAAAAGAATATTTATGCAATTATGATTGGTTAGACATAACAATATATTCAAACCACTAAATGTTTATTAGTCAAAGTGTCTAGTTTTTGCTCTGAATTTCCTGAGTTGGGCATTTCCTTTTTGACTATTCTGTTTTAAAGATTCAAAGCAAATCCAGCCAGTTTGGAACTATTGATTCTGCCGCCCCTTATCATGCTTTGTTTTCCTGCCCTTATCATGCTTTGTTTTCCTGAAACCATTGGTTTGTTTAAAAAAGGGTGTTTGGTTCGGGAAATTTCAATGGCATCTATTTTGTAGTTATACTAATAAAAATAATTTGAAATGTGCATTTTTATCATGTTTTGTTTATATCAAGTAAACGGAAATTATTTGTTGAAAATTTTAGGAGGTAGCAAAGAGAGAAACCTGCGAAACTAGTGCAGAAAATGAGGAATCACAGAGCAGTGCTCCACCGGAATCCGACGAAGAGAAGGGCGGAGCAGCCAATTCGGAGCGAAAAGCCCTAAAGAAGCCGGACAAAATCATCCCTTGCCCCCGGTGCAACAGCATGAACACCAAATTCTGCTACTACAACAACTACAACGTCAACCAGCCCCGCCACTTCTGCAGGGGCTGCCAGAGGTACTGGACGGCCGGGGGCACAATGCGCAACGTTCCCGTTGGCGCGGGCCGACGCAAGAACAAGACCTCCCGCCACCTTACCATCGACGGATTCCACAGCCCAAACGCCACTGTCCTTTCCTTCTCACACCAAATGCCCTGTTCTAGCAACAGAGGAGCGCCAAACCATGGATTTGCATGGCCTTTTACCGCGGTTATCCCTCCAATGCCGTACTGTTTGTGGAATGGTTGGAATCTGGCAGCAGCAGACGCTGAGTCAGCGCTAGGGAAGCGTTCTAGGAGTGGGGAGGTTGTGGTGCCGAAGACGTTGAGGATGGATGATCCGGAAGAAGCTGCGAGAAGCTCTATATGGTCGACTCTCCGGATCAAGTATGATTCCCTTAGTCGAGAAGGCCTTTTCAAGGCCTTGCAGCCCAAGGATTGTGGCAAGAAACCGGCAATGGCGGCTGCCGGGCCTCTGCTGCAAGCCAATCCGGCAGCTCTGTCGCGGTCCTTTGCGTTCCAAGAGCGTGCCTGATTGGGCTTTGGTGTTGTGTTTAGTAGTTTTGCTTAATGTAGATAAGTTTTGTACAAGTTGTATATACTGAGTTAAAAGTTGTTCCAGATGTAGATTATACTGTCTATTTTTGCTAAGTTTTTCTCTTTTCATTTTCTGTTAACAGTATATTTTTTAACAACTTTTTTATCTCTATTTTTCGTTTTGTCAATTTTGCATAAGAATTCATCACTCATTGACGAGAATATTTTTTCATGGATAAAGGAGTGTTTATTATTGGCTTTCAATTGAGTTTGCAACTTTTGGCAATCACCTTAATATGTGATGTTTGGACCAATTCTTGAGCTATGATACAAACAATGGCAGATTCAGGTGGATTAACTAAATGGCAGATTCAGGTGGGTTAAGTAGGTAAACTGACTTTATTTTTGGCTCATGAGAATTTCAAGTTTCTAATAATTACTATTTCTTCCTTTCCATAGTAATGGAATCATTTTGTCATTTTAGTATGTTTTATAGTAGTTGTGTTATTTATTTTTTTAGTAAAAGTCAACACATTTCTTCTCACTTATTTTACTCGCTCTTACTTTATTCGATGTTCATATCTCTACATTTTCATTTCTTACTTTATTCTTCCTTTATTTAACTTACTTAACATAATTTTAACTTAAATCACTATTATGTCGTTTTCTTATGGGGATGATATTAGGAAGTGATTGCGACCAAGAAATTAATATTGTAAACACTATTTGTTCATAGTAGATAGTAGTATATTTTTCCATCTTAGTCCACAATAATATGCACTATTTAAATTTAAAAACTCTTTTTTCTCTAATGAAATGTGACTCATTATCTACTTATAATATCTTAATTATTTTTTATTTTATTTTATTAATTATATATTAAAATTTGTGGTTAATTAAATGTGTATATTTTTATGGCACATATGGCGTAATAAATATAAATAGACTCATGACTCAACGGAACAGGAAAAAATAAGATTTTGACAAGATTATAAAAGTATGTGGACCATTAATTGAGATATTTTGTGGGAGCAAAGGATAACCACATTTTATTAATTATTTTAGTTAATGTTTATCCATTAATGGCTTTAGCCTTTTTTTCAACTTTCTGTTTTGCATTTTTCTGCCTTTTCCCTTTTGCTACCATTTATCGCCACTTTCCTATAACACGTACCAAACGTTGCCTTTTTGACTTTTTCTATAGCAACCGATTCAGTCCACATGTTAAAAAAAAAAGAAATACTCCATCCATTCCACTTTAGAGTCTCGATTTACCATTTTTGGGTATCTCATTTTAGGAGTTCCGGTTGAAATATTTCATAAATATTGAATTGGATAATCGAGAGGAAAGAAGCGTTAGACATGGTTGTGATTAATTTCTGTGTTACTTGATCGAATGGAGCAACTCTCTTAATATAGAGAGTTGCCCTAATTTACATATGGAAGGAGATCCCCTAATTATGGTCGTATCAATTACATACTAATCTCATGATTTGTTCCCTAATTACATTTATTCTATTTCCATATTCTAACACTCCCCCTCAAGCTAAGTAACGGCATCTCCGATACTTAGCTTGTCTAGTACTTCTTCAAACATCCTTGAGTTGATTGCTTTGGTTAGAATGTCTGCCAGTTGGTCTTCTAAGCGAACGAAGGGTAGCTCAATGATTCCTTTTTCTATCTTCTCCTTGATGAAGTGGCGGTCGATCTCCACATGCTTTGTTCGATCATGTTGGACTGGGTTCTCGGCTATGCTGATTGCTGCTTTGTTGTCACAGAATGATTTGCTTTTCTGAGTGGGTGGAAAGTCAATCTCAGTCAACAGCCTTCGTATCCATAGGATTTCATTGATTTCGCTCTTTACCCCTCAGAATTCTGCTTCAGCGCTAGAAAGTGCCACTACTTTCTGCTTTTTGCTCCTCCAAGTGACGAGGTTATCGCCTATGAATGTGAAGTATCCGGCAGTTGACTTTCGGTCAATCGGATTACTTACCCAGTCAGCATCAGTGTATCCTGAGACTTCTAAGTGCCCTTCATTTTTCAGTAAAACTCCATACCCTACTGTGCCCTTCAGGTATCTCACCACCCTCATTGCTGCATTCATGTGCTCCTCTTGTGGGTTGTGCATAAACTGGCTTATCACCCAACCGCATAGGCTATATCTAGCCTGGTATGAGCTAGGTAGATTAGCTTCCCGACTAAACGTTGATAACCCTCCCTGTTTGTGGCCAGTGCTCCTTCTTCTATCTCCAGGCCATGATTCTGTACCATAGGCGTCTCGGCAGGCTTGCAGTCAAGTAAGCCGGTTTCTGTCAGAAGATCGAGCACATATTTCTTTTGTCGTAAGAATATGCCCTTTTTAGATCTTAGTACTTCAATTCCGAGGAAGTACTTCAGTGCACCCAGGTCCTTCATCTCAAACTCTTTGAACAAGTTTATCCTTAGCTCCTCGATTTCTTCTGTATCATTTCCTGTAATAATCATGTCATTCACATATATAAGGAGACACGTCATTTTGTTACCTACCCTCTTAAGGAATAGAGTGTGGTCTGAGTTGCTCTGCTGGTAGCCATACTTCTCCATTGCTTGACAGAACCTTCCAAACCATACCCTTGGGGACTGCTTTAGGTCATATAGGGTCTTCTTCAGGCGACAGACTTGCCCAGGTGCAAACTCGCCTGAGTATCCTGAGGGAACCTCCATGTATACTTCTTCTTCCTTCTTCAATTCTCCATGGATGAAGGCATTGGTGATATCAAATTGGTGAAGTGGCCAATTCTGATTTGCGGCAACGGTTAGTAGAACTCTAACAGTACTCATTTTTGCCACAGGTGAGAAAGTCTCAGCATAGTCTACCCCATAGGTCTGGGTGTATCCCTTTGCGACTAGTCTAGCTTTGTACCTCTCGATTGATCCATCAGCTCGCCTTTTGATCGTAAAGATCCACCTACACCCAACGGGTCTCTTCCCCTCTGGCAATGCACACTTCTCCCAAGTGTTGTTCTTTAGCAGTGCGTCCATTTCTCGTTTCATGGCATCCCTCCAATGTTTATGCTTTATTGCTTCTTCCACAGAGTGCGGAATATCTTCCTCATACAATGCTGCTTCAAAAACCTTCATCATTTCAGTCATATGGGCTTTCACGGAATTAACAATGGAGTATTATGTCTTTCGTCCCTTCCAATCTGGGGAGTATTTCTTTGGTGGTAGTCCCCTGGTGCTTCTCGGCGGTAGAACCCGATGTTGTCCACTTGTGCTTGCTTCTGGTTCTTTGCTGTGATCATGGTTAGTTTCAAACCAAAGAGTTTCACTAGGGTCAGCATCTTCTCTTACCTCAGGAATATCGGCCGGGGATTGTACTGCAACGATGTCACTAATCTTGACGGACTCAACTGGAGTGTCAGAGACAGGCTCGACGGTAATGCTAACCTCCTCTGTTGGGTCCTCTTCCCGATCGGGACTTGGCTCATGACCAGGATTCGGACTCGGGCTAGGGTTTATAATAAGATTAGGAAGCAAATTTAGTGGGCCAATTTCTGTTTTTGGTTCTTTCTCCCCCTGACCGCTAAGTTGGTGGTAAAAGTAATCATTTTCTACGAAGTCAGAGTTCATCGTGACAAACATTCTTTTGGATTTTGGGTCATAGCACCGGTACCCCTTTTGGTGCATTCCATATCCCACAAACACTCATTTTATCTCACATGGTGAGAACTTGGTTTGTTCAATTTTGGGAATGTGGATGAAGACAGAGCATCCAAAATTTTTTGGATCGAGTGTGAGTGGTAAGAGGAGTTCTGTATGGGCTGATAGGACTTGAATGGGTGTTTTTCTGTCAAGGCCTTTTGTTGGAAGACGGTTCAAAGTGTAGACTGAGGTAGCTAGGGCTTCGGGCCAAAAGGATTTTGGGACCTTGGATTCAATTAGGAGAGCTCTAGTCATTTCGAGTAGTTTCCTATTTTTTCTTTCGGCTACCCCGTTTTGTTCAGGTGTGTGAGGATAGGTGGTTTGGTGTATAAGGCCCTTTTTGGCAAAGAACTAATGCATCTGCTATTGACATATTCTCCCCCGTTATCGGACCTAAGTATTTGGATATTTTTCTTGTATTGAGTTTGGACAAAGGTGTAAAACAAGACAAATTTTTCAAAGACTTCAGATTTAGACTTTAAAAAATAGACCCATGTCATACGCGAGCAATCATCAATAAAGAGCAAAAAATACTTAAAACCTCCACCACCCATAACTGGTGCAGGCCCCCAAATATCAGAATGAATAAGGGAAAAAACATGGTCCACACGGGTATTATTAATTCTAAACGAATGTCTATGGCTCTTTGCCAGAAAACAAGTATCACAGTTCAAATGAGAAATTTTATCAAATCTAGGAAATAAGGTTTTAAGATACCCTAAATATGGGTGTCCTAGTCGTCAGTGCCATAGCCAAGCCTGTCGGTCTGTGGATTCGTGAGTCAGCAACACATTACTCTGTTGAGCTATCTCGTCCACATAGTAGAGTCCTTCTCGCTCAGTGCCTGCCCAACAATCGTCCCCGTCCGGATATCCTGTAACATACAAAAGGAGGGTTGCTTCAGCAAAGTACAATTAAGCTCCTTTGTAACATGACTGACTGATAGCAGCTTGTGAGACAAGGACGGAACATATAGACAATTTGAAATACAAAGAGTGGGCAAAATTTTAATTGTTCCCGCTCCTTGGACTGAAAGTAATTTCCCATTAGTTGTCTGAACATAGCTTTTCTTGGATTCAGTGATTCCAGTAAAATCAGCGATGTCAAATGACATAGTGTCAGTTGCTCCACAGTCAAAAATCCAGTCCTTGTCTTTATGTAGTTTTTCGGAAGTACGACATGCAGTAAAGAGTGTTTCAAGTACAGAAAACCTATTTTTGCACTGAATTTTTGGGTTAATTTTAGAAAATGGACTATATATGGGTCTTTTTTCAACAATATGTGAGTAATGGGACTCATTGTCTAATTTCGGATTATCCAGGGACCTAGCGGAAAGGATATGGGGTGGCTGGCATATTTCCTAGAAACATGGGGTGTATTATGTGATAATGGCAAAGATATGGGTGTATTAAATGTAGAACCTGATTTTGAGGGATTAAATAGCAAACTCCCCCCTTTACCTCGGCAAACCCTAGCCGTTGCCACTCCTTCCCCTGTCTGCGCCGCCGACTCTCCTCCTCCCTCGGTTTCGCCGAGCCTGGCGGTGAGGGTACTGGGGCTACCCGCCGCGCAAGCGGCGCTGGAAGCCCGGTCACCTGCGGCTGGTATGACAACCCCTGTTCCTCCTCAGCGGTTGCCATTTCGTGAAGCTCTCTTCCGTTTCATCTCGTCCCACCACTTCGGGTACCCTACGAGGAGGAAGCACTGGTCTTTTGTGTGCTTTCTCCCCCCGCAATGGCTGCAGATCATTTTGTTCCGATCATCGTCTGTCCGTCGCTCTTCTCCTTGAAAGGGGGTATGCCCCGACCGTCCTCCGCTGCGTGAAGAAAGTCTCGTCCCGATTCCGCCGCTGGTTTGAGGTTCTCTTCCTTCGGCAACCTGGGGTTTGAGTACTCCGTCGTTTGTTGCTTCTCGCCGGACGGTCGCGTATGCGTCCCGGACTGAGGGCAGGGGTTCCCGCTTGAGGATTTCTCTCCGGGTTACTTCGTGTTCGTCGTTGAGAGCCATTAGGAACTGGAAGAGCCTGGTCTCTTGTCTCTCTCGGTTGTAGACCATGATATCCTCCGAGTCCTTCATCTGATTTGGCTTCTTTCTATCAATTGACATCCAAAGGCTTTGGAGTCTGTTCCACAGCTGTTCGAGGGTCAATTCGCCCTGTTTGATGTTGCTTGCTTTTCGGTGCAAGTCGTAGACTTGGAGTGAATCTCCTCCACTGCCGTATGTCATGGCTAGCCCCTCCCAGAGTTCTCGAGCAGTGAGGTATTGCGATACCTCATTCACGAGTTCAGGCTCCATGTTGTTGATGATCCACCCGAACACGCAGTGATCCAATTTTTGCCATGTCTCGTGGCCGGGATCTGTTTCTGCTGGTGGTTCTGAATCCTTCGAGATGTGGGAGGTTAAACCTTTTCCCCCAATTGCATGTTTGATGAGGTTCGCCCACAGTGGGTAGTTGTCTCCCGATAACTTGGTTGAAACGACTACCTCACCGAGGTTGTCTGCGTTTACCGTTGTCGGTCGTGGGGTGATTGGCGCGGTCTGGAGATGTCGGAGAAATTCTGCAAACTTCATTGCGATGTCATCCGAGAAGTTCACCATCGAACTCTTATTCTCGTTTTCTGATTCTGACATCGTTCTTTTTCTGATGATTGCAGGTTTTTGCCTCTTGCCGGGGGTTCGAGATTGGTATTTGGACGATGATGATGTTATATTCTGAGTCCCTATCGCTCATCCTGCTCTAGTACCATATTGAATTGGATAACCGAGAGGGAAGAAGCGTTAGACATGGTTGGGATTAATTTCTGTGTTATTTGATCGAATGGAGCAACTCTCTTAATATAGAGAGTTGCCCTAATTTACATATGGAAGGAGATTCCCTAATTATGGTAGTATCAATTACACGTATCAATTACATACTAATTCCATGATTTGTTCCCTAATTACATTTATTCTATTTCCATATTCTAACAATAAATGGTATTAGGCCTCACATTCCACTAACATTTTTCCACTCATATTTTATTATAAAACTAATATAAAAAAGTAGGACTCACATTCCACTATCTTTTTTCATCAACTTTCGGTGCCGAACTCAACTGGGACTACTAAAGTGGGACGGGGGGAGTATTTATGATATTAATTGGATTTGGGATATTATAAATTTATAATGTTGCTAGCATATTGAGATTCTGGTAAATTGCATTATGTCTTAATGTTACGACTTAAAGAGTAATTTCAACAAACATGTGGTCTTGAATCACGTGTGTATCGATTAGTGATGTCAATTTAGCCCGTAACCCGTGGGCTGACCCGAATAGCCCGCCAAATTTATAGGGTTAGGGCTAAAAATTTACAGCCCGATAAAATTACAGCCCGATTAGCCCACACCCGATTAGCCCGCAACCCGTTAGGGCCAGACCCGAAAACCCGATGGGCTGGCCCGGAAACCCGATAAAATTTATATTGTTCTATTTGTTTGACTCTAATTCGACACTTCATTGATTATTTTATAATACAGATTACTGAAAAAATAACTTTCCATTTTATATATTAAATATATAAATTATATATTAAGTTTTTATTAATATAATAATAGATTAATAGATAAATGAATTAGAAACTTCAAATTCACTAAAAAAATATATTTAAATTTCTAAACATGCTTTAAAATTTCTTGATGTTTATGTTTTATGTTGCATAAATCTCAAATATTAGTATTTGATCATGTTAATATTTGAGTTTACGCATATATCTCAAATTTATCATAATTAAATATTTTACATTTTATAAATATAACTAATTTTCACCATTATTTATTGGATTGATCACATGTTAATTTTATCGGTAGCAACCCGATTAACCCGATGGGCTAGCCCGAAACCCGAGCTTTTAGGGTTAGGGTTGAACTTTTATAACCAGAAAAAATAACAACCCGATTAGCCCGCACTCGATTGACCCGCAACCCGAATAGGGTTGGCCCGAAACCCGGTGGGCTGGCCCGATTGACATCCCTAGTATCGATTTTACTTAAATCATGTTAAAGTTTCATTGTGCTTTCTAAATTATTAGCATGTGGTTGTAATTGTCTAAATGGTAATATGGAAAAAAAAATCAAGTGCCAACAAATTAGACTTGAATTAAAAGTCCAAGTCAGATTTTGACACTTACATTAGAAAATACATGTAGTTTGGTTGATTTTCAATAAGTAACATTATATTTTTCATGATCAATTCATTATTTCGGAAGTAACATTATATTTTCGGGATCGATTCATTCTGTCCAATTTAATAATTATTTCATTGTGCTAGAAAAAATGTTTTAGCATCCTCCGGTTCATTCTTGATGATTCGACTAGATGGTAGGTACCAGGGATGAAGCCATATTGGGGCCTGGGGGCCACTGGGCCCCCAGCTATTGAAATTATTACTATATATGGAGTATACATTCCTAAGACATACAAGCATGTTGGTAGCCGAGTTGGTTTGATATTCCTCCTTTCCTTCCTGAAGTCAGTTGTTTGAATCCTGGAAACAACATGGTTTTTGTTCCTTTTTATTTTAGTAGTAGTATTTTATTTCCTCAAAACAGCTCATTTCAATTACTCTTGAATCTTAATATATACCATTTGTATAGACTTTTGAAAGCTTTATCACTTATTAAATATTAGACTTTATTTATAGTCTATTTTTTAATTTAGTACTTTATTTATAGTAGTTATTATTTATTCTGGCTACTTTTTTTAATACTTTAACTATAGTAATTAGTTATTATTCTAGTCTATTTTTTAAATTTTTTATGAATGATAAATGTAGTAATTATTTTAAAACATAAGTACATTGTTAGTCTACTTTTTAAATCACAAATATTTGGTTAATTTGAAACATAAATTGATCGAAAAACATGAAGAGCTCTACCGAAAGGATACTATAAGCTTCCGAATAATGAATATGTGTGAAAAATGATATTATATGATTTATTTGATGTTACGATTTATAATCGTTAATAAGAAATGTTATTAATAGTATATAAGATGCAAATACGGTCATTTTCACGACATTGTGCAATTTTGATGTCGGGATTGATTTTTTACTAAAGTTGTTGTATATATCTCTAGTTTCTATCACTTGTATTTATTTCATTACCATCTCCATCCCTCACTATTCCTTCCACTTATGTTGCAGTTGTTTACGTGGATATTAATGTCGATGTAAAAAATAGCTCACAATTATAAACAGTTTTTGGGCCCCCAGGTAAAAAATCTTGGCTTCGTCACTGGTCGGTACTGATATGAAATTTAGAAATGTATTTTGACTTCAAAGGTAATCCCTTCGTCCAAATAGATAGCATACTTGGATATGACATGAGATTTTAGGAAATCTTGTTTTGTTTATTAGGTGGGGAGAAAATAATATATTTATATTAATGTGAGAGAGAAATTTTTTCAAAAAGGAAATGCTATATTTTTTGTGTGACAAACTAAAAAGAAAAGTGTGACATTTATTATGAGACAAAGAAAATATAAAATAAATAAATAAGTTGTTTAATGGAGTACGTCTTTTCTTTTGTGCCTCATTATGTGACTTCAGCACGGATTTTAAAAAATAGTACTTCCTCCATTTCACCATAACGAAACATTTTTTTGCACTCATTTTTCTAAAACGAGTGCAAAAATGAAGCGCCTCGCTTATGGTGGAACAAAGGAAGTATTTCTCTCATCCCATAAGAGCATTTACTCTTCCCTTATTAGTATGTATCATAGTACTTTCTAATCTTAGAAATTCTTTTAGTTTGTACCACATTAACAATATTTTAATTATTTTTTTATTTTTCTTACTTTAGTAATTGTGTATTAAAATTTGTGCTCAACTAAAAGGGTATAATTAATCTTGTCAATTTTCCTAATCTTAGAAATTCTTTTAGTTTGTACCACATTAATAATATTTTAATTATTTTTTTTATTTTTCTTACTTTAGTAATTGTGTATTAAAATTTGTGCTCAACTAAAAGGGTATAATTAATCTTGTCAATTTTCAACCCATGTGTTGTCCATATAAATAATTTCATTGTGCTAGAAAATTGATTATTAAAAATGTTCTAATACCATCCCTTCCCTTTTTAACATTCTGACTAGATGGACAATACTTACATATGTGGAATTTTGAAAACATATTTTGATTTCAAAAGGATTATAAGATAAAAAAATGTTAAACAGGTCAATTCTTTAATATTCTTATAAAAAAATTAGTAAAATACAGCAATTAAACTAAACGACAGGTGCTTGACACAAGGGACACGTGTTCTTGACATTGAGCCAATGGGTGATGCAGCGCTGGTGATAATAGTGGCCGCAATCAAGTCTCACGATTTTGCGAATTTGCGCTACCAAATTCAAACTCTCTTGACAAATCACGCACACTCCATCATCATCATCATCATCATCATCTCTGTGATCACGCACCACTAATTTACTTCTGATGTGCTCCGCGATCATCCTCCTCCTCCTCTCCGACGTGTTTCCATTCTGAGGAAACCCTTGATTTCGATCATGACCGTTGGCGGCGGCGACGAATCGACGGCTTTGATCGCGTGGGACGAGGAAGATGGTCTCGTCTCCCTGCACCATCGAGCAGTCGTACCAATTAGGTGCCGCGGTGGAGGGGTGACGGCTCTGATTGGGCGGGATCACGAAGATCGTCTCGTCGCTCTGCAGCATCGACCGATCGTACCAAATCACGCGATTTCTGTAGGCACCCATCTTCTTGCACAAACGAAATTTTGGAATTCAGAGTAAGATTTCAGAGTAAGATTGGAGAGGTGTTAATTAGGCGTCTATTTATAGGTATAACTTTCCTTTTATAACGTTAAAGAATTTGCCTTTATTGTATATGAACTGCTCTTTCCTTGTATAACGTTTAACTTAAAAACATAAATTATACGATTTTCATTCTGTAAAAATGCAAACATAAATTCATCGTCACTATTATATAATCTATATATAACAGACCACAATTCTTTTTTAGCTGTGGAAAAGTAGTAAAAGTCTGAGTCAGACTACGAGTATCGTCTTCATTCAGCGCAATCTTAATATTTCAATCTTAATTTTTGTGGATGGATAAAAGAGTCAGAAGAAGAGCTACAAAACCCATCTCCCCGTTCTGTTGAAATATTATGATATTCGCTTCCTTTATCTTCGATGTTGCAAAAAATAGCAAAATTTATTATAGTAACTATATTGAAGGAAATGATGGGAAACAAAATTTGATATTTATAAGAAAACGCATAAGATTAATGAGTAGCGAATTTTGATTATAAATTATGTATTTGTGAAAAAATCGAAATTCGCATATCAATTTTACATCAGTCCATTTCTGAAGTTGGGCCCTTATTATAGTTTTGTCACCAATGGGGACAAAAGAGGAATAGTAGGCAACATACACGACAAAGTACAAATATAAATTTTATATAATTGTATTGGGTGCCTTCTTTCAAGAAAACACGCCCCTAATTATATTTTCAAAATTTAATACTCCACTTAACTGTTGGGGCTTTCTTAAAAAGAAAATCCCTCCAAAAAAATGGCGCATGGTGCTTATAAGCGACGAGCACACGGAATTCTTTAGTAAAAGGGAAAAGAAGAAGGGTTGGGGGTCGTGAAGAAGAAAGAAGGAAGGAAGATGGAATGTTTAATGAATTCCTTAATTATTGAAAATTATTAGAATTCCTTTATTAATGAAAATTGGTAGAATTCCTTAATAATGAATAATTTTACGTATAATAAATAGTTTTATAAGTGTTTTAATTAAGTAATTTCGTGTTATTATCTCTTCTCTCGTTGTTGATGTGAGAAATTTAACTCTTTCAACCACTCCGATTATGAGCTCAAGAAAGTGGGTACCTTTTCTACCTCTCATTCTACTTCTTCTATGTGTCTGGACCCTTGGCGCATACCCTTGGGTGATATTCGATTTCCAAGATAAAATAATACCAAAATACAATCTAGGATTGAGTTGTGAGATTATTTTAATCATATGGGGGTTAGCTATGACTAATTATCCCACGATTATCCATATAGGATTGAGTTGTGGGGTTGAATCTCATGAACCAAACATACTACAAATTTGATCCCGAATACAATCTTGCAAACCGAACACCTCATTGAAAGACTACTCGTATCATTGGCTATGATCGTTTATGCATTTGTGATTCCAAGAATTCTTGCGCATCATTAGTCGTGCCTATTTTCATATTAATCTCATTTGCATGCAGAGACGAAAGGGATCTCATGTTCTTTCTTTTTAATGGGATATGGATATACGACGCAGGATTTTAATATGTTGTACCCATGCTTACTTGGTCCCTAGCAGCGTCCCTTACCAACCAACAGAGCAAGCAAGCTTAGTTGAAATATGTTGTATACACACATATAATATAGTAAATGATCAAATTGCTTGGGGATCCCCATGCTATATATAAGGTAGGTCCGCCTCTGGATTCAATACATTTTTAGGCATTATTATCTTTATTGATTGGTAATGAGTTGTAATGAATGCGGCTAAATGAAGATGATTTTCTAATATTGAGAGGGATGGGTTCTACCTAATTAGTGACCTAATGGATCCTTGTCACTTGGGTTTAAGTGAACATTGGGAGGAGTAAGAATGATGTAATACCTTGATTGTCATTTAGGTCTATTCTATATGGTTTATTTATTTCATTTGATGTCATACAATTCGTGGGCATGGTTTCATTGCAATGTACAATTCAATGCGCCCGCCTGCCTTGCTACGTGAATTAACAAGGCAGACATAATTTTTTCTGTGGAATAACATATAATAAATAATGGACTCTAACAAAACATTATTACAAGTATGTCAAATGGTAGCAAGACCAGCTTGGTCTGACAAGAAAACTGTGGGAGTACACATCTTTGGATACGACTTCTATATCCCAGCTATTGGGTGGTTTTTAATAATGGGCCAGAGTATCATTTGCTGGGGAGCCCATCAAGAAAAGGCCAGTTATATTTGGGCTGATCGCACACCATTCTTTTCCCTAATGTGTATATGCATATATTAATATTATTTCTGTTGCATCTATATCTGACCCCCCAAAAAAAATAAAAACTAACCGAATGTGATAATAACAATAATAAACAATTGATTATAAAAAAATATTACCAGAAAATGGTTAAAATGTATAGGTATATGAAAATATAATAAAATATTTGGTTGATACGCCTATCTAGTGAACGTAGGTTCGGTTCTCCCGCGAGTTTTAACTGCCGAAATCATAGTACAACCTGTTGTCTTCTCCTCAATCCTTCTCCATAGCTCTCTCTCTCGTTGCATCTCTCCCTTAAAATCACTCCTTCTTCCCCTGTTTTCCCCTTTTTCATTTTCATGAACCATTGCAAATTATTCACATATATCAGGTCTTTTCATCCCCTGATTTGGATATCCCATTTTTAGGTCATTTCCCATTTGCATTATTCTGCATCTTTGCCAAAATAGGGTTTCAATCTTTCCATTAATATCCTCCTCCACTGTGACTGTCTCACACTTCTCTTTCTTTTATCCTTTTCTTATTAATTTGCCGATTCGTACGTTTGATCCCTTGTTTGTGGAAATACAGGATTATCGCTTGATTTTTTGTATCTGCAATTTGCACTTGTTCGTGCGATTTCTTATTAAGGTTGTTGTTTCTATATATTAGGAAAGATCGCTTTTTTATAATATATATATCTGAATCCAGCTTTAAATTTGACAATGTGTGATTTGATTCTTATAATGATGGAAATCATGTAGTAAAGCTAAGTATTCTACATATAGCATAAGGAATGATTGGTTACGTGAAAATGATAAAGGTGTATAGAAGTGTGGTTGTGAACTTGAAGGATGGGAAGGGTAAAGCTCAAGATACAGAGATTGGAGACTCTGAACAGCCGGCAGGTTACGTATGGAAAACGAAGGGCTGGAATCTTGAAAAAGGCCCAAGAAATTTCTGTTTTATGTGACATTCCCATTGTACTTATCATGTTTTCTCCATCTGGGAAGCCATCTATATTCTGCGGTCAACGAAGGTAGTTATTAAGCATCTTTGGTTTGGACTTTAATTAGGCTTATCATTTGTGATAATGGCTATTCTGTATGGTCTTTATGTTGATGGAAAGACTTACTTTTAGCATGTGTGTTTGTTGCTTTGCTGTCGATATAGACTCTGTAACATGTTTGACGTTGATTATAATTCCCATTTTGATGCTGAAGAATAAGCAGCAAAATATGACTGATTAACCTTTAGCATGGACTTTTGTGAATTTCATCTTCTTTTTTTGATTCAGCGACATTGATGAAATGATAGCAAAATATGCTCAACTTACACCAAAAGAAAGGGCAAAGAGGTACTAATAACTGTCATCTTTCAATGCTACAAGAACTCTACCTCTTTTAACTTTGTTTTCTGAATCTCAAGCAGGAGGTTGGAGAGTCTTGAAGTAAGTATAATGTGAACTATGTAAGCTTCAATTTCTATTGTTCTTCTTGAAAAGAAAGTGATGTAGTCCCTTTGGATATGTGATATGATAAGACTTTAAAAAGAAACTTCAAGAAGCTTGACCAAGATGTTGATATAGAGGAGTTTCTTGATGCAAGGTAAACTATTAACTCCTTGGACAATTTTAATTGCTTAAGCCCTATGCAATTTTTGATGATTTTTTCCATTTTCTGATTTTTCGTTTTGCAGTACTCCATCAATTGAGGTACTCTCACTAGCCATAATCGATCTAAAAGTCAAGCTTACTATAGTTTGACCTGACCCCCCAACCCCTGAAATGCCTAATATGTTCTTATACTTGATAGGAAATGCAAAACCGAGTCACGACTCTTCAAGCTCAACTTGCTGAAGTACATGAAAGAATAAGGTTAAATCTCATAACTTTTGGTCCATAGACTTATGCAATTTTGTACTTGATTGATTTTGTTGAAAATTGAAATTCAGTTTTGAGGTGTTAATCATGATCTGGTTACCAAGTTAGCTCTTCATTGAATTGCTTGTAGATATATGAAGTGTTCCATTTGTCTTCAGATGGTGGAGTAATCCCGACACTATTGAAGATATTGAACACCTAGATCAGATGGAAAATTCTCTCCGCGAATCGCTGAATAGGACCCACATAACCAAGGTAAATTTACAAGCCATTTCACTGATTTCATGCTCCATGAATTTAGTACAAGGTGTTATAGAGTCGAATATGTAGGCAAAACAGTCAGATCTTGATTGCATGATAAGTGTACTGATATAATTATCATTCAACAGGAAAAGATTTTTAAGGAACCGCTTATTCAGTTTGACTGCACAAGCCAGGTAACAACGCAATCCAGATTTCTCATTATTCACCCTGTTCTATTTATTTATTTCAATAGTTTTTGGCATGTAATATATAGGTGTGTGGAGACTTTGGTAGAGTTTATGAGCAAGAACTTCCCAAACCACAGTTTGCAAACAGCATGCAATTTCCCTTAGCTACAAGCAGTGATCAGGACTGTGTAAACCAGTCATGGCTTCCCGGTGGAGAGGGTCAGCATATGATGCTATCGGGCGAACCCCAGTTCCTGGGTAGTCGGTAAGTCTATCTTCAGCAGTTTCACATATGGATATATGTGACTTAATTTCAACTTGTATTCAAAAACTCATATTGTTCATCACCCAGAGATATGGAATGCTCGGATTACTTCCCCAATGTGATAGAACAGGATCTTGAAAATTCAAGAGAGATGAAAAATGAAAGAAGACTAGACTTGCTGTCCGTTGATGATTACTCTTATTCTGCTCACATGAAACCGCCTCTTGGCGATCAATATCCCTATAATTCGTTTGGAAATTTAAGTTTTCCTGACTTGATGGAACCCGGAAAAGATGTAAATTTTCAACTGAGTAGCTTGGGTTACCAGATAAACAGGAATTTTGACCTTCCACATAGTTTGGTTCCTAACGCTGGTCCGTGTGCCATTTCCATGCTAGACGATAACTCTTATCCTCCGGTGAGCATATCTCAGTTATGTGGTATGCCTATAATGAATTATCAAGTTCTAAGCAAACTACTTGTTATTTCTTGCAGCCTCCAGACTGCTCCAGCAATTGAAACGAAGTCTGGTTCGTACACAGCTTGCTCGAGTTTACTGGAGTTGAGACAATGCACGTAGCTAAGTTTGTTATAACCCTCTCGTGCAAGCAAAGAAGATTATTAACAAGTTGGTTCATGGAGCCAGGCCGTATTTTCGTTAGCCAATGGCTAGAGAATTGGTTTAGTTTGGTAGTAAAACAGACATAATATAGTGTTTGTTGGAAAGTTTTATCATCGACGAGTGAAAATACGAGATAAATGCAGCGTATCGATGATAAAAACTCCAGGTCCAAGTTGCTTCTCCCTGTACATTAATATTGTCTTACAAATACAGCTCAAATTTGAGACAAAATCCACTCAAATATAGTCATATATTACAGTACATTGATTTCAGTCTCAGCCCTGGAATGTCTGGATGATTGTGTTGTGCCATGGGTCGGAAAGGTGCTGCAGGAGGTTGTCGAAGGGCCCCTTTCCGGTGACGTTGTGTTGGATGATGAATCCCAAGAAGGCCAGCATCGCCAGTCTCCCTGCATACAAACACACGGATGAGACAATTGAAAAAATTTGAAACTTTTTGTGATTTAAATGACTATTATTATCCTTACCGTTGGCGATCTCCTTCTCCTTGGCCTCGAGAGTGGGGGTGAAGTTGAGGGGGTTGAAGATGCCGCCGGGGTAGCCGCATTCGCCCGCGGGCAAGCTGTATTGCTTGAAGATAGGATCTTGGTTGACACTCCCTGGGTTCTTGATGTCCTGCCACCTCCTGATCTCAACGTAGTGGAACAGGATGAACTCGATCACGAACAACGTGGACGACGAGGCGAAGTACTCTGCCTTTCCTGCGTCGTACCACTTGGGCACGTTCAAGATCCCGATAGACGTCAAGACCTCTGGCAGCAGCATTCCGGCTACCCCCAGCATTGCCCAACGCCCGTTCACGAGCTCCGCCTGGACGAACCACCTCAGGTTCTCGGGGTCCTCCGCCAGCCCCAACGGGTCGAACCCGTTGTCTCCGGCCAGACTGTTTAATTCATTATAATAAACATTATAAACAAATATAATTACAAAGATAGTGATAGAAAAGATAAGAAAAAAAAACATATGATAAGAACACAGTATATTTTAAGTTAGATAAGTTATCTGCCCTAGCAAACGGACCCGAAGTTTATAATAATTCGCACCTGCCGTCGAGATAGGCGGGGGACGGAAGCCCAGGTAGCCATTCACCTTTCTTGGCTTCCACTTTGAATGATTTGTAGCATGATGCCGACGGTTTAACCGACACTCCCCGGTTAAGTCTTCCCGACGAACCGCTCAGGAACCGGCTTGGCCGGAATACAGTGGCGGAGGCTTGTGTGGTCACGGCGGCCATTTCTGCTAGCTCAAATTATTAAAATTTTAGGGGGTTAGTGCCCATTTTGAATGGTGCAATTGTGGTTGCCGTTGGAGGTTGAGAGGTGGCCGTTGGATTAGTGGATTTTTGGGATCGGACGGCTGGTTTGGACACGGGAATCGGTGCTCTTATCTTTATGCCTAGTTGGCATATCCACAAATCTAATTCGTTGCTGCTGTTGGCTTGCTAAGATCATGTGGGCTCCACTTCTTTTCCACGTTGGCTATCTGATGCATATATTTTGGCTATGTGGAATCTCGATTTCCCAATAGATTCTCGACACTTGTATGTGTCGATGTTAATCTTTGATTTTCTGATGTAGAGACAGGGACACCGAGTTCAATTCAGTTTTTGCTTTCATGTTATATTTTCTTCTTTAGTTTATATTAATCTTGTAACATTTAAAGTTATTATAAGTATCTTTAATTTTATAAATTATACTCCTTCCGTGTCATGTAGGAATTTGGGAACTTGTCAAAAATAAAAGTGAACTAATTTTGTGGGATTGACCAAAATGAAAAAAAGAAAATTTTATATTTTCATGTGATAGGAGGGAATATAAAAAGTAAAACTTAATTGATTAATTTATTTAAAATTATAAATTAGTTAAACTTTTGTTGATATACATATTTTATAAATATTAATAAGGCTAACTAACCATTATAACAATGGAGCACTAATCTAATCGTGACACAAAATAAGTGCACTAGGGGTAAAAATGCTCTCAAACTAAAATAGATGCATTAAACAAGACTGTAATTGTTCTTCCTTTACCATCAGTTTAGAAGATTTGTTGAGGGTGGGTGGGTGTGGGGTAAGTTCTTCAAAAGAGTTGCATACATTCATCACTGAGTTATTAACTCCATTACCAACTCGTCATCTTGCTGCAGAGACTTCATTACATTAAATAATCCTTAATTAAGAACATTAGTGTCTGAAGAGTTGGAAGGCTGAACGATGAATTGCAGTTTGAACCCATCTAAGAGTTTGCAACTACCTGAAACTCTGGATTAGTGGGGTTGATATGTCATTTGGCAATTGGCATTATCTTGTTGGATGTTATCTTCATACATGCATTTTGTGGTTATTTTGACTTGATTGCTGGTTACAATCTGTGAAAAAACTCTATATGTGTGGTGACATTTTGTATGTCTAGTAGAATTCCAAGACAATAATGAGTGCACCTTTTTTTATTATGCAATTTCTAATGACTTCCTTTGTGATGACATACCAATTTTTCCATCTAATATGGTTTGTCCATCTTGTGCAAAGTGTGATCTACACAAATGAACATAACTTTTGTGATGAACCTCTCTTGACGTGCATGCACAGGCGGATCTAGCATGTGACCAAGGATTACAAACCCAACATATGAATCCTAGCTTTATGATAATATAGAGATGTTAACCCTCAAGTTTAAGTGGTGGAAAACTCCCTTTTCAACTGGATGCCAAGGATCGATTCATATTATTGTTGCATTTTTGAATTAGTGCATCTTTTATCATAGTATTATCCTATTTTAAGTCTCGAATTATTTTTGCACTCCCAATTTCAAAATTCTGGATCCCCCGCTGCTTGTGTGACCTATGCTCATTTGGCAGCAGGTAGTGTCTTTCTGAACAGTTGGTTATGTAGAACCATTTTCCATCTATGTGTACACATTGTACCTTCCCCTGAAATCTATTTGCTTCAAGTTGACTGAGGCACCATATCAGCCGAGCTAAGTTGTTCAAGTTGGTAAGTGTTGGTTTGGGGGCACTTGTTTGTGTGTGCTCTAACCTGTTTCTTCTTCATCTATTTGCATAATGTATTCTTGCTTATTTCAAGTGCGATAGTCATCTTTATGTATAGTAGGCATTTCAACCACTAGCATATCTCTAACCTAGTCACCAGTAAGCTTTCTTTTGTCTTTGTGATTGTATCCTCTAACACTATTTTGTCTTTTGCTTCTGTCCAGATTCTATGTGTAATTTGTGTCCTTTCTTCTTTTGTGCTTAAAAAATAATTGAATTCCAATTTAATGAAGGAGAATAGATTCATTCTAATTGAGAGAGTGACGCATAATGGTTGTGCGTCGTTCTTAATGAAACGCACAACCCTTATGCGTCGTTCTTTAATGACGCACAAGGATTATGCGTCGCTTAACGACGCATAAGGGTTATGCGTCATTAAAGAACGACGCATAAGGGTTATGCGTCGTTAAGGCGGCTTTTAACCCCCTGCAGGCAGACGCAGCTCACAGAATGCACTTTCACACACTTTCATTTCCTCTCTCGGTGATTTCCGGCGTTTTCAGGCTATTTCCGGCGATTTCTCCATAAGATCCGGTAATTTGTTAATCAATTTAGCTACATTCATCATTATTTATGTTTATTGTGCTTTCATTTGTTAGTTTTACCCAATTTATACAAATTAGGGCTTGTAGGAAAAATGTCCCTAATTGTCGTTGTTTTAAATGTTTTTTATGCAGAAATCATGTAAGTATTTGTGAGTTTGTATTGGGGTGGTAGAGTAGTTCAACTACCACATATGGGTATTGGTTATGAACCATCTCGTGCGAGGAGCTCCATCATATTAAATTCAGGTGTTTCCTATTCTGGGTTGGTAGCAATGATCTGTGATGCGATGAGAATAGATATGAACCAACACACAATTGAATTATTATGGAGACAATGTATAGTCTATGCTTCCGGTATGAGTTATACATGTTCTGTGATTTGCAATGATGAAAGTATAATGTTTATGTTCAACAATGCTCAAAATTCAAGTGGGTGTATTGAATTATTTGTTGAGTATTCACCGGTGAGGAGTGCAGAAATCCCACCAGTTGTTGATTACGGTATTGGAGCATCTGCGAGGTTTGAACAAATGAGTTTTGACTGTGGTGTTGGATCATCTGCGAGGGTGGATCAAATGAGCTTTGATCGTAGTATGAATGAGCAGAGAGATGTTGTAGATGTTGTAGATGTTGCTGATGTTGGTGTTGGATTGAATGATGAGGAAGATGTTGCAGATGATCTTGATGAGCCAAGGCCACTATCTGAGACAGAGCCAGACCTCGATGTTAGTGATGGTGATGGTGCTGATGATGTCGGTGCTAGTTCTGATGATGAGATAGTACCATGTAAACCTGTTATGCAAGGTGAACAACCACTTCCGGAATACAATCCTAGTGGATTTAGATTCTTTTGTGAATTACCAAGTCGTCCTTCTGGAGTATCGGATGATGTGGGTGGTAATGAACACAACCTTTTGTATTGGAATGAGAATGAGCCGCATCGGATTGTGTTGGGAACAAAATTTGATTCCAAGCTACACGTGAAGACTGCTATAACTATGTGGAGTTTGTGGAATGAAAAACAGTTTAAGGTTGTCGAGAGCAAATTAAGAAGGTGGCATGTTGTATGCAAATTTCCAGCAGGAACTACAGTAACAGGGGCAGGCATCATCAGCACCACCGACGCTGAAAAGGCGAGGGAATGTAAGTGGGAGGTTTCAGTTACACAAAGGTCGCATGACGATATGTGGGAAGTTAGGAAGTGGAAGGATCGACATACTTGTGTAGGCCATCGGGCTAATAGAGATCATGCTAACTTTTCATCCCCAATGATAGCTCTGTTGATTCGACATCATGTGCGACAATGTGCCGATTTCAAGGTCTTCTCAATAATAGCTGATGTTCAAGACAGATTTGGTGTGTTAATCAGTTATAAAAAGGCATGGTATGCAAAGAGAAAGGCTATAGAGTTTGTGTACGGTGGATGGGAGGAATCATTTAGGCAGTTGTCAAGCTACATGTTTGAACTCCAGTCACAGAATACGGGCACAATTGTTGAGTGGAAGCATAACGAGTTGTTGAGTCGGAGGCGTACAATGGTGTTCAACTATGTTTTCTGGGCATTTGGGCCTGCAATACATGCGTTCCAGAAGGCCGCACCGGTGTTAACAGTGGACGGGACTCACCTCCGAGGAAGATTTAAAGGTAAGTTGCTTGTTGCTTGTGGTTTTGATGCTAACAAGACATGCTTGCCTATTGCATATGTTGTGGTGGATGAAAAAACCAATGACAGTTGGTCGTGGTTTTTGGATCATGTCAGAACTCATGTGGTGAAATACGAGAGGGAGGTGTGCATTATATCAGATAGGCATAAAGGACTCTTGAATGCAATGGAGTCTGAAATCATGACAAGGGCCCCGCAGATACACCACAAATTTTGTTTGCTTCATGTGAGGGCAAATGTGTTGAAGAAGCACAAGGGAGGTGTGCATTTGTGAGAGGTGTGCATTTGTTTGCTTCATGTGAGGGCATAAAGGACTCTTGAATGCAATGGAGTCTGAAATACGAGAGGGAGGTGTGCATTTGTGAGATGTTGTGGACAGTCATTATGCTTTTTATTATGACAGTTATTATGATTGTTATTACGACAAGTATTATGATTTTGATAAACAAATACCAACATATGCCCGAAACATGTTTCAACCCATAAAAAATGTTCAAATTTCAACATACGACCACACCGGGCGAAGTGGCTGGACTCGATACAAATTTACATAAAATCGCCCGACCGGGCGTTTTAGAAAAATAAAATCGCCCGACCGGGCGAAGTTTCTGGACTCAACAGTGCGTGACGACATTCACCCAGTGACGCATAACGATTATGCGTCACCAATGAACGACGCATAATCGTTATGCGTCACCGGGTGAATTTCGTCACGCACTATTCAGTCCAGAAACTTCGCCCGGTCGGCGAGTTTATTTTTCTAAAACGCTCGGTCTGGCGATTTTCTAAAATGCTCAGGTTGCGGCTGCTGCTGCTGCGACAACCTATGCTGTCGCGTAATCCCGTGTCCACCCGTCCGGACACCCGGCAGTCCATGACGAAGAGAAGTTGGTGGGCGTAGCGGTTAAATTGTCGGGAAACGCGTCCAGCCTCGTGTGCCTCGACAAATGACCAGCACACCAAATAAGTATCGCACAAGTAGGATGCAGTCGAATCAATGCAGTACTCAGGGAGGATACAGTCTGCAAGGGTGTCCACATAAACTACAAACAAATATAAAAAACACAATTAATTTCATACTATAGTAAGTAAATTCATTAACTAAGACAACACAAATAAATTTCATCTGGCCAGGACGGATCAGTGATAACTGATCACGATAATGAGCTACTGAATGTCGGGGAGCATTTCCAATTTCAGTAACTCCGTGCCACCTATACATAATATTAATGTCAAAAGTTATCAACAAAATACATAATTATGTGAGTTAATTTAAACAAAAACATTACTTGGCTCCACACGGGGTATACGGCATGTGCATAGGCGATATCAAGAAGGCTGGCCTCAATGTAGGCATTCTTTCCCAGGCCCACAGCTGCAAGAGAACCATAGGTCCACCCACATCTCTTCTCTGTCTGCCTATAGAAGCCTCGCACAAATAATGATACAGGTATGCTAAAGCAGCACTACCCCAACTGATATTAGCCACATCTTCCGGATCGTCTAAGGCATTTAACCACATAAAGGGGACCTTGCACCCTGTGGTGTCCAGTAAAATAAGCCCCCCTAACAAGATCAGAGCATGTATATGTGCTCTTTGAATGTATGCATACTCAGGCAGCCCATCACCCAACGGCATCGTCGCTTGGTGGATCAGAGACGTCATCAACAAACCACCGTGCTTCGTTTCGGTTTCTGCGTCAGGTATCCATCCCAATAAATCTCTACACTTGCTGGACCAATCTTCAAATCCAACAGGGTAGTCACGGCCAGTGAAAACACGACCGTCTGCTCTCAAACCCCACAGGCTTTGCACATCCTGTAAGGATACAGTAACTTCACCAACTGGAAGGTGGAAACAGTGTGTCTCAGGCCTCCAGCGCTCGACCAAGGCCGCTATTAGCTCATTGTCCATCCTCATCGGCCTTCCACATTCAACCACGCCTCTGAACCCCCATACATCTAGCCAATACATCACATTTTCATGTATTGGCAATGCCCACACCTTACTCTCCGTCCTACGACTTCTCAACACATTTGCTGTGTCATTCGCCATCAAGGAGCCTGAAATATGTTCGTTCTGATGAAACAGTAGTGATGGATCCTCATGTCCATAGCATAATTGTTGTTCGGAACTTGCAGATGCCATCTACTTCAAAACATTCACCCATGATTCAATTTTTTTCATAACAACTCAACAAGCTAACTAAATTGCAACTTAGGGGCGTAATATATGCATATGAAATACCCAAATTACATAAAATCGCCCACCAAAAGGGGCACAATTACAAAAACTTAATCAATTGCTTCTACCCATTCAATTATATGCGTATGAAATACCCAAATTACGCAAAATCGACCAACAAATCCAACAATTTCATCATAAACCCTAATTTTGCTAAATTAAATCCATATGAAATACACAAATTACGGAAAGTCGACCAAAAATTCCATCAATTTCATCATAACCCATAATTTCATCATAATCCCTAATTATAAGCAACAAAACAATAAAAATATACCAAAAATCCATCAATTTAATCAAAAACCCTACTTTTACTAAATTACGGAAAACCTGCCCAAATTAAACATTAAAGGATGTATTTAGCCAAATTGAAGAACAATTACCGGAATATGGTTGCAAAATGGTGGAAATTCGCCGGATTTTGCTCGGATTCGTCGGAAATCACTTGATTTCGTCGTTTGGTTTCGTCCCCTGCTTCTGCTCGTTCGTTTCTGGCTGGTTCTGTCTTCTGCCCGGTTTAAAACTCAACGAACGACGCATAAGAATTATGCGTTGCTAAATAAAGACGCATAAGAGTTATGCGTCGCTAATGAACGACGCACAATGGTTATGCGTCAATATCTAACGACGCATAACCCTTATGCGTCGTTTATTAGCGACACATAACGATTATGCGTCAATAACTAACGACGCATAATTATTATGCGTCTTTCTGTTAGTGACGCATAACTCTTATGCGTCACTCCCTGGGGCGGAATACAAGTAATACTCTTCATTAAAATGGAATTCAATTAAAGTCCTTTACCAAAAAAAAGAATTGATCCTATAAACTTATGCATACTCCAAAATGCAGTGTTGCTTCTTTGAGCCCTCATGTGGCACAGCTGACATGAACGGCTTTGTTGGCTAAACCATTGAGTTATAACTTATAAGGTTGCCGTCAATCCCTCTGCCTTGTAGTCAATGCTCAATGAAGAAATTTTTCTTAGGGCCAACTGGTAGATAACTTTTCAGTTTGGATGTAATAATTTCTTTTATAAATTTTTTAGCTTATATTTACCTCCAACTTATTCAGTAGTTACTCTTTTGGGATATTCATATATGGTTTTTGGATTTCCCTCTAAAAAACCCCACATGTAATCTTTATTTGAATTTAGTAGTATGTTTTTTCAATATAAAAATCATCGTTTGTGTTCAACAGAGTTTGTCGATTTTTTTTAATGAAGAATGAGTATTAAAACTAAATTAATCAATTATATACTTATGTGATTAACATTTTAATCACAAATAAAGGAAAAATCTTAATTACAATGACGACTTTCAGTTTATTCAGTATCCAATATAATAACAAAAATACACAAATATCAATATCTCTAATTATTTTTAAATCAAATAGTAATTTATTATAAATCAATATCGGGTCAAAAAGGACATTTTTTAATGAATAGAGTGAGTATTATTATGGGAATGAGCTGTGATAGGATACCTAGAGCTAGAGATAGCGATTCACACCGAAAAACTCGAATAAAAGATTACAATAGTTTGAAATTTTCCTTATAAATCCATGTCCTTCCCTAGTCGGGATTTGCTTATCCCTCTACAAATAGGAGCTTCAGTTTGTGTGTTGAATCACAAATCTGATTATTCTCTTGTTGTTCTAATTTGTGTACAAACTAAAGATTGTGATAATGTATAAAGTAGCTAAAGCATCGGAATACCTTGTGATAACGGGATGATGGATCAAGGACATGAAGCTGACTCGGAAGTCGTGGGTGTTTCCTGGTCAAAGATGCACCCGAATCGACCTCTCCCCGGTCAACTACACCTTCCAAGTCCAAGCCATGAGCGCCGAGAAGCTCCCCTTCATCCTCCCCCCGTCTTCACCATCGGCCCCCTCGTTGACGATGCTGAGAGCATCCTCAAGTACGCCAAGCTTATGTCCTCCCATTCCACCACATCCAACCACGTCACCGACCTCGTTGGGGGCGTCATTGAGGGCGAGACACGCCGCGTCCATGACCATGGAGGAAATCTTCAAGGGCACCAAGGAGTTCAAGCAAGAGGTCTTCAACAAGATCCAGGTCCAGCTCAACCAGTTTGGCTTCATCATCTACAACGCCAACGTCAAGCAGCTCGTCGACGTCCCCGGACATGAGTACTTCTCCTATCTCGGCCAGAAGGTCCAGATGGAAGCTGCTAACTAGGCCCGGATTGATGTCGCTGAGGCCAAGATGAAGGGCGAGGTAATTACTATAACTCAATAACTTTTCATGGAATTTAGTTTAGGATTAATTATTTCAACAATGTATGCATTATTAGGTTGGCTCCAAGCTCCGAGACGGCCAGACCAAGCAGAATGCAGCCAAGATCGATGCCGAGACGAAGATCATCTCCACCCAGAGGCAAGGAGAGGGGAAGAAGCAGGAATTGAAGGTGGAGACCGAGGTCAAGATTTATTAGAACCAGCAGGAGGCCATGGCTGCGGAGGCTGTTGGAAGATATACAAATATTCACGAAATTAATGTAAAAATTACAATATCAATTACAATGATTCCTTCCCAATTATAGCTAGGGTAAATCAAGATTGTATCTTACCATATGTAAAGGTTATCTCTGCCTATTAAGGCATGTACATTCCTACCGGTTCAATATACTAGAAAATATATTCTCCCTATTCAACATGGCATCAGAGCCAAATTACAGGCTCAGAATATAATATCATCATCGCCCGAATACCTGTTCCGGCCAGAAGGCGGCAGCGGACGAATCCAAACCTGAAATGGCAGACAACAAGGAAGACGTCAAGACTGGCGATCTCAAGTTGAAAGCAAGTAAGAATGTAACAGTTGCATTCAAATTAAACGGAAGAAACTATGCTCTATGGGCCCGACTGATGCGGGTAGCCATCGGAAGCCGGAGAGCACTACGGCATATCACCGGAGTGCCAGAACCCCCGAAGCCAACAGATAAGGAGTATCTGGAGTGGGAGGAGACCGATTTGGTGGTTTTTTCCTGGATAGTCGACAACATGGAGATCGAGATTGTGGCGGACTTCGCACACCACCAAAGCGCGAAGGCCATCTGGGATAGCCTGGCCGTGACGTACCAAAGCACGTCAGATTCTTACCTGATTTATGACCTGGAGGACAAGGTCAGCCGAGTTGTCCAAGGAGACATGGACTTGGAGACTTACTGGAGGACGCTACACGGGATTTGGATTGAAATCGATCGATGCCAAACCAAGACTATTACATGCTGCGATAAGGGAATCTGTGAGTATAGAGAGATTACAAATCAGAAGAGATTGTACAAATTCTTGGCGGGATTGAACTCCCAATTCGAAGGAACTCGACGGGACATTCTCAAGGAGAGTCCAACCCCTCCAGTGGATGTCGCGTATGGATGGATCAAGCGAGAAGCCGTTCGGCTTAAAATCATGCCATCGGCTTACCCCGATACGACCGCAACCGCGAACGGCGTAGGGCTCGGATTTGGAGCCCGACAGACCAGAGTCCAGACGCAACCAACACACCCAGCACTGACACGCTCCAGCCAACCGCCCACAGTCACCAATAGCCGCCGCGGAGCCACCAAGCCAGATAAATCGAAACTATGGTGTTCAAATTGCGGGAGGAACAAACATACCCGTGAGAACTGCTTCAAATTGATCGGATTCCCGGAATGGTGGGACGAAAGCCAACAGGGAAGGGCGAAATTGGTTATCGGAATGGAGGGAACCGGTGGAACAGAGGGCACCACTCGCGGACGAAGCACTGACGGCGTCACTCCACGCGGCGGCGGCGACAAGCGAGCGGAGGAGGTCGGTCAGGCGGCTTTCGCCGGACGAGTCGGGGGAATAGAGAGAGGCGCCGATGGAGGAGGTAATGGGCTAGGGTTTCTAAAACCTAGCCCATATAATGTTAATTTTGCATTTGGTTCCCATATTTCTAAGAAACTGCAGATTGAACCCCGATTTATGCATTCTGACCCCAAATGTTTGGCTAATTCGAAACAGACCCCCATTCAACCCCATATCATGCAGCCTGCCCCCCAAACTTTATCTAAATTGCAGAAAGACCCCATAGTGTGTGATAACTTGTATGTGAGCCCCAATAGGTTTGATATTTTGCATGAGCTACCTATTGCATGTACGGTACAACATAAGACTGGAAAAAAAGATAATCGGTGGATTTTTGACTGTGGAGCAACAGATACTATGACCCATGATAGACAGGATTTTGTGGATTTTTGTGGGGCTATGAAAAGCCAAATACAGACTGCCGATGGGGAACTTACTTCAGTAGAGGGGAGTGGAACAATTGAAATTTCCCCGACGTTGACACTATCAAATTGTCTTTATGTTCCCAAGCTATCCCATAAATTGATGTCTATCAGTCATGTCACGAAGGAATTAAATTGTACGCTACTGATGCATCCCAATTTCTGTGTTTTGCAGGATATCAGGACGAGGAGGATAATTGGGCGTGGCACTGAGCGTCAAGGCCTCTACTATGTCGACGAGATGGCTCATCAAGGCAGTGCCGCGATGTTGGCTCACGGATCTGCTACCCGAGATGCTTGGTTGTTGCACAGACGTCTAGGTCATCCATCTCTTGGTTATCTTAAACTTCTTTATCCGAATTTTTCGCATATTAAGGATTTTGATTGTGAGTCGTGTGTTTTGGCGAAAAGCCACAGACAATCGTTTAAATCTACTAAAACTCGTGTTAAGAGTCTTTTTTCACTTGTGCATGCTGATGTTTGGGGCCCCGCGCCCGTCATTGGGGATCATGGTTTTCGATATTTTGTTTTATTTGTGGATGATTGTTCGAGAATGACTTGGGTTTATTTTTTGAGACACAAATCCGAAGTCTTTGAAAAATTTGTTTTGTTTTACAAACTTATCCAAACTCAATTTCAGACCACGATAAAAATTCTTAGGTCCGACAATGGGAGGGAGTTCGTTAACAAAGACTTGTCAAATTTTTTCACAGAAAACGGGTTAGTTCATCAAACCTCATGCCCCTATACCCCTGAACAAAACGGAGTAGCCGAAAGAAAGAATAGGATCATATTAGAAATCACACGTGCGTTGTTTTTTGACTCAAAAGTTCCAAAATTTTTGTGGCCTGAAGCTGTTGCTACGTCCGTCTATTTAGTGAACCGACTCCCTACGAAAATCTTAAACATGAAAACCCCACTGAACCTCTTGTCTTCCCTAGCCGACGTACCTGAACCTCTTACCCTACCCCTTAAGATTTTTGGATGCTCAGTATATGTCCATGTTCCTAAACACGAACGTACAAAGTTTTCCGCGTGCGCCATAAAATGTGTTTTTCTGGGGTACGGGATAAATCAAAAGGGATATAGGTGTTATGACCCATCGTCTAGGAAGATTATAACAACAATGAACTGCAACTTCCTGGAATGCAAATATTTCTACACCAATGTTAGTGGTCAGGGGGAGAGTAGGTCAAGTGGACCCCTAAATTGGTTTGTGCCACCACCAAGCGACTTTGTAACGGAACCAACAGAGTCAACTAGCACTGCCGCCGAGCCCGTTTTGTCACCGGCAGAGCCTCCTCAGTCACCCACATCTGAACATCCTCCTCCAGTGATATCCGAGGTAAACACTGAAACCAATGTCAATGGTACAACTGTTCCTAACAATGCTGATGTAGAACCCACGGAGAGTGCTGCAATTGATGGAGACACAGGACGGTACATTCTTCCAGAAAGGAGCACAAGGGGTGTTCCACCTAAACGATACAGTCCCGAGCGTATATCAAAACAGAGCAGATACTCTGTAGGTGACTTCGCATCAGCAAATCTTACCAAGATGGCAAAGGCCTTTATGACTGCCTTATACGAAGAAGAGGAAATTCCCCGGACAGCAGATGAGGCAATTAAAATCCCACATTGGAAGGAAGCGATGATTGTGGAGATGAATGCGCTAATGAAGAATAAGACATGGGAAGTCTGTAAAAGGCCGGAAGGATCTAGACCAGTGGGGTGCCGCTGGGTCTTTACAATCAAGAGGAAACCAGATGGATCGGTTGATCGCTATAAAGCAAGACTGGTGGCTAAGGGATATACGCAAACCTATGGAGTGGATTATGCAGAGACCTTCTCACCCGTAGCAAAGATGAACACGATCCGCGTGTTATTCTCTATTGCAGCGACAAAGAATTGGCCACTACACCAGTTCGATGTGACTAATGCGTTCTTGCATGGAGAGTTGACACGACCAATCTATATGGAAGCCCCACCAGGATTCGACGAAGAGTTCAGAGGGGGAGAAGTGTGCAAACTCAAGAAGACACTCTATGGATTGAAGCAGTCACCAAGAGCGTGGTTTGGAAGATTTACAGAAGTGATGAAGAAATATGGGTACGAACAAAGTAACTCTGATCATACTTTGTTCATAAAAAGGAGAGAAGAGAAGATCACCTGTCTGATTATTTATGTTGACGATATGATTCTTACTGGGGATGATGAGGACGAGATCAAACAGTTGAGGGAGAACCTATTCACCGAGTTTGAGATGAAGGACCTAGGTCTACTAAAGTACTTTCTGGGCATTGAAGTGATGAGATCGAAGAAGGGAATATTTATAAATCAGAGGAAGTATGTCCTTGGCCTCCTGGCTGAGACAGGAATGCTCAACTGCAAGCCTGCAGAGACCCCGATGATGCAGAACCACGGTCTACGACTGACCGAAGGAGCTGAACTCACACATCAAACAATATACCAGCGACTGGTGGGTAAGCTCATTTATCTCTCCCACACGAGACCCGATATTGCATACGCCGTGGGAGTAGTCAGTCAATTCATGCACAAACCTCAAGTTGATCACTGGGAAGCAGCCTTGAGAATTGTGCGCTATTTGAAGGGAACACCATGGCACGGGATTCTGTTCGAAAATCATGGGAACTTGGAGGTACATGGTTTCACGGATGCAGATTGGGCAGGAAATCCGAATGATCGGAGATCTACTGCTGGGTATTTTACCTTCGTTGGGGGTAATCTGGTGACGTGGAGAAGCAAAAAACAGAAGGTGGTAGCTCTATCAAGTGCAGAAGCAGAATTCCGTGGGATCAAGAGTGGGATAACAGAGATATTGTGGTTAAAGAAATTACTGACAGAACTCGGCTTAATAACAAAAGAGCCGTGTAAATTGTTTTGTGACAATAAAGCAGCTATCAGTATATCTGAAAATCCGGTACAACACGATCGAACGAAGCATGTTGAAGTGGATCGTCATTTCATCAAGGAGAACATAGAAGGAAGAGTGATAGATCTCCCATATGTCCGGTCGAAGGATCAGCTAGCCGATATCCTTACAAAAGCGGTGGATGCAAGAAGCTTCAATGAAGTATTGGGCAAGTTAAGAATGGGAAGTCCCATTACTTAACTTGAGGGGGAGTGTTGGAAGATATACAAATATTCATGAAATTAATGTAAAAATTACAATATCAATTACAATGATTCCTTCCCAATTATAGCTAGGGTAAATCAAGATTGTATCTTACCATATGTAAAGGTTATCTCTGCCTATTAAGGCATGTACATTCCTACCGGTTCAATATACTAGAAAATATATTCTCCCTATTCAACACCAACGCCCAGCTGGCCATGAAGAAAGCGGGATGGGCTAAGGAGGCTGAAGTCGCGCTGGTCGAGTCCAAGAAGGCGGTGGCCATCCGCGAGGCCGAACTCCAGAGAGAGGTGGAGAGGATGAACGCACTCACCACCACGGAAAAGCTCAAGGCGGATCTCCTCACCAAAGCTACCGTTGAGTTCGAAACCAAGTCGCAGGAAGCCAACGCCGTCTTGTATGCCAAACAGAAAGCTGCGGAAGCCTATCTCTACGAGAAGCAGAAGGAATCGGAGGCCATCAAGGCTGCAGCAGAGGCTGAGCTGTATCAACGGAAGCAGAAGGTGGAGGGAGACCTCTACGCCAAGCTGAAGGAAGCCGAAGGGCTCACTGCTCTAGCCGAGGCGCAAGGGACCTACATACGCTCCATTTTAGGTGCGTTTGGAGGAAACTACTCGGCGATGAGAGATTACTTGATGATAAATGGGGGAGTGTTTCAAGATCTTGCAAAGAGCAATGCTGAGGCCGTACGCGGGCTCCAGCCTAAGCTCAGCATCTGGACTAACGGAGATAACTCTGGTGGTAGTGATGCAATGAAGGAAGTTGGTGGAATATATAAGATGTTGCCTCCATTGTTCAAAACGGTGCAAGAACAAACTGGAATGCTTCCACCTTCATGGATGCCTCAACTAAAATTAAAATTTTCATCATAAATTAATAAAATTTTCATCATAAATTAATAACAATTAAAATCCAGTCCAAGAGTTACATTTTAATTTAAAATATAACATTGATGTGAAACAGGCTATTATAGTTTTGTATACTTTAAATCACCTTCCAAGTAATTAGATTTTGTAAAAACTCTTATTTTATTTTCAATGAATAAAATAAATTATTTTGTCATAATGGTGTTATATTTAAATGTAAAAAATAAAACAAGTCAAAGTCTTTGTTTTAGTACACCGATTGTGGGTGACATTCACTTTAAGGTAACACGGTCAGTTCTGAACAAAGGAAAGCAGTACTCCCTCCGTCCCTTAAATTTTGTCACCTTTTTTTATTTCATCCGTCCCACAAAATTTGTCAGATTTCACTTTTTTACTATTTTTGGTAGTGGACCCATATTCCACTAACTCATTGCAACTCACATTTTATTATAAAACTAATATATAAAAGTAGAGGGGAGTGATCAGTTGCTAACTAATTATCAATCACAAATTAAGACCAAATCTTACCCATTAGATTAGGAGATAATGTCACATCAAATATATTTTAAATTAAAAAATTATTAAATAAACTTAAAGCTTATTAAAGTCAATTCTCTATCAACAAAATCATCTTAAAACTTTAAATTTACGTAACTCTCTCGTTTTAAATTATTTTTTCATAAAAAATATATCAAATTAAAGATTATTTTATCAGGATTCCAACGAGATCTCAATTACATATGTTCTGACGATGTTCGGGTGATGAAATTTGATAAATTATATTTCAATTTTCTTACATGTTGATAAACAGATTTTATCAACAAATGCAAAAAAATCTCAATATAGTGTATGCAAAATATCAATATAATGTAGGTAAAATATCAATAAAACTGTATTGATATTCTCATGTCATATTGTTGATATTTGTAATATACTATGTTGATATAAAAAAAACCATGAAAATTATCATATGATAACATAATGACGATATTACCCTTTTGTTGATATTTTGTCTACTATTTATTGAAATTTGTGAGCTTTAATCTCATCCACTCATTTCAAAATCTAAGGGTGTAGATTTAGTCTTAGTTTTGGATTATGGTGTTAAAAGTATTAGAAGAGGACCCTAAAAGTAGGACTCACTTTCCACTAACTTTTTCAACTCATTTTTCATTACATTTCTTAAAATCCGTGTTCGGTCAAAGTGTGACAAAATCAAAGGGACGGAGGGAGTATTTCACAATCTAGATAGGCTTTGACTACCAATCGTTAAAGGTTGCAATGTCACTCCGTATATATTCAAGCCTTAACTAAATAATATGGCATTGGTGTGGTATATCACTGAATGGATCTAATAGCAAGACAAGTCTTTATGTTATTTACTGAAAGACGAGATTTTGATAAGGTACCATTTCTATATCAATATATTTAGCTTTGAACATACGTTATTGATTATGCATTACTTTGATTTATCAAATGGTGCGAGTTTTTCGCAATCCAATAATCCTGATATTTTGGTTAGTGGTAATTAAAATCTAGCGGTGCTAGGATTACTATTATGTTGAATCATGCCACAAGTGAGTCTGGTTTGATAATGTCCCCAAGAGGAGCTTGAAATAAAATTTTATTCTTCGGAACCTAGCTAGTTGGATTTTTATTCCAAGAATAAAAATTAGCATTTTTTAGTCCACTCTTGGAGTAAATAAAATATTAATTAATTAAGTTCATAGCATATATTAATTAATTGATTGATTGACATTTAGATCTTAATCGCGAGAAATAATCAATTAAATGAGGAAATCAGGATTATTTATAATTTCGGGTTTGGATAGGTGAATCTATAGTATTAATGTTGTTGCTGATAATAATTTTACATTTAGTGCTTCAACTAAATTGAGGTTCAATTTAATTAGTTAAAAGCCAAATGAGTATGACCTGCATCCAAACCTCCATAGATTACTGACTGGCCCAATATGTAACCTAAGAAATAGGAGAATAAATTAGAGACAGCGTGAACTCACACATAATTTTTGTCATTTTCTCTATATGTGAGGCGCTGATTTCCCTCTCTCACTCTCTGTGAGATTTCTGTCTCTTCTTTATTCAAGTCACATATATTTTGATAAGATCAGCCTGATATAGAAATATTATTCGGAACCAGACAGAAGATTTGTGGTTTAGTATGAAAGATCATCAAGTGGAAAAGTAGCGAGCTATTTGCAATTCTTTGGAGAATCAAGAATGTAATTAATTCTCTCTGTAGAAAGGCATGCTTTAGGTTTCAATTAATTAAAAGCATGATTTCATTCAAGTTATATCCATTATAGATGTGATAATTGCGTGAATAAAATTTGTCTAAATAATTTATTAAATAGAACCAAAACTCTAATTTATTTATTTTTCCTGTTGCAAACCCATCACAAACACCTATAGAAAAAGGTAATATATTTATTGGAATTATAATTATGCAAATTTAAAATTGGATCTTAGTCATCATGTACAGTACAATGTCCAGGATAACTAATATTTTAAAATTTATAAACTCTTCGTCTTATACAAATATGAATATTTGGAGAATGAGGTCCACCAGAATGGTAAATTGTCAAAAATGGGAGGGGATATTTTATGAGACTAATGGAGTATTTTTTTTATTAGTGATTTTTATCCAATGGTATTCTTTTGTTTTGTAGCGTGTGTCAATGTGAGTTAATAATCACGTGTGTGTCACCAATGTTCTATTGCTCGATTTTGCAGTCAAAATGGTTGCGTTACATTTGATAAATGATGCAGTAGTGTATATAATGTTGATATGCATATACATTTCAGCAAATGTATATATATACGTTGACAGAGGAGTATGACCATCCGTAACGCTGTCACTTATCCGTCCCTTAAATTACTATTCATGGGCCTCACGGTACTTTTTTTACTCCATCTCTTAACTAATGGACGGAATCTGCAACCCTCCGTCCCTTAACCGTCCTTTAAATTACTATTCGTTCAATTTTATTTTTTATTTTTATTTACAACCAAATTCAATTAAAAAAACACACTTCATTAAAAATAAAATAAAATTGCAACATAAAATAAAAATACAACTTAAAATTCAAAAAAATAAAAAAAAAATACATAATTAAAATCCTAAAAAAATAAAAATGACATAATTTAAAATACAATTTTATAGAAAATAAAAAAAACTACTCCGCCGGCGAATCATCCCCCGAAGGCGGTGGAGGTGCACTGAAGCCGTGAGGAGGCGGAATGCCAAGTTGTGCTGCCATAAACGCAATTCTGTTAAGATAGGCTTGGTATTGGGGAGGCGTCATGCGGGAAGTGTCTGCCATTGTGGCGGTCATGTACATGGACATAAGGGAGTTCGAGGGTCCCCCCCGAGCTCGAGCCAGCCTGGCTTGATTCTGCTCGGCCCCTCCTCCCTCTAGCCGCATTGGCCGCATTTCTCCCTTGCGGCCGACGGCGCCCACGGGAGGACCCCCCGGCATCGTCTGACGTGCCCTCAACCTTCTGCGAGGCAAACTCACCTGCGGCGCTGCCCGAACCGCCATCACTAGACGAGTATTGGCCACCCGCCGTGTGCTTCATGCGCTACGAGGTCGAGCCCGAGCTGGACCTCACACCGCCGGCCCACCTTTCCTCGTCTTTGACGACCTCCCAAACATCAACATATTTGAATTGTTTGCCGGTGTCGTCGAAGTAGACTAAAAAAGCCGACCTGAGAATGTCGGCTCCCGTGGCTCCGCTTTGGTAATGAGCCGCTTCATTCTTGTAGATGGCGCAGAATTTTTTGACATCTCTGTCGACTCGGTCAAAGTGAGCGCGGAGCATCTTATATGTGCGGCGGCGGGAGCCCTTCGGCTTAATCTCGTGGTAGGCCTCGGTGACCTTTTCCCAGAAGCACATCCGCGGTTGTTGATTTCCGACGATGGGATCGTACGAGACGCTGATCCAGGCGTTGTACACCGCCAGCGTTTCTTTGGGGCCATACAGATGCCGGCCTAGATCCTCCTCCTCCTTCTCCTCCTCCTCATCCGCCTTCGCCTCCGCCCTGGAGCTTCCACCGTCTCGGCCTCCTCCCCCGCCTCGGCCTTCTTCCGGAGTGGGTTCAATGGAATAATCCTCCCGAATATGGGATAATCCCTGCGAATACCTCGGGGCGGAGGGACGGGCGTATGCATCCACATCAAAATGGGGTGGTTGGTACCCCTTCCCCCCGGCGTCGACGAACCTTGGGTGCCCGGCGTCGACAAACCGGAACCACCACCGAGGACATTGTACATGCCCTCCCAGTCGCCGAACGCGTTGATGTCGAACGTGACGATGCCCACTCGCGGACCGGCGAGTGGGCGTCACGCATGGCGCCGGAGCGCGCCACGTCGCCTCAGCGCGTGGCGAGACGTCTCGCCATTCGTCACGGCGGGATGGAACGCGGAACGGGCTGGGGACGAGACGGGGCGCTGCAACGCGTCACGCCGCCGTCCCGTCCCTTAGTGACGGAATACGGGCCAACCGCGAAACGCGTTGCGGGTGGCCTTAGATATGGAGATTAGAGATATGGAGATTTAATTTGTTGTGATATCTAAATATTAAGATTAATGATTTTTAGGATATTAAAATATAATAGAGGGTAATTTAGTAAGTAAATAATACAATTAAAAAATTAAGGGCATTATGTATGTAATGGTAATCTTGTCTCTTATTTATACTAGTATCTACTCCCATGCGATGCACGGTTCAATTAATTTTACGGAAACTAATTTAATAATATATCACTTTATCATCACTCGAATTTGAAAACTAAAAAAAAACTAAATTTGTGAAACTTAACATCTACAAAATATTTACAATAGTCATATATATAGACTACATATGTATTTGTTCTAAAGTTTTCATCCTATTTTTTTCACTTCTAGAATTCTCTACTTTTTTTCTTATATATTCTATTTATTCCTAAATATTTCTATTATAAATTATCTTCAAATTTTAATTACAAATATCAGGCTTATTATTTATTTGAACACATTCCGTACAATAAAAATACTAAAATAAGAAGACGATGAAACACTACTCAGTTGATAAAACATTTTTTCTCAATTCAATAGATTAGGAATTCAGATCATCACGAGAATAAATAGGGAATTTTTATTGATCGTTTTTCGGAAAATAAATAAAAGTTGTGGATTAAGTAGGTTTAAGATGGTTTTCTCAATTTCATATATAATTATACTTCCGCAAGTTACAATTTGTATATTTAATACTCCTATCAATTTTTTTTATTAAATAGATGTATGAATATAGCAATAATTAAGTATAAAAATAAAATTGTAATATAGTAAAATTAATCACAACTAATAACTATAATCTCAATCTAGAGTAATATAAGTAAAATGTTAAAACCAATTATGCAATTAGTATAATATTTAAAATTATATTAAAACAACAAAAATACATATATTGATTAAAACGTTTTTGGATATAAAAATAACAATCTTATTTAAACAATACATAGTAAAATTTAATGTCTAACACCATCAATATGAAATTATTAATATACAATTTATAATGTTCAAAATATGGAAGCCATTGTCATAGAAAAATATAATAAATATAATCTACCTTCATATTTTATCAATTTCAAAGATCTACTCCCTCCGTGCCACTAAATGTCTAATTTTTCCTTTTTCGTCCGTCCGCCAATAAATGTCTCATTTCACTTTTAACATATTTGGTAAATGGACCATACATTCCACTAACTCATTTCACTCACATTTTATTATAAAACCAATATATAAAAGTAAGTCCCACATTCTACCAACTTTTCTACCCACTTTACTTCATAAAGTCAAACAATTTCTTAAAACTCTTGTCAAATATTGACCATTTAATGGCTGACGGAGGGAGTAATTTATTAAATTAAACAATAAATTCATCACATTAATCCAAGTCTATCACATAAATCCATAAGAATTTGAATTTGTTATATCATATATGTCTCATAAAAAAATCATGTAAACCCTTCACCTATATAATTGGGACAACTAATTAAAAAATGTATTGCTAATAAACAATTTATTAGGTATAGTAACTCATTCATATTAAAACATTACCCTCCGACTTCTCTTTGCACTTCAATACCCCTCTACCTTATCATTTTCCCAACATCTTTTATCCGCCTCCATCTAGCTCGGGTGCCCTTCATCACCAGTTATCATCTCCTGCACTTTTCTCGTCCTGCACCGGCGCAATTTTTTCCATAAGCCAAATTTTCACCATCTACATGTAATAATTTCAAACAAAAATCAACTACATACCCTATATTACAACTTTTGCCATTCCGTTGACTTAGGTGCTCTTTTTGCATGAAATATGTGGAATTGACGAAGTTTGAGATGAATATGCAATGCATTAACTACAAAATATTATAGATGGCCAGTTTCTATGATATTATTCTATTTGTAAAAAATTATTATAGCTAAGACAAAAAAAAAATTAAAACAAAACTAACAAAAAATAAAACAAACTAACATTAAGAAAAAAGCTTAAATATGGACTAATATCACTTAAACATAACATGATCCTCAACCTTATTTTCCTCCCCACTCTCCAAATTGATGATTATTGTACGCGAAAATAATGTGATATTTTATACTCTACGTCTTCTTTGCTTCCGTTTGCCATTTCGTTGACTTTGAGTGTTCTCTTTGCATGAAATCTGTGAAAGCGATAAAGTTCAAGACGAATATGCAATGCATTAACTTCAAAATATTATAGATAGTCAGTTTCTATGATTTATTATATTCGAAAAAAAATAATTTACAATAATAATATAAATTTTATTCTTGAAAGTTGAGACATTTACAATTATGTAAAAATGTTAATAATGATTAAATAAAATTAAATATTATTAATGAATATGTAGTGTCACCAATCAATCGTAATATTAAATGTACATAAATATCATTATGAATAATATAACAACCTTTCATTTTCTATAATAATAATGATGTATTTTATAAATATTAAAATTTATACTCATAACTTACAAATATTTCAATATAAGAGCATCTCCAGTAACGGCTTCAAAATCGCGACGCCGATTTTTCGCCGACGCCGGTTCTGACGCCGAACCATTGGAACCGGCGTCGGCGAAATCGGCGTCAAAATCGGCGTGGCCATGCCGATTCGCGCGATGACGCCGGTTCCGACGCCGATCCTCACGGCGCCATTGTGGGTCCCGGATCGGCGTCAAACCGGCGTCAGATTTTATTTTTTATTTTTTTTTCTTTTGAAAACACTATATATACGCGGTTTGAACGTCATTTTCATTCGCACCACTTGTTTTAACGAGTACTCTCTCTACCTTACTTTCTGTTCAAGATCAATAACGAGCAATGGAGAACAACTACGAAGGTACTCCAGTGACTCCCGGGGGATGGTCTCAGACTCCCCCGCCTCCCGGTGTAGGGTCTCGGACGGCCCCGACTCCCGGGGTAGGGTCCCATACTTCCCCGGCTCCTGGGGGAGGCGGCGGTGGACCCCGAGGTGAAGGATTTTCTTCGTGTATTGCTCCAGAGCCAGCGCGAAGAATTGGAGGCGATGAGGAGGGACACCGGCGGGAATAGCCGCGGCGTAGGTGGCGACGGAGGCGGCGGCGACGACGGTGAAGAAGCACTGGGCGACGACGGAGACGAGGACGGCGGCGAGGAGTGATTTTGTTTTACTTTTTAAAATTAATGTACTTTTTAATTTTTGTACTTTTTTTAAAAATTAATGTACTTTTTAAGTTTTAATATTATTATTCGAATTTTCCGTATGTTGATACGAGTGTAAATTAAATTATATAATTGTTATTAGTGATGTGGATAGGTAGTGTGAAGGCTATGTGAGGGCTATTTGATGTCCAGTTGATGTGGCAGGAGAATTGTAGTGCTGATGATGGGGCAGTGTGAAGGTTATGTGAGGGCTATTTGATGTCCAGTCTTACTGGAGATGCTCTAAAGCCAAAACTTGTTTTTATATATATGTATAGATTCCAACATTGCACTATAAAATTGATTCTCTTATAAAAAAACAAATTAAAATACAGCAATTAAACTAAACGACAGGTGCTTGACACAAGGGACACGTGTTCTTGACATTGAGCCAATGGGTGATGCAGCGCTGGTGATAATAGTGGCCGCAATCAAGTCTCACGATTTTGCAAATTTGCGCTACCAAATTCAAATTCTCTTGACAAATCACGCACACTCCATCATCATCATCTCTGTGATCACGCACCACTAATTTACTTCTGATGTGCTCCGCGATCATCCTCCTCCTCCTCCTCTCCGACGCGTTTCCATTCTGAGGAAACCCTTGATTTCGATCATGACCGTTGGCCGCGGCGACGAAGCGACGGCTCTGATCGCGTGGGACGAGGAAGATGGTCTCGTCTCCCTGCACCATCGAGCAGTCGTACCAATTAGGTGCCGCGGTGGAGGGGTGACGGCTCTGATTGGGCGGGATCACGAAGATCGTCTCGTCGCTCTGCAGCATCGACCGATCGTACCAAATCGCGCGATTTCTGTAGGCACCCATCTTCTCGCACAAACGAAAATTTGGAATTCAGAGTAAGATTGGTGAGGTGTTAATTAGGCGTCTATTTATAGGTACAACTTTCCTTGTGGAGTAAAACTTTCCTTGTGGAGTAACGTTAACTTTAATCCTGACATTATTATTATTATAGTAGTATTATAAAACCGTTAGACGTTTTTATTATAAAAATACTCATAGCTTAATTATTTTGTCAAATAAATTGTTTATTATCCGGCACGTTCCTTTTTATTTTACAAGGAAAGGATGTTTGAGCTTGCCCCAATTTACAAAATGTATTCTTTGCACGATCCTCATACTTTCTAGTTTGCATATAATTGCAATAGTATTATAATTCACTTTTTATACTCTATTTGACCCATAAAATGGATACTTTACACATTTTAATACACTGTTAATAAAATAAGAATGAAATAGAACGAAAAGATAATTGAAATATTTTAGTAGAAAATATAGGCCACCTAATTAGAGACAATTTTTTATTGTACTATACCTTCTGTCAGTAAAAGATATTCCATTTTGTTATTTCGAGATGTCCACGATTTAAAGTCTTGTTTACTATTTTCCATCTTGATTAAATGCGATCCCATATTCAACTAAATCACTAATTAAAGAATAAAACCTATATGCATAAAAATGGGGCCACATTCGCAGCTAATTTCCCCATTTTTTTTATCACAAAGTAAAACATTTTATGAAATTCGTGACAAATCAAAGTGAGACAATAAATGGTTGACAGATGGATTATTTTTATTGACGGACCAAAATAGAAAGAATATCTAATTCATTAGAACTTAAAAAGAATCAATAGAAAAAATCCATCGCTTAAAAACGTAAATAAATTATCGCCACGCCGCAAAACGATTTTCATTCTGTAAAACGAAACATAAATTCATCGTCGCTATTGTAAAATCTGTATATAACAGACCACAATACTTTTTTAGGTGTGGAATTCTGAGCAAAGCAGTAAACTATAGAACATGTGTACATGAATTCTGCACCAGTTACCTAACTTCTCTTGGCAGTAAAGACAGAGCAGATTGCAACAATTTTCCTAACCCGCCCTTGAATTTGCTAACTGTATTCGAAAGAGGTTCGAAGATGCTGGTATTCTCCGATAACTCCTTTTTCTGCAGTTGAAGAACCTGCCTTTCCAGATATGTCCTGAGACTGCCTTCCGCAACGTTGATTAAATTGAGTGAAGCATTCGTGCGCATGAATCTTACAACCAGAAAGCCGGCCAGAACATGTTGATCAGCCTTCACGAGCTCTGCCACAAAACAAGGAAAGATAAGTCTCACGAAGAGGAATCCTTTGTTCCTCTCCTCTCCAGTAGCTCCATCGTGTCTGATAGGTGATGCCTGTACCTCCTGGAACTGACGACACAAGTTACCAACCATGAAGCATAGGTAAGAGAACGTGGTGCCATAAGAAGCCTTTGTTATGATTTTAGACAAAATCCCAGATGATAAAATGAGGACGAAGAAGAAATGGTTCTGCGCAATATCGTCCTGTATGCCTCCTTCCTTCAACTTGTTCTCAATTGCATCCAAGCACTGGATTTGTATTGCCTCGTAAGGGAGCAATAGCGCTATCTTCAGAGCTAAAAAGCAATCCAACTCGAGTATAGTCTGAGTCAGACTACGAGTATCGTCTTCATTCAGCAGTACTCCACAATTTTTGGCAACACTCTGATCAAGCAATCTTAATATGTCAGTCTGGCTCGAGAGCGCTACCATTTTACTTAGTAAGGTCATCCAACAAATATGCAGAGGATGAATCAAGAGGATACTGCTTTCTTTAGTTTCCTTCTCAACTGATTCGTCTTGGAAACTCTCCCAACCTTCATCCCAGTCATCATTGGCCCAGTTATTGGCAGCATCAGATGCATCGAGAGAAGTGCCTTCATCTGTTCTCGTTGTAAAAAGCCCCTCCCACTCAGCCAGTACAGCCAACAAAGCATTAACATGAGATGCGGTAATTGCCAATTCTGATACTCGTAGAAAGCAGGAAACAGCAGAATCAACTGAATGAATATCGTCTGGGGTAATTTCGAGGCTAGGGGAGACAGATGAAACTAGCTGTGACGATTTCAAGGCCACAAGGGTACTTGTAAATCTACTGGGTGCATCTTTTGCAGTTGGGTCATCAGAAATGTTCTCGCGTTTTGGAGTCATGTCCTGCAAATCATCACACCCTTCCCAAGGCAGAAGAAATGCAGAACCTTTTGAAGAAAATGCTTCCGAATCTCTCTTCCTACCAGAGAGAAATTGCAAAAGCTCCAAGGAATATACCCGGATATGGCTTGGCAGCTGCAAATCATCACAGAACATCGACATTCTGTGCCAAACTGCAAGCCTTACTTTCTTCAGTAGCTCCAAGTCTCCTTCCATTTTACTCAGGGACGAAAGTAAATAATGCAAACTCCGATGTTCAGGGGAACCTCCAGCTATTTCTTGTAAGACAGTCTCAAGTATACTTAGATAGAGTTTCGAAAGATCCTGGATGTCAACAGATAATTCTCCACTGGTTGTTATCAACAACGTTCCAGGTGGGAACTTTTCCACTATTGCAGAGAAGACATGAGCTATAGCTTCAAACCCACAGCCACAAAAAATCATTGCTCGACAAAAATTGAATACTTCAGTAGCAACACTGTTTACGAGACCATACGCCACATAATTAACAACTGTGCACCAAACCTGACTGGGTAATACAACATCTTTTACAAGCAAATCCAAGCAAACTTTCAGACATACTATAGAACATTCAGAATAGAACCTTTCTCCTGAAGAATCCAGTGACACCAGATCTTCCACATCATTCATCAACCTGAGCCACAAGTTTATAAGTTTCACAAGGCACTCTTTCCCACTTGTGTCACAAGGAAAGTTTCTCAAGCTTTCATCGATGGGTAAGATGATAGTGAAAAAATGTCGCACTACGTCTAACATATCTTGGTATTCCATCAATATAATATACTTTTTGCATATGTCGAGCAACTGCTCCAACTCATCTATAAAAGAGTTAATATCTTCAGAGCTTTGAAAATGCATCTCATCTCCGGCTCTACACTCTAAAGTGATGAGAGAGCTCATTACATAACGAGTATATACAGATCTCCATGACAAAAGACCACCAGGCACAATATCACCATACATATGAACCAGGTTTTGAACCATCTCTGCTAATGCCACCACATTATTTTCATTTATCTGAGCACAAACTTCATCATTGAAGCAGTCCAAGTTCAGAGTCTGTAACAGCGCAATATTTTTAAAATCAAGGCTCTTAATAAAGGAGACCCTGCTGCATTCTTTCCCAACAATTTTGCAAAATGTAGCTAGCTCAAGGGCACTTCTTTGCACTAGATTTTGGTCAATTTCAGGAGGCAACTCTTTGGATACTTCCATCTGCTTATAGCAATCAGAGAGTATATCGTAGACAAATGCAAGCCTCTGCTTATCATGGCCATCAATTACAGGATAGACAGATGAAGAAATGGACATTATGGCTTCTGCAGCATTAGCAAGTATTTCTTCCTTATATACTGAAACCTCCTCCAGAATATCATCAACACTCCATACATCAGAAACAAGTATAGTTCTAAGGTAATACAGGAGCACCTAAAACGACACAGCACATTGAAATGTTTAATTATAAAAACTTATCACAGCCAAAAAAGTTTGCAAATAGATATACCTTGCTCCGGTCCACTCCATAGGTGTCAGCAAGAATAAGAACATCCTTCAATATTTGCTTCTTCTCGATTCTAACAGATTCAATAAGAGAAAAAATAACACTCTGTATATACTCCATGTCCCCAGAAAAAAAGCGAGAGTTTTCCACTCCAGGAATCAATTTCTCCAATATTCTCGATTCATCGGCAACATTTTTCTGCTGCTCTAATTTGACTTTCCACTCATTCCAAAATGTTGATTGTGCTTCGTGTACTTTAGTGCACTCATCTGGATTTTATAAAACATGAGTTGAGCAATTTTTTAATGGTAGCACGTAGAAACAAAAAGGACTGAGAAAAGAAAAGGAGGGGACTTCTGCAAATATGCTGGGTAAAAAAAAGAAATGCCAAAGTTTTCAAGAATTTACTAGAAAAGAATTTCACCTGAACTGAGTGTCTTGTGTTTTTTTTGAAGTGCATTTGTCAGAGCTTCTCTCCTTTGAGCAGGATTCATGCATTCAACACCATAACTATGCAATAAACTATAAATCATTCCGGCGTTCATCAGGCTAGAGAAGTCATTGTAGTTTTCTCTTATGTTCAGTTGTTCTTCAATTATTTCAGCTCCATGAAAGGCATCTATGAGATTTAACAGCACAGAGCAACCTATAGCATCATCCCCATCTGAAATGGGGGGTTCCATAATTGACTTAGCCAGAGAAGCGATCAGATCATCCTTTGGGATGAAACCACTCCTTGTCAACCATGATAATACAGTCATCACTGCTCTTGTCCTTATACTCACATGCTGGAATCTGGAGACCCAATCTGAAGTAAAACTTTTCCCAAGTTCTCCATCCTCAGACAATTTGAGCAACCACGGGAGCTTTGAGGCAGCAAAAGAATATACTTTCGAATTCTCTTTAAAAAGGTATTCCCAGCCATTTTCAGATGACAGATTTTGAACAACCAGAGAGAGTATACTTTTCAACTTTGCAAATTGTGGCTCCTGGTTCTCAACACTTATGTATCTCCTCTCGAAAAACTCACCTTGGTCATTGGAACTCTGCTCCAATAATTCGGAAGGCACTCTTCCAGTCAACATAGTCAGACTTTCACACTGGTCCTGCAAGTCGAGATCTTTCCATTCCTGAAGCAGCTCACCAATTGATTCCTCATCACAGTTACTCAAAGCAAATCCTAAAAGCAGCTTTTTGGATTTTGAGTCCATGCTCTCAAGAGCTTGACTCCTTGCAATAGCAGCACACAAGTCCCAAATACAACCATGGCCCTTTTTGGCCAAAGCAAGACAGAGATCAGAAGCCAGCTGTATGTCTCCTGTATACGCTGCTTCTCTTGCAATAGCTTCTTGGACTCTTGATATTTCTTCTGGCGAGCTCAATCCAAGAAGTTTAGCAATCTCAATAAGTTCATCAACGTTTAGATAAGATCCACTTTGGCTTGTAACTGCCAACTTAATTATTTCCATAGGATCTTTTATTTGCCTAAATGCCATAGGCAAAAGGTTAACCCCAAGATTTGGAAGTCTAATTGTAACAGCATCAATGATGTCAGCCTCAACCCTGACAGATCTGCTGCTAGGGAAGATATTCAAACACTCCTTAGCCTTCCAGATCTGCACATGAGTTCCACAAAATTTTATTAATTTTATATCACAAGTGTCAAACCAAGACAAAAAATTCAACTCTCGCAAATCAAAACAGCAATCATATAGCTGAGAGGATAGATTAGTAAATCTATAGTTGGAAATACAGTTTTCTATACCAGATCATTGTAAGGCAGAGAAGCCAAAAGACCATAATATCAATGAAGCCTGGATAAAGAGAATATGCATAGAGCTAGTCTCTTGCATTAGTGTTTTTACATTTTTCCTCTTGCCAACGAATAAATTGATAGACACTAGTCAACAACACAATCTAACGTTATTTAATAGAAAGATGCCAATAGAAACACAGTATAGACCCACTACACAATTAATAAGTTAAATATTCTGAGGTAAGAACAAGAATAACCTCAGGGGAAGTAAGAGTCGGCGCTGAGAAGAAATACTCTCTTGCAGCTTGAATAACAAGATTCTCAGCCTTGTCTGTTGCCAGAGCAACAGAACTGGTACCTTTCAAATAATTCCTAGCTAGAGAAAATTTTCCAGCTTTAAGCAATCCTCTGCAGAACTCAATCAACACAAACTCCAAATCTAGAAAAGGAAAAGCCTTTTCCTGAAGAGATTGCAAATCACGCCACATGTGTGCCCAATCATGATCAGTACGGCTTGGTTGCCAGCGAATGAATTTTGAAAGTAAAAGACGGAGAATTTGTTTTACACCCTTCTCATCCAAGTGTGAATTCACAAAGAAGTTAATGGGCTTTGGGACCTAAACAGAGATGAAATAGATGTAATGAGTACCATGAATCAAGGGATGTATTTCTGAAAGAGCATCAAATTGGATATAACCCTTGAAACTGCAGTGCATGTGATGCATGTGCAAAGATGAAATGTATTGACATGCATCCTCAACCAGAATGATGATAGTATAGACAGCTCACAGCGGTAATATCAAGTTACCTTTGCTCTACTTGAAAAGATAAACTGCCTAAGTAATTGAACATTACCTTCAATTCACTTGAAACTATTTAAAACACATCTTGAATTAGTACCTACAAGGTCCTTAAGAAGAACATTAGAATTTTCAGGTCAAGAAAGGAACTATTCACTGCCTTTCAGGTCTTACTGAAATATACTATATATCTTATAATACCAGGAAACAACATAAGCTTCCCTACCTATGTATAAAACAGAGGGAGAAAGCAAAACTATATTGATATCAAGTTTAGCATATAGAAATTAAGCAGACAAGGAAGTTAAGGACACCTGATAGCAAGCCAATAGTCTTCCTGCTTCAACATGGCCCTCTGCAAGTTTAAGCCTTTTCTTTATATCCGCAGCTGGCATATTAAAAAAAGCTTAGTCATTACATGTGATTTAAAACATAATTTGATGCAGACCTCCTGATTTTCACATCCCTTTCTTGGTGTAATCAAATGGAAAATTAAGATAACGAATGGAGATCACATGGAAGAGAAATACAGTACTATATGATTAGACCGTGAGAAAAAGTAGTTCGCATACTATCTGCCTTTTCTAAGTCTGGACATACCTAAAGCAAACTGTGTCGCAAATTCAGAAACAGCAAGTAAACACACTATATTCTTCGTTCTCCGCAGATTTATTAAAAAGTTACAAGAATATATTTGATGAAAGGCTTTAAACATATGGGCACACACTACTACCCAGTGAGAAACTGAGCAGAAAACATTCCGGTAATTATTAGTAAAACTTTGCAAGACAAACACCAATGGTTGAATGAGCAAAGAATACTTGAAATATAGTGATATGAGAGAGAGAGAAAGAGCGAGACACTACTACAAGAAGAAGGTTTGATATCCACTTATCCATTTTCAAGTAAGCAAATTTGGCATTGTGATAAAACAAGCACGGTCTAATTCTCTTGCTATTTATAATAGCTGAAGAAAATGTACCTTGCATCTGTGGCAGTTTAGACAAAATAGTGGACATGGTACTCCACCTATCTACGTCACTGCACAAGTATATACATTTGAGGGCACAATCAACAAGCTCCATTTTGTCTTTAAATATAGGAGGTTCAGCCATGTCTCTGCACCCTTCTTCAATCACTATTAAGCACAATTCTAGTTTGTTTTGTGCAGCAACTTCTTTCAGCCATCTTACAAGAAATGAGTCGGCAGACTTAGCTGGTGTAAGTTGACCAACAGTAGCATCAACCCCAGTCAATACGCTAACCCTCCTTTGCATAAATGGAATACCCTCCTTGTGTAACCTAGGAATCACATTGTTATCTTTAACACCCATCATAATCAACTTGAACTTTTCATAATCTGATAACTGCTCCCAGCTAGCAAGATTCATAGAAAATCTGGAGTCATCTTCATTTTCATCAGAGTGTATAAGTTGAAACAAACAATGAATATCGTCAAGGAAATCTTTCAACTCCGATATGCCCTTACGAATTGCCAAATCAACCAAGTACATGCTGTTTTCTAGTTGGCCACTTAAGGAATCGATATCTCTAGCTCTTTTCTTGTACCAAGAAGAAAGTTCAGATATTGATGGCCACTGAAATGACAGGTATTTCATTGCGATGGGTTCAGTAATAAATTGGATAGAACTCTCATGATTCACATGGAAATTTTTTATAAACATCGCCATCTTTTCACATTCCACCCAATCTTCATCTCTGACAACAACATGTGTGGGGGCAGAAGTTGCAGGAAGCAGATGTCCATAAGATTGAACAGGTATTGTTTCAGGTATAGCAGCTAAAACTTCCAATATAGAGGGAATCAGAGAATATAGGTGACGATTAATGAGAAGATTTAAGGCTCCAATCTTCCCACCTTCTGCAATTACTACAGCAGCTTTGCTGATGGCCAATTCACGGAATCTACTATACTCCTGCATAGAGAATCTGCAAAGCTAAGTTATTAAGTTGCAAGTGAGTGATAACATGAAGAATGATGTTACCATTACAACAAGTGAAAGAGGCTCATTTAACGCCATTCATTAGGTAACCATTTCAGTTCAAATCTAAAGGATGCAAACGGATTCTTGTTATTACAAGTATGTGTCATAACCATGTAACTGTACATCAATCTAGCGGATAAGTATATGCATGTTCATATTCATGTATATGTGTCAGTAAATGATACTTTGTGCCAATGAAACAGAAATACAAGATCATACATATGTTTGCCAACAAGAGAAGTTGATTTTGCAAATAATTATTATCCATATTGTAGAACTCTATTCGGGAATATCAGGAATATGTTTCAAGAGCCAAATTTAGGAGGCAAACTAAGCATTCGCCTATAAATAGAAAAAAAAAAATCCTAGCTCCACAAAATATGAAAGTTACACAAATAGCAAAATATCATCACATAAAAGATAAAGGGTGACATTGAACTACTACCTGCCCATGTTTATCCCAAGAAATGTCTCTAGCCTGTCACTGAACTGCAATAACCTGAGTCTTGTGAGACGAAAATTCCAAATCTGCTCATTCTCATCGTCCTCCAATTCAGAAAATCTGTAAGAGTCTGTTAAGTGAAGCCCGAAAGAAAGCAAAGTCTTTGTTGCATCTTCAGTTGGTCCTACTTTTTCTACACACTCAGAGAGTATGAAACCTTTATCCTTGATAGTGGTTAGTATAGTATTTATCTCTTGCACTCCTTGGGAGGAAGATAACCATTGAGACTTTAGCACTTCATCTTTATCAAGCCCATGACAATCAGCAAAGTCAAGTGCAGCCTGAAACTTTTGATCTCTAATAAGATTGTCATAAAGCTCAATAACAGATCTTTTTGTCAACGACACTAAACTCCACTCCAGCTTTGAAAAGTCAAATTTATCAGGCCTCTCTGTTGTGAGACGATCAATGACACCTTTCTGTTCAGATGGTCTATTGCTATCCTCAGATGAGCTATTCTCTAAAACAAATATGAGCCCCGGGTGCTTATGAGCTCTTTCTAGTAGGGGCATTGAGTATGAAATATCATTCCTCGATACATTTACATGATTAAGAACGTCAACCATGGTGATGATGCCATTTGTTTTTGCTATAGTAAGTACATCATCAGACCACCAAGTAAAATCCACAATATCTTGTAAGAACTCTGTTCCAGTGCTCAAAAAAGAACATGTTTCTTCATCAAATTTAAAAGTGAACAAGCATCCTTTAACATCTAGGGAAGCAACAAGGTTTCCATTAGGTGAAAACAGCACTTTTGGAGATGTAAGTTGGCCATGATATCCTTTTGTTACACGGTATGAACCTTCAGACTCACTAAAAACCACTGGCTCCATTTGCAAAGTTTGTTTTCGTCGCCAAATAGATACAGTATAGGATCCTGAAACAGAAGAGTTGTGTAATTTGATTATTAGACAACAAATGTATTGCAAATTCTTGTGAAATTAAGAGCAACTAGTAAGGAAGGAAAATTGGTAACATTTGCAAAGGCTTGAGCAACTATAGTTTCCAAACAGGGAAACCGCATCTGTTCATATTGTCTATATTTTACACAAGATGGTGAACTCGTCATTGTAAAATTTTGAGAAGCTCAAATTAGACCACTTGAGCTTTTGAAAAAAAATAAGATTTCTCTAATTTCTTAGCTAGCAAAAGAAAATATTCTGTGACTGATAAATCTGCATGAACACAAAGAATCAATTGAAACTTTGCGTGAAACTTTAAAATTCATGCAATGCACCACAAAGTTGTAAGACTTGGTGTTATAGTCTACAGAATAAGCACTAGGATAAGTCAGACAACCCTAGGGAACAACCAAACAATGTAATCATAATGATCCTTAATTGGCATCTCAAATGTCTATAGTCTTAATAAAGAAGTTCGTGCTTTGGTGTACCATGCTACAACCATCGATGGTCCATCTAGGTGACTTATAATATTCCTAGCTGGCTGATGGATTTTGTGTCACGGAATACTTGTTCATTAATGATCATTTCTTTCCCCCTACAAAAAGTTATTAAGAATGAGAAAGAATGTCAGAAAATACCAGCACTCTCATTAACGGCAGATTTGCTATCAGTAGAGCTACTGACTATGGCAAATAAAGAAAGTTCTGGATGATAGTCCCAGCAGCAAATTTCTGAAGGAAATTGTCTAAGCATCGATGAATTATTCAGGGCTTTAGCTGAAGAAATGGAAGCACTAGGATCCTTTGATATCTCGATATCATGAAAAGAACCATCTGCAGCAAAGACTGTGAAGTTACACCTGCCAAAAAAATTGTATTCATATAGAGTTTTGATCCAACATCTGTGGAAGACAAATTTTTAAAGATAAAGACACATTTAGTCAAACTTACAAGTAAGATTTCTTTTCAGAAGCATCATCTTGCAAAATCAAGCCAACAATAGGTGACGATAAATTCAAATGCCTCTTTGTAATTCTTGTCATTTCTTCTCCGTATGGTTTGACAACGTATATGGTGCCAGTATCATCAACAACTCCAAGTAATTCATGAGACTCAGACCAGGTCCCGCATGTGAATATACTGGCAGACTCACCTACATCAGCGAAAACATCTAAGACAATCAATATCAACAGCAAAATTTATTCAAGAATCAGATTGACATATTATTCAGGGGAACTTCCTAGATCTTTAAATATTCTCTTTGTACCAATGGGTGCAATGATAAGCTTCAAATCTCATCAGAGAAAAATCAAATTGTTGGGCTATTTATGACTCCTCTTAAATTGTCCACAACTAATAGTTATTTGGGAATTTGGCTACTTTTTCATGATCTCAAGAGCAAAGGAGAAATAAGCTTCAGAAACAACATATAACACCAGAAGCAAGATATTACACAACTTTCTATAGGTCTACCAGACTACCACTACTACCAGCATGAGTGTAAAGAGGAAAATTAAATGATAAACCTTAACAAATTAAAGAAAATTAGAGTTCGCCTCAAATTCCCAAATAAATATAATTCTAAAAAAGCTTCAATTTTATAATTTCATGTAATGATACTCATACACAATTATCCTTTAACAAAAGTGTCCAAAATAGTAATGATTTCCTGAAGATTCACGCAACATTAAAACATACGTAAATCTTACATGTCAAAATTCCTACAGGCTCCTGGTAGTCATTTTCTTTCCGCAAAATTGTTATTTGATTGCCATAAGCTACAGCAACATAATCACCACTAGCAGACACAAACAAGGACACCAATCTTCTAAATCTTCGCGTTTGTCTGTACGCACTCCATTTCTCTTTGAGTTGAGTAATCCCTTCATGGCACAAAAGAACAGAAAAAATTGCATCAGCAACAAAGTAATCACCGCATAAATAAAATAAATTAGTAGAAAAATAAACAAATAAGGGAAGAAAAAAATCCAAATGCTTAAACAAACTTCAAAAGGATGAAAAATGAGCTTTAAATTTGAATATCAATTTCTTCATATTGAAATTAATATTTCCTACCTATATCATTCAATCAACACTATACATCAATGCCAAATAACTTCACTCTACTAGGCACATTACTTCTCAACTGAAACAAAGTTAGAGCAAAATTCAACAAATTACCAAACCTCTAACAAAACTCAAATCGCTATACTCAAATAATCAAGTAAAGTCAAATCGTCAAATTCACAGTAAACAAGTACACTATATATTGATGCCAAATAACATCGATTTACTGGCACATTACTTCCTAACTGAAACAAAGTTAGAACAAAACTCAACAATTACCAAACCTCTAACAACACTCTAATTGCTATACTCAAATAAACAAGCAAAGTCAAATCGCCAAATTCACAGTAAACAAGTACACTATACATAGATGCCAAATAACATCACTTTACTGGGCAAATTACTTTCCAACTGAAACAAAGTTAGAATAAAACTCCAACAAATTAAATCACCAAACCTCTAACAAAACTCAAATCGCTATACTCAAATAAACAAGCAAAGTCAAATCACCAAATTAACAGTAAACAAGTTCACATACCTCGAAATGGAAGATATGAAAGTAAACCACCCCCGTCGCCATCTGTCAGCTTAACAAACGAAAAAATCAAACAATCAACTATACAGAAACTGGGTCGGAACTAAACAATTCAGCAATAACAATCAATCAAAACATAAAGAAAAAATAAACAAGGCACAAAAACCTGTTGCTTCGGAGGATAATTGGAAGAGTAAGGTCTGGAAACATGACGTCGCGTCTCAAACAGTGCCTTATGTATGGTCTCCCCCATCTATATACGCACAATTAATTCAACACATACATCAAATCTATCTATCTATCCATACATACATAAAAGTGCAGTTCTTTTGGCTGGCCAATTCCTGCCAAACTTCATGATTTTTTTAAACCATATATCAAAATTAAGAGCCATGACTGCCATAGTATATTTATTAGGGTCAAATTTTTGCATCACAAATAAATTTGTGATGGATGTTGACAAATTAAGAATGACACAAAAATTTAAACTTTAAAAAGTCCATGAAAAAATCAATTTGTAGAAACAGAGGAAGATACAAAACTACAATACATAGTTGAAAAAATCGCATGACAAAATACATATAGAAGGAAACTGACATATATTCTATCTTAAGTAAATAAACTGTTCAAGCCATAAGACTTCTTGGAAAAACCATCATCACTAAGTTCGGGGCAGCAGAGCCAGACCACGAGGATCTACATATTCGTATTTAACTATATGCAAATTTTAGTTTAACTATATTCCTGTTGTGTTCAGAAAAACATATTTTTGATTTTGGGGTGGCCGCCACCAGCGTGGGGCGCATACATCAGGTGCGCACAGGCGCACACCGCTGCTAATTTAGTCGATGAAATCTAATGTGTAAGCGTCCTGGCTCTTGGAACCTAAGTCTATATTTGAGGACTTATCCGACTCACAACCAACAACAACCTACTGTCAGTGTTGTTTTTTATCAATTTTAATCTAAATCCCCAAATTCAAAAAAAAAAAGAGAAATGAATTAACATATGTTTTTTTATATCAATTTGATTCCATGGAATTGTTGAGTGTTTAGGGTTAACTGTCTTTTCAATAACAACAATCAACCCACATTACAATGTAAGCAGCAATACATACCGAGAATCCGGCCAGAATCCCCGCTCACCTAGGATTAACCAATCGTCCCAAAGCTCCTTGCTGCAAAAACTGTTGGAAGAAATCCGTTTGATTTGAAGAATAGATTTGCACCTGATTTGCTTGAATTCAAATTGGGGAAGAACATGATCTAAACCATAGCTTGAATTTGAATCTGAAATTGAATGAATGAGAGGTGTAGGGAGGTTTCTTACACAAATTGAAGGTACAACTAGCCTAGTATCGCGGAATAAGGTAACGGCAGCGGCGTATCGGCCGGACAGCCGCTTGCAGAGAGAGTGATAGGAGTACGTTTAGGTGTGCAGAGTGAGAGGTCGAGATAGAGATGGGACGGGGATGCAGCTGCGGCGTGGTTGATGCAGCGAGGCGGTCACTGATCGCCGGAGAAGCGATGGCACGTCGCTGTGAGTGTCTGTGTGTTTGACACGGTGAGGCGTATACTCAACTTTTTAGTTTTCTCTTTCCTTTATTTAATTTTCTATCTTTTCCTTTTTCTTATGTCATATAGTAAATCACAGTATAAATCTTGATTATGTATTATGAATCTGTTACGATATTTATTAAATACCCAATGTGCTCTTAATAAATACCATTAAAAATATTTTTAGTCCAAAAAAACTGAAAAATGTAAGTGTTTAAAATTGGTGCAAATTGCAAATTAAGAGACTTCGCATAAGTACTTTTTTTTTAGAGACCACCAATGTACAAACATCAAAGTTCAATAACTACTTATAAAATTAATTCTTTATTATTTATGAAAAGTAAGCCATGTATACCAAGTATATATTTCAGCGATATTTCATCAAAAATCACACTCAAATAGTAACTTTTTTTGCTATCTTTAATCCATTCATTACACATTTAACTTTGTGAAATCAAATCGAGATTCCTATATTAGAACAAATAAAGTACTTATTAAGTACTCCTCCATCCCAAGAACACCGCCACCGCTAGTGGCAGTTACACGAGCAACGGTCCATCTCCTGTGGATCTGAACGCTTAGTCGGAAGGGAGTTCCGGCACGCCTACGTCTATTTTTAGACGTCCCATTGGCACCAAGGCTGCCAAAGCCCACGCCAAAGAGAAGGCGAAGGCGGTCGCGTCTGGATCGGCTCCCCCGCAGGCTGCGCCTCCTCCGTCTGCTCAGCTCATGGCCTCAGCGATCGAGGAGTTCGGTGGTTTTCGCGAGGTGGTTAAGTATAGGTTTATACTTGACGCACAAAACAGCCTTCATTAGGAAACCGATCCGAAAAAACGACAAAGGACTGAGAGGATGATCAAGAATTTGAGCCATAAGTTAAATTTAGATGACTAGTTAGGTTTTTTTTAAATTTAATAATTTAGTTTAGTGATGTAATTTTTTTAGCTAAGTATGATGTAGTTTTTTTTAATTAAGTAATGTAGTTTTTTTTTAAATTTTGTGGTGTTTAATATAATATATTTTGGTACTTTAGTAATTAAAAACAGAATTAAAAAATAATAATATTAAAAATTAAAAGCAAATTGAGTTTCACCACTAGGGCTCCACCATTGTAGAAAGAAGGAGCATGCTGATATGGCAACCACTAGGGCTCTCACTAGGACATCCATTGTGGATGCTGTAAACAGAGTAGTAGTCTAGTAGATGAAACAAGTTTATATAATACTGGGTAAATATAGACATTATTGATACACTTAAATTCTATATTGTGAGTGATCAATTTTATACATTTTCATACGAGAAAAATAAAATTAATACTACCTAGCTAGAAGCGTCAAACTGGTCCAGTCTCAACCGTCAAACAAGTTACTCCCAATTCACACAAGTACGCCCCGTTCACATACTCCTCCAACTCGTAGTCAGTACGCCCCGTTGCGTACTCTTCGTTGGGCTCGTTGGATGGGAGTGGGACTGGGACTGGGACGGATGGCGCATTTTCCTTACGCACCATCTTCTTCCTCATCCTCGGCGGCTCAGGGGTAGGGGCAGGAGGTTACCCACAACTGGGCTCCATGTCCTCAACTTGTTACGCGTCGGTGTTGAAGAACAGATCAAACTCAGAGTCATCCACAAAAATGGACCCTACAGATCCAGGCGTCTCGACCCGGTACTCTTCGTGGCCGGGCCAACGGGCACCACTGCCGCCTCCGCCGCCGCCAAGCATCGGCATATCGTCGACACCGTGGGGGTTTGGGAATTGACTCGGATCCATTCTTGAAAGTATGAAATTGAGAAAAGAGAAGAGAAAGAGAGTAGAGTAGAGAGTGTTGGTGTGTGAAAAGTGAATGAGGGTTGTATTTATAAAGGTTTAATAAAGAAAAAATAAATATAAATAAAAAAATCGCAAAAACAGTCAAGATCGGGCTCGGGTGCGGCTTTGCAATGGACGCCCTATGGGGACGACCGATCTTTCGGTCTTCTCTCTCGGGCGCCCCATCCATCGGGCGCCTACAATGGATGCCCGACGACCCCGAGCCCGATCTCGGGCAATCGGGCGTGAGATCGGGCATACTTTGTGGATGCTCTTAAAGTTGATATTACGTTGTCCATCTAATATTCAAATTAAAAATTAATGAAAATGCTTTTTATTTAATTGCCCGAGTAAGAGCACTTAATTTTCCTATTGGATTCTCATCTCTTGATTTGCGCTGCAGCCCTAATTTTGAGGTAAGAAGATGAACAATTTCATTTCCTTTTAGTTGGATTTATGAATTATTCTGTTGAAATGGAAGATTGCAAATTTATTCATCTATCTACACGCCTTTGATTCAAATCGCATAATTTACTTCCGTTGGCAATAAAATTATCGTCATTCGCCTCAGAAATTATAAAATTTGAACCGAAATAACAAACACTTTGTCAATAGATGTACCTGAACCGGCCGTTTTGGAGCGACGCCGTGAAGGAGAAGGCGAAGGCGGAGCAACAGTCGCCGGTAGCGGAGCTGGTGAAGTCTCTCGACAAGCAGCGCCTCTATCGCGAGGTCACCCTCGCCCTCCGCACCGGCTTACGCGAGGCCCGAGCCGAATTTTCGTTCCTCCGAATCCGCGGTCTCCGCAGCATTCTCAAGTTTCTCCGATCCGTTGCTCAGTCCGACGACACCATCAATCTCTTCTGCCACTCCCAATCCATTCCCGCACTCCAAGGTTCTTATCCAACAGATTTGACTCTTCAATTCGTCAATGATTCTGTTTATCTGGATATGCAATCTAGTTATTAGGGTTTCATTCTCAATTTTGCTCCATTCTTCGTTTACATTGTTCAATTTATGCTCACTTAAGCAAACTCGACCTCAGTATTGGGTGGAGCAATGTATGTCATAAACACTTAGCTTTTCACAGTCATTGGACTTAGCATCACCTCTTATATCTGCAGTGGTAATCAAAAGCATATAGAAGCTTCACAACCTCTGTATTTCTCTTGTAAACTAGTAAATTATATGATGAAAATTAGGCTTCGTGTAACAGTGGTGCCGGTTCTGTTTCAACACAGCCTTAAAGAGGCTGAGGATCAGTCTGTAACTAATTTGAATCACATCTTCTCCGTGGAACCCATGAAGATAAGCAGCCCGACTACTGATGCCGAAGTGGCTATTGCACTACGAGTTCTTGAAGGTTGTTGTCTTCTTCATAGCGAGAGCACAATCTTGGCTCACAAGCACAAGGCAATCATGGTATGTTTTTGGAAATTCCGTGTTTCCTCTCGTCAATGCCAACTTGATCATCGACACCGTGTTGGCTGAAATTCTGCAATCTGCTCACAAGTTTTGATCATGCTTTGCTAATGCAAGATTTTTGCTTCCATTGATGTTTGGTAGGCCCTGATGAATATTTTGTCAACTCGTGGAGTACTCGAGCAAGGTGCATGCCTCGATGCTTTGGTTGCAATCATGCTAGATTCATCTTCCAATCAAATGGTAATCTCTTAATGCCTCATAACAGAATCAGAAACTTTGAACCGTAAACAATACTAAACGGTTTTCTCGCTTCCCTACATTGTCTTTGGGAATATATTTACTGATCGAATGATCGCTTCTGCTTACTTACGTGCCAGGATTTTGAAGAATGTAATGGCATAGAGGAAGTTGCTCTTCTTATAAAAGACACACAAGTAGAGGAAAATCTAAGGTATACCTGTTTGTATCACCAGTCTCCCAAGCCAATTATATTTTTCAGTTGCATGATTCTATCATCGTGTGATCAGGTTGAAATGCGGTGAATTTCTATTGCTACTTATTGGGCATGTCAATGGAAGGGAAACACCTCCGATGATGACCATACACGATGATATAAGGCAATACCTGGGTGAAAAATCTGCCTCCTTAATATGGGCAGCCAGCCAGTTTGGATCAACTCTGGACCCGGAGCAAAGGCTTACAGCATTGCAGATTCAAGCCCGAAGGGTGCTCGAATCAATCAATCTTTACTGAGCAGAAAACAATTGACAGGTTTTTAAACATTCTAGTTTGTACCATAAGCTGTTAGATTATCCAAAACATGATTCTTAAGTTTCTGAGCTGTAAGATTATCCAACATGTCATAAATATCTTTAGCTCTCTTGTATGATTTGTCTCATGCCATAAACACATGAGTTTCATCTCTATCCTCGATCCAATTGCACCCTGGTGTCTTATCAACTCTTCATCCTTCATCCGCTGTCTTATTCCTCTCAGTTTACTCCATCTCCCTGTCGAAGCATACAAATTCGCTGGTATGTGTGCAGCCTTCTCACCCACACCAACTGCCCCGTGTATAATGCAACCACCAATCAAGGCGCCCCAGATCACTGAATCAGCCTCTCAACCATCCCATATGGGTGCTCAGCTTCCCTGCCTGGGCAAGTAGGTCGACCATGCACATATAGTGCTTCAACGTCCGTGCTATTACACAATAACACCCCATCAGATCAAAGAACTTCTGCTTAGACTCCACTGCACCGGCATGCACACACGAAGACAGAAACTGAAACTTCCAGGAAAGTCACATTACATTGTCCGGTTCCGAGCCACCATCTTTTTGAAAAAAAGCTATCTCCTCCTCGCCATATCCATGCTTCGCGTATGCGTTCAGCATTGCGTTCTGAGTCACCAGAACTCCATAGCCTCCCATTCAGCATACTCCATAACTCCACACTTTGTGAACATATCCACGAGCGCAGCTTGATGTACCAATCCTTCTCGAATCCACATATGATAGCATAAGCATGAACCTGCTAGCCTCTTTCAACACTAGCCAGCCTCTGGCTATCCTAACGTTGTAGATACAAATTTACTCTGCAGTTGAGAAAACAGCTACGGAGCCATCTCATGGTGCCCACTCTCCACACATCCGACTACAATCATGTTCCATGTGTACACATCCAGTTCAAATCCATCATCTCTCGCGTGTTGGATAACACCTTCTACACTCTGATCTCGTTGCAGTGAGCATAGCCATAGAGCAAAGCAATGAAGCATTCCATATAACTATAATATCCATAGCTTCCACCTTTGCATCACTTTCTCTGCAGCTTCTACTTTGTTGCACTGGCAATACATGAGCGCGCCACCAACAAAAGAGTAATGTATCGATCCCCAGCCTCAGAGATCTGGTCTCTGCGCAAGCACCAAGAGCACTGCCTAGGGTGAAAGAATCAGGTTTGGTATCTCATTTCTTCACCAAATCTATAAGTAAAACTCAAAGCCTCATTAAACATTGAATTATCTGCATAGCCCGAGATTATGGAGTTTCCATGAGATCAAGCCTTTGATCCCATTGTATCAAATAGCTCTATTGCCTTGGGAATCTCCTTGTTATTGCAGTATCCTGCAAATTTGCAATCACGGTGTTGAAAGACACCGCGCCCTCAATGAACACGTTGAGAAGATGTTGAGAGCAGTATCCACACCTCTGGAACAGATCTATCAATACGCTGACAACGTACGGGGTAGACATGAATCCAAGAAACACAGTCTCTTTCCATCATAAACCTTCTTGGCATTGGTAGAACTCTGGCCTTTCTATCCAGTTCCCCGCATAAATATGTTGTAAAACTCCGGCCTTTCTATTCAATGCATAGTAATGAAAACTACTCATTTTATAGAAGTATAAAACATTTAATTTTGATAGTTTTAGAATATATTTTTAGCTCCATACACAATTAAATACTCTAATGTAAAAAAATATGACATCTGATAATAATAACGTTTGAAAAATCTTCAGTTGTAGAAAAATTTAACATATAAGAATACGTTATGGTGACTCTAGCCATTGAAACTAAAATTTAAGATTTCTAAATCAAAATGAAACTTATTTACTTCGATAAATTTAAAAGCATGTTTCACAATTCAGAATGTTTCTTGTAGTAAAATTTGATTGTTCAGTTATCAATTATATGTAAGGATCTTCAAAAACAATTTGCAATATTAATGTAAAGCTGTGATAATATTATACGCCTAAAATATGAAAAGGGATGCAATTTCACTTTCAGGTTAAATCATAGATGTTGACAATTTGTTAAGCTTCTTCCTTAGAATTAAAATCCAAATAAGAGATAGTACTAGTATTTATTTCTCTAGAATTCAATAATATCCCAGCTCATAAAGTTATATACTTATATATTGTCACCAACAAAAATGGCAAAATCTCGTCTAGGAATATCTTTAATTGAATTTTCATTTACTAATTAAACTCCTTTGATGGTTCATCATTAACTAAGTTGGGCAAAAATCTAGCTAATAGTACTATAAAGTAAAAAAACTAACTAAAATCAAACCCTAATTAATTCCAATTTCTCATAAAGTAGAAACATTCAGAGCTTAATTATTTCTATCCAGCACATATGCAAAAGCTACTAATAATTACACTTTGAGATCTCCAAAACACCATTAGTAATCAGAGATCATTTACATACATGAAGTTAAAAATAAAAACCATCAGTTGAAATATCCTCCAAAAAAAACACAATTTCATTAATTAAACTAAACTCCTGAGTTGTTTTGAAGAAATCTTAGTATTTTTCTTCAAAACAAATCAGCAGTTTCACCCAAAGCCATATCCAACAAATCCCCATCCTGCCCCTGCGCAGCAGCATCGTCAAGAAGCCACTTCTCCAGAAAAGTGAGGGGCATTTGCGTCTCAAACTTGACCTCACGATCCATCTCCATCTCCACCGACGCCGAGGCCTCCGAATTCGACGAGTTGAAGCTGTGGAACGTCCCTTCGCTAGGGCTGGAGCTCAATCCAGCGGAGAAGTTGTTGTTGGTGAAGGAGCTGCTATCCGAGGAGACGGCCTCTGAAGACTTGTTCATCCACTTCTTGAGCAAACGAGCGATGTTCTGGGTGCTGGATGCATACGTTGTTGTCTGAGCCTCCTCACCTCTTTGAGTTGGTATGGTTTTGTTTGATTCCACGGCCGGTTTGTCGATAGAGAGAGCTTCACATAGGGCTTGTTTAGCAGTGTGGATATCGGTCTGAAGCCGTCTCTCCCACTGCCCTTTCGAGATCCATTTCGACTCCGATGAATCCCCCTTTCCGCCCTCAATCTTCCCCAGCTTCTTCTTCAAGTGCGTGTTCCAGTAGTTCTTGATGTCGTTGTCTGTTCGCTCCGGGAGATACGAAGCTATGGCGGCCCATCTACAAACAAAATAAGCACACAACACATCAATATCAGATCTAATCAAAACCCTAATTTCGAATCATTGTGTTAAATTAAATCAAATCACCTGTTGCCGAGGAGGGCTTGGAGGTGGATGATCATCTTCTCCTCCTGCTCAGTGAAGTTGCCGCGGCGGATCCCCGGCCGGAGGTAGTTTGTCCACCGGAGGCGGCAGCTCTTGCTGCATCTCAGTAGACCTAGAAAAATGAAAAATGAGGAAAAAATTAATATGCAATCAAAGAAGAAGGTGGCACTATTTATTGCATAGCATTAAATGATTTCAACTAACTCAAACATGTTTAGAGATTAGATCAAGATTTGTGATGCTTGATTAATTAGTACCTGTATTAGTAGGAACAGCCCTCCAATTGCCCGGGCCGTGTTGCTGGATGTACGAGACGAGGACGATGTCTTCCTCTGGCGTCCATGGCCCTTTCTTCACTCCGATTTTATCACAGCAAGGTGGTCTCCCCATTTCAATATAATTCTTCTCACAAATAGTGCACTAGCTAGTTTTCAGTGTGTGTGTATTGAAAGAAAAGAAGAAGAAAAAGAAAGAGGGTTTCTTTTGTTTTGTTTTGTTATCTTGGTGTTGAATCTTGGAGAGATTGTAGAGACAGGAGTCTAACTTGTCCAAGGAAATATATAGAAAAAAGACCAAGTTCTTTGGTGGTGAGGCTGACTATAGGAAAATGGCTATTTAATCTTCGAAATAGTCAAATGTAGACAGCAAAGAGCATTTACTCTTGTGTTTCAAAAAGTCAGCTGTTTGCTTATGAGCCATGTTCTCTCTCTCCATTTCTTTTTGTTTTTTTTTTCTTTTTAATTTTTCTCTTAAGGGTATCCATTAATCACTGCGCACCTTATAAAACCGCGTGGGAATTAATGTGGACATTTTCATGTATTAATAGGAGTTAAAAATGAAAAATGTGTTAATAGGTATAATACGAAAACATGTGTTTTGCAGCTAAATTGTTTAATTACTTGTATCAGCCTTAATGCATGATAAATGAATTATTGATTTGAAGAAGTAAAGAAATTATTGGATTTTGCGTAAATAGTTTTAATCTGTGTATCTCTAAATCACATCGCTCTTAAAAAGCTAGGTAGAGTCATCATTTTCAATAATTAGGGACGAAATTAATTGAAGAAAAATCATGAACACTTTTTTAATCATATTAGCCATTTGTCACTTTCTTAAGGATAATAGTGCATATGCCTTTGGCTTGTATAATAAAGATTTCATATGTAATATCGACAATCAATTCAAGATTAAAAAAAACAAGTCTTGGGCTAAGGTTTGGTCACTCAAATTTGTCCGCATACTTTAAATACCAATTAAGGTCTTTTCTTATATTTATTTTGACAATAATGATAATTTTGTTAGAAGTCCATGTTGATACGCAATGAAAATATAAGAAAATAGATAGATTCATAATATATATTATGTGTTAATTAAGCATTTAAACACAAAAGACAGAAACATTTACTTGGCGCGTTACTAATTGTTTCTCGTGTTTATTCGAATTATACATGTGAATCCATTACTTTTGATATCCACACACATATGAACATGATGTAGAAATATTCTCAATACTCAATTTAATCTGAAAAAACTAAGAAATTCTGAAATAACTAAGAAATTCTAATCTAGCTAGCTAGCACTTTTATTTTTAGGTCATAAATTTGGAATTTATTTTTTAGTATAATTAAATTAGTATTTTAAGTGTAATGAGATATCACTTAATAAAAAAAATAATGATATATTAATTAAATACCTTAATTCTTACTTAAAATATAAATAGTGTAAGTAGTTTAGGACGAGCCGAAACAAAAAAGTGTGAATAATATACATGAGACAGAAAGAGTATATTAATTGTATCATAGACTCTGAGTCCATGATCTTATATGCTTTTGTACGTAGAATCGAATATTAATTAATTAAAAAACAGTATCATAAATTCATAATATAGGCCATATGGCTGTCAAATTTAACTTTCTAATATAGCAAAAACATAATCACAACCTAAAAAAAGTAGTGTAATATCACTTTAGATGGTAAGAACAAGTTTTGAGTTTTGACACAGTGATTTCCTAATTTCAATGAACTTAGGGTTCAAGGAAAGAGAATGAACCCTAACTCCAAATAAAACTAATGAGCATGCCCCATTATATTGCCCCTCTTCTTATCTTTCTTCTCTTAATTTTTTTAATCACAAAATTATACTATAAAGTTACCGAAAGTATGACACTTCTGGAGAGAGTTAAAAAATTGCGTGGCTTCTAATCAAACTATGTATTCAAATTCGTGTTCGCTCACTTTCTAATATAATCGCGAATTGCTCAAATATACCAAAATTGAAATTAATCAAGAACCATGATGGAGTACGGACTAAACAAGCCCAATAGCAGTGACAGCCCATCAGCCCAAAGCCCAAGGAAGAGTATCAGTTCGGCATTACCAAAGAGGTCGGCCCCAGCCTACAGCTCGGTACAAGCCGACCAATCAGTTCGGCATTACCAAAGAGTTCGGCCCCAGCCTACAGCTCGGTAAAAGCCGACCATTCAAGCTCTACTCTCAGATCGGCAAAAGCTGCTCGGCAATAGTTCAGCAGTTCGGTCTCAGTATTCGACCGAACTGGGAGATAGTGGACTCATGCAGAACCTCCACGACCTCCACTACACCCACGATCTATTTAGTGGTGTCAAGCAGTCATTAACTCATGCAGGATAGTGGACCCATGCAAGATCGCCACGATCTCCACGACATCCACTACCTAGTAAATGGTGCTGCATGCCACGATCTTGGTTCAATGTATAAATAGAACCTAGATCAGATAGATAGGGTTAGACTCTCTCGCTCTCTAGAGATCAAATATAAAATAGCAAGTCTGTATTGTAAGCTGTAGAAAACAGATCAAGCAATACAACTCTGCCCTCTTTTCTTCCCGTGGACGTAGATTTACCTCAGTAAATCGAACCACGTAAATTCTCTGTGTCGTGATCTGCATTTTCCAGCATTCATCACCATCAAAAATTCGCCGATTCATCACTGGCGCCGTCTGTGGGAACAGAGAACCAAATCTGTGATAAAGCGAATTTTTGACCCTTTTTCCACCCCAAAAAAATGCATACCAGATCACATAACACCCATAATACCGTTCGTGATAACCGTGAGGAAGCTAGTCCAGCTCGCAGGTCTGAAAAACGGCCTCGGGAGACATCTACCTCCGGTTCTCACGAAGAAGGAACAAGCCACTCCAGGAGAGATCGCACCGAGTCTTCCCAGCAGCCCGATTTAAATGAAGCTGTCAAGCTGTTCTTGGCCGAGAAGCAGGAGGAGTTCTTAACCTTCCTGCAGAAGAGCCAACAGCCGGAGAAGACAACGGCGGATTCTCCCTCCTCATCCAGACATGAAAGTCACTACCGCAGTAGTGACGTGTCTTCCAGGAGAAAGAATCCTCAACCCCGACATGTTCCTGTTCCTCCTCGGTACCGGAACCACAGGAGAACTCCATCTCCTCCGTACCGAAGAGATGTCGGGTTCGCCATGTACGGAGCATTAAAGACTCCGTTCTCGGACGATATCACCCGAACTCCTTTGCCGCGGAACTACCGGACACCGTCAATGACTTATGACGGGTTGGTGGATCCTCATGACTTCCTGGGACGCTATCAATATAATATGGCGAACCAGGGTCTCAATGAGGTCCATATGTGCAAGCTGTTCCCCGAGCTGCTCATCGGGAACGCCAGAAGGTGGTTCGACAGCCTTCCTCAAGGCAGCATTAGATCCTACCGAGATCTAATGGATGCTTTCCACAGGAGGTTCTTTCAGAAAGCGGAAGCCCGGATCACTTCGGCTCAGCTGCTTTCTATACGTCAAGGTCACGACGAAAAGATCAGCGACTTTTTGACGAGATTCCACAAGGAATGCCTACAAGTAGATGATCTCAATGATCTACTTGTCATTTCGGCATTCCAAAATGGAATCCTGCCCGGAGCTCTCTACAGAAAGCTCGTGGAATGCAGTCCGCAAACAGCTCAAGAGATGTGGGACATTGCGGACCAGTTCGCCCGTGCCGATGAGGCAGACCGTCGAAAACGGTCTTTAGACAGCTCATCTAGAGGAGACGAAAAGAAGCCCGATCATAGCGACCAGAGGCTTCCTCGCCGAACTCCTTTTGAAAGAATTCAAAGGGCACCGGTACAAGGCAGATTGGGACCACGTCTCAATCCTGAGAAGCCGCCCGCTCAGTTCGTACCCTTAAACAAGTCAAGAGCGGAAATTTTCGAACTACATTCCGATATGTTCGAAAAGCCAAGGCGGATGACGAAATCGGCCGCGCGCCGACCTCAGGATCAATATTGCTCCTTCCATCAAGACTACGGTCACGATACCGAGGAGTGCCAACATTTGGCTGCAGGTATTGATGCCCTTGTGAAAGCAGGGACGTTAAAAAAATACCAAAGCAAGCAGCCGAAAAGGAACAAAAAGCAGGGAGGTGCGAACTGCGCTCCTCAGGATCCGAAAAGGCAACGGGATCCCGAAGACGATAACGAGCCGCAATATGATGGAGTAATCCTAACTATTGACGCTCTCCCTGCCGAGAAGACTAAATCGTCTCTGAAGTCATAGAGCAGAAAAAGGCTTTTGACGAGCTCAAAAGTTATTTAGCCGAGCTTCCAATTCTCTCTGCTCCAACAGATGCCGAAGTGATTTTCTTATACTTAGCGGCATCTGATCAAACCATTAGCGCGGTGCTTGTACGAGAAGAAGGCCTAAAGCAGTTTCCCATCTACTTTACAAGCCGAGCATTAAGAGGTCCAGAAACAAGGTATCAACCTCTGGAAAAAATTGCTCTGGCGTTAGTAAATGCAGCAAGGAGACTGCGGCCATACTTCTATGCTCACAAGGTATGCGTCTTAACCGATCTGCCTCTTCGGCAAGTTTTGACCAAGCCAGAAGCATCAGGCGGAATCGCCAAATGGGCCATAGAGCTGGGAGAACACTCAATCGAGTACCTACCTCGAAAAGCCATCAAGGGACAAGCCTTGGCAGATTTTCTTGCAGAGGCCAAGTTCGATCAAGCAATCCCTGTCATTGCCGAACAGAAAAATTCTGCCAATGCCGAACTAGCACAGCCCTTGGAATCCGAAGAAAAGCCGCCGGACTGCTGGAGCGGATTCGTAGATGGAGCTTCGAATAAAACGGGAAGTGGAGCTGGTATTCTGCTTATCGCTCCCGATGGACACGAGGTAACCTATTCACTTCGGTTCTCATTCCCAACCACTAATAACGAAGCCGAATACGAAGCCCTCCTTGCCGGACTCAAGCTAGCGCAAAGTCTATGTATCAAGTCTCTCAAAATCCATTGTGATTCACAAGTCATAGTGAATCACATGTTGGGTACAAGTGAAGCTCGTGACGAGAGAATGAAGAAGTATTTGGACAAAGCGCAAAGCATCAGCCGAAGTTTCTCCTATTTTCGGATAATCCGCATTCCCAGAGCGGAAAATAGCCGAGCAGATACTTTAAGTAAGTTGGCCTCAGATCCGAGCTTAAAGGCGGAAGAATTAATGCATCGAAGCATTGATGAAGCCGAGGTACATTCAGTATCCAGCTCGCCGAACTGGATGACGCCGATCTTGCAGTATCTGGATCAAGGACAATTGCCCGAGGATAAGAGAGAAGCTCGGAAGATCACGTGCCGAGCACTTCGGTACGAACTTCATGAAGGAGTCCTCTTTAGAAAGTCTTACCTCCAGCCGTTATTGCGGTGCGTAGGGCCGGAAGAGACGGACTACATCCTCAGAGAAGTTCATGAAGGATCGTGCGGTAGCCACATCGGAGCCAGAGCTTTAGCTAAAAAAGTTCTGAGATGGGGATATTATTGGCCAACCATGGTACAAGAGGCAGTGCAGCTCGTCAAGACATGCCCGAAGTGCCAAATCCATGCAAATATCCCAAGGATGCCGCAGACCGATCTATCCACTATGCAAAGCCCTTGGCCTTTTATGCAATGGGGTATAGACATAGTAGGACCACTACCACAAGCTCCTCGGCAAATAAAATTCCTAATCGTTGCCGTGGACTACTTTACGAAGTGGGTGGAAGCTGAACCATTAGCTACGATAACGAGCTCGAAGGCATTGGATTTCGTCTGGAAGAACATAGTGTGCCGATTTGGCATACCCCACATCCTCATTTCGGATAACGGGACTCAGTTCACCGACAAGACGTTCAAGAATTGGTGCCAAGAGCTGAATATTCAACAGCGGTTCACTTCGGTCTCTCATCCACAAGCAAACGGACAAACGGAGGTAACAAATCGTATCCTGGTGAAAGGGTTAAAAGCTCGGTTAGAACAAGCCAAAGGACTGGGTAGAAAATCTCCCTCAAGTCCTATGGTCCTACCGAACTACACCCACAACCTCCAACGGTGAAACTCCGTACAGTCTTGTGTACGACACTGAAGCCGTGATTCCGGTGGAGATCGGCATACCCAGTCCCCGAACTCTAAATTTCTCAGCAGAAATGAATGACGACGGACTGAGAGCCGAGCTAGATCTTGCCGAAGAAAGAAGAGAATTGGCATGCATAAAAGCAGCCAAGTACAAGGAGCAAGTAGCCCGGTATTACAACCAAAGGGTGAAGAAGCTGCAATTTCAAGTGGGAGATCTCGTCTTGAGAAACAGCGAAGTAAGCCGAGCAGAAAAGCTGGGCAAGCTCGAACCCACATGGGAAGGTCCGTATCGGGTGTCAGAAGTCCTCGGCAAAGGGTCTTGCAAATTAACTCACATGTCAGGAGAACAGGTACCCCGAACATGGCACATTCCCAACCCTCAAAAAGTTCCATTTGTAAGAGACAGTCCGGTCAGTCAGTCTTTGTGCTTGTCTTTTTTATTTGTCTATGTGCGTTTTGTCTGTGTGCGTTTTGTCTGTCTATGTGCGTGTCGTCTCTTACAAATGTTACTGAGGTATCTTGTTCTTCGAAGGCTGATCCCCTTCTTAGAACATATACAAGCCAACGATTGTGAGTCAAAGCTTCTAAAGAGGATACAAGACCACAATTCAGCTTAAACAAGCAGTTCGTCTGAAACGAGCTGCAAGCTAACGATTGTGAGTCCAAGCTTCTAAAGAGGATACAAGACCACAATTCAGCTTAAACAAGCAGTTCGTCTGAAACGAGCTGCAAGCTAACGATTGTGAGTCCAAGCTTCTAAAGAGGATACAAGACCACAATTCAGCTTAAACAAGCAGTTCGTCCGAAACGAGCTGCAAGCTAACGATTGTGAAGTCCAAGCTTCTAAAGAGGATACAAGACCACAATTCAGCTTAAGAATCAAGCACTCCGTCTGAAACGAACTGCAACAAAAGTCCGATTCACGCGATAAAACTTGCCTGAATTAGGACAAGGGAAAGTCCGATCCACGCGATAAAACTCGCCGAATTAGGACAAGGGAAAGTCCGATCCCCAAATTAGGACAACGGAAAGTCCGATCCGAGCGACAAAACTCGCCAAATTAGGACACAAACCAAGTCTGGTCAAAGATGTTTATTTCATCAGACCAAAGACGAGTCCGGTCAAAGATGTTTATTTCATCAGACCAAAGACGAGTCCGGACAAAGATGTTTATTTCATCAAACCAAAGACGAGTCCGGTCAAAGATGTTTATTTCATCAGACCAAAGACGAGTCCGGACAAAGATGTTTATTTCATCAGACCAAAGACGAGTCCGGACAAAGATGTTTATTTCATCAAACCAAAGACGAGTCCGGTCAAAGATGTTTATTTCATCAGACCAAAGACGAGTCCGGACAAAGATGTTTATTTCATCAAACCAAAGACGAGTCCGGTCAAAGATGTTTATTTCATCAGACCAAAGACGAGTCCGGTCAAAGATGTTTATTTCATCAGACCAAGGACCAAGTCCGGTCAAAGAAGAGTTTACTTCATAAGACCGAGGACAAACATCAACTTACCCCGCACCTTTATCCAGAATGCCGAAGTGACTCGCTTCGCCGAAGTGATTCACTTCGCTTTTCGGGGGGGGGGGTAGTGATGGAGTACGGACTAAACAAGCACAATAGCAGTGACAGCCCATCAGCCCAAAGCCCAAGGAAGAGTATCAGTTCGGCATTACCAAAGAGGTCGGCCCCAGCCTACAGCTCGGTACAAGCCGACCAATCAGTTCGGCATTACCAAAGAGTTCGGCCCCAGCCTACAGCTCGGTAAAAGCCGACCATTCAAGCTCTACTCTCAGATCGGCAAAAGCTGCTCGGCAATAGTTCAGCAGTTCGGTCTCAGTATTCGACCGAACTGGGAGATAGTGGACTCATGCAGAACCTCCACGACCTCCACTACACCCACGATCTATTTAGTGGTGTCAAGCAGTCATTAACTCATGCAGGATAGTGGACCCATGCAAGATCGCCACGATCTCCACGACATCCACTACCTAGTAAATGGTGCTGCATGCCACGATCTTGGTTCAATGTATAAATAGAACCTAGATCAGATAGATAGGGTTAGACTCTCTCGCTCTCTAGAGATCAAATATAAAATAGCAAGTCTGTATTGTAAGCTGTAGAAAACAGATCAAGCAATACAACTCTGCCCTCTTTTCTTCCCGTGGACGTAGATTTACCTCAGTAAATCGAACCACGTAAATTCTCTGTGTCGTGATCTGCATTTTCCAGCATTCATCACCATCAAAAATTCGCCGATTCATCAAACCACCTCATACAAATTCAGAAATATATGGATTGGAAGGAAGAAATTGAAGAAGTAGAAAACGACCATTCATATATTGATTAATAATTATTTACTACATCGAAATTCTACTTATTAATATAGGACTTAATTAGACAAAGCCATGGCCAATCTTATAGGTTGTTTGCTTGTCAATTTACGTCACTAGAGTTTCTTCGATAATACTTAGATGGGGTACTATTAAAACTGGGACCGTCCATCCAAGTCAGATCATTTAATTATTTATATGTAAATATCCTTAAATGATGTAGAGATGATCACTCAAACTAATTAATCAATTTCGTATTTATGAATATTATAATTAGTTGAATATACTGAATGAATATAACATGGAGTACATTTTTTTTATCACATGCATCTCGTTCTAGATAGTAGATATACTCCATATTGCATCTTGTAGGAGTATATAATTTGTCAAAGGCCGGTTTGCTTAACAATACTCCCTAATATATGATAATCGTATTATAGTTACAAAATAATCAGTATATTATTACAAAATACTAGTATATGTTACAATATCATTATTGCATGAAAACCAATACTAGCTACTACATAATTTCAGAATAATCAATATAGTGTTAGTAGTTACTGCATATTTCACAGTTAAACATATGGAATAAAAGAATAAAAATTGGAGATTCGAACCTATCTGTTATTGCATTTTTCAAACGATGAGATTGCATTCGACGAAAAATTCTTACTACTACTATGTGTTTTCACGATGATTCTTTCAACTTTTATTTGTGTATTGCCGTGCATAAGGTTGTAAGCTACTAGTATTAAACAATAATGAAAATAATGATCCGCCCCAAAAAATAGACGTATTGAAAAAGCATAGGATCCATTTAAGAGTTACCACACCCCAAATTAAAAAAAAATCCTTATTTATTTATTCATTTATTTATTTATTACCTCATGGAATACTTGTTACGTAATAGTATTTGACAATGAAGGATATAACTTTGTCATATACTATGCTCACTAGTGAAAAAACGATCAGGAACATGCATGTCAAATAGTGACTAAAGAATTCCTATGAAAATTTGACTAAAGAATCTATACATATATAAAAGTTGAGTTTTGGGACGTTTTGAATAGCTATTTTATGTAAAGGATGTAAATGTAATTAAGAAAAATTATTAAATGGCCTTTCATTTTTAACCCATTTAATTTCCGTAACTGTCACTATTTTTAGGCATTTCTTTTGAATAGCTATTTTATGTAAAGGATGTAAATGCAATTAAGAAAAAATATTAAATGGCCTTTCATTTTTAACCCATTTAATTTTCGTAACTGTCACTATTTTTAGGCATTTCTTAAAATTATTTTGGCTAAACAATATGGTGCGGGAGTTTTAAAATAAATTCAGCCTAACATTTGTAACTGGCATAATTATTTTAAGTATAAATTTGTGAATGTTATACGCAATATAATTTCTTCATATGTTTGACTTATTATCATATTTATATTTATTTATTATCATTATAAGCAATGTATAAATGGTTACACTAATTAAGGAGTAATATAATAAGTGCTGTGTAATTTAATCATAATAAACGCCGCTGAACGGTTACAATTAATAATATTATAAATATATAATAAATAGGTGATGGAATTAGTTGTTACTGTTACACTGATCAGAGGAGTTGTATAGTATAGTATAGTAGTAGTATAATTTATTATTAATTAATGGAATAAAGTCAAACATTGTTTAGTCCACAAATTCGTATATTACATATTTAATGGAATTAGCGTTACACTAATTTGTAACCACCGCATCATTAGAAACGTACTAAAAATGATTGAAAAAGATTCTTTATATATTTTGACTATAAATATGTGCCATATATAAGCTTATTACTCACTTCCTCATTGACTTCTCAAGTAGAATTTGTAATTTGTAATATGCAACCTGCATAACTTCATCAATCATCAAAGTTCTATGTGTTTTTGTTTGAAAAGACCAAACTTGAAGACAAGTCAAACGTGTCAGCTTAGAATGCATTTTTCATGACCGCATAATAGGTGTTTTGTCATTTCTTATCTTATCAGGTTTATAGCTTTGTTTTGCTATATAATAGTGTATTTCATTGCTTTTATATGATTACGGTGGATCTTGCTATAAAGCAGGATATTGAGAAGTTGCAATATTGTCGGGATATTTCTAGAGTATGTAGGAGAAACGACGAAACTTAAAATGTTTTTAGTAGAATATTTTATGCGTGATTGAATTTGTTGTTCATACCTATTTTAATTTGAGTTAGGTATCATCAGATATTTATACTGATTTCGAGATATTTGTTAGGATCCAATTTTAGATTATTGGTGATGCTCCATGTATATTTTTTTGGATATTATTAAATTAATAGTTAATAAATTCAAATGTGTTATAAAGTTAATTATTACTCCCTCCATTTAATAAAAATATACATCTTTTGATTGCACATGAGGTTTTAATCTACAAGTGGTAAAGTAAGATAGATTAAGAGGAAAAATAAATAAAGTATTATTAATGGAGAATGAGTCTCATCTTATTAAGAGAAAATTTTTCAAAATTAAAAAGTGTATATTTCTTGTGAGACGGAAGGGGTAGTACATTTAAAATTACATTTATTGCAAATGAATTCAATATGACAATTATTTAGTGTTATTTTCAGATATATTGATCATTTGGTAAATAATTCACTAATTTAACTAATGTTACATTTTTGTTACAATTTTTCATTCATCAATAATTTAGCATAAGTGGTTTGAACTTTTTGACATCTTAAATATGTGTATACAATTGTACATTTAAATTGGTTTATGTATTTATGATTTTAAATTCTCATATAATGTAATTATATCTGATTTTAAGTAATTAATTCAAAATGTGAATTCACTGTGATAAAATTAACTGTGATGAGTAAAAAATGGTAATAACAATTAAATATGTGTATTTTTTGGACATTTTCAAAATTCATAATAAAATAATAATCTATACATATATAAAAGAGGAGTTTTGGCGTTATTTACAAAACTGCCATTTTAATTTAAAAAATAAAAATTTATTAGAAATAGTTTTTGTTAATAAATTTGTCTATCTTCATTGGCAGTTTCAGAAAATGATCATAATCTTAATTAAGCTAACGTTACATTATTTAAAAGGTCAATTTAATCAATCGACATTATTTGAAAGGTCTAAACAATTACTACTATTGATTTAAGTTTTAATAGTGGACATACTAAAAGTCAGTCTGGGAAGAATACCAAATGATATAAAGATCTTCTATAAATTCCTTCTGAAAAATTCGTTACCGGCTAAATGATATTAAGTTACAACGGAAGTCAATTACTTATTATTGTATTTCATTCCACCTTTGTATATTTATGGAAATACCATTTTAGTTAAAAATTAATACGATTAAAGATACAATGACTGATTAAATGTAAAACGTATGATAAGGAGAATTCTAATTGTAACTAATAACGTATTTCTTTAATAAATGGAAGACGATGACCATTGGAATTAAATTTAATTCAATAAAACCGAATAATATGAGTAGTGGTTGACCTTCTACTTACATTTGGTTCATATTCAAAAAAATTCCATTGAGACCGGTTAAAAATTTCTATGTCATTTTATTACTACTTTAATTTATAATAAATTAAATTGGAATCACTAAGAGTCAACAGAGAAGAATATAAAAGGAATTAGAATGCCAAAAGCTACTAAATTTAGAAGCTAATAGGGTTTAGGGTTTAGTATTTATGGTTTAGAGTTCAAAGTTTAGTGTTTATGGTTTAGGATTCAAATGTGTCGATCGAGCCACTCTTATTGATCCAAAACTCTCTTTTATATATGTATAGATCTGCACAAAAATTTTAAAAATAAATAGAATGTCATCATGTTTTTTAATTAAATTTGCACTTTCTTGATATGAGCATATAATCAGATTTATAGCCAAGATTCAGGTAAAAAACCTCTATTATCAGTAAGGATTATCAAGTAGGCCGACCCAATGTAAGATATCGAGTACATATCTAAAACCCTCAAAATAGAATAAGTGATCAACAAAGTAAAATTGAACTGGGACGAAGGGTGAATTTTATTGATATATGACTCATTTGTTGGTCATGATGAGTATATTTTAAAGTTAAGGGTTTAGGATTTAGGTTTCAAGGTTTGGGTTTTTAGTGTATAGGGTCACTATATTGCAATGAAATGAAGTTCGACTAGGAAATGTCTCACCAGTGCAATCTTAAATTATTGCAATGTAAACTTGCTCCTGCAATTATAACTCAACGATTAATTCATATTTTCACAGAATTAAAAAAGTGATTTAATTTTTAGTCTGATATTGAAATGTCAAGACAGTTTATTAAAATGTCAACACAAATATGTGTTACAATTTTAATGTGATCGTATTGACATTTTAAAGAAAAGTTAGTATTTAGACACACTCTTGTGCCCATGTGCGGTTAATGTGATTGAAAAAGTATAATCCAAAGTAAGAGGATGTCGAATATTCTTTTGTTTATCATTTCACAAAATTTATTTCGCATAATGAAATAAATATGAAGAAATTAAAATGACTCGTGCATCGCACGGGCGTGATACTAGTTGATACTAAAGTTTGACTGAAATTATATTAAAATGATCTTCATTTTAATTTATAAATTGTTTGTTTATTTACAAAAATTAGCAATCTCATACTACTAAATATTCCCATATGACTAAAGAATTGCGATGATTTACAAAATTACGTGCCAATAAACTCCTTATAACATAGTATTATTATTTTTGTATCCTCAGTTACTTTCCTGTCGCTTTGCTAGCATATTATGAATATATGATGAAGAACAATTTGACTTGTACGTCGACTTTGTACGTGTCTTATTAAAGGAATATAATAATTTGCTAGTATTAATAATTCGAGTAGTATCCAGCTTCTAGTCGCAACTTGCAATGGAAGAAGCATTAAAATGAAGGGAAAAAAAACTTCTTATAAAAATTACCTTTTCGAATTAGATATACCAACCTGAAATTTTCATATAAAGTGTGTTTGTAATTGCAAATTAAAAAAATGATGTGTTTTACAAGTTACAAACAATTAAGAAATGAATTAGATACAAAGCTAAGAAAAAAAGATATATCAATTTTATCGCACATCAATGAGAGCTACGTAAGCATAATTAATTGTTGGATTGGGATTGAAAATGAGTTATTTGTTGCGTGTATTTTTTTATGTATAGTTTTCATCATAAAACTAATGGAAGATCAGATATATTAACTTTTTTATAATAAGAGTAGGTCTACATGAGGCTGAATTTGTTGTGAGTGTGGTGAGATCAGAAAAGAAGTGTTCAAATGTGAATTTTGTAGATAAAATTGCTCGAAAGCATATGTCATTATTGGAGCCTAGCTTGGAGGTTTTCAAATAACTCCTTTTTGCTAAATTCTTTTACACTCTTCTATTTTATCACATTTTCACGCTATATGTATTATTTATTTTAATACTGATACCAATCGGTTATTTTATAACTATAAAAACATATAGTATTTGACGTGGATTAATGTAATTCATGATCCATTTCTCAAGGAATTACTCATTTGTGATGCTTGATCTAGATATTTTTGTGAGATTGATTTTCAATTTATCAATAAAAACAAGAGGATAAAAAGAGATCCAACCACAAAAATTGAATCTAAACAAGAAAGGATGGTAGATTAGAAATGGAAAGCATGTGTATGCAGTGGCGAATCCAGGATTTTTGATTCGAGGGTACGAAAATAGTTCTCGAAGTTTAAAAATCCAAACAATCCTTTTTTCTCTTAAATACAAATGTCTTATAGACATAAATTATATAATTTGAAAATAAATTAATTTTTTTGACATGAAATATTTGAGTAAATTTTTAAATATTTTTTAATGAACAGTTTTTAGAACAAAACCTTGTGGATATAAATAATTTAAGCAAATGTCAATTATTTTTTAAAATTTATATATTTTTTATGAGTTGTAAATGATTTATATAGATTAGCATATAATTGCTGCAACAAAACAGATAATATAGATTTAAAGTAAAATTTTTGATTATTTAAGAATTTGATCAAGAAGTTATAAATTTCTTTTTTGAATTGTTTTAACAAATAAAAAAGATAATACATTTATTCTTTCAATTGTTTGAATAAAAGTAAACAATAAAAGTAAATTCATTATTCTAATAAGAAATATAGAAAAGAAGTAAAAGGCTACAGAACTTTTAATTCTCTGAATAAAATAAAACATGAAATAAGTAAACAAATTGGATTAACAAAACTAAAACAAAAAATAATTGAAATAAGTAATATATATGATATAGACTTTTATATGTTAGAATAAAACTAAACAAGAGAGGAAAACAATTCATAATATGCGCCAGGTTTCGAACTCAGGAAAACTGGTAGCAGAACCATTAGACCATAAAGCCCATTTGCAAATTCTATCACAATACATAGTATTAGTATTGTATTTTGGGGGTACAGTTGTACCCCTTGTTCTAAGGTGGATACGCCATTGTGTGTATGATGATGAGATAAAAGAGCTACAACCATAGGACCTTAATCAAAAGAATGGAGACAACCATAGGCAACTTTCAATAGCTCTATCACTCCTTGGCTCCACTATTCAATAGATACACTCCATTGATGCATACCTCTACTTGAATCAATCTAGGATGGAAACAAGCAACCTTCAAGGAAGGAATTGGATACAATCCTCAAAGAGGAAAGTCACTAGGGTAGAAACTTTAATTCAGCAAAATCTAATGAAAGAAATGTCATCAAAAGGTATTTATACTAGGGTCCAATTTCCAATGAAAAGGCCCACAAAATCTGGTCCGCGTCACTCTACCCGGCCGTGTGGAATTAAGGGTGTTAAGTCACCCGGCCGGGTGAAACTTCCTGACTCCCTCATGCCTTGGACTGGGCACCCGACCGGGTAGTTGTGTAGATACCCGGTCGGGTGGAATTCGTATGCCTTGGCTCTTCCAGTGGATGGCACCCGGCCGGGTGAAAGCTCCCAGCCTTCAAATTTCAGCACGAGTCTTGTCGCGTGCTCCTCGACCTTTGTAGACTCCCCCAACATGACTTTTTGGATGAAAGTAGAGAGTCCCTCATGTAGGCGCCTCGTCATAGATCTCGTCATGGGCCTTCCTGGAGTGGTCGTATCAGTATTTCAACACTCGTTTTAGAAAAATGATAATAAATAGTTAAAGTGGAGAAAGAGTGAAGTAAGAAAGAAAACAATATAAAAAGGAATAATATAAAAAGGCCCTTTTTATATTATTCTCTTTCTTACTTCACTCTTTTTCCACTTTATGGTAAAAATGTGGGACCTACTTACCATTTATGGTAAAAATGAAGTGTGACAATTATTGTGGGACGGTTCGAAATGGAAAAGAGTGAAAATATTGTGGGACGAAGGGAGTATCATTTTCCTAAAACGAGTATTGAAAATAAAACGTCTCTACTACATAGGAATGGAAGGAGTAGTATATATAAGTCTTGACTCTTGCGTCAAAATTATGAACCATTTTCAATCCTAATATCTTGAAAATATGTAACAGATTCATCACTTTGTTAAAGTAGAATTCAATTTCTCTTAATTTTATGGGTTTGATCTCATAAGCAAATACTACTACTATCATATTGTGTGAAAGTAGCATTGTACTTGTACGCAACAAATTACATATGTCAAAGTCACCATCATCATATATTTGCTCTATGACAAAAAAAATAAAAGAGAAAAAAAAGTAGAATGGTGTATGAATTTTTTTTAATGATTTTGCATTCTTTTTAATGTAAAAAACATTCCAAATCTGGATGCAACTAAAATACATGCCGTATTTTAAAATGTTAACACTCTCCTTGGTCATTACACTTCATTAATTTAGTTTAATTTGTTCCTTGGAGAAATCTCTCAATGACATAATTCTCCTCATATAAATCAAGTTAATCAAATGGAAAAACAGTGTTCATATTTATAAAAAAATAATGAAAATCCTTTTTGTAATTGATGAGACAAAAATAATAAAGTGATTATGATAGTACAGTGTGACAGTGTAAGCATATTGCAATTTCTCGAATGAATTAAATTTGGTGTTTGCGGTGCCCTAAATGTCAAGAAAGTAGGCCCATTGGGCTGTGTAGTACTACATGTGAGGCTGAGAGTACACCACGTGGAAGCACATTTATTGTCCATGAACACGTAGACAAGAAGACAAATGATTGGGCTCACGTCTCTCAGTTTAGGCCCACTAACCGAAAAGGTGATTCTTAATTATTAGTACGATCTTAATTGTAATTAGGGCATGAATAACCCGTCCCCATTTGCGGCCCCAAGTTCCCTCCACGTCATCATACCTCTACAGTTGCGGCCCAGACCCCAACTCCTCTAACCCTGCAGGCCGCAACTCGGGCCGCAACTAATAAATGACACTATTCACAACTCAAACATATTTAACTCGAAAACGCAATTCGTTGAACAATTGAAACCGGGAAAATGCATTGTTCAATCGAAAAAAGAAATTACAAATCCTATAAAAAAATACAAATGCAAAAAAACTAAAAATTATAACTTACAAAATGCAAAAAATGCAAAAAAAAAAACAAAATGGATCCGTCGCCCCTCTTCTTCATCTTTATCCACCCCTCCAAAATGCAAAAAAAACAAATAAAAATGCATTCGAAAATGCAAAATGCAAAAATACAAATGGATCGGCCGCCCATCTTCTTCATCTTCCTCCTTCTTCTTCCTCTTCTTCTCTTCCAATTTTTGGCAAAAATTGCAGCCCTTCCGTCACGGCCCCGAAGCTGCAACGCCGTCCCAGGCCGGGCCGCGGGACGGGCACCAAGCCGGGATCGCGGCACGGGGACCGGCCCAGGCCGTGCCGCCTCCTCCTCCAACGCGCGGGACGGCCCGGGACTCGCGATTTGCGGCCCGGCCGTCCGCGTTATTTATGCTCTTAGAGCATAAATAACGCGGCTGGCCTGGCCGCAATTCGCGAGTCTCGGCCCGTCCCTTGCGTTAGACGGAGGCAAGCCGCGGCTCGGTCCCGGGGCCGCATCCTGGCCTGGAGCCCGTCCTGCGGCCCGGCCTGGGACGGCGTTAATCGCGCGCCGTGCCGCACCGGCGAGTCCCGGCCCAGCGTTACACGGGTCTCGGGCCGGGCCGCAACGCCAATATATATATATATATATATATATTGATTTTGTGTCTATAAATACGAGCATTCCATTTGTGCATCAATCTTACGTGCATTCCATTTCAATCTCTATTATACACTTTGAATCGGCATCAATGGATTGGTTCAACAGCGATGAACGTAAGATGGAGGAGTTCGTTAACTCGAACAATTGGTACATACCGGGGTCGCAACCATCGCAGCCGACGCCTAGTCCGGGAGTCGGTAGCAACGTCGACATAACCTCGCCGGTCAACACAGAAGAGTTCGAATTCAGTGAGATGGAGCCCGCTCAAGCGTGGGGCAAGGAGAAGGTCGGCGAGGAGGATGGGTCGAAGAAGTACACTCCGCATGAGACAATGTGGCTTGCGAGGAACTACATCGACGTGGCCGAGGATCCTATCATCGGCAACCAGCAGACTAGCAAGGCTTTCTGGAGCGGATTGCTCAGAAGTATAACGCTGGCCGTCCTAAAGGGTCGATCGAGCGTAGCTACGTGAAGCTGCGCAAGCATTAGGGCCGGGTCCAGGCTGATATGAGCAAGTGGAACGGAAAGTGGGCCAACGTAGTTCGGATGTGGCCGAGCGGGCACAGCGAGGAAGACCTCGTCGAGAAGGCGAAGGATGCGTTCTTCACTAACGGGAAGAAGGCCTTCAAGTACTACGAGGTTTGGAAGCTTGTCGAGAAGAGCCCGAAGTTCACCAGCGGTGCCGAGCCGGCGGCAACTGGGGCGGCGAAGAGAACCAAAGTTTCCGCCTCTGGAAACTACTCTTCGAGCGAAGGAGGTCCGGCAATCGACCTCAATGTGACGGACGACGACGTCTTCGTCTCCTCTCCTAGCATTCAGAGCCGCCCGATGGGAACAAAGGCGGCCAAGAGGAAAGCAAAGGGGAAGGCAACTGCGAGCAACTCCGCTATGGCGCCGACCAATCCGTCTCTGGATAAGATGTTCGACACTTTGGCGGAGATGAATATTACATGGCGGATGAGCCAGCTGACGGAGTTGACATCGAGGGATACATCGAAGATGTCGGACGAGGAGCTCGAGTTGCACCGTGAGATGATCGCCTACCTTCGCGCCCAAATGAAGAAGTAGTAGTCGTCGCCCGGGTTTCTTGTATTTTAAATTTGCTTCGTCTAGTAATGTAATGTTAATTTCTAATGAACAATGCATTTTCCCGGTTTTAATTGTTCAACGAATTGCGTTTACGAGTTAAATATGTTGAAGTTGGGAATAATGTCATTTATTAGTTGCGGCCCGAGTTGCGGCCTGCAGGGTTAGAGGCTTTTGGGGCCGGGCCACAACTGTAGAGGAATGATGACGTGGAGGGGACTTGGGGCCGGAACTGGGGACGTGGTTATTCATGCTCTTAGGCATGGTTTTTCACTTGTCCATCTCCACATTCTGATTAAGTACTCCAATTATATCAAATTATAATGTTAAAATTTTACATTTATAAATTATCACATGTCATAAAGATTTGGATGTAAATGATCACATGTCACAAATAATTTCATAAATATAATTTTAATTACTAGTACTTTATTTATATTAAAATACCTTTATATTAAAATCCCTCTATAAAACATTGGATAATCATCTCATTTATCAAACTTTTTAAAGGGTGAGCTGGCTTATGTACTAATAACTATATAATGAAATTATAATACTACCAGATATATTACGAATGCAAAGACGGGGTTGACTTGGTCGTCTAATTAATGACGAATATTAAGCTTCAAAAGTCAAACCCTCTTTTGTGTTTTGTTACGATTAATATGGTTATTAATCAGAAATATTTGTTTATGTAATGGGTGTCCGCTTTGGCCAACAGATGGGAGACACGTGTGCCATATGTTACATCAGAATTAATCGGGCATACTTAGTTGGAAAATGTGATATGATAAATAATTGATGAATGAATATGACTGGGATAGGATATCATTTAATTTCCTCAAATTTTCAATTTCATTCGCTATCGATGTCGCTCGATTAGCCATACAAGTGTCCCCTATTCGTATAATTTATTCTTCCCATTTTCCCAAAAGAAATTAAATACAAGGAAGACAATAAATACGTATATACAGATGTATTTCTGATACCAATATGAATATAATTTAGACGAAGCATTAAAAACATATCACACAATCTAGACTCACTCAAAAGTGTTGATGGATAAGTAGCTTTCAAAAGTAGTGATGATGTGAGTAACTTTTAAATAGATTGTAGGATTATTTAATAGTGAAGATCTATGATAAGAACAATGAGTAATGTTGTTGAACAAAATAAGTAATTATGAGTTCATTACACTTAAGTTGGTTTAGTAATGTGAATATAAAAGGAATAATCGAGTCTTGTTTAAAACCTAATATGAGTATTGTTTTTTTAAGTAAAGATGGTTTATATAAATTGCAATGGTTATTTTTATTTCAGTTTTAGCAGAAAATATATTGGAATGCAAGGAAACTCTTGAGTTTGATTGAAGATGAATGATGGTGATATGATGCATGTGCTCTAATAAGTACGTAATTAATTGGGATAATTATAGTTTATGGTCCGGCTTTAAAAGTAGTTGTACAAATGGTTTGAAAATTTACAAATGTGATCTAAATTCTAACCTTTGTAAAGTTGCAAAAACCGTCTGCTTATTACTCATTTTCATTATATTTTCCTTTTTTTTCCAATCAAGTTCAATTAAATTTATTTAATACTCCCTCCGTCCCAACTTAATTGTCACTCTTTTCCATTTCGGTGCCTCCCAACTTAATTGTCACGCTTCATTTTTTACCATAAATGGTAAGTAGGTCTCACATTTCACTAACTCACTTCACTCATATTTTATTATTAAACCAATATAAAAAAATGGGTCTCACATTCCACTAACTTTTCCAACCACTTTTTCTTTACATTTCTTAAGACCCGTGCCCATTCCAAGAGTGACAATTAAGTTGGGACGGAGGGAGTACCAAACAATTGAATTATATAAAAAGAGTGAAATATAAGTAATAAATATGAATAGACTGTCATTTTATTCTATTGAATATAAATATGCAAAATTCAAGTATTATAACTTATCTTATATAATTATATTTTCGTAAACAATAATATCTTTATTGGTTTATGCATGCTATCTGATGAATCCGCAAATTTCTGATGTTAGTGAATGCAGGAAAATACAGATCACGACACAAAGAATTTACGTGGTTCGATTTACTGAAGTAAATCTACGTCCACGGGAAGAAAAGAGGGCAGAGTTGTATTGCTTGATCTGTTTTCTACAGCTTACAAATACAAACTTGCTATATGGTGTTTTATCTCTAGAGAGCTTAACCCTTTTCTATCTGATCTAAGTTCTATTTATACATTGAACTAAGATCGTGGCTTGCATCACCACTAATGATGGTTGTGGATGTCGTGGAGGTCATGGAGGTCTTGCATGTAGCGTAGGTCATGGCCTACGATCGTGGCCTGAGCTGACACCACGTGGTAGTGGGTGTGTTGGAAGTTGTGGAAATCCTGTATGGGTCCACTAACTCCTTGTTCGGTCGAATACTGAGACCGAACTGCTTTGGTTGCCGATCTGAGAGTAGAGCTTGATGCCGACCTGAGAGCAGAGCTTGATTGGTTGGCTTTTACCGAGCTGTAGGCTGAGGCCGAACTCTTACTGAGACCGAACTGCTTTGGTTGCCGATCTGAGAGTAGAGCTTGATGCCGACCTGAGAGCAGGGCTTGATTGGTTGGCTTTTACCGAGCTGTAGGCTGGGGCCGAACTCTTTGGTAATGCCGAACTCATACTCTTCCTTGGGCTTCGGGCTGAAGGGCCGTCATTGCTGTTGGGCTTGTTTAGTACGCACCCCATCACTACCCCCCCCGAAAAGCGAAGTGAATCACTTCGGCGAAGCGAGTCACTTCGGCATTCTGGAAAAGGGTACGGGGGAGGCTGAAGTCAGGGGACGTGCCCTGCGCGTGACTGCATTAAATGCGGCATTAAATGCGACAGTAAAATCCGGCCGTCGAATCCTGAAAAGGTGGAATATGAAACGGTGCGATGATTTGAAATCTTTTCCAAATCTGATAAATACCGCCTTTCTTCATCATTTGAACACCTTTGCTATTGGCTTCTTCTGCACTCTATCTTTTGCGTGAAAAATTTCCTTCCGCTTTCAAAAATTTCCTCAGGATTTCTTCAAACTTTCAAAGAGTAAGAACCATGTCTGCTTCTTCTTCGTCTGAGTCTGGTAGCGGTAGAAAAGGGGGTAAGGGGTCTTCTAGCCGGAAAGAATCCGGGGAGAAGACCGTAGAGTATTTTCACAGTATCTTGAGTAAGGATACTGTGATATCCCTTTACGAAAAATACTCTTTTCCTGGGGGGAAGGCGGTGGTTCCCGACGATGATCATAGGGCTAACGACCCGCCGGAGGGTTATGCCACCGTTTACGAAGCCTGCTTAGAATGCGGGCTTCGTTTCCCTCTTCCCCCACCTTTTGTAGAGCTTCTTGATTTTTTTCAACTCCCTTTAGGTCAGGTGACTCCGAATTCTTGGAGGCACTTGTCGGCTTTTGCTGCCGAACTCCGTAGGTTAGATAAGGATCTGTCTCTGCGGGCAATCCTTAATTTTTTCCAATTTAAAAGGAAGGGATCTTGGTTTTACTTGATCCCCTTACAGCCTTTTAGGGCATTCTGCAAAACCAAGTGGCCGAAATGGCAAAACCGCTTCTTTTTTTATAATAGGACAGCGGCTCCGGGCTTCCCCTGGAGAGGGCCGAAGTCCGTGATTCCTCATCCTCGGTTAGAACCATTGGCCGAGCTCGATGGCGAGCTCAACAAGATTCCCATAGTTAGGAAACAATACACGGAGTCTGAGCTCGTCAAGGGCGACGTCGTGTTCGACATCTCGTCTTCGGACGAAGAGGCCGAGGGTGAGGATTTCTCTTTACCTTTATGTTCTACTGCTTTAACGAAGAAAACTAACCTTGCTTTCTTGCTTTTTGGCAGTGTACATGCTGAACAAGGCTACCCGAAAATCTTCGGAGTCCAAGGAGCCGGAGAGGCCGAAAACCACCAGCTCGGCGTCTGATGCCGAGAGGACTCCGAAAAGGCAAAAAACCTCTTCGGATCCGAAGAAGCCGGAGTCAACTTCGGCAAAGGGGAGGGGGAAGGCCCAGAAGCCCCCGAGAGCGCCAGAGAAAGACGTGGTCTTGGCGCCTCCTTCGGAACATATCTGTGAGCCGTTTTTATGGCCCACGGACTTCGCCGAGGTGAATTCTCTTCTTGATTTTCTGGCCTTGCTTTTTTCCTGTATTTTTTGTGGCCCCTTTGTTGACTTTTTTCTTTATCCATTTTCAGAGGAACGGTATGCTCTCCAAGCTCGTCGCCGTCGAGCTCTCCAAAGCGTCCAATGACTATGCTGAGATGCAGAGGAAGTTGGCGGCTGCTTGTCATCGGGCCGAACAGGCTGAGGCTAACTTTGAGAAGGCCAGAGCTGCTAGGATTTCGGCCCAGGATGAAGCTCAGTTTGCCAAAAACCAGCTCGTCATCCAGCGAGAGCAGACGAAACGGAGTGATGCTGCCGCCGTGGTTGCCCAGGGGGAGGCTCTCCGTGTTTACACGGAGAAACTCTTTTTGAGCAGCCAGTTCTCGGCTTTTGTCGGTAGTCTGGTAAGGCTAATTACCGATAAGGGCGAGCAGGGGGCCGACGTCGTGCTGCCTCTGTACAGCCGAGAGATAGCAGCTCGGCTTCAGAATCTGCCGCTCCTTGAGGAGCTCGCTTCGTCCTCGGTCCTGCTTTCTGCAGACCGAGTCCGGAGTTGTCGAGCTGATCGGGACGAGAACCTGGAGGCTATCTTTGCCTCCGTGGGACCCGTTTCACCCGCTTCGACTTACAACGGAGAGGGTGAGGCCGAGCCGCTGGAGCAAGAGGTCGGCGATAAGCAGGCCGATCAGGAGGCGCAGCAGATCGGCTACGGTGGCGCCGAGCAGGCTGGGGAGAGCAAGGAGGCAGAGGCTGAAGCTGAAGCAGATAAGGAGAAGGAAGCTGAACCTCACCGAGAAGGCGGAGACGAAGCTAGCGAAGTATGATTTCGTCTCCCTTCTCTTAGTTTAGTTTCTTCCTTTATGTAAAATGGCCTTGAAGCCCTCCTTGTATAGAAAATTTTTTTTCTTATGAATGAAAAAATTCTTCTTTCTGCTCTTGTGTCTTCGTTTAGCCTTTCGTACTCTCTTACTCCTGTTGTGGTTTACTACCTGCTCGGTAAGCTGAAATGCCGAACTGACGTAGCTGCTTTGTATTCTTAACTCTCAAGGAGCTGGAGATACTTCACTGGAAACGGCTGTACTCTTCGGCTTTAGACGAAACTGAGAAAAGAGCTATAGCCGATCAGACGAAGAATGACGAGCTTCTGGCTCGTTTAGTGAAGCTGGAGGCCGATAATAAGGACTTAGAGTCCGATAAGAATGATCTGGAGGCCGAGCTGAATACGACCATTGCTGAGAGGACTGCGTACGAGGATTACATCCGTGTGCGCGGGGGAATGACCATATCAGAAGTTCAGGAACGAGTTGACGAACTGTGGGAGGAATATAATGTACTCCGGAGGAACAATGCGCTGGAGAGCTCGGCTTGCCAACAAGTCGTGAAATCATTGCGGCGCTGGGCTTCTCGGTACGACATAGTTCTTGCCCGGCGTCCCTCAATTGAGAGATTCCTCCGGCATTTCCCGCCAACAGATGCTAGTACTCCAGCTCAAACCTCTGATTCACTTGCTCAAAACCCTACTCCCAGTCAGCAACGAACTCAGGGACAACCGGAGACGTCAAGTCGAGGACGGACTGAAGTTCGCAGAGGAGCTGTGGTTATGAGTGAGCAAGATCGGCAAATGCTTCGTGAAGAGACTCTTCGCCGCCGAGGTGCTAGGGCTTCCCGGGCTCAGAGAAGAGGTGGCAGGTCGATTAGAGCATCTCGTCGACCTGCTTATTCTGCGGCTGCCTGGAACGCCCGAACTCAGCTTCACGAGGATTTTGTGAATAGATGGCTCAACTTTAGCAACCCTGGACAGTAGAATAGTCCTTTGTAATAGCGTAACGCCATCTCGTAGGGTAGCGGAGTTGTGTGCCGAACAAGATTTGAAAAATGAAATTTTGTTTTCGCTTCTAACACTGTATTTACAGCTTAGCGAAAAATTTCATCGTACTTGTCCTCGGTCTTATGAAGTAAACTTCTTTGACCGGACTTGGTCCTTGGTCTTATGAAGTAAACTTCTTTGACCGGACTTGGTCCTTGGTCTGATGAAATAAACATCTTTGACCGGACTCGTCTTTGGTCTGATGAAATAAACATCTTTGACCGGACTCGTCTTTGGTCTGATGAAATAAACATCTTTGACCGGACTCGTCTTTGGTCTGATGAAATAAACATCTTTGACCGGACTCGTCTTTGTGTTCTAATTTGGCGATTTTTGTCGCCGGGATCGAACTTTCCCTTGTCCTAATTCGGCGAGTTTTATCGCGTGGATCGGACTTTCCCAGTTAACCGAAGTGGTCTTATGCAGTAAACCTCTTTGACTAGACATGGTCGTCATCGGTCTTATGAGGTAAACTTCTTTGACCGAACTTGGTCGTCCTAATTCGGCGAGGTTTATCGCGTGGATCGGACTTTCCCTTATTGCAGTTCGTTTCAGACGAAGTGCTTATTTCTTAAGCCGAATTGTGGTCTTGTATCCTCCGTGGAAGCTTGGACTCACAGTCGTTGGCTTGTTGCAGTTCGTTTCAGACGGACTGCTTGTTAAGCTGAATTGTGGTCTTGTATCCTCTTTAGAAGCTTTGACTCACAATCGTTGGCTTATTGCAGCTCGTTTCAGACGAACTGCTTGTTTAAGCTGAATTGTGGTCTTGTATCTTCTGTAGAAGCTTTGACTCACAATCGTTGGCTTGTATATGTTCTAAGAAGGGGATCAGCCTTCGAAGAACAAGGTACCTCAGTAACATTTGTAAGAGACGACACGCACATAGACAGACAAAACGCACAGAGACAAACAAAGACCAAGCAAACCAAAGAAAGCACATTGACCGAACAGAACTCAAGACAGACTGACCGGACTGTCTCTTACAAATGAAACTTTTGAGGTTGGAAACGTACCATGTTCGGGGTACTTGTGCTCCTGACACGTGAGTCAATTTGTAAGACCCTTTGCCGAGGACTTCTGACACCCGATATGGACCTTCCAATGTGGGTTCGAGTTCGCCCAGCTTTTCTGCTCGGCTTACTTCGTTGTTTCTCAAGACGAGATCTCCCACTTGAAATTGCAGCTTTTTCACCCTTTGGTTAAAATACCGGGCTACTTGCTCCTTGTACTTGGCTGCTTTTATGCAGGCCAATTCTCTTCTTTCTTCGGCAAGATCTAGTTCGGCTCTCAGTCCGTCACCATTCATTTCTGAGGAGAAATTGAGTTCGGGGACTGGGTATGCCGATCTCAACCGGAATCACGGCTTCAGTGCCGTACACCATCGAGTTCGGCTCCGGTGTGACTTCGGTCATTTCGCCTGCCTCTGACTCCGGCTGCTGTGATTGCTATGCTTGATGGTGCCGAACTGATTGCTCGGCACTTTTAAGCGCAATCTGCGAACACACTTGCTCTTTTTCGATCACCTCGGATGACCGCTATCCCTCCTTTGGTGGGGAAGGTGTTCGGCGAGGAAGCCTCTGATCGCTATGATCGGGCTTCTTTTTGTCTTCTCTAGATGAGCTGTCTAAAGACCGTTTTCGACGGTCTGCCTCATCGGCACGAGAAAACTTGTCCGCAATGTCCCACATCTCTTGAGCTGTTTGCGGACTGCATTCCACGAGCTTTCTGTAGAGAGCTCCGGGCAGGATTCCATTTTTGGAATGCCGAAATGACAAGTAGATCATTGAGATTATCTACTTGTAGGCATTCCTTATGGAATCTCGTCAGGAAGTCGCTGATCTTTTCGTCGCGACCTTGACGTATAGAAAGCAGCTGAGCCGAAGTAATCCGGGCTTCCGCTTTCTGAAAGAACCTCCTGCTGGCGTTCCCGATGAGCAGCTCGGGGAACAGCTTGCACATATGGACCTCATTGAGACCCTGGTTCGCCATATTATACTGATAGCGTCCCAGGAAGTCATGAGGATCCACCAACCCGTCATAAGTCATTGACGGAGTTCGGTAGTTCTGTGGCAAGGAAGTTCGGGTGATATCGGCCGAGAACGGAGTCTTCAATGCTCCGTACATGGCGAACCCGACATCTCTTCGGTATGGAGGAGATGGAGATCTCCTGTGATTCCGGTACCGAGGAGGAACAGGAACATGTCGGGGTTGAGGATTCTTCTTCCTGGAAGATACGGCACTACTGCGGTAGTGACTTTCATGTCTGGATGAGGAAGGAGAATCCACCGTTTTCGTCTTCGGCTCTTGGCTCTTTTGCAGGAAGGCTAAGAACTCATCCTGCTTCTCAGCCAAGAACAGCTTGACAGCCTCATTCAAACCAGGCTGCTGGGAAGACTCGGTGTGTGGACCTTTTGAGCGGCTTGTTCCTTCATCGTGAAAACTGGAAGTAGATGTCTCCCGAGGCTGTTTTCCGGACCTGCGGGCTGGACTAGCTTCCTCATGGTTTTCACGAACGGTATTACGGGTAGTGTGTGATCTGGTATGCATTTTTTTTGGGGTGGAAAAAGGGTCAAAAATTCGCTTATCACAAATTTGGTTCTCTGCTTCCCACAGACGGCGCCAGTGATGAATCCGCAAATTTCTGATGTTAGTGAATGCAGGAAAATACAGATCACGACACAAAGAATTTACGTGGTTCGATTTACTGAAGTAAATCTACGTCCACGGGAAGAAAAGAGGGCAGAGTTGTATTGCTTGATCTGTTTTCTACAGCTTACAAATACAAACTTGCTATATGGTGTTTTATCTCTAGAGAGCTTAACCCTTTTCTATCTGATCTAAGTTCTATTTATACATTGAACTAAGATCGTGGCTTGCATCACCACTAATGATGGTTGTGGATGTCGTGGAGGTCATGGAGGTCTTGCATGTAGCGTAGGTCATGGCCTACGATCGTGGCCTGAGCTGACACCACGTGGTAGTGGGTGTGTTGGAAGTTGTGGAAATCCTGTATGGGTCCACTAACTCCTTGTTCGGTCGAATACTGAGACCGAACTGCTTTGGTTGCCGATCTGAGAGTAGAGCTTGATGCCGACCTGAGAGCAGAGCTTGATTGGTTGGCTTTTACCGAGCTGTAGGCTGAGGCCGAACTCTTACTGAGACCGAACTGCTTTGGTTGCCGATCTGAGAGTAGAGCTTGATGCCGACCTGAGAGCAGGGCTTGATTGGTTGGCTTTTACCGAGCTGTAGGCTGGGGCCGAACTCTTTGGTAATGCCGAACTCATACTCTTCCTTGGGCTTCGGGCTGATGGGCCGTCATTGCTGTTGGGCTTGTTTAGTACGCACCCCATCACTATCCATGATAGGAATTGAAAAAAATAATGGAAAAGAGAAATATATTGAAAGATACTAATTCTTATATAGTTTCAATGAACAATGAGCAGATTTTTGACAAATTTTGAACTGTTTTTTTCGTACATAATTTAGAAGTGTTTTTACATACCACTAAAAAAAGTTCAGAACCGACTTTGCTTGTAGGAATTTAATTACGTGTCGAATTTCTTAAAATACGACAATATTGTATAGACAACAACTCAACACGTAGATCAATAAAATTATAAAACAATACGAAGTATAGTAATTATGTTATTATGTCAATTAGTTATATAGTATCTGTTATGTTACTTGTATTTCTTTTTGGGATAGAGTTTAAGAATAGTGTGTTAAATGGATGGTAGATAAAGTAAGAAAGTGAGTTAGTTTTTATCAAAAATAGAAATAACTCAATTATTTTAGAACTTTTCAAAATAAAAAAAAATGACTCTATTAATATAGAAAGGATTCTCTTTCACTTTGAGTGGAAAAGATTTAATCTGAACATGATCGAATAAAAGCTGCCAACAACTGTATATATATTTCCTAAATTCATATAGCACCTGCAATTTTGGCACAACTTTTTCCATGTCTCACTTAAATTTTTTTTCTATATTCCTAACAAGCCCAGTAGCCCACAATAGTACTCCAACAAGCCCAAATTCATATTCATATGTAATAAAAAAGAGAGGGTGGTGGAATGTGGGACCCCTCCTCCTCAATACCATTTCTAGAACATACCATTTCTATCTCAATACAGAGCAATCCAGAATCCACTCGAAACCGACGAATTTCTCATATCATTACTATAAATTCTCCTCCTCCTCCTCCTCCTCCTCCTCCTCCTCCTTTATTTCTCCTCATCAAATCTCACAAGCTTTCATCAATTTGATTAGCAAGGTAAAATGTCTCTGATTCCGAGCTTCTTCGGCAGCCGCCGCAGCAACGTCTTCGACCCATTCTCCCTAGACATATGGGACCCCTTCGAGGGCTTCCCTCTCTCCACCAACATATGGAAACCACTGACTGGAAGGCCCATCTCTTCAAAGTCGATGTTCCCGGACTGAAGAAGGAGGAAGTTAAGGTTAAGGTTGAGGATGGCGGCATTCTGCAGATCAGCGGAGAGAGGAGCAAGGAAAAGAATGACAAGTGGCACCGCGTTGAGAGGAGCAGTGGCAAGTTCGTGCGCCGGTTTAGGCTGCCGGAGAATGCGAAGGTGGAGCAGGTGAAGGCGGCGATGGAGAATGGGGTGCTGAAGGAGGAAGTGAAGAAGCCTGAAGTTAAGGCCATTGATATCTCTGGTTAAGTGAATAGTTAATTTGTTCTTGATTTTCGGTTTGTAAAGATTGTTGGTTGTTGTATTTCGTTTTTCATTTCTTAATTTCTGGACAGTCATGTTGTTGTAATGAAATATGTCTAAAGTTTTTATAATGCACATTTAAACTTAATACGTTCACAATTTATTTATTTTTATCATTTTTCAAACTTGTACAATTGTACTAATATAATTTGGAAATTAGTTATATATTATTTGAAACTTTACTTATTCTTTAACATGAATGAAATGTGTTTGCATTTAAGCGATATATCCTAAAAAAAGATTCATTTACCTATGTGGCCTATGGAATTTGTAAGCCCATATTTGTCTTGAAATTTATTTCCAACTTTAAAATACACAATTTAACTGTATTTTATAATACTACATTAGAGGAATATTTAATTTTATTTATATTGATTTTGTTATTAACTATACTGTTTCCATGTTAATTTACTTATATTATATTTTATCATTAAAAATAAATTTAAAATTTGTAATAGAATCATGAATAGTTTTAAATTTGATCTAAAGATAATTATGCCAGATATTCAACAGAAATTATTCTTTTTCTAAATTTGCAAATATAAATTTCAGACAATTAATATCAAATTATTGCATAAAGATAGTGAATAAATTATCCATTGATTTTAAATTAATCAATATTATAAAAAATACCTATAAATGTAATCTATATATTCAATTAACATACATTTATCCATTTACACAAATAAACTAACTTGACAATATGACAAAATAAGTAAATAACAAACAAATTTATACTACTCAGTAGGAGTATCTTTTAGCCGTAAATATATTTATTTAGTATTGTAATTAGTTTATTATACTCCTTAACTTTTAATAATTTCGAATCTAGCCCCTTCAAACCCTAAAACCCTCTCATCAAAAGGCAATTGTAGAACACCTTTTCCCTGTTATTGCGGGTAGCAGCAAAGGGTTTATTTAGGGTTTAAGCAAAGGTACAAAATTGCTGTTGGAAATTCCGAATTATCAACTTTTGATCTTTTTTCTTCTGAATTTCAACAGCAATGGGAGCAGAGAAAGGAAAGAAGCAGAGATCGGAAGAGGTGGAGGAAGAAAGGAATGGAGCGGACGTCGTCGACGTAGAGCTCGTTCAGACTATTGAAAAGCTTCAGTCAATTCAAGACGATCTTGATAAAGTATTTCTTCTTTCTTTGATGTTACTAAGTTGCAAATTTTTATTTTGCTGTTCAAATTTTGTTTGTTCATGTCTAAAAGCTATTTTTATTCTAGGGGTTAAGAACTTACATTCATCTGCCTATAATTGTTTGAGAATACAAATATTTTTGACAGTTGAATGTTATAGGCGAAGCCTTATATAATTGGATGAGTTGATTAGTTATTTTCAAAATATTGGATGATTAAAATTAGCTTTGAACCTGCATTTTCTCTGTATGTGTTTTTTTCACAAATATATGTTGTCGTAAACATTTAGCTAGGTTTACAAAGTAAATTTATGGATGAACCTTTTGTTCTGTATTTAGATAGGATGCAAATTTGTCTAGTGCACTTTATTGTTTACACCGTTGTCGTGATCAAAGTTGAATAGTGGGGTGGGGTCTTTGGTAGGGAAGGTTTTACACTTTCATAATTGATCTTAGACTTGTTACAATTTCGATACAAATAATAATAGTGAATGATATGAGCGGGATGAGAAGTTAGTTAAACAAGGTCTTTTATGTTATTCCACTTTCAGATCAATGAAGAAGCAAGTGAAAAAGTACTGGAGCTGGAGCAGCAGTACAATGTGATCCGGAAGCCTGTCTATGATAAGCGGAATGATGTCATCAAGTCGATTCCTGATTTCTGGCTAACTGCAGTAAGTAATTATAAGTTTTAGACTTTTAGTATTAACGAATTATCTTTTAACTTTTTTGTAGTACTAGCAGTCTACTAAGCATTGCCAATGCTTATAAGTATTACTTTCCTTCTGATTATAGCATTAATATCGTGCAGTTTATGAGTCATCCTGCCCTCTCTGAGCTCTTGACTGAGGAAGACCAAAAGGTTCCATACTACCTCTACCTTTGCTTTGCAGAAGAATAAGATCAGCACTCTGTCTATATATGAATTCTCCTCTTCATGAATAATGTTACATTTTGTAAATTGTGAACTCTCTGAAAGTTCCTCTCAGTTTTAAGCCCTTAATCTGTCAACACAAAATTGTTCTTGCGACTCAAAAGGAACTTATTCTTGCGACTTCTAAAATTTTTCATTCACAACCTTTACTATAAGATATTCCAATGCATAAGTTTCGTTAAGGACATTAGCTATATTTAATACAAATATTTGGTATGATTTTTCTCATTATTATGATCTTCTATCTGACAGATTTTCAAGTATCTGGATAATCTTGAAGTGGAAGATTTCAAAGATGTGAAATCTGGTTACTCCATCACTTTCGTGAGTATTTATTTTATTCCCACCTTATAAGAGAGGTTGATGTCATAAAACGCCGAGTTCTAAAATATATATCTTCTCAGATGTTCAAACCCAATCCACATTTTGAAGATGCTAAGCTCACAAAGACCTTCAGTTTCCTCGAGGAGGGAGTAACAAAGATCACTGCAACTAATATAAAATGGAAAGAAGGCATGGTGAGTTTTACACAATGGTTGTTTGAGGTGAATGTGTTTCTTTATAGTGTGTTTAAATTCACTCTCCATGTCTGAATTTTGAAGGGCATTCCTAATGGTGTTTCTGAGGAGAAGAAAGGGAACAAGCGATCTCTTGCTGATGAAAGGTTTGTTTCCCTCCCTCTCTCTCTCTCATGCAAACAATACACGGTAAACTAGCGTGGTCTCTATTGTCACATATTTGTTTAGTATAATTTGCACTTGACATGTAGGCCAAGGCTTGCAATAATTACCTTACTTCTATCGGAAGGTTCTTAGCTGTCCCAGTTTGGCTCATTGCACGTGTTATCTCAATAATGATACTGATACATACACTCTTCTTTTCAATAAGTTGCACTTCTACTTTAGCCCTTGGTTTAACCACTGTTGGTTATATAAGCAATTGTCTGGCCTTATCTCTAACTGATGTTATTGAGGCAAAGAGTTCTTACTTCACTTCTATGTAATGCAGCTTCTTTTCCTGGTTTACTGAGTCTGAGTTTAAGGGTGACATGTATGAAATTAATGATGAGGTACACTCTGCCCCAGCATGATTTATGTTTAAATCAGTACATCCACTTGAAATTCTTCTTAAAGCTGATACTTTTTTACTTTGTCTTTCTTAATAGGTGGCAGATATAATCAAGGATGAATTGTGGTCCAATCCCCTTACATTTTTTAATAATGTAAGCATTGTGATTTATTATCTGTTTTTTCTTATTTTCTATATGTATTAGTAGTATAATTTCAGTTTACTATGAAGTTGAAATGTGGACTATAATTGTTTGATTTGTATATAAATATCTTGTTACTCAATGTAGCTTATTCTATTTTATGCAGGAGGCTGAAGAGGATATGGACGAAGATGACGAGGTAAATGCATTCACTACTTAACACTTAACTAATGTTGTGACAGAATAGAGCAATTGTGTAATCGAGGTAAACAGAAACGTAAAGAAGACACAGATTTACGTGGTTCACCAATGTTGTTGGCTACGTCCACGGGCAGGAAACGGAGAACAGATTTTATTCAGAGTGTTTTCGGATTATGACTACAGATTTCAGATTACAGAATTATGTGCTCTACACCAATATAAATAGACACACATGAGACAGACTGAGCCTAGGAAACATAATCCTATCCCAATTAGGAAACATAATCCTATACAGATTCAAGGCATACTAACAACTAGCTTAGTTTAAAATGCAATGTGAGGCAGCAGTGCCTCTTGATGATGTTGCTTTAACAAAAAAATTTCCGCTAACTGCCATCTGTTTGGTTACTGCTTTGGTCAGGGATTACCTTTCATTCTAGTTTTTGATCTTCACATGTTCAGTATGAACTCTTGTAGAACTGCTTTGCTAATTTTAAAAGAATATCGAGGCACATGGGTAGAATTTGCTGTCCTCAGACTTGATATTCATTCTTTACTGAGTTGGTAGTTTTTATCTTAAAAGTATATATAATCGTCTAATTATGTAGTAAAAATTAAGAGTGATTTGGTAAAATTCCTCTCCATCAATCTCAGTATTTTATTCCTTTTCTGCCTGGAACTATTATTGAGATAAAGTATAGATATGTTCTGCAGTCTTTACTGCTTACTGCTGCTCTATGATTAAACGAGATTGAACTTGGTTGTGAATTTGGAGTGATAAGGAAGCGATTGCAAGTGATACTTATATAGTGTAGTTGAGAAATCTGAAATACCCATCTCTTTTTCTTTATCCATTTTTCGTCGGCATTAGGGTCATATTCTACATTAAGAATCTTTGATCAAACAAAATGATGTAGTTACTGTACACTCTTGGTGGACGGATGGCGTATGAAAAACACATCATTTACAGATTATCGAGTAGTTTCATATAATCGATCTATTCCTCATTCTAGAACAATCTTTGACATTCTTGCAGGGCAGTGATGATGGTTCTGGAGATGATGATGATGACGACGAGGAAGATGCTGAAGCCTGAGACAGTGGGCGAAGCAACTCAAATTTTTCCAAAAACTTAAGTTCGTGGGTTTTTTACTTGTTTCTATAATAGTTTCGTGAAAAGGCTTATAGTTTCCCAAGTATGTGATAGGTAGCAGAAATTCGACTTTGACACCATACTAACCTTTGGTATCTTGTGAGTCCATCCTCATATAAGGTCGAAGTTATTTATGCTGTTTTAGATCGTTAACTAAGGATGTAACCTTATGAATGGTGGATTTAGTTTCACTCTAATGACATTGTGAAAATATAGCAAGTTTTTTTTAGTGTAATCTTTCTGCTGAGCTGTCTTTGTATGCTGATGAATTTTTACAGCCTTATCTTTTAGCTTAAAAAAATCGATTTCACAAACAGGAGCTGCATTCATTAATTATTTTTATGAAAAATTAAACTTTTTTGTCGTTGCAGTTGTCTTTTCGATGTCGGAAGAGATTCATATTATAATAGTACTCCATAAACCAACATGATTAGAGAGAGGAAATAACTCATGAATTTGTAACTAAAGTGTCTCAACGATAGAGAGAGGAGAGAAAGGGAGAGATGAGTATTGTGGAAGTAGATCTTTCTCCGTTGTTGAATAATGGGGACGAGGAGGGGAAGAAGAAGGCCAAAGAAGTGATCAAGGAGGCCTGCTCCGAGTGCGGCTTCTTCCAGATCAGAAACCACGGCGTGCCCCTTGACCTCATCAACCAGGCCATCCAACTCTCTAGAACCTTCTTCGCCCTCTCTGACCAAGAGAAGCTCCAATACAGCCCCAGATCCGCTGCCCCTCTCCCGGCTGGTTACAGCAAGCAGCCCGCCCATTCGCCTGATAAAAACGAGTACCTCTTAATGTTCCAGCCTCTGTCCGGCGCCAACGTCTTGCCTCCTCATTTCAGGTACCTCCAATCAAACATATTGGAATCTTGTCTGATCCAATCCAATATGAGTGACAAAAGATTTAATTTTGTAAATTTGTATTTTACACCTATAAGATTAATTAGCAGAGTATTATATTCATTTTATTCTTAATGGATTCTCACAAATGAGAAATAGTTAATTCTACTTAGTCACTTAATATTAAGATGAGTAATTAATTGTTAATTAATCCCACATTGAAAAATGAGCTTTCGTTAAACGATAATTATATAAAAAAAGTGTCGGGTTGTGAATCCCACACGCATCACCAGTCTCCTGTCTTATGGTCTTAGCCTTGAATCTTGACAATTGGTCTTTTTAATCGAGCATGTTATTAGGGAAACATTCCCGGACAATGATGTCTAAATACATCACGTTAGTAAGTGAGACTCTTGTAATTGCATTACACCCAGCAAGTTTAAAACAAACCTATCAATCAATTTTCGATTAACGCAGGGACGTTGCAGAGGAGCTCTTCCTGCAGCTCAGGGAGATCGGGCGGCTAATCGAGCAGATCGTGAACGATTGCTTGGGTCTGCCGCCGGATTTCCTCAAGGAATACAATCTCGACCGGAGCTGGGATTTCATGGTGGCACTCCGCTACTTTCCTGCGACGGAGAACGACAACAACGGCCTCCTCCAGCACGAAGACGGAAACGTGGTGACACTGGTGATCCAGGACGAAGTCGGAGGGCTTGAAGTTAAAAAAGAGGGGCAGTGGATCCCGGTTGTTCCTGCTCAAGGCAACATCGTTGTCAACTTAGGCGACGTCGTTCAGGTAACTAATCGGATTTAATTCCATTTTTTATTGATTGATGCAGAAATGCATTTATCTTATTAAATTACCAATTCAGTTGTACGTTTCTGCATCATTGATCCGATCCGATGATAGGTGTTGAGCAACAACAAGTTCAAGAGTGGCACGCACAGAGTTGTGAGATTGGGAGAGAGATGTAGGCACTCTTTTGCGTTTTTCTATACGATAGAGGGGGATAAGTGGGTGGCGCCGCTGCCGGAGCTGACAGAGGAGGCGGCGAAGTATAGGGGGTTTGTGTACAAGGAGTATCAAGCGATGAGGATGAGGAACAAGACTCATCCGCCTGCGAGGCCTGAAGATGCAATCACCATTTCTCACTATGCCATTTCTGATTAAAATTGAGCGACTGAGCTAATAATTCTCAGATGTTGCTTCCCTGTTCATTGTTGTTGTTGTTGTTTTATGTATTGTATTTTTAATCTATTTTAATTTGTGTCTTAAATAAAAAATTATAAAAAAAATAGTGATATAAGTTGGTGGCTAATTTTGAGCCCACGCTCTTTTAAGTTTTAACCTCTCCGCACTAATTAGTTATCTTTAGTTTCAGTTAGTTACTTAACTAGCTAGTATATCCAAAAAATACTATATAGTCAGCTAGACTTATAGGAGTGATAACTAAACTATTCTACTTAGTGATTCAATAACTTAGTGATTCAATAACTAAATTTCATGATTAAAATGACTCATTAACCCCTTTTAAAATATCCTAAAATTTTGAATTTAATTTATTACAGAGTCCTTTCTTATATACTTTTAAATCAATTCAAGGTATTTTATTGAGCTTTCGTTTAAGATGCAAAGATACAATGAATATATTTTAGATTAAAAAGGAACATGAAAAAAGAACCGTTATAAAAATCATCCCCCTGAATCTTTATTTCTAAAAGAATTAATTGTTACTTCCTTTTGGTTTACTTATTAATTAGTCTAATTTTGTACGTAATTGGTTATAATTTTATGCTTTTTTTTCTCAATTCCAGAGGTTCGCTGTAAAATAGTACAACTATGGAGCAGTACTTTATAAATTTTCCAATTAGATCAATTTCTAATCAACTGCTAATTTTAAATTCCCTCTTTAATAAATTACTTGATTTGGGTCTTGTATTTACTATATTATTTCATAAATAAAATCTGGCACACGATATTTATTAATTGCAAAATGAATAAAGATGCGATGTATTTTTTGTAAGATTCTAACAATTAGCTTCGCTTTATTCAAACACCAGGCAATCCAGTTTTGTACATCTGTTCTGTCTTCACACACTTAATAATATTCTGGATTTTATTGACGTGTTTAATTTGACTCAATATATATTGCACCTTTCCTATTGAAATTATTTCTGCTTGTGTCGTCTGAGTTATACTATATCAATGGGTAGCTCTGGAATTACAAGCCTCATAAATCTGCTTATTACTAATATCGACGTGCTTGCTTGGTACCATCATCTCCCTTTCTCCTCCACCAAATTTACGTTTTTCCTTTTTTTCTCCATTTGTTTTTTTGGTGTGATTCAGGTTTTTTTAAGGATAAATTAATTTTCTTTAATATTTTTTTGTTATGGTTATGCAGGCCTGTGGTTTCTCTGGTGTATCCTCTGTAAGCTTTCTTCTTTATTGTAATTAATTAATTTATTTATGTGGTTGAATATGATGCTTCACATGAATTTGTACTCAGTTGTTATAGTTTGAAGATTGTTTGAGTTGTTGATTAATTATGGAGTTTGAGCAGGTATGCGTCGATTAGGGAAATTGAGATGAAGACGGGAGATGATGTTCAGCAATGGCTAACTTATTGGGTTCTTTACTCTATGATCAGTTTTTTGGAGGACACTTTTGTCACACTTGTTGAATGGTAATTTCATACGTTTTATTGTTCCTACAATTTGGTTATTTTGAATAAACTCATGTTGATAGTGTTAATTTGTAATGCATGGTAGGTTGACGTTTTGGCCATATGCAAAGCTAATGTTGAGCTGCTGGTTGGTGTACTGCAATGGAGCTGCCTATGTCTACCAACACTATGTAAGGCCTTGCGTTGTTATAATTCCTCCTCCTCCTCCTCCTCCTCCGGAGCCAGTTCAGGTCTCGAAAATCCCAAGAAGGAAACGCGGTTCCAGCAAGCTCGCCTATTTCACTCAAAATGGATTGGAAAAGATGATGCATAAGGAAAAGGTATGTAGTATATCTCAGTTTTGGTCTTCAAGTTTGGCTTGCCTCCCAATTTGTTTGATGTTTTTGTCCTTTTCCGGCCAGCTGAGGAAAGCACCAAGATGATTACATGCACTGATCTATGGTAGGAGAGGAGGACTCTGATGTAGCTGCTCACTTGTTCATACTAATTCACAAGGCTCCGGTTTATTAATCTTATTGTGTAAAGTCTTTATTCTTATTTGGAAAAGAGTAAAGGCCAAAATTGGTCCTGAACATGTAGCTATTTTACGATTTTGGTCCTAAACATTATCTTTTGGATTTTTTGGTCCTGCACATATGGATATTTGATCATTTTGGTCCTGCACATATGGAAATTTGATCATTTTGGTCCTCCGTCAACATTTTCGTTAAAAACTAACTGTCAACATTATCTTTTGGATTTTTTGGTCCTGCACATATGGATATTTGATCATTTTGGTCCTGCACATATGGAATTTTGATCATTTTGGTCCTCCGTTAACATTTTCGTTAAAAACTAACGGTCAACGGCCGATTTTTGACTAAAACAATGGGTTGGGTCGGGTCGTGTTTGGGTCGGGTTTGGGTTACACGTTAAGAAAAAAAATAATTATTTTTTATTAATTAAAAAATTATTAAACTTTAATTTTTAGTTATTTTTGTTGATTAAAAATATTATAACGACTAAAACATGATGTTATTATACGATTTAAACATGATATTACACGATAAAATAAAAAATTACCAAATTAAAATAATCATTTTTTAATCAAAACAATAAAATTAAAGTATACTAATATTAAATCTATATAATAAAATTAAATAATTAAAAAATTATTTTTAATAAAATCTAAGCATAATATTTTCTTCAAATTCATGAAAAAATTAATTAAAAAATACTATACTTTAATTTTATTAATTAAAAAATATTAATTAATTTTTTAAGAATATTATGCTTAGATTTTAACGAAAATATTATGCTTAGATTTTAAGAAAATATTATTTTTTTCTTAACGTGTAACCCAAACCCGACCCAAACACGACCCGACCCAACCCATTGTTTTAGTCAAAAATCGGCCGTTGACCGTTAGTTTTTAACGAAAATATTGACGGAGGACCAAAATGATCAAAATTCCATATGTGCAGGACCAAAATGATCAAATGTCCATATGTGCAGGACCAAAAAATCCAAAAGATAATGTTGACCGTTAGTTTTTAACGGAAATATTGACAGAGGACCAAAATGATCAAATGTCCATATGTGCAGGACCAAAAAATCCAAAAGATAATGTTTAGGACCAAAATCGTAAAATGGCTATATGTTCAGGACCAATTTTGGCCTTTACTCTTTGGAAAATTATATGATGCATCAAATCTGAAATAGTAGGGAATGTTGCTGAGTGGGTGCTAGTTTTGATGTTGGATTAAAACTGAAATGCCGGATTCAAACTTGATGTTGGATCAAATTTGAGTAAATAGTAAATGTAACATTCATGGATAATACTCCTAACAAATTAATGCTAGATTAAAACTGGTCAAACTTGAAGTTAGATCAAATCTGATACAGTAGTAAATATATCATCAAGATACTAATAGATTTAAAACTGATTAAACTTGATGTTGGATCAAATCTAAAACAATAGTAAATGTGACATCGTGGATAGTAGTAATGTACTATTACATACATTAAAATCGGATTAAATGTAAAATTTGATCATATGTGGATGAGTGTTTAAAGAATTAAGATGCCATGAAAAGTGGTACTCTCTCGGTCCGATTTCTAGTAGTGCAGCCTGGCATGGCCCCTGCCATCGGGGAAAGAGTGCGGTATGGGGCCGTGCCTGGGACAGTGTGGAGGGGTGCGGTCTGGTGCCATACGACGCGAGGCTCCCTAGCTGCTCCACCACATGTTTTTAAATCACACAGTACTTAAATTATATTTTAAATTATTTATTTAATAATTTGTTGATTGATTTTTTTTATTATTATTGAAGTTTAGAAAATAAAATTACGTTTAAGGATTTTAGTTATGTAATTTTAAGTTTTGTTTCATTTGAGTTTTACATATATAGAAAATTTGAAGTATTTTAGTTATGCAATTTTAAGTTTAAGAAAAATATGCATTTTTCTATATTAAAATATCCGCCAATAAAAAGATAGATTTACCTTTTTTATTGGGTAAATAGCTATTTAAATCTCCAAGTTTGGTCAAAATCTGGTCTATTCCACAAAGTTTGAAATCCTCTAACTAAATCACGAAATTTCATTTTTTCTAGTTTAGCCTATGAATCGATCTTTAGGTGGAATCTTTGCATCTCTACATTGAAATCCATTTTAAAATAGAGTGATGCTAAATGGCCATAATGTGGCCGGCCATAAAAAGTTAATTTAGTCCATTTACATGTATAAAAAAATTAGAATTACCGATATAAACTTATATGTGTGTGAATGGACTTGTGAGTTGATACTTATCTTTGAATTCCATTACGTAAAACACATTAATATCACGAATTACTGTATACGTTGAGCAACAATCAAGAAATGACAGTAGTAATAAGTTGAGCAAAAACTACGAAAGAGCAACACTAACATGTTGAGCAACATATAATGAAAATGATATAAAAGTAAAATCAAGTAGTATTAAACTAAAAATTTGAAAAAAAATCAATTTTTTTTTTGTTATTTAATTAATTTATGGCTGGCCATAATGTGGCCGCATAGCATTATTCTTTAAAATATCAATCCAACTTTAAAATCAAGCTTACACTTTGGATTATACTTGCATCTTTTTCGTGATTTAAATCTCAATCCACGTCAACAAAGATTTCACATAAAATTCAACCCATGGGATAAACTAGTTGAAACTTCGTGATTTAATTAGCGGATTTCAAAATTTGTGAGATAAACTAGTTTTTAACTAAACTTGGTGATTTGAATGCCTATTTACCCTTTTTTTTATTCGCAAAAATAGACCTCACAATTTACTAAATTATTACGTTCATATATTCTACTAGTATAATACTATAAAATAGAACTATTTTACCCGTTTTTTAGGTTAAACAAGTATAATATGTGAATCAGGATAGTAGGAATTCATAAATTATTAATGGAAATAAAATAATGAAATAAGGGAAAATTAGGGAGTTGAGCGTCTTCACAACCACGGCCAATCGCCGCCGCATCCTATCGCCGAATTTCAATTTCTGTGCACCAGCAAGATGAGCGCAAATGATCCTCAATCCATGGTAATCCAAGCACAAAATCTCCAGACTTTCCCCCAATTCCCTCGCCCCTTTTCTAAGCTTGATATCTGAATTTATCTCTCGATGAGCAGGAAAAGGTGTACGATCATAGATTCCAGCGAACCGATCAATGGATGCCGGTTTACTCATGGCTGGAATCACTCGACACAGATGAGTTGATTAAGTCCAAAGACGTCGTCGATTGGCTCACGGCCAACCCTGAAATCAGAGACGACTTGTACGCTAGGCATTCGCGCTACCATTTGATGCACTACATTAAAAAGTGTCATGTCAAAATCCTCAAGCGCAAGGAAAAACAGGTTTTTTTTCCTTCATTTGTTCTTAAAATTTACAGTTTGCTGGAAGTATAAATGTATAATGCTGTAAATGATGCGATATGAGTTTCATGGCTGATCAAATAGAGGGGATTGGGGAGATGATATTGCCTAGGATATTTATAATTTGGTTAAGTAAGTAGCTAAATTAGAAGAGAACTTAAGGCAAATAAAATTAATCAGAAGATAGTCATTCCTTTGTGGAGTATTATAGTTCCATTGTGGATTAATAAGTTTTATCATCTTTTAGAGGTTTTATTGTATTGTCCATGATTTGCATGGAAGTTCCTATGTTTCTATATTGAGTTAGTTATTACTTGTGAGAGACTTGTTATTTTGGTTTATCACCTGCGCTTCGATATTGCTCTAGGATATATAGGTAAAAGAAATAAAGGCTCTGAACTGAAGTTCGGTTAATGGAGAAATTTTATGGCATGGCTTAGCTGAATATTATTGAATCTACCAAAACAGTTTGTTTCAAATTTGATGAAAATGTAAAGTTAGGCCTTACTTAATGAACTTTGGTTCTTCTTGGCTGATTTTTTTTAAAGACTATGCTTTGGGCTGTATACTGTATAGTATGTCGCAGTAACGATTTTTGTTAGTGCAGACTAACTTCATAGGGTACCAGTTCCAGCTAAATGTTTGGAAAAGTTCATAACAAAGTGATTCCGCAATGTTAGTGGAGTACTGTTGCAATGTACAGTTCTTATAGAAGAAGTATCTTGTATTTTCACATCAGTTGCTGGTTACGTTACTTCAGATGATTATTGGCCAACTCTTTACATCTCTGCTATCTTAATCCTAATTTATGTTTTCATTTGATTTTGTCATGAGATTTACTCATACAATCGTATGAATCTATAAGCAACAATACATCTGGAAGTACAAAGATAAACCCTTAATTCACCTTTTCTTTTAATATGCAGGGACTTATTATTGCTAAACTACCTCCCTCAAACGTTGATCAGAATTCTGAATTCAAAGCACCTTCTTCACCACATTTTACTGGTAATTTTACTTGCTTTAAGTCCAAAAAACAAAACAGGTCCTGGATTTATGAATTGATTTGTGTAGGTTGCGTTCATTTAGGTAGTTCTCTCATTATCGCTATAGTATCATATTAGTAGAATTTACTTAGTTAAAGCATGACAAAACCATATGAGTACTCTTATGTAATAGTATTAGAACTTTTTGAAACTCCTGGTGCACTACTTCCCATCCATTTCAATTACCGGTGAAATAGTCAGGACCTACATCTTCTGCTGCTTAATGCATTTTTTCTGAGTTGATATGTGATAGTAATACATAACCACCAATTTTGTTGAATTGTTTACTCTTCATCTACTTGGCTTTGTACTATATATGTAGACTTGAATGTCTTAATGCGTTATCTATCATCTTTGTTTTTTGTTGTTCAGGTTCCAACTCCAATTATTGTTATGTTTATCAATAAATCTTCAAACGGGCAAGGGTACAGTTTGTTGTTGTAACTGTTTTGTTTGTTAATTAAAAGAAAGAAATATTTCAACCAGTAACTTACAACTCAGTTGCATTTTATCATTTATAAAATGTGCGCTCAATCATTTTACATATTCATAGTTGAAATAACATAAAGTTTAACAGGCAATAACTTAAGCAATATTCCTAAAGACAGCGAGCTATATAAAGCAAAACGCAGTGAGGCTCTCCGCAAGTATGAGATGTAAGTAAATCACTGAGGTGTTTACTTGGATATGGAGCATAATATCATTTCTGTTACTAACGATGTACATGTCTATCTGATTCAGTTTAGTTGAGCTGGAGAAACAACTGATACCACTCTTTGGTAAACAAGAAAAGCAGTAAGCATCTCACAACCTCGGCTTTCTGATTCTTATCTTGCTAATGACGAACGCCCATCTGTTTACCTGCAAAACCAATGCTGTTTCTGTTAATTTATAGTTTAGATTTTCAACAATTTTGATGCAGTTAGTGTATGATTACAAATTCACTGTGTGTACAGGCTTGTAACTCTAAGTAGAGGCTGCTACAAGATTAAGTATGCTAAACTATTTTCTGAATATACAAAATCCCATAAAATCTGTGTATGTTAATGCCTTGACTTATATCTTCCTTCTTTTTTGGTGATGTTTATTCATTTATAACTTGTAAGGGTGTGGTCTCCACCACCATTCATAAACGTATTAATTGCTTATTATTGCATATTTATTGCTGAAGATTTGAGTGGATTCTATCACTGGGAGGCCCTCTCATCTCCATTTGTCCTACATTCAATCCGCCTGCAACTTAATCAATTAATTGTTTGAAGAAAGTAAAAAGCAAAAAAAAGAGAAATTAAATTGTGAAGACAGAAAAAGCTCGTTGTAACTAAATCTTTTATTCCTGCATAAATGTAACTTTTCCCTTGTTTTCAACGTTTAACCGAAAAGAGAAATAAAATACTACCAGCTTTGATCAAAAGCTTTATATTTAATTAGGTATACATAATTTGCTCAAAGACTCAAATCACCAGGGACATCAATTTGTACAAATTCATATTGTTTCGACTTTAATTCAACTTTGGTTCATGAGATTAAATCTAACAACTTAATCTTAGATGGATAATCATATGACAATGAGTCATACTTTGGTTCATGAGATTAAATCTAGCAATTTAATCTTAGATGAATAATCATATGACAATGAGTCATACCAATCATATGATAATTTGGTTCTCATAATTTATTCTCCAATCCACTGTTTTCTAGTTTCGTTTTTATTCTAGTGGGTAAAATTAAATACTCCTATGGAGTACTATTTTTCAAGAGCTTGGTTCAACTGGATCCTTGGACTAATTTTCTAATATTGTGATAAGAAATATGGGTAGTGATAAATGCACATAAATTACACTATATATAGTAGTACATGATTGGACTTTTCAACTATTTTACATTAAGTACTCGGTCATGAATATTAGTTAATTAAAAATGAATTAATGCGTTACATTTTTACCATCTGCCATTAATTCAGGAAAAAAATTAGTAGTATTTATTAAATTAAAATGTGTAGTTTTAGAAAAAACAATTATTCATTGTATATATGACTAATTATCTCTAAATCAAACTTGTAAATTTATCATAAATTTTTTAAACCTTACAATTTTGAATAACATCTTTCAAAATACTATAATAGGAATAATTTAGAGAGCAAATAGTAGAAATAATAATAAAATTGACCTAATTCAATTAAAATATATGCGTATTATGTACGTTTATCTTTATTCTATATATCAACATGAAATATTACATGAGTACATCCATTAAACCTCAACAACATTAATCTTTGTTCTCGAAAAATATAGCACCACACACTCCAGGATCTTGTATTACAAATTGCTTCTTCAAAAATACTCTAGCATTAAGAATACAAGTCCATATATGAATATGTTTTGTAATATAGAAAATTATTAAAGCCGTAGAAGTCTAGTAATGATGTCTGCATCAGCTGCATTGATATCTCCAGAGGCCAAACATTGAGAAAGTTGATCACTTAGATCATCCACCTCCCTCTGCAGTTTCTTTATGTAATTGCATGTCCTTTTCAAAATCTTCGCTGCCGATCTCTGAAAATTCACCAAATCATAAACCAAATACATGCATGCATATATATTTATAGTTAAAAAAGTTTAATTTGATTAACTTACCTTTTTATTACATGTTGAGTTTGAGTGATGTTGCAAGGATGCATGTAGTCTGAAGATGAGGTGGTTGATCTCGTCTTCGGTGAATCTCGAAGCTCTTGCAGATCGTCGGCTTGACATCACTCTTTCTCACACACAACACTCAGTAAGGGAGTGAGTGTTTATGTTGAAGTTTGAAGGAGAAAAAGAGCTTCTTGAAAAGGAAACGAGTTAAGTGTTGGTTAGTTAGAAAAGAAGGCTATCAGCAGAAAATTTAATACCACTAGGGCCCCATCTATCTAACCCTTTCACAATGATTAATTGCATCTATTTTTAGGCCCTTCGCGACAATGAATTTATTATTTTAAATCGTCCAACCAAAATCCTCAATTATAAAAAGGAAAAATTGCAAAATAAATCACAAAAGATGGTGAAATTCAGATGAGTACCATACTTTTCAAGTTAAGAGTAATTTTCGCAATTATCCCATCCATTTCATTTCAAGCATGATGTGGTGGCTGATTTTATACACGAAATGTTATGACTATGTTAGGAACGATTATTAGGCAGGATGAAGTGTTTAAAATTGGCTGCTAAATCTTTGCGTATTTCACCGGAAATTAGACACATGGGATAGTTGCGAAAATTGCAAACTTCGTGATTTATACATAATTCAGTTTTTAAAAAATGTGAGATAGACCATAATTGACCATCTTTCATGATGTATTTAACAATCTACCCTTCTAAAAAGGCCATATCAATTGTGGGATTGCCTTTTTGTGTAACTTCAAAAACACACTATGATTTGACTAGATGTGTCAAAATTAAATTAAATAAAAACCATAAGATAATCTGGGTTTAGCAGAAGAGATGTCTAATTGCCACCAGAAAGATACCATGTTTCTCATTTTCATAACATGATGTATTAGGCTGTTGCTGGGAATAATTTTGTCTGAGAACTGAATTTCTGGAGATCAGGTTGGCTCTTATTACTAGATTATTAATTCTCTAGAGAGTGATACGTTATTAAAGTTTGAATTTTGTATACCAAATTATAAGAGCTTATTTTAAGTTTGGTTATCTTCCAATCAAGGGCCGACCGATTCCTATGAATAGAATAATTTACTTTGATCATCAATCATTTGGATTTTTGTGATCACTATAGTGAAACACATAAGGACAAAATAGTATATATGATAAATCACTATATATATTTTTTCTTTGTATATATATGCGGTATGTAAGTATAAAGGTAGGGGGAATGCACTCAATTATTTCTTGGACTTTCCTGTTTTCTTGATTTCTAGTTTTCTACAATTTTGGTGACGTTTATAAAAAAAGTTACTGTAAAAATCCAATTTTAAAATATGGTAAGCTTGCAAGCTGCGTAAATGAGAAGGAATGTCAGTGGTGTTGTCAAATGTATGCAAAATGTTGATTGCATTACAAGTGAAAATGGTTTTTATCCAAAATAGAATTTGTATTGTTTGTGATGGAACATTACTATAGAAGTTGACATAGCATAGATATGATAATAGAGCATGGGAACTAGAGTATAATATGCAGATAAAATGATGTAGCTTTGTCTTGTGAAAGAGAGCATCAAGTACAATGACATATCAACAACACAATTTTGTCTGGCAGAATCATATGATTATAAATTAAATATAATACTACTCTAATATGCATTACAAAAATCTAACCCTAAAACATGAAAAATTTCTGTAAATCCAAGGGCGACCATGGCATTTTTGATCGACCCTACCCTCAGAGAGTTTAGGGTTGGCCGGCTCTCCCGCCCCTGATTGTGCCATTACTATTTCCCCATGTTCGGATTTGTTTTAAATTTATTTTTGCGTATGCTAATTTGTTCTCAATTATCCTCATGTCACAGTAATATCTTCATAAGGAGGGATGCAAGAAGTGCTCAAATAAACATTTTGGACAAAATAACATTTATAATTATAGCATCACTAAGATCCATCGATGGGGATTTAAACTTGTAACTAGTTAACTATCCCCAACTGGAAAACTTAAATTCAGTAAAGATATAGTAGCTAAAAAAACTAGAGCATTTGCAAAAGTAGTGGATTTGGACAAACCTTTCAACTGCTGAACACTCTGGTCTTCATAATCTTTTCTACCTCACCAACAGTTAACTGCATAATCCCATTTTCTCTTAACCATCTTTCATCAACCATCAAAGTACTCTTTAACTCTTTCTTTGCTGTTTTTAACAACTTCAAGCCATTACTTGTCTTGGGAAAGAAGCCTTGAGGTCTCAAACACCATGATTCAAAAACGCCAAACAGAACTGTCAAGTCGTTAGATAGCCTCTGAACTCCCCCATCATGAAACTTCACATTGCCCACTAGTATGCTATAGAAAATTGATCTATCTATACCAGCAGCCAAACTTCTCCACAGCCTTGTAAAATCCGTTTTGTTCAACCCTTCTTCCAGGAGAAACAGTTTTCCCTGCAAATAATCCATAGCTTCCATGAAAGATCGTGAGAGCGCCGAGGTTTCTTCACTCTTTTCTTGCCATTGTCTTTTGTTCTTTATATACTCTCGGCAAAGTGCATCAAAACCCCGTAAGACAACAGTGGACAGCTTCTCTATCCATTCCATTTTGAATTCTTCCAGCTTTTTGATTTCTTCACGAAAAATACCTCTCTCAGTAGCATCCAAATCACCTGCTGTTTCACTGCACCCAGATTGTTTTGTTTCCATTTCCAGAAAGAATACATCCTCACAGAAATCTTCTAAAGTGGACTGAAAAAAGCTCCCTGCACTAACAGACTTGGCAACCTTAATTAGAGCAGTGTCATCTGTCAGCGCAGTCAGCCCCTCAGCTTCTTGACACCTTTGCCACAGGCAATCCAAATACTTGTGTATTATAGGTGCACCTGCCAATTTGAGAAATCTTGACCTCAATGAGAAGCTAGGCACTGATCGACAACGGTCAATGACAGAAGATAGGCTTCGGAAAACAGCACTTGCTATCCCAGGAGATTTGCTCTCTTCTTGACCAGGTAGAAGAGTTACATTTTCACCTTCCTTTATCCAATTCCTGTCATCTTCCAATTCAATGTGTAGTTTATCAAGTGTGTCACGAAGCTCAATTTGAGCCCACAACTCAAGCCAGTCAGGTCTATCACAAAATACAACCAATGAAGACATCTTCTGCATATTGTCTTCTTCTTCTAGAGAAAGAAGGATTCCTGAATTTGCTGCCAAAGACTGAACTCGTTTATCAAATGCGATCATCAAGTCTACAAGATGTAGCCATGATACCCTAGCCTGTGTTTGGATAGCAGTTTCACTCTCTTCTTCAAGCTTCTTGATGTACAAGGGAAATATTTCTTTTGCCAGGTGCGTCGATAGGGAAAATACCATTGCTGAGATCCATTCTTCTCTACAACTGTAACCAGAAAGCATAGCTTCATCTACCAGCGGTTGCAATAAATCATCCATAGAATCAACATAGTCGCGAGTGATCTTATATGCAAGCGCAAATATATAATCTGGCTTCTCAATCCACTTTGAGAAGTGGCGTTGAGATGCAATAGATAAAGGATTCACAAGTTCCTCAATAACCCAAAGGGGTTGGTGAAGAGCAACATCCTTATTATGCCCCTCAAGTTGGCGAGATTTTCTTTTTCTCTGCAATTCCTGGAGGCCGCACAATGCGAGAAAACTCTCACAGTACTGGAGTTTCAATTCTCCTTGCATTGTAAAAAGTGGATTTTTCACATTAGATGAGCCTTTAGAATTTGTACTGGATGAACTTAAGGGTGGTGGCCACCCAAGAGAAGCAAGAAGGGCTCGATGATCAGCAATAGCCTGGGGCCTTAGAATGGCCAATGCTCTATCAATTCTATGATCAACTGCTGAAACTAGCCGAATCCATTGAGGATGTGTCTTTATAACTGAGCTGAGAACATCTTCTGTTAATTTAAGAGCCCTTAGAGCACCTGCACGCATATCCTACAAAGCAGAGGTAAACAGCAAAAAAAACAAAACCTTATGTTAGGTAGACTTCTTTTCAGTCTTTACCCACACAATAATCATTACTTATTTGAACATATAGTTTAAATACTTATCCCCAGATTGTACCATCTTTTTGCTAACTAATGCACAAATTGACAAGAATGAAAAAGGCAACACCAATGCACGTTTACAACATTATTCTGTAGCCTAAATATATAAAAAGTTTTGAACATCTCATGCTGTGAAAGTGTTTCCTGAAAGTGAATACCTTGTGATACCATATTCATGAACATCTCAATGAGAAGAAAGAACTGCTAAATGGAAGGACACGGTATGAGCTAAACAATCTAGTTTTTTACCATGGTTTGACAAACGTGGAAATGGTGTAAGTTAAAGATAAATCGTTAAACATTTCCAATAAGTCATATGATACTATGATAGTTGGTTGATACTATGATTAATGCACAAACTCTTCATTTTGATAAATTGATAGTCTACTACACTGCAGGATGATATTCAGTTATTTTACCTCTAACTAAACTGAGAAGATAACTGCACACAAACAAATAGTTGATTTCAAATCTAATGTAAAATATGATAAGATTTTGGTATTTCAAATATTCACAGAAATTTGTAGCATACAGTTCCAGTGAGAGTACTAACTTCTAGATCTTTCATCGATGGATGCCTCCGCAACGTTCTATTCATAGTGGATGATACAGCATCTTCAATATCACCAACCAAAGTATCAAGCTTCAATGCTGTCTCTGAAAGTACGAAAGAGAGTGATTACAAGAGCAACACATAAGAAAAGCAGGACCAAGAAAATAAAACCATAATTTTGTTTATTTTGTCTTCTACTAGATAGTTTGATACTGGAGCTGCCGACATTCTGGCACAATCTCATTCATACTACTGTATGGAATAATGGAATTACATCATAGTATAATATTTCACAGGCACACAACTATCTTTTTTTCGCCAATAACATAAAATCAGTACCTTTCATGTGTTTCAGGAACATCCTTGCTGTGTATTTATAATATGGATTCTAAGAAGAAAAGAAAGTTCTACCAACATGCAGATAACAAAAAGGGGTGTGGCATAACTCTTGCAATAGAATCAATATCATACTCTTCAAGCCATGGCCTAGTACAGAATTATGAACAAGACGAAGTGAGATTAAGCAAACATTCAGCCCGTGATTGATACTCAACTCCACCTTGAAGTGATCTACAAATCTGTATTTATCAGCTAGTCACATTAACAGAAACATAGTGATCAGGATATATGTGCATACATGTGTCAGGGGCTCAAAATGTGATCTTAGCTCTTCTAAGATTCCCAACACTTACTCAAACAAGTAGAAACAAAGATCAAAGGTTGGAGATTGAAACAACTAACAACATAGTAAAAGTACTAAAACTCAAATTAGTAATAGTAATAGCTTTCTCAACATGCTTGGTTATCATTGTATGTTCTTCCAATTGTTTTCTAAATTGCTTAAATCCTTCAAAACATTCTAATCTAAACCAAAACAAAAGTAGCAAATTATCCCCAATACATAACACTTCCTCATAAATTCGTTCTTAATTTCATAAAAAGAGCTCCCTACATACAATGGTAAACTGGAATGGGGGCTAACCTGCATAATTTCTCACAGTTTCAACTCTTGCCACTTCCTTGGCCAATGCTTGTAACTCTTCACCCATCCCTCTCCGCGATTCCCCATCTATAAACACGAGGAAAAAGTAATTAGCTTTCAAACAGCATTCGGAATTCAGAAACCCCAAAAATCCCCAAAGCTACAACCACCTGAGGACGGGTGAGTGGAGAGGCGGCGGAGATCATCCAGCTGAGCATGCACGTTGGAGAAGAGTGATCCGACCCGATTCGAGTAGGAAGAATGGCGGGTCAAGTGAGATTGGAGCTCGGTGTTGAGTTGGGAAAGTGTGCGATCAATTGCATCGGACTGGATTTGGAGCTCGGACAGCAAAGCCGGGGCTCCATCAAGGGCTTCTGTGGAGTTGAGTTTGGAATTGAGGAAGTAGAGAGCGTCGGAGGAGAGTGAGGCGGGCGGCGGTAAGGGTCGGGTCGGTCGATCATCCTTGGATCGGGCCATCCGTTTTGACGATCCGAATTGCAACGACAACTGAATTGGAAGATGGAAAGAATGTCGTCATTATTGCACTTTGGTCCCTGTTTAATTCACTACGATTTTTATCAATTTTCATTAACTTGCACTTGTTTTAATTATCATCCAAAGTAAACGTTTTATTGATTAGTAATTAGACATAAATTTAAAAATCGTATTGTTCGAATTCGATTTGTGACTATTACAACATGAGAAATGTTTAGAGACATAATGGCAATACCATAATGAGGTTAAAATAGTTATTTTAGATTGTTTTATGTTTTTATTTAAATATATGTTTTGTACATATACCATACTAGCCTTATGCATATAAAAACATTTATTTATATTTAAGAATTACTTGCTTAGGAAAGTTGTGTGTATTTATATGGATGGCTTGATTTAAGCAAATATATACTCTAATCATCTCACCACAATCTCCAATCTCTCATACCTAATAGGCTGCATCATTATATTAGCTTTAATTTTATACTCCACTATTTTGTTTAGGAAGTGTACATATATTTCAAAATTTTAAATACTCCAATGATGCTAAATTTTTGAATTATTCTTTCTAACTTCAATCACGATTTTTTTTTAAAAAAATTAATCTAATATGATGAATTTAAACTCTATTTAAATAATACATTATACAATTAAATTTTTTAAATTCTAAACTTATAGGTACTTAATAGATTTAATACTCAATCTTAATTTTATTATTATAAAACATGATTGAATCTAGAATTTATATTTATAAAATTAATAAATCAATTTAATTGCTTGAGTTCTTAGAGCATCAAAATAAAGATTTGAAATTTATACATACTTTATTTTATTAATGGACAAAATGTTAGGGAACAACAATTTAAATTTATATACTAGAATTAAATTGTTACATGGTGTCAAAATAATGTGTTTTAGCTATAGAAATTTAATAGTCATGTTTCACAACTAAGAAATTTCATTTTTTATTCACAACCCCTTCCTTTCATTAGATTATAACAAGTAAAAATTAAGTATATATACATACATATATATACTATTAGTATTTTAAAATTTTAAACATTATTAACAAAAAAAAATAATTGGGTGTGAATGACTATTCTATTTCGTTGGATGATAGAACTAAGAAAGTAAGTATATAGTCATTTTTATGATTCAGAATTTTAATAATTATTTAATACTAATAAAATAATTTGATGAGAATGACTATTACTATTTCGTTGGATAATAACAATTATATATATATATACACTAACAATGACCTAAAAATGGTCTACGTATGATTTTGTTCTGTGTTTCTGTATTTAAATCTAGTTTGCATAAACCAAAACCCTATATATGGAGATAATCCAAACAAGTATGTGTTTAAATCTAGAAATTCAACCTAAATCTTGGCCCTAGGATTAGATTATCTAATGGTCAATACTATTACTATTTCGTTGGATGATAACAATTAGAGATTAAGTGCATATATACATGTAGTCATTTTTATGACTTAGAATTTAATAATTATTTAATACTACTAATGAAATTATTTGATGTGAATACTATTACTATTTCTGTGGATGATAACAATTAGAAATGGAGTGCATATATACATGTAGTCGTTTTTATGACTTAGAATTTTAATAATTATTTAATACTACTAATAAAATTATTTGATGTGAATACTGTTACTATTTCGTTGGATGATAACAATTAGAAATGAAGTGCAAATATACATGTAATCGTTTTTATGACTTCGAATTTTAATAGTAATTATTTAATACTACTAATAAAATTATTTCATGTGAATACCATTACTATTTCGTTGGAAGATAACAATTAGAAATGAAGTGCATATATACATGTAGTTATTTTTATGACTTCGAATTTTAATAATTATTTAATACTACTAATAAAATTATTTGATGTGAATACTATTATTATTTCGTTGGATGATAATAATTAGAAATGAAGTGCATATATACATGTAGTCGTTTTTATGACTTCGAATTTTAATAATTATATTAAAATAATACCTCAATAATTTGAAGCTAATACTATTACTATTTCGTTGGATGATAATATTTAAAAATTAAGTATACCTATACATGTAGCCGTTTTTATGACTAATAATTTTAATAATTTTTTAGTACTACTAATAAATAATTTGATGCTAACTATTACTATTTCGTTGGATGATAACAATTAAAAATTAAATATATATATATATACATATGTAGGGGAGCGTTATTCTCCTATTCATCCCTTAGATCCTTTATTCTTCTTAATATGAGCCGTTAGATCTCATTCATCAACGGTCCAGATGATCTGCATTATTACACTATAATGGTGCATTATTAGTCGGTGTGCATTATTCAACTGAAAATCTGCATTATTACACTATAATGGTGCATTATTAGTTGGTGTGCATTATTCAACTGAAAATCTGTATTATTAAATGACACGTAGCACCAATCTAACCGTCGGATGACAAAATCGTGGGGCTGAGATTAAAAAGAACAAAGAACAAAAGATACAAAAAGGAAATGAATACATCCCTACATATGTATATAGTATTTTTTATAATCTAACTTTAATGATTATTTAATAATAAAATAATTGGATGTGAATAAATATTTTTATTCCATAGGATGATAATATTAAGAAATTAAGTACTCCTACATGACTATTAGATGATTGAATTCAAATGTTTTTATATAATGCAAATTTGTAGAAAGTTAATTTATAATGTGGAGTATCTTACTAAATTATTGGCAAGCGCTTAGAATCAGAAAATATTGGCAATTGCAATCTCTTTATTTTTTGATTGAGTATATTAAGATAAAGGAGTGTAATTTGATATTAGTTGACTTTTGATAGTAATTTGATTGATGTACATTTAGTAATTTGATATGAATGGCCTTTTCTTTTGTGATTAATTGATATATTTAGTTATTATTTAATTTAAAATAAGGGTATATTAGTCAATATTATAAGTTGGCTTATGGCAAAATGGCATAGGGGTATTATGGCTTGGAGAAATTATGTCTTTAAATCATTGCTCTTGGAACATTTACCACTTTACTTGGTAAACGCCATTAATGTCAAGTGGAAGTGATTTGGAATCCTTTCTTATTTTGACTGAACACATTAAATTTTTATTTTCTATTCACTCTGTCCCATAAGATCATACACTCTTAGTTAGACATCGATTTTAATGTACAATTAATAAAGTAAGAAAGATAGAAAAAAAAGAAATTAAAATATTGGTAGTAGAAAATGAGTTTTCACTTCATTAGTGAAGACATTTTTCAAAATTAAAAAGTGCATAATCTGATGGGACAGACTAAAAAGGAAAGAGAGCATACTTTTATAAGACGAATGAAATATTTATTTTTGGGGCATATAAATAAATTTATAGTAATTAGAACATAAGAAGTCACCTGCATAATGTCAAGTAGTTTACAAAACCATCACATAATTATGACATTACAATGCCTTCAAAATATTAAAAGGCTATCATATCAAAATTTTATTTAATAATTTCAATAAAACCAAAATATACAATATTATGATACTTCCTCCGTCCTAAGGAAGATGATCCTTCTTTGAGCAGCACGAGATTTTATGCAATTTTATTTTGTGTGTTAGGTAGAGATAAAGTAAGAGGAAATGAATAAAATAGAGATAAAATAATTTTCTATTATTAGTAATAGATTATTTTGAGTGGAACAAATAAAAAAGGAAAGTGAGTTAATTTATTTATCTAAAACTAATTTGTTATACTTCGTGTTTTTATCTTGCCACGTGAACAAATTGTGTGACCCGGATTACGAACTCAAGAAAGAAATATTATATCGATATCATTATCTCCAAACGAGGTTGAAAAATACATCCATACATGCAGGATTGAATTCAAGCCTTCTAGCTTACAAGAGTGTTGTACTCCTCAACTTATGCTCAAATTGGCTTAGAAGAGTTTTTGTACTCCTCAACTATCCTCAAATTGGAACTTTATACTTCCTCGTCTAAGTGATTGAATTTCTTTTGGGCACAGGATTTAAGAAAATTAGTAATATTTATTGAGTTAAAGTGCAGTGAACAAAAGTATGAGAAAAAAAAGTAAGAAATATAAAGACGAAATAAAGTAAGAGAGATGAAATAAATTAACAGAGAGAAAATATTTTGTTATTTTTGCTAAAAAAGGAAATCAATTACTTGTAGTGAGACAATCCAAAATGGAAAATTGATGGACGGCGGGAGTACTCAAATTGAAGTGAGAAACAAACATTTCGAAGCATGCAAAGGAATATGGTATCATATATATATATATATAATATATAGTCTTGGTCTTCGTTCAAAAGCCACCACAATTATCCAATTTTGACTGGGTCAAGGACCACTCTTACTTACTGCAATAAGTTGAGTCCAAGCTTGCACTTAACACTCGAAGAAATTAATGATGGTTATAAATAGCAAAATAGATAATAAAAGAAAATCTTCCACATTTTCTCTATCAAAAAGAATGTAAATAGCCCACAAAATTCGTTCTTCATCACCATCATCATGCTCCTTCTATCTTGATCTGAAATCTAATCTCTCCTCAATTAAACAGATCAAAGATAAGAAGGTGCGACGAAATGTTAAAAAATACAACGATGAAATCAATGTTATAAATTAAATAATTTTGTTCTCGTCGTATATATATATACATATTTCATGGGGAATTGCTTTCATAGAAGTAGGATGTACGTTTTGACAACTCTTGATTTTAGAAGAGGCTGTCAAGAATGTATACACAGGCCAAAACATGATGGTGTTGAACGTGATCATAATGCTCATATTCATCGACCTCCACCTTCAGGTAATATATATACAAGGATGGTTTTGATTTTATTTCAATAGTTTGCTCTCATGTTTCTCAATTTTATTGCAAGATTTTTGTTTGATTTTACGTTTATCAATTAGTTTCGCTTTATCTGTTTACTTTCCTTGTTTTGTCATGAAAAAGATCAAAACATAGTTATAGAATGCATATCATCTCAAGCAAAATCCGAATCAGGTTGGAGTTTTTCCAGCGATGGATTCATGTATATATATGGACCGTTTGATAAAGAAAATGAGATAAAGCAAAATATGACACGAACACACAAGTAAGATAATTCTGGGTTATCTGCCCTAGCAAACGGATCCATAGAGTAATAACTTACATATATAGTAGAAGATTTCAAAATTCAAAATAACTAAATTATTTTCTTAGATGTAATATTTACTTAAAAATTTAGCTTATTTCCACTTGATAGACTATCTTTTTTGAGACAATGTTATGCCTGTATATGTTTAATTATCAGAAAAAATGAAAATGATGTCAGCTTCTGCAACGAATGAGAGACGAAGCCATCCATTGCCGACCCCAAACCATTCACCACAGATAGGCCTACACGATGAGAGCAAGACAAGTTCGTTGCCACTGCCGAAGCCAGAAAACCCTATACAAGACGAAGAAGCAAGCTGGGCAATTACAGCTTGTATTCTGCCATTGCCAACTTCAGAGTCTGAGATTCTATCAGCCCCGAATCTGAAGTCATTTTCAATGGATCAGCTGAGTCGAGCTACCTCAAATTTTTGTGAGGATAGCTTGCTCGGAGAAGGCGGATTTGGCTGCGTGTTTAAAGGCTGGTTGGATGAGAAAACCCTAAATGCTTCAAACCCTAGTTCAGGCTTACCGGTCGCTATCAAGAGGCTCATCCATTCTGGCTTCCAAGGTCATAGAGAGTGGCTGGTTAGTTTTCCCTTTTATTTATTATCATGCCTCGTTTTTAGCTGGGATTCTGTATTATGATTGAATGTGTATTTTTATGCGGCTTGGGGCAGTCAGAAGTGAACTATCTAGGTCGACTTCACCATCCGAATCTAGTGAAACTCATCGGATATTGCTTAGAAGGCGTAGATCGGATTCTGGTGTATGAGTTCATGCCCGGAGGCTGCTTGGAGGATCTATTGTTCACCAGATCAAGTAAGTCTTCTTAATATAGCATTCATTTAATTAAACAGGTGACCAATTGAAAATGTATCATAATGTTCAATTTCACAATGCAGAAAATTGTCCAACTCTTTCATGGGTAAGAAGGGTTCGTGTGGCTGTAGGAGCAGCACGAGGGCTGTGTTTCCTACACGAGCTGCAATCACCGGTCATATATCGCGATTTTAAGGCTTCCAATGTTTTGCTAGATTCTGTAAGTAGTTAAGATTTAGTTATGGAAATAAATATTGTGCAATGGCTTACACTTTCTTTGTCCGCCATTAGGAGTCTCATTTCTTGGCGGCACGGGTTTTAAGAAATGTTGAGAAAATAATGTGGAAAAAAGTTAGTGGAATATGAGTCCTACTTGTATATACATTAGTTTTAAATGAAATATGAGTAGAATGGGTTAGTGGAATGTTGACCATATTACCATTTATAGTAAAAATGAACTGAGACTCCTATTTGAGGACGAACTAAAATGGAAAAACGGGACTCCTATTCGCGGATAGAGGAAGTATATGAATACAAACTTCTCCTTTCCGTCCACAATCAAACTTAGTAGTGGACGGACATGTATCTAACGTAAATTTGGTAAAGTAAGGTTTAAGTATTATTAGTCGAAGATGAATAAATAAGAGATCTAGAGAAGAAGTGGTGGCTCATGAACCAAAAATAGAAGAAAACTAATTTTTGTCAACGGATTAAAATGGAAAAAAAAACATGATCATTGGTTGTGCACGACAAAAGTATTATGTACTGAGGCAATTCTGATGGTGCAGGAGTTCAACGCAAAACTTTCAGATTTCGGACTGGCAAAAACTGGCCCCACTCAGTCTCAGACTCATGTAACCACCAGAGTAATGGGCACCGAAGGTTATTGTGATCCACACTATATTGCCACAGGTAAACTTGCATGTTTTCTAATCTTCAATAAGCTTATAATGCGTCTCACTTTGATTCGGTACATGTTTGAAGAATTGTAAAGGGAATGAACGGAAAACATTAGTGAAATGTGAGTCTGTTTACCAAAAATAGAAAAATAAAATGTAGTACAAACATTTAACAAAGACACCAAAGTAGACGAGTGTGACACGAGTAACTAAGTAGATCTCAACACCACCAACATTGATCGACATGATTATAGAAAGACACAACATAATATGTTATTTTATTATTTGTAGGAAAATTGACGGTAAAATGCGACGTATATAGCTTCGGAGTGGTGCTACTAGAGCTGCTAACGGGACGTCCGGCCATCGACGAGACAAAGTTTGAGGAGGAGAAGAATTTGGTAGAGTGGGCAAGGCGTCATATTAATGACAAGGGCAAATTGTTCAGAATAATGGACACAAGGTTAGAGGGCCAATATTGTAAGAGAAGTGTTTACATTGTTGCAAATATAGCGTTGCGATGTTTAAATCTCGAGCCCAAATATCGGCCGCCTATGACTTACATATTGGATATTCTTCAAAACCTTCCTTCCTATAAATCACAACATTAATTTTGTCTAATCATTCTTTAACTATCATTATACATTGCTTTTCCAGCCTTTAATTACGTACAACTTTCTTTTGTGTATATTCATTTCCAATTATGTAATAACTTTTATTTATGATTGCTTTTGAAAATCTTTTTTGATTCTCATAAAATCTAGGCTAAAGTCCCAAAATGGTCCTTAACATATTGCATTTTTTTTATTTTGGTCCAAAACATTATCTTTTGAATTATTCGTTCTCTCACATTTGGTCCATTTTGGACGGTTCCGTCAATTTTTTGACGATTTTAATTACTGGGTCACAAGTCCGTCACTAATCCGTCACTAACTGAGAGAAACAGATCCGTCACAAATCCGTCACTAATCCGTCACAAATCACCTAAAAACTTATTACTTGGATTTTATCGTCATATTTTGATTCGTTAAACCTTATAAACGTACGTAACATTTTGTATAATTCTAAGCTAGAAATCATCCAAAAATATTGGTAAATTTGCTAGAAACTCCGTAATATTTTTTTGATTGATCGATCAAAACATAAAACAATCAAAAGATCACGCAAATTCAAGTCAAATTCAAACCAAGAGCCAAATAAAACGAGTTTTGATTTTACAAAAACATCAAATTTAAAAATCACCTAACAATAACTCCAACCGCCATTAGTTTCATCACGCCTTGAAGCACAAAAACTGGTGGTGGTGGTGATGGAGCCGTGGTGCTCTGCCGTCTCCTTGTCGATCAGGCAGGGGATGTTGATCGGACCTTTCTGATAAAAAAACGTACTCCTCCGACGCCTTGAGCAGCTGCGTGAACAGTGGGTGGTTCACGTACATCACCGGCATCACAAACCGCTGCTGCTCGCCGCCCTGCCCCACCATCATCGCCAGATACCCCTTCGGAATGCTCCGCCGCCCGTGGTGGTGGTGGAAGTGAATGTGCGGCATGTTTTCGAGATTCAGTTTAACCAAATCGATGTGAAATTGATTCAATCTAACCAAATCGATGTGAAATTGATGCGCAAAATTAGATGCAGAGACGAATCGAAGGATGTTAGATAGAGAAAGGCCAGGGATCGGAGGCGGAGACGGCGAGTTTGAAGGTGGTTATGGCGGAATCGGTGAGAGATCTAGGGATGTTGCTCATGGTAGATGATTGCGCTTGAACAGAAACGCATGAATTGGATTGAGAATTTTAAGCTTCAATTTTGCTTATATAGATAGAGAGAGAGAGAGATTGAGTGGGGTTTGTTTCTGGTTTTGGATTCTGAGTTTATACGCCAAGAATCATGCTGTTGTTTCTCTCTCATTAGTGACGGATTAGTGACGAAGTAGTGACGGATCAGTTTCTCCCAGTTAGTGACGGATTAGTGACCCGGTAATTAAAACCGTCAAAAATTTGACGGAACCGTCCAAAATGGACTAAATGTGATCCGATTTCAAATGTGAGAGACTGAATAATTCAAAAGATAATGTTTTGGACCAAAATCAAAAAAACACAATAGGTTAAGGACCATTTTGGGACTTTAGTCTAAAATCTAATATAAATAATAAAGTACTCCCTCGGTTAACGGTTTAAAATTTCAATTTGGCACAAGTTATAAGATATACCTAGAAAGAATACAGAAATAGTTAGTAAAATGTCATATGTCCGCGAATAGGAGTCCCGTTTTTTCATTTTAGTCCGTCCGTGAATAGGAGTCTTGGTTCACTTTTACCATAAATGGTAATAGGGTCCCTTATTCCACTAACTCATTCCACTCACATTTCATTTAAAACTAATATACACAAGTGGAACCCCTATTCCACTAACTTTTCTTAACATTTCTTAAAATCTGTGCCGCCTATAAATGAGACTCTTAATGGCGGATGGAGGGAGTATTATTTTTATACCAATAGAAGGTGAATGTAATAAATTTGTGGAGTGTGGAGACCACTTATCTAATTAAAATGGAAAACCATAGTAATGAGATTTTAAATTGTGGACATCCCAAAATTAAAATGACATAATTTCATGGACGGAGGGAGTGTGATTTAGAATCCAAAACTATTCATTATTAATTCATTTTTATTTAAAATATAGTATTAATTTTTTAATTCATATCATCGCAAACAAATACTAAAAATTTTAAAAAAATCAGAAAATTCAATCTATTTAAATTTGATTTTCATAATTTAATTTTTTATAATTTGATTTACTTTTATCCAAAATAGCATACCCCATGAATATATTAATTAAAACATAAAATTTTAAAAATAAAGGTGTTACTATATGATTATATCATAAAACAGACCTTACGTCAAAAAAATATTTTTCTTTTTAATTTTATGAACCTTAACTTTATTTCAATTTTTTTTATCTACGACATTGCATATTTGTGTGACGTTGTCCTACAAAGATTTCGGTGTTGATGCATTCATTCATGGTACGAGTGAAACATGTTTCTCGAGTTGTGACGTAGAAGGAATAATAGATTGAGTTTTGATGCAACAAATGGATTTTACGAGTGAATCCAGTCAGATCAAATTTTGTATGATTACACAAAATTAAGCAAATTTGCAAGTTCAAGATAAATTAAGTTTGAGATGATAAATCAATTAACGTCAAAACTCTATTAATTTTTGTATGATAAACATTAGCATTTTTTTTTGTATCTTAGTACATTTCATTAATTTTTACATTGTTCTTTACCCATAATATTATTTCTTCAAGTCCTATCCAAAGCTTATAGTAGTACAAAAATATTTTTCATATATAGATTGCTACCAAAACACACAAATATTCAACATAACAGCACAATCACATAGTACTACTACTATGTTAACTAGCTGTAAACCTATAAACCATAACATGCAAATAACTCTCCCCCACATTCACAATCTGTGAAGGAAAATTAGGCTGATTAACAGAATCAGGATACCCTTGAGTCTCCAAGCACAATCCACTATACCTTCTATAAACAACCCCATTTTTCCCCACAGTATCACCCAACATATTACTTGTATAAAACTGCACCCCAATCTGATTAGTCCACAGCTCCATCTTCCTCCCCGACCCCTCATCGAGCACGACAGCCGCCTTCGTTAGATGCCTCCCTGCCCCTTCCCTGTCCAAGACATAGTTGATGTCATACCCTCCGGCCAACTCATCCAACCTGCTCCCTATCTCCCGATGCTGGAGGAAGTCGTAGGGCGTCCCCTTGACAGAGGAGATTGCGCCCGTTGGGATGAGTTTGTCATCCACGGGTGTGATCTTGGAAGCGAGGAGCTGGATCTTGTGAGACAGGATGTTGCCATTTGCATGGCCACCGAGATTCCAGTATGTGTGGGAGGCTAGATTGATTGGGGTTGGCTTGTTGAGTGGCTTGGCTTCCATCTTTATCGCGAGCTTGTTTGATCCTACGAAGAGGTATGTCACCATTACAGATACTTCACCAGGAAATCCTGTTTCAACATGTGATCAAATGTTAGCTTGGAAACTACATGTGTATGTTCTTTCCTTATCATCAAGTGTGTATTTAACTATTTATGTATGTATATACCTTGTTCACCGTCGTGGCTGTTGTAAGTTAGAGTTATGTGGCTGTTCTCTATGTGTTCTTGGACTGTCCACACCACATCACTGAATCCTATCTTACCACCTAATTCATGTTTCCAATGACAATTGCTTAAGTACTAATGAAACTGGGAGAGAATTTGAAATGTTTAGGAGGGGTTGGATCATACCATGGAGAGTGTTTCCATTGTCGTTATCTGGCAGTTTGTAGACTACGCCGTTGAGGGTGAATTGCGCGCCTGAGATTCTATTAGCAACGCGGCCGACAAGGGCACCAAAGTAGGTTGTATCATTCTGCACAAATTTGAACTTAACATACATGTAAAGAAATGCTCTGTTTCATCATGTAAATTCCAAAACAAGTTTGTTTTTTCAACTTTCAAGCATACATTCATGTTTTCAGAAGTGCAATTTCTGCAGAAGAACATCTTATCTGGATCTAGCTAATTTGGCCTAACAGTTCTAGATTTGAAGGATGTATGATCCGTCTGATCAGCTAGCACAAAATTGGGAAATAAAATGCAGGAAATTGACCGTTAAGATGTGTGTATTTGGCATCAAATCAGCTACATGATTGATGATTTACATATATATCTACATAAAACTCTGATAAATTCCAAAATTGAAGGGGTCAGACTTGCCTTGTAACCGTCTACGGATCCAAAACCGAGAACTATGTCATCCAACTTGCCTGAAAAACAACGAAAGCGTCACACACACTGACGCACATTTGTATGTGTAGAGAGAAACAGAGGCAGGAATGTTGGAGTTAGTTACCATTCCGATCGGGAACCACGACGGAGATGACGGTGGCGCCATAGTTAGTGATGTTGACAGAGAAATCGCCTCTCCGCAGTTGATACACACCGATTTCTGTAGCAGCTTCACAAACATTGCTTAGCGAGAACGCGATCATCATCACGCAAAAAAACAAAGCTGCTTTAGCCATTTCTGCAGGTTTAGAGGCACAAAAAATGAAATGAGAAAGAAAAATGTGATTTGAGGGGATAAACTGAAGGGGGTTATTATAGTAGTAGTACTCCCACGGTCCCAACTCCGTCTCAACTTTACTTCAATTATTTTTGTCAAAAATAATATTCTCTCCAATTAATTATCTATTTTTGTCATTTTTATCAGTTCCTCATTAATAGTTCATTTTCATTTTTTTTACTATAAATACTAAATATGTCACACATTTCACTCATATTTTATTCTATAAATAGCAAGTATATCCCCTAATAATTGTCCATTAACTTTTTCAATCCACTTATTTTTATATTTCTTAAAAATATGTGTACTGAAATCAAAATGGACAATTATTAAGGGACGAAAGAAGTATTTATTTTATCTCTATGTAATTTAAGAATTTATTGTATTTTAAATGTCGTATAAAAAAAATGCCATAAATAATTTGAGATGGAAGAGTATTATGGATAAGGATTAGTGTGCTTGCTTGTGTGTGTGTGTGTGTGAGGGAGAGAGAGATTTACTAGAATGATGAAAAAAGTCTTGTGTGGATCTTCTCGAAATAAATGGTAGCAATATCATAAGAAGACTCTGTGGGAAATAAATACAACCAATTTTGGAAATTTATGATTTACTTACATGATTTGGTTTTATCCAAAGTCCAAACCATTGCAACAGAAATTAATTCTCGTCAACAAACCACATCAATACAATCTGTCGATTCTCATTTAAATAATTTAGAGGTAAAGTTTTATAATTAACCTTTTTTTAGTACAGTACAAATTAATAACCTTTTTCCAGTATAAATTATTACTCCCTCATCCTACAAAATAACTGCCATAAATAAAATTTATTTTCTACTTTTAATACATTAATCTCATATCTAGTATATTCAATTATTTTATTAATGATATATTTTTTAATTACTAATAAATGTCTAATTTTTGAATAGATTTTAAGAAATTATTTGACTTAAAAGAATATGGTAAAAAAAAGTTAATGAATATGAACAAAATGGGTCAATGGAATGCAAGGTCTATTTGCCAAAAATAATAAAAATCAAATAAGACATTTATTAATAGGTGGACGAAAAAAGAAAAGAAAACATTTAATGACGAATAAGAATTTTTTATATATAAAATAAATATATATAAATAGTACCGATATTTCATTAATTTTTTCACCTAATCTTTTTTACCTTTTTTAAAATTTGCACCAACTATCAACTTTAAATAAGATTTTAAATCATGAACGAAGAAAATACTCTTAAGTATGTTATCATTTCCAACCATTTACATCAAACTCAAATCATTTTTGAGTGTATGTCTATACCAAAAGTAATTTTAATCCAATCATTTACGTCAAACTCAAACATAAATATATCCACCTAATTTTATACTTTATTCAATTATATCACATACTTATTTAGTTTACACATTAATTCCACGATATTTTATCAATAATTTAAATTAATAAATAATTTTTTATTAAATATACTTTATATTTAGAAAAATTACACCACTTGAAATTAAAATACACTTCACATGTTATACTAAAATTAAAACATAAATCATAACATATTTTAAAATATCACAACAACAAAAAACATAGCACAATACGTATATAAATTTGCAAAAATTCAATACTCGAAATTTGTGTATTGTTCCCACCAATGATCAACTAGCGCATTTCAACGTTCCGGATGGACATTTCTATTTCTTATAGCGTCATATCGAGTCAAATACTCTTGAAATCAAGCATATTCATTTATTATTATAATTTGTTGTTCATCTTTTAATTCATATAAATTAAACAATAATTGGCGGTAGGGATGTCAATCGGGCCGGGCCGTCGGGTTTCGGGCCAACCCTACTCGGGTTGCGGGTCAATTGAGTGCGGGCTAATCGGGTTGTGATTTCTTTCGGGTTATAAAAGCTCAGCCCTAACCCTAAAAGCTCGGGTTTCGGGCTAGCCCAGCGGGTTAATCGGGTTGCTACCGATAATATTAACGTGCGATCAATCCAACAAATAATGATTAAAATTACTAATATTCATACAATGTAAAACATTTAATTATGATATATTTGAGATATATGCTTAAACTCAATCATAAACAACATCAAATACTAATATTTGAGATATTTCGTAGAATTTTAATGCATGTTTTAGAAATTTAAATATTTTTTTATGAATTTGATGTTTTTAATTTATTTATCAATTATAATATTAATAAAAATTCAATATATAATTTGTACATTTAATATAAAATTGAAAGTTATTTTTTTAGTTAAAATTAATCAATAAAATGTTGAATTAGGAGTAAAAAAATAGAATAATAGAAATTTTATCGGGTTTTCGAGCCAGCCCGTCGAGTTTTCGGGTCTGGCCCTAATGGGTTGCGGGGTAATCGGGTTTTAATTTTATCGGGCTAGAAATTTCTAACCCTAACCCTATAAATTTGGCGGGCTATTCGGGTCAGCCCACGGGTTACGGGCTACATTGACATCCCTAATTGGCGGGTTTGCAATGTCTTTGGTGTTGTTCCATAGAAAAATCCAAAAATAAATTTGAGCTTGTTATATAATTGGAGATAATTTGTACATAAAAAAAGAATTTTGATATATAATTGAAGATGGTCTGGTACTCGTAAATCCCAACCAAACATTATAATTCAACTTACCATGGGCCATGGAGGGATAAAACGTGACAGGTAGATCATATACAATGTGCCCAACCTTTAACAAATTCAAGAAACAATCCAATTTACACTACCTCACCCTTACAACTTGTTAAATACTCTTTGATTTAGCATCTCATCAAATTATAGACTCAAGATTTAGCCAAAGTTCTTAGTCAAATTAATAGATATTGCATGTATAATATGTATCAAAATAAAAATTGTATAGGATATTTGTACTTGTGTAATGGAAATTATTCTTAATGGTGTACACATTTGGATAACGATTTATACTGCGCCGATCAGGAAAATAAATGATAAAATTTGGAAATTGTATGAAAGTTTCTCATTTATGATAAGAAAGCCTATCCCAATTCCATCTTCATACAATTCAGTATTCACACACTATGTGAAAGTTACAACTTGAATTTTCTTCCATTTGTTTATTAGTCGTTTGTTTGAATAGAAATGCTGCTTCCAGAAACAGCTTCTTTTAATCCAGAAATAATCTTGCTATTTAAAATTTCAGAGCAGAATTTTGATATTTCAACTATCATCCCTAGCTAGTCATAATATTTACGCAATAATATTAGTGTCTTTTTCAATATAGGATGCAAATAATTTTGAATGTTATATACTACGGTCACGTTTGTTTGTCAGAATTTTACATGGAAAAATAATACAATTTCTTAATTTTTTAAATTCCGGTGTTTGTTATTATTTTTTATCAAATTGGAAAAAAAATCAGAATTTTGATAATAAGAAAAGTAGTAGTACAACTTTTCTTGGGAATTATTTTTCCAGTTTTGTTGATTAAGCAGAGTAAGTATCAAACATAATTAACATTACGCTGTCAATAATATTCCAAATCTACCATTCAACATACAAATTACATGGATTTTATTTAGTTTTCTATGCAACTTACAACAAAATCACTTTTTGTGCCTAGACCTGAAGATATACTATTTACATGGCGTCAAATATTAATTAATTACATATGTAAATACACGATACAAGAATCCAACAGAAAGTCGACAGTGTGCCTAAAAAAATCGAAAACAGAATCAACTGTTGAAAGCTTTGAAGCAGCAATAGACAAACATCAGCTATTATGAGAGAGTGTTGAATGTTTGAGCCCCCCTTGCAACCTTTATAAAGACATCCTCTAACGTCGTATCTGCGAGGCCCCATGCTTGAACAGTGAACCTACTCTTCGCCTTCTCCACTGCCTCAAACACATCTGCTATTCTTATCTCTTGCTTTGGCAACTCGAACTTCTGTGTCCCCGAGATCTGGTATATCTTGTTAGCATTGGGGGAGAGGATTCGTACTAGGTTCTCGACTTCTTGCTCATGATCAGGGGATGTTGTCATTGTGAACACGTAAGATCCTCCATATCTAGCTTTGAGCTGCAGTTGGAAGATAAATGGATTTGGATATGTCAAAAGTAGCTTTGGATATGTAAAAACTAGCAATGTAATATTTGGTGGTGGGCAGAAAAGATACCTCTTTAGGGTTTCCTACACACTGCAGGCTTCCGTCCACAAAGATTCCAAGACGATCACATAAGTGCTCAGCCTCTTCCATCGAATGCGCTGAAATATTAGAAGGTTAAAACTGGCGTTTAAAAAGAGTTTAGTGGCTCATGGGGTTGGAGACACAAGAGAGAGCAAAGTAATTACTAGTAAGAATTATAGCTCTGTTTTGTTTGGCTCGTTTGACTACGTTCCACAACATGTTTCGTGAAGCAGGATCAAGTCCCGTACTTGGTTCATCCATGTACACTACCTGTTAAGAGTTTTAGAACAATTAGCAAACAAAGTTCGCGATATCTGAATCACAATGTCATAATAGAAAGGTAGGTGAGGATATGGTCATACTTTTGGATCTCCGATGAGTGAAATGGCAACGCTTAGCCTCCTCTTCATGCCTCCACTATATTTGCGTGCTTGTTTGTCTGCCACCCCACCATAAAATAAGTTTACACTCTTCAGAGATTCTTCCACAGCCTGTGTCGAAATATAGACCCATTAAATAAGCAACGCTATATTAGGTTCATACAAAGGCTCATTTATTTTTCTTATACATCTCTTGTCTGTCTTGAGGAAAATAACAAGTACTAACAGCTAAATGATTCAACACAGCAGCTCCCAGTCAGTGCTCGTCACTAGTCCTCTTACTATCAATGCGAATAACACGAAATGAACTTGGGGTGGTTGGGGGAGAAACATGCATGGGTGCATCCTGATCACTAATTGATGGAATACATGCATGTATGATAACTCGATTACTGAGATATGCTTATTGCAGATGATTAGAGTCGATGTGGTTTCCTGACATTTTTTTGCAGGAAATCATAGACTTACATTTAATAAGGAGTCTCCTTTGAGATTTTTAAGCCTTCCATAGAAAAGTAGATGCTCTCTTCCCGTTAAAGTTCCCCATAGTAAGCTGCAATCAGTTTTTAAAAAAATTGGATTCCGAAATTCAACCAAATATTGAATCCAAATGATAGCGAATCGATGCTTACTCATGCTGGGGACACACACCCATGCTAGTGTATATTCTGTTCATATCAGTCAATATATCTAATCCCTGAACATATGCACTTCCAGAAGTGGGCTTTGTGAGCCCAATCATCTGCAGAAACAACAATGTCAGTAACCAAATATCTTCACAAAATCCCATGTTAAATTGGGGGAAACAAGACTAGAACTCTGATTGACTGCAATATTGTAAACTGACCATATTAATAAATGAAGTTTTGCCTGCACCATTAGGACCGAGCATGCCAAAGCATTCCCCCTGCGACAAAGCAAGAGAAAGGTTTCTCACCGCAAATTTCTCTGGGTTTCCATCCCTGCCTGGGTAGATCTTTTTAAGATTATGGCTGATAATTGCATGAGTTGTACTTGATTCAAGTAGCAATTGTTCAACCTTCTCCCTCTGAAGTAATATCAACAAATTGAAACAGTGAAAATTCGATGAGTGAGACAAATTGCATCTAAAAATCTAATAATTGAATATCAGAATCCTTATAGCAGTGAAGATTTCTACTCTCTACAGGGACTATATATCAGTTTACCTCTTCCTCAACATCCTGTTTCTCAATCTGAACGAAAACTTTAGATCCTTGCCTTTGCAAGCTAGGTTTCCGGAAGGATGACGAGAGGTTCTTTTGGTGCCTCCGAAAGAAAAACAGGGGATCTCTTCCAGATGAAAAAACTTGATCCACATAATATGCAACACCAAGAACAATTAACCATTCCACAGCAATGATAATCATGACCTCACTCATCCCGTTTTTGCTATCATTCAAATCTTTCCATCGCATTCCATCAGTTCCCATGTAATTCCCAGCAAATGAATATTGTGAAAACTCGTATAATCCACGATAAAGGGCAAATCCTGGATATAATTCCATAGCGATTATTCCAGCTCCTGCGATATAAAGGAAGATGGATGCTCGTCTTATAAGATAAACAGATAATACATACGTAATAAACAATAATACTGTGCTGAAATGCAGAAGTTGAAAGATTTATCATTGACTAAATTTATTGTTCAGTTCCAGTTCAGAATTCAAAAGAAAAACTTCTGCCTAGCTTCTAACGATAGATTATAAGTCATTGTAACCTTACCTTTCACAATTTCAATTCAGATATCAGCTATATGGTTCTTAAATCTTACTAATAAAGAGAAGTGCGCCTTAAAGTCTTCATAATAATGAACATATTAAGTTCTATGTAATTTGAATGAAGCAGGGAATGCAAGATACTGGCTTCCTTCAATTTCCAGTAAAAACAGCATATTCTAGGAGAGAAATGAACCTATACTAGGCAGACATAATCTTTCTGAATATGCCACCTGAACAAATATATCTACTAGTGAAAGTTACCAATCAGACAAAAATGCCAAAATATGATCTACGAAAATACCCACACAAGATGCTTAATATGTTTGCTTACTTGGAAATGAAGAATCTTCAAGAAAGAACTGGAAGAGGAAGGCACCCAAGAGCCCAGTTCCAAATACCATCATATACCCCACAACTGGCAATTATAGGTTTAAGAATGTTTGAACCAATACGAATCATATAAAACTAACAAATAAATCAATTTAAATAATGACTAAAAAAAGTGCTCATTTAGTGGCACACCTGTAGCAGTCTTCGTGTTTGAGAATACATCAGCTACAAGAAAAGCTAGAGACACTTGCAAGTTTATGTAGAGGAAATAAAATACAAACTGGATGCTGTAATCATTTAGTGTGAAGAATTTTAAACCTGCAAGTCAAATATTCCAGTAATTAAAGAACTTCTATGGAATTGGTAAAGGACAAAACAATTGCAAGTAGTTCAGCAGTTGAAATAACTACCTACGCCTGATCCAAATACCACAAAGCATATCATGTACATTGTAGATATTGCAAGAAAATATGCATAAGATATCATCCAGTAAGGTCCATCACCAAGCCCATGCATCTTCATCATAATTTTCAATCTGAATTGTTTCTCGTAAATCAATGATGTCAGTATAACCTGAAAATACACACCACATATAAGTGTTATAATTGGCAACATTTGGTGCTGAACAAGTTGCCCATGTGTATAAAAAATCCGAGCCTCAGTAACTTTATTAATCAACATGAGTTCATAAATCATAGGTAATATGCCTACAGAAAAGAGTCAAAAGACATAGGAACTGTAGGAGTTCTAACTTAACTCCTAACATTAAACTGTAAAATCAGATTAGCTGATTGATATGCAGAGGGGCAATATTCTGAAACTTCATAAGAAGATCTTGAGTAAGACTCTTGTGGTATATAAGTTTGATTTCTGATTATCTGTATAATAAATAAGTCACATCCATCCCTATGCTAATATCTGTATCTTAAATTTAGTAATGACAATAATTACCTAAGATTCAAACCAAAAATGATAGTTCGTGATTAATTTAACATGTAGGAAAAAATTATTTTCTAGAATCCTACATTAGAGATATGAGAAGTAGTATCTTAAGCATTTAATTTAGAAGTTAGTGTATGGAAATGAAAACTGCACAAACTTTTTCCCCGAGAGAAGAAAAGAGTATATAACAAGAAGAAAAACTATTGAAACTATGTAGCTACTATTAGCACATGGTTGCAACTTGAAAGGTTCAAACTTAGAATATATTGCTTTGAAAGAGAGATAACTATAATGTAACTTACAGGAAACAATTGAAAAATGACCCAGGTAAAGAAGAGTGGCCCAAGGAGAGAGGAGAAATCCAGCCTGAGTCTTGTTTCAGGTTTTGGCATTTCTTTTACAAACTCAAAAAGCAATTTTGTAGCTGGCCCTAATAGAAATTGAAGATATGAATTTGATGCCTGCATGGAATACACAAATTAGCATGATTAATCTAATATTTCATCAAAAGAAAAACTTGATCCATATTATTTAACATTGTTGACAAACAATAGTGTTCCACAAAAAAGATGATAGGCAGGCACACATATCAACATAAAATTGGCATCTGCAAATATATAAGCTCATTTCATTTAGTTGAGGTAAAAGTAGTTGCTTTTTCATTGGAAATACATAAAATTCAAAATTTAAGCACGATGCAGAGATAATTATGACTGCATAGTAACAAGATTAGAGAACTGAGTGATGATCGTGTCACAGCTGTGGCTAAGATTCAAGAAGGTACACAAATAAGACTTGACTATTGAATCAAATGCAAGTCACAAGCAAGATTCATATGATGGGAAATACATATCAGGATTTAAGAAGGTTTGTTAAAGCAAGAAATGTGTAATAATTATACAATATTTTTACATTCATATAGGTAATAGGACAATAATATCACCATGAGATGTGGTTCCTCAGGTAGCTAAATTGGTTTAGTACAGGCTTTGTAAATCATCAGAGCTAATATAACCAGATTAACAGTGGAAATATCTCAAGCTAAATCTTCTTTTCTTATGGTCATTTGACCTAAATTTAAATGTTAATAGTAGAAAATAATCCACCCCTCCCCTCCCCTCCCCTTCCTCCGCCAAATAGAAAAAACATTTTGAATATAATATGAAGGGAAACAGTGTCAGCATATCAAATTAATCTATTTTGTTCTGAGGTTATTCGGTGAAATCTAAATATTAATAGAAAGTATGTTGCCCCACAGCTCCAAAGAAGGAAAAAATGGATGTAACATGAAGTGTTCATATTTCAGTAAAACATATAAAAGAAATGAAGCACCTTTTTTCATTTTTGTTACGCAACTATCAATAGTAATTTAAAGCATGAGAAAAGGCAGGATTTAGATACCAAATTTACGGAACGAGCCACCCGCGTCAAAGCAAGAGGCTGATTGCCTGTGTTATTCTTATATGTAGAATTGTACCATATTGTAACATTGAATAGATTCTCATTTGAATTAACAAAATCATAGGCTGCAAAACAAAATGACAGTGAACTTGGTAATTCAAATAAAATGGCGAATTTATTGCCAGTGTTGAGATGTTGTGACGAACCTGCTACAATCTCATTAATTTGTCGCTCTGGGTTCCCTTTACGATAACCCTTGTAAAGCTCACCATTTATCTCTGAAGAATTGTTGCGCCATAAACGCAAGGTTTGAATGCAACGTGCATCTGAGTTTAATACAAAATGTTCATAGTTAGATCATAAATAAGTAAGTGAAATTACCATATCCACATAATGCTTATTGCTCTACAAAGTAAATAAACAATATTGATGACGTATTTTGTCCATGAAAGCAACCTTGCTGTATTGTAGCAGAACCTAATTGGAGAGGAACGGAGAAATGTGAGTTTGATGCACATTGAGGTTGAAGAAAATCAAGGGGAGTGTTGGAAAAAAATGCTGCATCAAGAAAATTGGTGTACTCAGTCCTTGATTCCGAACCCTGAAACAGCAAACTTTCATATGTAAGTCATCAATATTACTAAACCATTTGCAGTCTTAGAAATGAAGTTCTACTACCCTCACTACCAGAAAAAGAACTCAAACTTAATGTAGAAATTTGACAAATGGAAAAACAAATAAAACTAACCAAGGCCACATCAGCTATGCTGAACAGTATATCAGAGAAATTTATATTGGATGGTGTTGGGAACATGTTTCCAGCCACACCTATCAAACCACAAGAGAATTCTTCAAAATGCCCACATGATCTTGGCGCACACAACAAATTGGATACTTTTACATATCTTGCAATCAAGTAGATGAATATTGAAGAGCGACTTACTTTGTCCAAATGTTCGGTTATTTCCTGTAATAAGCATAGTTGCAGGACAGGAACCTGTTCTCTTGCACGAATCATCAGGCAAGTCTTGATATGAGGTAGACTCAGTTCTCACTGCACGAAATTGTTCCTTTGGTATCTGTAATAATGGAGGCCATGCTGGTGGATGGGGAATGGGACAGGTGAACCCTTGGTCCAAAGTTGAGTATTCTATCCCACATCTTCTCTCACATTGACCATTCCCATCAGTATCGACACAAGTGCAGCCACACCTGTTTGAGGGCTTGTCTAACTCGTTGTCCACCAAAGATTGGATGAGAACAAGCAACAAACAGAGGAAGAATGGGGATAGAACTAGTCGGATGTTTGTCTTGATACTCCGTTTCTACAAAGGGGAAGTGCAAAGTAGTTTAGAATAATCTACCGAGAAAAAGTATTTTAAAATTGGGATTAAAACATCAAACTCCATTAGAAAAAGTTTAAAATAAATCCAAAACTTTATCCTTGAACTGATAACTATCAAATAAACGTATTACAAATATCAAACACTACGCTACCCCCCATTTGAGTTGCCAAGGCCCTAGGCCCCTACTTATGATCGTGTCTCTGTAATGTTGAAAAACTCCATGTACAAATTGGACAAAAATCGATTGCATCTAACCGGGGCCTTAATTTAAATGAAGTATAATAATCGGCAACATAGATTTTGAAAAGTGGAACCTATGGAACCAGCGAAATTCAATCGAAAAAAGCAGCTCAACCCCCATTATAATGACTGAGATATCTCATGCATTTAAATAATCAACTTAAAAGCAGACAGAAGTATAACATCAACGCTATTTAAAAGAAATCCAAGATTTGATGCAGAAACATTTCATCTGAACAGAGAGAGAACTCGCCTGAAATGTCAAATTCTTCCTCAGCAACGCATTGGCCTGAGTCCAAAAACTCGACGGCGCATTCGGCAAATCCGCCATTTTGTCAAAATTCAGCTCGTGCAATCGAAAATTCTCTCTTTACAGTTATTGAACATCAATTTTTAATTTGCATAATTTGAGTTAGAGTTTTTGGGTTTAAGAGTCCGCCATTGTCACTCCAATTTTCACACCTTTTATAATCTCAGAGCTAACGGAAATGATCAACTCGACCAAAAATGACATAAATACCCTTCCTATCAATTGTATTTCCGCGAAAAGTAGCTCACGCGTTTTTTATCATTGTATTTTTAAATGTCTTTTTCAAAGTATTCCTGCTTGTCCAGTAAGTAAAAATATTTTATAAATGCATCTTTAAATGTTTTTGGCATTGTTTTAATCTAAAATGCTTAGATTTAGGCATTAACTAATAACTACCGTACCACTAGATGAATATATACATTACATTATACTTTCTATAAGTACAATTTGTATAAATATCTATTTACTCCTATATGCTAAAATTATACTCCATATGGAATAAAACTTTAATACGGATTGTATATGATAACTAATTTAGACATTCTAGGTAGATAATCTACTAAGCATGCTATTAATGAGTTGTGAACTTTCCTTGAAATGGAAAGAAGTTGTCGTACGGAATTTAGTTTAATAATTAAATTGTGACGTAGTCACATACGTATAACTAACTAACCAAGTGAGTTGAGAATAAATAATTAGTTCGAAGTTGATGGTCGTTTATTTGTGTGCAACACAATTTGTTTATTGTTGCTTAAGGTGAAAGGATCGATGAAGGATTAGTTAATGGTTAGATTCTAATCATCCTTATTCCTTAATCACCTCGTCTTGCTCCCACTTTGTCAAATTTCGATGTTGATTAAACCAATATTCAACTTTCACAACCTAATCTCAATCTGAAGTAGTATTAAATTTCTTGAAACGTGTATTCGTTGGTCAACTTGTATGTTGAATTTACATATTAGTCTCTTAATATTTGGTTTAATAATCTTTTCCCTTTACTAATAATTATAAACACCCATTAATCCTTGTTTACGCTAGATATTAGTACACTCTTAAGGCTAAACACAGTCATTGTCACTTTATCATTTTAGGCACTATCTCATAATCAACTATCCAATAAACGTAAAAACAGTGACCTAGTTACTGTTGACAAAACTACATTTAGTAGACTAGAATATAAGAGTAGCTATCAAGAAAGTAAACTTTCGAATTTATGACAAATTCATTTTCATTGGCCATCGAAATTTAATTAATTACCGTTCTTCATAAGTTGAATATACAGCTTAAATAACTTGACTTCTCAAATCTCAACCCCTCCCAGAATAATGTAACTTCATTCATTAACTAACTTTTCACATGAACTAAATTATGCATAACGAAATTTCACATGAAATTCATAAACAAATGTCACGTCGTTTCCTATATATATTTTGCTTGCATAGCAAGTAGAAGTGGCATTATTTAGTTTAATTATTTCGTAAGCGTAGATGAAGATTCATTCAAAATATATGCTATTATTGACTAAACTAATAATAATGGTGTGCGATAGTTTGAATGTCCGTTGTACCCTTCACCTAATCTAACCGAACTCACAAAACTACCCTTTGAAAGTAACCTCAAAATATTCTTTGGCCTGCAGCTCACTCATTCTAATTCCTAAGAATATTTTGTATTTTCTCAATAATTTAAAGTATAAAAGAAGGAATTTGATCCATTGTTGATAGTAGCATAAGTATTTTACTTTTTATGCTTATGTAATGCCGAACGAATTTTAATAAAAGTTACTCCACTATAAGTAAAGTGTTTTTTGCATAGGAAAGTCTCATATTGTGATTTTATGTTACAAGAATGATGGATAACATTCATTATTTTTGTAATTAGATAAATTAAGGATAAAACATGAAAAAGTATATCCATAAAAAGTGAAAAGAGATGTCAGATTGTCTAAAATAGCAAAATGTAAGATATTTAGTGGGTCGAAGAGCCAATCACATGGATTGAAAGATATACTTATCAAATACTACTACTAAAGATTAGTCAATTTTGCAATAAAGTCTCCAAAAGTTCATATTTGGCCCACACTCCACAGCCACAAGAAAGAGATTCCAAGTTTCCAACTACGATATTTTGTAGATTATTTCTCATATCGGTATTATACTAGTAACATATACTTTTCCTTGTAGTACTATTCAACTCTATCAAAGAAATAATAATAATAATGTCAAACTAATAGTCTATTTAGGGTGAAAACGCCAATCTCTTCACAATTGTACTCCATGACTATTCGCTCCTCAAGATTTTGTTTTTCATTTTGTTATTTTTTAGTTTTGAACTCAAGTTAACAAGAATTGAATATATAGAATAGATGGTGACATTAAAGAAGTGTAGGACTTATTATTTAATGATGGGGCTTGAATGTAATTTCTGCGCATGTTTCCACGAAACCCTCATCGAAAAACAAAAATGAGACTAGTATATTAATTAGAATATTAAAAATTAAAATCCCACCGAAATTTTATTCAGGGGCAAATCGGTCAACCTAACATGCATATAAATCACACCAAAATCACCGAAATCAACTACCAAAAAATGGAAACGCAGAGAGGATTTCCACTGCTGTGGCAGCAGTACAAAGCTCTGCTCTTCAAAAATCTGTTGCTCTCATGGCGGAACAAGCGCTCTACTTTCCTCCAGCTCTTCTCCTCGCTCTTCTTCATCGCTCTCATTTTCTTCATCCAGGAGGCCACCGAGGCGCGCTACGCCTCCTCCTCTTCCTTCAGAAACAATGACGACCCGAAGCCGCTGGTGGCGCCGCCTATTCCACAGTGTGAGGACAAGTACTACGCTAAGATGCCCTGCTTTGACTTCGTGTGGAGTGGGAATGACAGTTCTAGGATTCAAGAAATTGTGCGGAGGATCAGAGCGAATAACCCTGGCAGGCCCATTCCTGAAGACAAGGTCTGTGTTTAGCCTTTTTACTGCTTTTGGTTTTACTGTTTCTCTGATTTTGCTTAGTTTTATCAATTAATTTTGTTATATGATCAGTTAAGTTGTTTTGAATTAATCTGATAAGTCATTATTTTGATTGGTTTCACTACAAATTGTTTGTGATTTATGCTTAGGGATGATAAAATGTACCAAAATACCGCTAAATCACACTTATCTTACCAAAAATATATCGGAATTTTGGTATACCGGTACGACGGTATGCATATACTGATATACCAAAATTTTTGTATAAATCGTACTTTTCAGTGTATACGGTATATCCCGAATTATTGGTAAACCACGCTAGCGATATGTACGGATAATACACTATATGCCGAATTTTCATACGATATGATATAACGGTATGAAACAAGATTTTGGTATAACGATATTTCGGTATACCATTGTCGACTTTTCAGTAAGGTGTACGATATGACAATCTTGGTAATCTATACCATACTGACCCCCTTATTTAGGTTGTGTTTTTTTATTTTTGTCGATATGTATATAGGGTATTTCGTATGGTGCAGTCTTATGAATTTGTGATCTGACAATGTGTAACTGTGTATTTCACAGAGAAAGGAATCTGTGATCTCACATTGTGTAACTGTAATGTATTCCATAGAGAAGGAATTCTATATAAGTAAAATTGAATTGTTTTTGTTTTTTAATTCATTTTTCCTCTTGTAAGTTATTTCAGTCCAACCTTTATAGATCCATATGGTTAATGATGAGAGACCATGATACAGATTCTGATATTTTAACTATGCTATATGATAATATTAAGCCTGCAATTACTTTAGAGATTTTTTTTGCATTCTGTAACTAGAAGTAAATGACTATGTATCACTCGAGCAGGTTATAAGCTTCAGAACACCAAATGACACAGACGATTGGCTTGCCAGCAATCCCATGCAGTGTGCTGGTGCTCTCCATTTCATGGACAGAAATGCTACTGTAATTAGCTATGGGATACAGACTAATTCTACTCCACTTGCTAAGCGAGGGAATTTTGAAGATCCAACATTTAAATTTCAAATTCCGCTTCAGCTAGCTGCAGAGCGAGAAATTGCAAGATCTCTAGTGGGAGGTATGACTACTGCTACATTCATTCACCTTATTACATCGAATATGTACATTTCTTTCCAATCTTAACCTGAAATATATCCTCATTGTCTGACTACATATTTTTCAGATGCGAGCTTTAGTTGGGTTGTCAGTATAAAGGAATTCGCCCACCCCGCACTTGAAATATTTTCTGCTGTGCAGAATGCAGGACCGACCTTTTTCTTGGCCATTGCCATGTTTTCTTTTGTCTTCCAAATCAGTGCTTTGATAACAGAGAAAGAACTCAAACTTCGTCAGGTATTAGGTTTTGCATTTCCGGCCAATTGTATTATGAGCTTGGCAATGCTCAGTACTAATCCATTTGTGTGTGTGTTCTTTTCATGAACAGACTATGACGATGATGGGTCTTTATGATACTGCATATTGGTTATCATGGCTCACATGGGAGGGAATACTCACTCTTATTTCATCCCTTCTAACAGTACTTTTTGGGATGATGTTCCAATTTGATTTCTTTTTGAAAAACAGTTTTGCAGTTGTCTTCCTCCTATTTTACCTCTTCCAATTGAGTATGGTAGGTTTGCTCATCCTAGGACTGTTCTCATCTGTTTTCAAGTTTTGACTCATGAAAAATGCACAAGGAGATTCTGAGTGCTAGAATTTTCTGTTGTTTTATTTGACAGGTTGGTTTGGCCTTTATGCTGTCTGCCTTTATTAGCAAGTCATCTTCATCCACAACTGTGGGATACTTCATCTTTATCATTGGTTTCTTGACCCAGGTTTGTAACTTGGTCAGAACTTCATTTGAAAGTTACAGAAGAGATTGCGATTATCCATGATAACAGATATTTGAATTATTTTTCAGATTGTCACAACATTTGGATTTCCTTACGGCCAGGACTTCTCAAAGACCTACCAAACAGTGTGGTCATTCTTCCCACCTAATCTCTTTGCAGCAGGTTTAAACTTGCTTTCACAGGCTACGGAAACTCCTCAAGATCCTGGTATCAGCTGGAAAGGGAGGTTGAGATGCGCACCTGGTGATGAAGAATGTGTCATAACAATCGTACGTCGAACCTTCAGCGTCTATCAATTCTATATACCCTGTCAATTATTGTTAGGACTCTGGAAAATTTATTACTCTTAAAATAAGTTATCAGGCACTGGAATTTGAAGCCATTCTTCTGCTACCACTAATTTACTTACTTAAATTTCTGTATATGATCAGAATGATATTTACATATGGCTTGTATCAACTTCCTGTTTGTGGTTCGTTCTGGCCATCTACTTTGACAATATATTCCCGAATGCATCTGGTGTAAGAAAACCAATATTCTACTTTCTAGTTCCTGGGTACTGGACTGGGAAAGGTGGAAACAACACAGCAGGTAATCAGTATATGGTTCTTCTGTTGGTTAACCTGAATTTTTTGTTTGGTTACTAAGATGTCTGACATGCCTTTTCAATCTCAGAGGGAAGCATTTGCAGTTGTATGAGCTCAATTCCATCCTTGGAAAACATTCATCCGGATAATGAGGATGTACAAGAAGAGGAAACCATAGTGAAACAGCAAGCTGCAGGAGCCAATGTCGACTCAAGCATTGCAGTTCAAATACGTGGTCTTGTGAAAACTTATGCTGGGGCAACAAAGATTGGTTGCTTCAGGTGCAAGAGAACCTCTCCTTACCATGCCCTCAAGGTAAAGTTAATCACATGAGATGTGCCTGTTAGAGTAGTTTAATAGAATTGTTAGTGAGGAATGCCTAACCTAAGCAAGCTGTCCGACTGTAAGAGTGATAGGTTGTTCAAAGCTACTGCAATTACTTCATTATTGAACTGTAGCTAAGGCACGGAGCTGCATGCTCATGATTTAATTCATACTGCAGAATGAGTACTGAATACAGCACAACTAGATGAAGCAGAAAACTGTAAATTAAAGCAACTAATTTTCTGTGAAGGAAGGCATTTTTAAGGGCTAACTTATCTGTTGATCGTTGTATAAGTTTTCACTTGCATCCTTTCTAGAGGATGAGGAATTTGATGATATTGACATTTGACAATTCCAAAGGAAGGCATGAAAAACTTAATTGTAGATTTCTCCAAGAGGATGGTTGCAATTATCATTTTAAGTTGATTGGATGAAGTACAAAGCTTATAGATGTAATTTAGCTTCATTGATATACAAAGTTAGCTTAGCTATTCTTAATTTTTGTGCCTGTGGAAAAATGCATGCTGAATCAAATTGTGGATATAATACCTGCAGGGCATATGGATGAACTTCCCCAAGGATCAGCTGTTTTGCCTTCTCGGACCTAATGGAGCTGGGAAAACTACTGCTATCAATTGTTTAACTGGGATTACACCAGTCACTAGTGGAGATGGTGAGAGGTGTTCCTTTGGTATTTCACTTTCGTGGCTTCTCTTTTGAATGATGACTCATATAAATGTTCTTAAATATATGTTGACAGCTTTAATTTATGGGAATTCTATACGGAACTCTACTGGGATGTCGACCATCCGGAGGATGATAGGAGTCTGTCCTCAGGTTCTGCTCCTTGAACTTTCTCATGCCATCGTTGACTTTATAGTTATACCTCTGAATACTTGATAAATGAAAGCTCACATAGTAAATACTGTTATTTTTGCGTCCTTATCAATCTACTTTTAGACACTCATTTTACAAACTGTTTTGTATTTGTTTGAATTTGAATTACAAGTTAAAATGTTTCTAAAAGTATAGATTTTCTACCATAAGCTTCAAAGAAACCGAAGCTTCAGACATCAGAAAGTGTTGTAACTATTCAGTGTGAGCTGAAATAAAGTGAACATTCCAAGATTTCATTTTTAAAAAGACTTTACTGTTTCTAGTCTGACAAGTATACTTTTTACTATGTTAATAATAAGTTGTAAAAGGAAACTAACTCTTGTTATGCTGATACCACAGTTCGATGTCCTGTGGGACGCACTATCTGGTCAAGAGCACCTTTACTTGTTTGCCAGCATCAAAGGTCTGAACCCTGCTTCGATTAAATCGGTAAGGACTCTTCAACCCCATACTCCTCTCCCAGTTTTACCAAATACAGTACTAGTTTTGTCAAATCTTATTTTATCCTGATATTGTCACGTTCTTGTGGTAGGAGTGGACGATAACCAATCACTATCCTGAACTAAAATAAGATGACTTCTACCTGAAAATTAACTCAAACAAATGTGCCTTTTAAACAGGTTGTAGAGAAATTATTAGGAGAAGTCAAACTTACTGAATCAGCTAAAGTCAGAGCCGGTAGCTTTAGTGGGGGAATGAGACGCCGTCTCAGTGTTGCTATTGCCCTAATTGGTGAACCAAAGTTGGTTATTATGGATGAGCCGGTGGGTTGAGAATCTTTTATTCATTCCTCAAATCTGTACTTACCCACATAAATCTCTCAAAATTAATTTGATAAAGTCATTTTGAACCGACAGACGACAGGTATGGATCCAATAACTAGGAGGCATGTCTGGGACGTCATTGAAGGGGCTAAGAGGGGACGTGCAATTATTTTAACAACTCATTCAATGGAAGAGGCGGATATCTTAGGTGATCGAATAGGAATTATGGCGAAAGGTAGACTTCGCTGCATTGGGACTTCGATAAGGTTGAAGTCGCAGTTTGGAACAGGGTTTATTGCCAATATAAGCTTTGTAGGGGATGTTAGTAGTCCTCCAGATCAGGCAGATACTCTGAATAATTCTCAGCATGTAGCTGTGAAAGAGTTCTTCGAATCTGTAAGAGTCTGAACCCACCTAGTTAAAGAGCTCTACTGAGAATAAAATTATAACTCTGTGATTTGTTATTGCAGCATTTGGATGTTACACCTAAAGAGGAGAGTAAATCGTTCTTGACCTTCGTTATCCCCCACGAAAAGGAGAAGCTATTAAAGGTAAACAACACATTTTCCACATTAGTGATCTTCTTAGCAACTGGTGCTTAAAACTGTTTTCCCAATATCCAGAACTTCTTCACTGAGCTCCAGGAGAGAGAGAAAGAGTTCGGCATAGCTGATATCCAACTCGGGCTAACAACTCTCGAAGAAGTATTTCTGAATATAGCAAAACAGGCAGAACTGGAAACTGCTGCGGCTGAGGGCACCTTTGCCACTCTCATGCTAAATACCGGGGTGTCTCTTCAAGTACGTATTAGCACGCTACTCTCCACATCTTACACACAATGTGAACAGTTAATGACACAGTCCTTCGAAACGTGCAGGTTCCAATTGGAGCAAGGTTTATCGGTATTCCAGGAACAGAATCGGCAGAAAGTCCTAGGGGTATAATGGTACAAGTGTACTGGCAGCAAGATGATTCTGGATCACTCTGCATCTCTGGTTACTCTCAGGAGATGCCTATACCGTCTCACGTGCAGCTCCAAACTGGCTCTTCCGCGTCTCACGCGAATACTTCTGGAAGACGAAAGAAAATTCATGGAATCGTGATCGATCCTTCACAGATTACAGAGTCAGATTTGCGCTCTAGACTCATTTAAATGCCAGTGTTTTGTTGGTTACTATGAACTTATGATCTCTTGCAAATTTATGTACATAGACATTGTTTTCTTGCTTGGTTAGTAAAAGAGAGAGAGAGTCAGAGAGAGAACAACATTATTAGTATACATGTATATAATTGTGAGAAATGTATTATACAAGCAGCATTTCTTTAACAACGGTAAATGACTTTGCACTTTTTCTTACTGCTCTTCTAATTACAAAAAAAATCCAAATATAAAGCATTTTACGATAGCTTCTACATTCAAGAAAATGAAATTATTAAGAATTGGTATATTCTGGAAAAAAAAGATGAAAATTCAAAACTCATTTTAATATTGATAGTCTAAGTTTTTAATAATTGAAAATATTCTTAATGTAACGTTATATTTTCAGAAGTACTCTATCAAAGGAATTTTAAATAAAGTCCAATTATACCAAGAAATCAGCTGGCAATTGTCAAAAAAATCTCCTGTTCTTTGAAATAAATATGATAAAAAAATAATTATTCGAAATTTGAAATTCAAAAATGCATGGGCCCTCAAGAAGCCGTTTCTTCTTCTATCATTCGCTTTTTTTATTTTTATTTTTATTTTCCTTTAAAATTAGAGCGAGCCTCTCTTTTTTCCCGCTCATCAACTCTTCCCCCCATTTTATATAAGAAACCTCTCATTTCTTCAACTTCTCCATCTCGATCTTCATCAATTTCACAAAACTTCCGACGATTTCTCTCTCTTCATCTCTTTATTCAGAAGAAATGTCTGCTGTTATGGAGGATCCCGCTGCCAAAGACCAAGGTTTACTTTTCCCCCTTCCCTTAACAATTTGATTTCCAAGAATTTCGTAATTTTCTTAATTTTGCGCTTTATTTCGAGAGCAGGAAAATCGACCTCGAGGCTTCTCCGGTATCCGCTCCGATCTGCTACGAGATCCAAGGAGGAGAAACCGCCGCTCGCCGACTCCACAAACTCCCACTCTGCCACTAAAAGGTGTGCCTCTATGTTATCAGATCATGTCCTCTTCAATTTATCTTCATTATAATTGTTTGCTGTTTTATACTGCCACAATTTACGAGAATTTAACGAATATAAGATGAATTCAATAGTTTACTATGAAAACAGTAGAATATTGATTAGATTATAATTCTGCATTGATTATTGTTAGCAATCGAACGATCCCACTCTTCGTGCTCTGTTCATCATATCTATGAATTCTGGTTCTTAATTTGCGTGTTTCATATATTGTGCCTGTCAATATTCAGGGGAAGGCTTGCCTCAAGTGTGACTAAGAGTGTGAGTGTTCTTGATCTCTCGGGCAAGGAGAAGTCTGCCAAGCCTCCTAGACGCCTCTCCGTTCCCTCCAAGTCCAACGCCACCCCTGCTTCCAAGTCTTTTGGCAGTAGTATCACGCCTATTTCTGAGGCGAGATCAAAGAGGGCTGCTGTTAACCAAGGAAAGAGTGACACGCCTCTATCCCATGCTTCGAAATCATCCAATCGGAAGAAATTCAACGTGCTAGCATCAGCATCTTACTGGCTGACTCATATTAAGCACTCTGAAACTGCTGGCAAGCACTCCATCTCTCTTGGCTTCTTCAAGCTTGCTTTGGATGCCGGATGTGAGGTATAAATCCTTGTCAATCAGTATGGTTTACTTATTTGGAATGCCCTAATTTTGGAGGCAGTTTAGGTCATTAATGTTGCTTATCAGATATGTTTAATGACTAGATGTGTGTCTGTGTGCAGCCTATGCAGAAGATGAGTGATGAGCTGAAGTCATATGTGCGCAAGCACGAACTTTCTGGACTTGAAGAATCTGTCAAAGAACTGATTGAAGGCTACAAGATTTCTGAGAACTATGAGCCCTCAGATGCATCTATAGCTGGCTCTCAAGCACCTGCAGATCCTAACCAGTCATCTGAAGATGATGCTCGTAGCTTCACATCTTCTATTACTGATGTTGAGAAGGTGAAGCCAAAGTCACTGCCCACAGCTTCTGATGAGATTGAACAAGCCAAGCAATCTAAAGATGAGTCTGTGAAGAAGACCAGACGGTCAGTGTCCAAGATTCCTGCAGTCTCGAAGCCTGCTTCTGAAGCCAGGGGATGTAGCATTCAAAGGAAACCTTCAAAACCGGGGAAGCAAAATTCTGCCAAAGGCGATGACAAGGTGAAGAAGCAGGGGAAGAAGCCCGCAAAAGGTAGTGATGGTGATTGTGATATTTCTATATAATGATTGTTTTATTTATAATGTTAATATCCTCATGGTTTCGCTATTTCACGGCAGCTGTGGAGCCAGTAAAGTCTCAGCCAGATGAAGCTCTTCAAGAAGATAAAGAAAACATGGTGAGTTATTCCTTTTCTTGCTAAAGTTTGTTTATGTATAAAAGCAAATTTTGAACCCTAAAACACAAAGTTGCAATGTTTCTTCTTTATAGGCTGTATCACAGACACAGGAAGAGGCTTCAGCAGTTTAGAAAATATACCTATTACTGAATGTGTTTGGTTTGGCTTTCAAATTTAGAAGTTCTTCTTCTGCTTGTATAGTGCTACAGAATTGTTATGGTGGGAATTTATGAAAATCTGGTGTGGTGTGAAGTTTGTAATTGTTGAACCCTTGCTGCTCTGGATTGATTGTGATTTTTGCCTTTCTTTCTATTTCATATACACTCTTGTAATGCCATTTACATAAATAGTAGTAGTAGTAATAATTTTTTTACAGTCGGATATCTTCTATTTGGAAGTCTGAAACATGCTGTTGTTATGTTTCATTTTACTTCATGGAGTTATCTTATAAATATTGTTTACAATTGTTAAAAAATACATTTAACATTGAATTTGTATATAGCATGGAGTATGAATATACATTATTTAAAATTGTGAGTAATAAAAACGTCTAAAAAAAGAAAACATAATGGTATGATATGTAACAGGTTCATAGATGAGGAGTGAAGCACAAATGACAGAATCCTACATGAGCAGCATGGCAATTCGTTGCTAGATCGAAGCAGATTCGAGCAGGACAGGATTTAACTGCATGTATCAGTCAGCATTGCTCCACAATTTCCCTGACCTTGCGATTATATTCCCGCTTATTCTCACTGAACATCCGAGCAGCTTCAGAGTTCGCAGGAGAATTTGGATTTGGGTCAGACAGCAATGACTGTAACAGAAACGCTTCTTCATAAAAACTTCATAGCTTATCGACAGAGGTGACAATCAAAGATTTCATGATCAATGCAACAACAAAATTCCCAAATGTAATGCTCTTACAACCGGACACAATGTACGCACCCAAATATAACTGCATTCCAGAGCATAAAGAATAAACAGAGTAGTATTTTTCAAATTAACAGTGAGAGAAGTTGTCCTCTTGCAGAAGAAGGGGTGGAAACTGGAAACTGGAAAGAAAGTGTGTAGTGAGGAGAAGAGACAAAATTCCATAAAATGTATGCATGTGTACGCGTGCTCTTGGAATATATACTAAATATCCAAATATGAAAATCTAATTAGAATTGTTCAACACAAAAGTTTTATATTTGTTAGATTTATAAATACATTTTGGATTACTTTAAATTTTAAAATATTCGATCTGATTCGAACATCCAAAATTCTTAAAAACTCCAAATCGAAGTTTTGGATTTCAGTAGTATTTTGTTTACCCATAATACTTCTTTTTTATTTACTTGAAAGTGATCGGCCCAAACTCATTACTGAAGCATATTGCCGTAATAAGTTTTTATACGTAAATTTAGACTGGATCCAGCCTAAATTAAATTGTTAAGTGGGCTTAACATGGAAAAATACTGCTCACTCCATCTCCTATGCATCTTACTTGACTCGGCATGACTTTAAAATATGTAAAGATAAATAAATCGAAAAACTTATTAAATGTGGATCATATTTTTATAATTAAGTTATTTTAATAATAATGTATGAGTGGAATGATTTAATAAAATATAAAGTTTATTTAGCAAAAAATATTGACATCTATTAGAGGACATCCCAAGATAAAAAAAAAAGTGAAAGGAAAAGTGAGACATATAATCGATTGACGAATAAAGTATTTTATCGACACTTCATAATGAATTAGGGTTGAAATGAAAGAAAAACGAGTGTCCAGGGATCACTCAGAGGTTCTATGATATGAACTCAGCGGTCCATTGAGAATATGCGGTGATCTCCAAAAACCTAATTCAAGCCATTTCCTACTTTCTTTGAACTCCAATTATTACCAAATCAGAGAATGATAAATTTATAAAGTGAGCATGCTATTTAGACCTAAATATACTACCGTCCGCCATTAGATGTCACACTTTGAGTCGGCACAAATTTTAAGAAATGTAATGGAAAGTGGTTTAAAAAGTTAGTGGAATGTGAATCCTACTTTTATATATTAGTTTTATAATAAAATGTGAGTGAGAATGAGTTAGTGAAATATGGAGTCCATCACCAAAAGTAGTAAAATATAAGTATGACAAATATTGGCAGACGGACTAGTGACATTTAATAACGAACAGAGGGAATATTTTTTTTTTCCTATTTCTAATAATTCCTATTGATAAACACCTAAAATAAATATTTTCATGATAATTTATATATAAAAATTGCACCAATTTTTTGATTTTCTTTTATACGTGCGAGTGCTAGTTTTGATTGAAAAATGAACTAGTGGTAATATTGATTGCGAGTGATACAAACCAAACATGAGAACTCAACCCAAAAAAACTAACCTGTTGGGAGAGAGAGCTCATTTAGTTTATATATCCCGCATTAGTTGTTCTCACAACCGATGTGAGAATTGAGTCCATAACAGCGAGCCCTAGGGATAATACATTTTACCGACTTCTCATCTATGTGGTGTCCTTGTTGACGGTATATATATTATTCAACTAACGATATATGAAGACATAGGAGAGTGATCAATTGCTAACTCATCATTTAATTGCTAACTACAACTAATTTAAGACCATAGGATTTTAGAAATCTTGTGGTCTTCAATATATCATGTGTAATTTAGTTTTTCATTTTTTAATATTAAAAAGATAATAGCAACTATTAAATTTAGGGTTTAGAAACACAATGTCAATACAGTGTATGAAATACATCAACACAAAGACATGACAATGTCAATACAATTACATATTGATATTGTACAAGCATTTTACTAACATATTATGTGTCATGTATTGATATAAAGCTGTAAACAAAATTTATAAAAATTTATGAATTTTTTTTCAAATTTTGACATCGGAACATATGCAAGTGAGATCTCGTTAGAATCCTTATGAAATTATCTTTAATTTGATATATGTTGTGCAGAAAAATAATTTAAATCGGGAAAGTTATATGCGTTTTAAAGTTATGAGATATTTTTCAAAATTAGTTACAACTAATTTGTTGTAAATTGACCTTAATACCCTTATTGACGTTTTTTGTTGATTGTATTGACATTCCGAGGCTGATGATCTAGGCCCTTGATTTGAATATCTAATGACTATTATTTAATTGTAATTAGCAATTAAGTATTGAGTTAGCAATATAACACTCACCTGAAGACATATAGATATAAAATCTTCCAACTTGTAGATAGGGGGAGTGTTATATTGTTAACTCAATACTTAATTGTTAACTACAACTAAATAATAGTCATTAGATATTTAAATTAAGGGTCTAGATCATTAGCCCCGGAATGTCAATACGATCAACAAAAAAGTCAATAAGGGTATTAAGATTAATTTACCACAAATTAGTTGTAACTAACTTTTGAAAAATATTCCATAACTTTAAAACGCATATAATTTTCTCGATTTAAATTATTTTTCGCACAACATATATCAAATTAAAAATAATTTCATAAGGATTCTAACGAGATCTCACTTGCATATGTTCCGATGTCAAAATTTGAATTTTTTTTTGAAAATTTTTTAATTTTTCGTACAACAACAAATGTCAACATGATATATAAAATATGTCAATATAATACATGTAGAATGTCAATATAAGCAATGTGTTGACATTCTCAAAGCATTTTGTTGACATTCTCAAAGCAGTGTGTTGATATTTTCGAAACACTATATTGACATTTTCACCCGAAACCCTAATTTGGTAGTTTTTTTTATCTTTTTCGATTTAATTAATAAAAACGAAAACTACACGTCACAAATTGTAGAGCACAAGTTTTCTAAAATCATATGATCTTAAATTAATTGTAGTTAGCAATTAAATGATGAGTTAGCAATTCTCTTGTAAATATTTATAACACGACTTACATAATTATAAATTATCAAAGGCTCACATCAACACTTGTTTTTGTTTACTTCAATGGTATACGCATTGATTTCAATTCACACGGAAAAGTAGAGGGGAGAAAAAAGAGAAGTCAAAAAACGAACATATATCAAATTTCATAAAAAAATTTTCTAATAAAAAAAGAAAGTCAGTGAAGAAAAAATGAAGCTGGTAATAGTTATTCAACTGTATATCTTCACCAGCAGTCACCATCTATATCCACAATTTTCTTCACCTTACATCATTCATTCACAAAAAGAATGAGAAAAAAAGACTAAATCCATGCACAATTTGCATCATGATCAAACTTCCCCCGTCCAAAATGAACAAAAATATCATCTAAAATTCGAAAATTGACATCAAACTATACGTGATCCCGGTTGTCAGCCGGTGAGTTAGACTTGCTTTTATTCGAGCTCGAAAATGGAAAAGGAGGCGAAAGAAGCGACAAACCAGGCTGTTGAGAGCTCGTTGAGGACGAAGACTTGTTCATGAAACTCGGTGCACATTTGTTCGCATTTGAAGCTGGCGGAAAGCTAGATAGAATGGGGAAAGCACTTGATTTTTCGACTGCGTTATGGTTGGCGGTGGCGCCACCACCTGAGCCGCCGATAATGGAGGTTAGAGCGGCAGCTAGGACATTTTGGAAACTAGGGTCTGATGTGATTGCTTTTGTTGCAGCTGCAATGGTGTCTGGCCCTAAATGCAGTTGATTAGGGTTAGGGTTTGATTGAGTTTTTTGCAAGTAGGATTGGTATAGGGTTTCATAGGGTTGTGATCCGAAGCTTAGAGAAGGTACATTTTGGTTTCTGTTGAAGGATTGTTGGCCATGTGTTAGCATAGAGTTGTTGTAAGAAATTGGGAGAGGGTTGGATTCTAGAGATCTGAAGTTTAGGTTTGTGGTCGAGTATCTTGGAACGAAGCTTCCGCTGCCTAGGCGGTTTAGATGGGATGAGGACGAGGAGGAGGAGGAGGTGAGATCGAGAGTGATGGTAGGATATGAAGGTGAGGATGAGATTGATGGATTTGGGAGATAGAAGGCCGGTTTCGCTCTTGAATTATCGGAGAGGTAGAAGTTTAGGCCGTGGAGGTTAGCGGTGGTGGTGGAGGAGGAGCTCGGCTCGGTTCCTGAGGTTGAGGAACCAGACATGAGCATTGAGGCTGCGGCGGAAGTAGTGGAGGCCATGGCGGTAGCCGAGGCCGGGAGTGGATGGTTGTGCGTGCCTTCGTACGTTGTGGTCAGGATCGACATATCCTCGACGCATCTTTGTACCTTGATGTGGAAAACAATAGATTTTTAACCCTCGTAATAACGGTATATGTTGAGTTTAAATGTCATTAAATAGTATTATTAAAATTGATGTATACCTGTTTTCTAACAGGGCAGGATGGTGCGACAGTGCAACGATAGTATGCACGAGGGCATGGATTCCCCTTGGAAATCTTTTGTCCGTACTTCCTCCATTGACAACCATCATTCATCTAAAAAACCAAAATCATTCAAATATCCATATTCACAAATCTTATTCCACTAACAAAAAATCAAATAGTCTTACCGTTGGTGTGTCACATCTAACTCGGACAGAAACCCTAGCTCGTTTAGTAGGGTTTTGTAGTGAAATCTCATCTTCTCCTCCGCCATCTCTCCCATTCTTGACGCCTTTATTCGGCCACGTCTCTCCGGCTTCCTCCTTCACTTCTTCTACGCTATTTTCGGGTGTCAGATTAATCGTCACCGGAGACTTCTCAGGCAAGTCGAATTTGCAATCAAGCCCTAGCGGCAGTCCTTGTTTATCATCTCGGATTTTAGTGGATTCGCCTTTTTTGTCGGTGGAGCACATTGCTAGGCTGAGATCAATGAGTTCATGATCTGCTGCTGCTGCTGCTGTGAGATCATGATAGCTTTGATGAGGAGATTTTGCTGCTTCCACATCTCTGTATTGCATTTGTAAGGTTCGGTAATCCTTGAGAATTCGATCTAAATGCGTCTTAAGCCGTTGATTTTCTTCCATCACTTCATCCATTTCTGCTTTGGCTGATCCAAGTTGATCATGCAACTGCAATTAATTAATTCAATGATTAATAAGTAAGCTCAATATATATGTTTTTCAATACTCTACACAATTCTTCACTAAAATTGTTTTCAAATGAAATAAAAACATAATTAATTGAATTAATTATTACTATGTTCATACATACCTGTTCCTTTTTGGCTGATGAAGATGATCTGGACTCAGACTCAGGTGATGGTCTTTCCATGTTTGTTACCACCAAACCCTGTCAAAATATACCAAATTTTCACCAAAATTTTCACAAAATAGAGATAAAAATTCATAAATAACTTCACTCAATTCCTATAATCTAATTACTATGGTCTAAAAAAGTGAGCCAACATGTTGTTCCAGCTCTAAACAATTAACAACTTGCATCTGTCTTATCTTATTACATGGTCAATGCTTTTGAAGAGCTGCTGAAATTGATATAATTACATAACTTCGCCGACGACTTTGATACGCCTCCGATCATCCACATATTTCACATTTTTGTCTTATACCCATTTTATACATATGAATTTGAGATTGAAAATATTGAAACTTTTTTCTGATGTTTGAAGGTTGCATGAAAGATCACAAGAAAGTAGCATGATATTCATCTTGAAATAAAATAAAAATACTTATGTATATAAGGTAAAAGACAACAATACTAGTAAATTAAATCTCAATTATCCAGATTTGACAAAAATTATTACCTGATGAAGATCGAACACCTTGACACAACTTTCTTCATCAGAAGGTTTGCTCTTCTCTTCGAGACTAGATTTGCGCAAGGAAATATCCATAATAACTCTCTCTCTCTAATAATTTTTTTTTCTTCTCTTCTCTTTGTGTGATCTGAAAGAGCAAGGTCTTCCTGTTATAAAGTAATGCAGCAGTATTTGACTTTCATAAACTAATTCAAAATAAATGGCTTAATCCAATTCCAGCACACTCAAACAAAATGTCAATGGCCCAATTGCACTCTACATTTTAGTTATACCTATAAAATAATGAGTTTATATCCATACGTTCACTGTCATACTCATAAATACAAACGAAAACAGAACTTGAAGAATTCAACTTCAACGTTTAAGTCTTTAAGGCAACATGTATGTACATACATCTATAGATATAGAGAGGGCTCCTAATTAATTAGCCGTATAATTAATAAGTCTCGCGTCAACGTTCAATTAGGCTTTATATGTATAATTACCTCATCTCTCGTCCAAATCTTATGGCTATTAATTATTTAATTGAGTTATAAAGTACTCCCTCCGTCCATGATTAAATGTCTTATATTTGACAGGCACGAGTTTTAAGGAATTGTTTGACTTTATGTAGGAAAGTGGGTAGAAAAGTTAGTGGAATGCGAGATCTACTTTTATATATTTGTTTTATAATAAAATGTGAGTTGAATAAGTTAGTGGAATATAAAGTTCACTTACAAAATATAGCAAAAGGGAAATGTGACATTTATTGGTGGACGGACGAAAAAGGATAAATGAGATATTTAATGGCGGACGGAGTGAGTTGTGAAATGATATGCAACGTAACTTATCTGAGCATCGTGATCGTTTATAGACTATAGTTGATGGAGTGATTTCAAAATATTTTCACACAATATTCAAGTATAGTCTGTTCATCAAATTTTATTACAGTATAAACCTTTTCAGGTAAATGTAGTACCTCATCAGTCCCATTATAGGTGAAGTATTTTTCCTATTTGAAATGAGATTATATATAATGTTATTTTATGAGTTAAGTGAAGAGAATAAGGTAGAGAGAATTATACTTTGTATTTATTTTAGTATCATTTAGTGTGGAACATAAAAAACATCGTAAAAGAAAAATGTGTTCCTTAACATGGGAGGAAACGTTCATTTTTGATTGGCTGAAATTATGGTAAATTGCAAAATTCACACGTTCAAACGGCAACCGGTCAAAGTTGTCCCACCTCAGTTGATTTGACAATGGAGAAAAATTTGATTAGGGCTATTTGTTTGTCTTGTATCAAGTCAAAGTTTGGCCAGTAGATTACCGGCTACGGTTGTTTCCGGTTAGCATATCCTAACTTATGCAGCATCGACCGCAATTTATGTAAAATTTCAGAATAAATCTTAAACCTCGTAAATTTGCTAGGGCCAAAATTTTTTTGATGGTTCTTAAAAAAAGGATAAAATGCCTAAAAAGTAACAAACTTTTGGGAAAGTTTGGTTTTTCCCACAAACTATAAAAGTTACGCCTTAAGTCACGAACTTTATCGGATCGTGCAAATTTCCTAAACTACCTGACCTGACGACATATTTCCGTTAAAAACTTATCCCACATGGCATGCCGGAGGCGTGACTTGGCAAAATTTCTGAACTCAGGTAATAAAACCTCTTTTTGGCTGATTTCGAAAGCGCAACCCCGATTCAATCGACGAAAAACGTAATCGACAAGAGTGAAATCGTCGACAAATGATTTAGGGATGAAATCGGCGACGTGTAAAGAAGATTCAATTAAAAAAAACATAAAACGACGTCGTTTTGTGCCAATTAGAAATTTTGCCAAGTCACGCCTCCGACATGCCACATGGGATAAGTTTTTAACAGAAATATGTTGTCAGGTCGGGTAGGTTGGAAAATTTGCACGATCTGATAAAGTTCGTGACTTTAGGCGCAACTTTTATAGTTTGTGAGAAAAACAAACTTTCCCCAAAATTTGTGACTTTTTAGGCAATTTGCCCTAAACAATGAAAACTCAAGAATTTTCCTTGACGGCTAGTTAGTTCTAGAATTTATAAATAACCTAGAACATTGTATTGATATCTATGGATATGCGTAGGGGTGACAAATTGCACGGGTTGGATTGTTATCGAGTCAACCTGATAATAATCCAACTCAATAGCGGATTAAACCAAATTAGACTTGTTAAGGAAACTCTCAACCTGAACATGAATCTGGCTTACTCCCTTCAAACTCAAATTTGACTGTATATGACACAATAAAATATGGGTTGACAAGACATAATAACAATCTGAACCTGATTTACGTGATAAAAATATGATATTACATGATAAAACCTAAGTTAAATGATTAAAACTTGATGTTACACAATTAAAACTGATTTACACAATAAAAACCTAATTTACATAAACCTATAGAATAAACTAATACTATATTCTATATTTTTAAAAAGAATAAAATTAAGGTTTGATTCAAACCCATCAATTTTATGTATGTTCGTATCGGATTTTCATTTCATTTTGAAAATTGTCAACCCTAGATACGGATAGCCTTTAGTAACTGCCAGACTTTGAATTTTGAGCCTCTTCTACAAAATAAAATGCTACGACTATGATTTCTTGATTTTAAATTATTAATAAATTAGTAAAATAAAACAATTATATAATATTTAACTATCAATTAAAATTACTAATTTATGCATATCTACTAATGTGTCTCGTGTGAGCAATCATAAAGTGGGTGCACAGTAATTTACTATTTATAAAAATGGATTTCATTATAAAAGAAGTGCATTAAATAAAAATATTCTAAATTTCAAACCTTACTCTCATAGCATTTGACATGATCACCAATAATTGACTTTTTAAACCAAATAAACTTCGATTGGTGCTTTTACTTTTTATATTTTTGAAAATATCATTACTATTGGAATTGGATAAATATGTTGATTGATATGTGCAAGAACCACAGTCTATATAGCATATAATACATTTATAATCGTTGTAGTGTACGTTAGACTCGTACAAGTCGATAGAAATTATCATAAAAGAACAATTATGTGATGCATAATAACTGATGCATTTCTTATTATCTCAATAATTTATTTGTAATTTCTTATTTTCAGTCTTGATCATGAAGATTTGCGGTGGATTTATCATTCTATTTGATGAATTTGTGGTTATAGGTGCGAATTTTATATAGAACGAAAATTTCACTTTTCAAATTAATTCATTTTCATGACGAATTTATATATATTTAAAATAAACTTCATATTCGTAATGTTTATTTTCTTTTTAAAAAAATAAAGAAATTTTAGCATAACCCTTCTCATTGCTATATGTCACTATTTAGTTCATTTTAGTATGATGATTATTTAGCAATTACGAAAAATTTAATTTTTGCGCGGAGTATTATTTATTGAATTACTAATATTATAGTTTGTATTGATTGTCTTTGTGCTGGCTTGCGTGTATACTTTTGAAAACATCCATTTTAATTTTAATTTTACTTTTCTTGAATTAGTAAAATTAGTTTATCCATTTATAATTAAGAAAAATTATTGAATTGACTTTTTGATTGATGACTAAATTCATATGAACAACATGTGCAAAATGAACCTCACCACAGTCAACAATAAAAGCTTGGAGTTGAAAAATATTAATTAAATAGCTCTCTATATATATTGACAGTGTGCAGTATTTCTCATTCTTCAATAGTCTTTTTTTTTCCTTCCCTTTATTGAACACATTTTCAAGCTGAGTATTATGAGAATAAATTGAATTATTATCAATGATCGCACAATAGTATTGAATATTCGTGGTCCAATTTAACAAAGATAGTTTTTTTTATCATTAACGAGTACATGAATGGGGTGAAAATTAATATTTTCCTTCCTTTTTTCAAATCCATATACATGGACAACTAAAAAAACACATGCATAATATATCGTCTCAAAGAATTACTCCTATTCTCCTAACATTTACTTATATTCCACGAACCAATTAATTCTAGTTCTAACAAATTTAAATATCATGTTTGAATTCGTGATTATATAATATGTTAATTAACTGCAAAGTACTCTCTAGCTCATAGAAACCAATTGAAAATTAAACCAAATACTCCATATGTCAAAAAAATTTAATGGAATACTCCGTGGCCAGATGCACGGAACAAGAGTTATTTTGTTAATTTCAAAGTCCATTTCATGATCTAATTTTATTGGGATAAAGTTGCATTATTTTTTTTCTTCTTCTAAAATTTAGAGAGTAGCTAGAATAACAATTTGCAGCATCACGTCGGCGGCGAATGGAGAAGATGAAGAGCTGAAAATGAACATAAAAACGAAGGTAATTAAGATTGAGCAGGTCTTCATACTAAAATAAAATTGGGCAACATGTTAGTATTAATTAATTGTACCATGTGAATGATAGATTAAGCTACGAATTTCAACTTTCTTGTCAATTTATTATAATACAAGTTGAAGATGAGGGTTGCAGGTGCATCATCCATTGACACTCCATTTTTTTAAAAAGGAAAATGCATACATAAATAAATTTTATTGGCCTCCCACTTGAAAGAAGACTTTGGTATGAAATATTGAAATCAATAACCAATCCGTACAAAGTTTATATAGTGCATTTAAGTAGCATTTTTAACCTTGTATTCATTTAATTAAAGCCATTATAAATTTATAAAAAGTGTAAACTAATTCGCATCCTTTACTATATCAACGGCAAATTATATCATCAGCAACATTTATGTACCCAACATGGAAGCACATTTATATAGCTCAATCTAGTATAATGGCTTTTTTTATAGTTATCTATGTCAACAACACCCCAGATATTTTGACTAAGTTTGTAAAATAATACTACTAATTATATCACTTGAAAATATTTAAATCATCATACCGTATACCTTACCGAAAATTCGATATGAGAAAAAATCATACCTTTACCTTACCAAAATTTTCGGTATACCGAACTTCGGTATACCTTATTTTCGGTATGACAAATTTCAATATCGATGTCATACCTTATTTTCAGTATGTCATATCTAAATTCGGTATACCGTACTTTTGCGGTATACCAGAGTTTTACGGTATATCGGACTACAATACGGCATACCAAAATATCATTATTTTGTAAATAATTCTAAATACAAACACAAATGAAAATAAAATTTCTAAAATACTTAGAAAACATGAAATTTAATCAAACTCAAACATATTCAATAAAAAAACTCCAACAATTAAACTCCACGCAATCACATAACGTTCGATACGGTAAGGGCGGTATTTCGGTATTTTTACCCGGCCCTACTTGTGGATGTCCACTTCATCTATTTAATTTATCCTATAGTGAATGACTTGCTCTCCAATTACTTGTAGTTATTTTCTTGATATAATATGCGAACACCTAACCATTTTAATAAATTATACTACTACGTATATATGATTAAGTCCTTAAAATATATGGAGAGTCGTGAACATAAGACTCAAGCTAGATTCTTGGCAATTTAATCCCACTAGTGCAATTATATTATATTCAACAAGGTAAACGGCTTTCATGGGCTTAGATGATACATTTATGTATAATTTGATTTTTATAATGTTTAAATTCGATTATCCTGATAATCATTTAATATAAACTATCTAGATTAGTTCATTTCCATGTTTATTGTGATTAAAAGTTATGTTTAATCTTAGTATTTTTCATTTAGATTTTTTTTTCAAAAGTTCAATAAGTAATTATGTATCCGCCAAAATTATATTGACGGATTTATTATGCCAAAAACATTAATGCTAAATAGATATTATGAGATACGGGATGTAATCAAATGCAAACTCTAAATATTGTACAAACTTCAAACTATGATCTGAACCGTTAAAAAATGTTAACAGATGACAAAATAATAGTAACAAAAATGTCTACACAATGTCAACGGTTGATGCTATGTTGACATTGTGTTGACATCAAAATCTTGAAATTTTACACTATGTTGATACTGTGTACAATATATAAAATTTACATTTTATTAGCTAGGGATTGAGATATGCTTCGATGTGGGAAATGTAGCTAGAGTTGCAGCTCCGCCTTGTGAAATCGGATTATAAAAATTATATTACGATTTGCTTAATAGTGATAAAACTCATCTGTTCCATTTAAAAGAATACTCCTATAAACAAAACAATACTAGTAATGAAACTCATTTTTTTCCATTTAAAGAACTAAGTATGTTTTTCTTTTTTTGTTATCTCATTCAAGGTGAACTTTTTCTAAAAATAAAAGTATAATTCTCTATTTTATTTTCTTGTACTTTATTTGTTCTCTTACTATATTCTCTCCCTTAACATACGTAACAATACTACCTCACAAGAATTGGTAAAGTAAGAGAGAATGAGAAAAATAAGTAAAATAAGAGAGAGAAAGAGAAAAAGTAGTTGAAACGAAGTTAGTGGATTGTGAGGTCCACTTCCTAAAATAAAAAGTTTAGAAAGGTTTTATTTCTAAGAAACGGCCCAAAATAAAAATAGTTTCTATTTTTAAGAGACGGAAATAGTATTATTATATAATCTCGTGGCGAAAAATTAATGTTCCACTTCGAATGATACGTAGAGAGTAATTATTATTATTTGTATATAAATATTATAATAAAAAGAAATGTTAGAATTCTCAAATTAGGAAACAAAATAACTAAAAGAGTGAACTAGATTTTGTGCATTAATAGATAAATCTTTTGCATCATCTAATTTAATTTATATGCCTTTATTTCATTATTGCAATTTAGGAGTAATTAAGAAAGCCTAACAACAGCCGCCCACGGCTCAAAACGATAAACCTTAGAGCATCCACATCCGTGCTCTTGCCAACGAGCACGGATATAGGCCTGGTCCCACTTTTACTCCCTGCTCTTAGGCAAAAGCACAATACCCGCATCCGTACTCTTCCGCAAGGACAAGCTCAAGGGTCCCACCATTCTATTATTCAATTTAAATAAAAACATTTCCACAAAATTAAAATGCATTAAAAATACCCGGAATACTATTACAAATTACAAAAAAATTAAAAAATTACATAATTAAAATACTAAAAATTAAAAATTACATAATTAAAAAACCCAAAAATTAAAAATTACATAATTAAAATCCTAAAAATTAAAAATTACATAATTAAACACCTAAAAAATAAAAATTACCCCCGTGGATGACTATTAATCCGGCTCTGCCCCCAATGTTCTTTGAAGACCCCGTATCATCGCCACATGCGATCGAAGTTGCTCGGGGGTCATAGTTGACCTATCGGCCAAATTGAGTTGGCTCAAAATCCCCACAACGAGTTGGTGGGGGGTTGAGGTGGCACATATGGAGCTGGAGCGGAGGCGGATGGAGTCGCGGCGTGACGGCGGTTGGCCGCCGCCTTCTTCCTTCCTTGCGGCCAGCGTTGGGAACTGCTCGGGCAGGCGTCGGGACTACCCAAGTTAGCTCCGGCAAGTTGGCTAGCCACATCCTCGGAGATGGCATTGGATAGGGATACCGACCTCGACCGTTTGGAGGAGGAGCTAGAGGAGGATGATACGCCTCCCCTATACTTCGGATGCGCCCGCGTCTCCTGCCAAATGTTGAGGTACTTGAACGGCTTGTAGTTCATGGATTGGTGGGTCGCCAAGGCGGAACTGATGATGTCAAGCTCGCTCCGACCGCTCTTCCTGGAGGTAATACCCCTGGAACTTTTGGATTTCTTCGTTGGCTTTGTTTATGGCATTGCGCACCATACTCTCGTTGCGCTCGATTGTTCCAGCCGATCGGTTTTGATTGTACCGGCGACAGATGCGCCACTAATAATGGTCACCGGATTGGTTCGTGCCAACCTCCGGATCTTCGGAGATTGACAAGTACACTTTGAATAATTGCTCCATCTCCCCCGGAGTGTACGGGGTGCGGATACCACGAGTAGGAAGAGGAGGAGTTTGAGAGGGGCCGCTCCTTCCCACTCTAGGTACGGGTGGTTCTGGTGTCCACCCGTATTACCCTTCGCAGGCATCTTGGTCGTCGATCGGGTAAGGCCGGTAGCCACCCGGAACTTGCGAACCTTGGGTTTGAGGAGGGGCTGAATATTCCGTGTCCGGACTAGGAAATGGTTGTGAACCGAACCAATCGGGGTTCCAACCGTGGGAGCCGGAGGGGTGATCGTCAGAGCCGGACATTTTTTTGTTGTGAGTGAGAAAGATTGAGAATTGTAAGAATAGAAATGAGAAAATTTAGATGAGAATTGTGTACTGTGGTGTGAATTTTTGGTATGGAAGTTGAGGTATTTATAGATGAAAATGTGTATTTTTGGGAAAAAAATTGAAAAATAAATTAAAAATGGGTAGAAAACTGATATAATTTTTTGGGAACTGAGAAAATATATATTTTTATTTTTAATAGGATTTTTTATTTAAAATTTGATTTAAAAAAAATCAAATTGCCAACGCACGGAGTACTCGATGCATCGAGCAGCGCCGTACCCGCGACAAGAGTACAACGGCGAGCAGCGGGTGCCGCGCAGCTGGCACGGACGAACGGCTGCACTCAACCGCTGTGGATGCTCTTATAGTCCTGCTCAAAGTTAAAACCACCCCCATCGCAGCCTCCTTGCAGTCGCCGCCGCCGCCGCCGCTGCTGCCTCTCTCGCCCCAACCACTGGCAGGCGATCTTCCACCATGAACAATAAGCTATATCTATAACGAACTTTATATTTCTCACTTGACTGAAGTTCCTATTTCTTTCTCTAAAATGTCTTTGCTGGAAGTGATAACAAAAGCTTCGTCTTTAATCGCTACTGGACCCGACGATGAAACCAATTACCCGATTGTTCTCAACCCGGAGCCTATTCTCCTCAACCTGAAGCCCGAGTACGATTGCTCGCAAGCTCTGAACTCTGTGAAAAAGGTTACCGGCTGGGAAATATCGCAAACAGATAATGAGCTTATTGAATTAGGGCACAAATTTTTTGAGGAGCTGAAGAGGAAACTGAAAAATACCAATTCCTTCGGCTTCGGTAAAGTCATGTTCGTGGAAACGGTAACTTCGCATTTGGACAGTATCGCAAATAAAATTGGGGTTTCAACTGCTGCTGAAAAAACAGAAGGTGCGTATGTATGTAAATTGGTAGAGAAATTGGAGGTTTTGATGTGTAGCGATGTTAAGGGCTTGATTTTGGAGGGCTGCATTAGTTTGGAGGTTTGGGATGTGTTGGAGAGTTTAATAGTTAATGGGGTTGTTGAACATGCTTCTATATCGAGCTTGGTTCAAAAGTTGATCGAGAAAAGGAGATCGAATTTGGTTGTTTTGTGCTTGAAACACTTGTTTGACCTGCAGGCTTATGATTTGATGTGCATTTTGAAGTATTTCTTGATGCTTCCAAGTGATGGGTATAGAAGCTTGTTGAGTGTGAGGGAGGTTTGGGAGAGGCAAGCATCGTTGGTGATTGAGAAAGTTAGCGCTAAGGGCGTTGGCGGGAAAGAGAAGAGCTTGGCGGTCTTGATCATGTTGGGACATGATGGATTCTTGGTGTCTGAGTTGTGCTTGCATTATTTTATGGCATCTGCAAATCTTGACGAGGTTATATTCTCAGCTTGTGTGAGCAAGTTGAATGGTAAGGAGTTGAAGGTTTTGATACAGTACTTTGGGAAGTGGCTGAGGACGTATGAGAGGTTTCCTCAAGCTTGTCCTTGTCCTAAGGGATCATCTGCATTGGGTTTGGAGATTTGTGGCTGGATTCCAAGTCTTGAAAACATTGTCAAATATTTTGGTGTTGTTGTGGACCTGCATTTTTCGTCTTTGGTTTTGCATTCTGAATTCCATGAGCTGAGATCCTTAGAAGAAGTTGTTAATTCCTTAGCTGTTGAGGCAAGGCTCAGTGGTGGTTTGGCAAATTTGAGTGAGAGGTTGAGAATCGAGTGCCAAGGTATGAGTTTGAGTCTGTCTTGCATTTATGTGCTTTGATTTCTGCTTATGTTTGAACCTTGCTAATATAGTTCACCATTTATATTCATCCGAAAATTTTACCACAATCTTATTAGTAGTGTAGAGGTATAGTTATAATTGCTATCAATTGATATTCCCATTTCAATTAAAATTGTTGCATCTTCATGTTGTTTAAGGATTCACGCATTATACAACATTTTTGGTATGATCACTATATAAACTAAGTGAGAACCCACATGTGCACATTAGTAAGGGAAGAGGTGACAGGGGAATACTTGGATTCCTTTTTAAACATAAGTAAAAAGGCCTTGGTAAACCATTGGATCATGGATGTCTTTGTCTGTGTGTATGTTATCAATGCTGATGAGGTAGAATAATCGTTATGTTGCTAGATGAGTTGTGGATAGATTGGTTATTGCGATTGAACATGAAATTGATATGTGGATGTTCTCTGCTTAAGGTTCTTTTAATTATGGAGAAAACCACGATCTTGACAATTGAGAATATTGTTTTATATCCCATGCTTCGTTCTTTTTTCTGCAAGGATAAACATAAGTAAAAAGGCCTTGGTAAACCATTGGATCATGGATGTCTTTGTCTGTGTGTATGTTATCAATGCTGATGAGGTAGAATAATCGTTATGTTGCTAGATGAGTTGTGGATAGATTGGTTATTGCGATTGAACATGAAATTGATATGTGGATGTTCTCTGCTTAAGGTTCTTTTAATTATGAAGAAAACCACGATCTTGACAATTGAGAATATTGTTTTATATCCCATGCTTCGTTCTTTTTTCTGCAAGGATAAGCAAGTGTTTAGTGTAGGGAATCACCCCTACACTACTATTGCTCTAACTCCCATTCTTCTAGTGTAACTGATTATAGTCTAACCTTACAGTATCTCCACTGATTTTTACACTTTCTGAGTGACATCTCAGACGTGTATTCATTCGTCTATTGGTGGTATTGCAAGACTTGGAATGGTGATCATCATACGGTAGTTTGGTCTTGATCTTAGTCATGTGCGCCAGTGTTTCTTGATCCTTTTTAGTGGGCCGCTTTTATGTCGACAGTCGCCTATGTTTATTTTGTGTCTGGTTATCTGCAGCAATACCATACTTTCATATATCAAAGCAACTTGCTTGCTAAAAGACATCTCTTTTGCAGCATACCACAAGGATTCTTTGGGGAATTTTGCATTTTAAAGACATTTCAGACATTGATTCTTTGGGGAATTTTGCATTTGGAAGTCATTGCAGGCAATGATTCATGGGGAATACACATTTTGAAAACATTTGTGAGAGATTTTGATTTTCCCATAGCATGGAGTTGGAGCAATCCTTTGCCTCTCCCTTTTGGAAGAAGATTTTAATTCCTTGAATCATAAGAATCTCCTTTTGTTTGGTTTTTTTCTTTTTTTATAGTATTAAATTCAAATTAGTTAGAAAAAACTTATTAGCAATTTAGCATGAGATAAACATATGTAATAGGAGTATTATATCAGGAGAAGTTTTGGATGCATGCCTCATTTGTTAGTTTGACTTGATTTTTGTTTGAAATATGAAGTTCAATATGGTCCTCTCTTTTCATTTGTACTACTAAAAGTCTAAAACTCTACATGTGCTTTGTGTGTTGATATATGGATTTAATTTCATTTTATTTAATTCTCATTGTCATGTACTTCAGGGGAATGGGTTTGCTGAAGTCCCTCTTATGAATGAGGGATAACCCCTACCCAATATATTACTCCCTCTATCCTACAAAAGATCACATCTGTGAAATGACATGAGATTTTAGGTGGTTTTGTTTGGTGTGTTAAATACAGGGAGAAAATATAACTTTTATATTTATGTAAGAGAGAATTTTTTCCAAAAATAGAAAAGTGACATCTTTTGTGGGACAAAAAAAGAAGTGTGACATCTATTATAGGACGGATGGAGTAAAAAATTAATGGATACTAAGCATAGTGAAACAGGTGTTGTGTAATGTCCACTTATTGATGAGCATAAAAATCAACATGTAAATTTTTTTAATAAAATGTAATTCACATATTAACATCTCGACTTATTGATTAACATCTCGACATATTAATAAAATGTAATTCACCTACTAAGCATAGTGAAACAGGTGCTGTGTAATGTCCACTTATTGATGAGCATAAAAATCAACATGTAAATTTTTTTAAATAAAATGTAATTCACATATTAACATCCCGACAGTAAAATAATCGGTTATGATAACATTTCACAAAAAATGGTAATTTATATATATAAAATTGAAGGCAAAATTATTTGGTTTAGTCAATTAAAAATTAAATAAAAAAAATATTGCTTGAATTATTATATTTAATTAATTTAGTTATTATGTCAATAAATTAATTGAATTTAATTGATTAAAGTAAGTTTCCCAACAACTTACTTGATATTTCCAAACACAAAATAAGCACTACTACTATAAGGCCATCTGCATCTCTGTCTCTTGTCCGGCTCTCAACCGTCTCATCTCTTCACTATTCATGGGCCCCACTATACTTTTCACCTCATCTCTTAACTAAGAGACAACACATGTATCCCTCCATCTCTTAACCTTCTCTTAACCATCTCATCCCTTAACTATTCTGTAATACCCCGTAAAAAAAAGAGAAAAAAAAATAATTATTTATTCTAAATTTGTAGTCATCTACTTGGTCAAATATATTTCTCCAAACCCTATCATCAAACGGTTACCCCATATCTCCACTCCCTAAAATCTCTCCAACAAACCAAACCTCTACAGAATTTATTATATATATATATATCAACCACCCCAAATCAGTTTCATATCTACAAATTATATGTATAAATGTATGTAAAATCCTCCACGATTTTCACCCTCCTTCCAAATTCTAGAAAAAATAAAGGAGATAGCTAAAGGAGTGGAGCAGGCCGTGAGTTTCCAGTTTTTACTTCAAAAAAAATTGATCCATCAAACTAGAGGAGAGAGAGAGAGGAGATGACGGAGGCGGAGTCTCACGACGGCTGGTATGTTGGGCGCACGCAGCGGCAACTGTTGCACTAGGCGATGAGGCGGGACGGAGTGACGATGGCTGGAGATAACGGTGTGAAAGCAACGAGGCTGCGTTCTGACCGACGGAGGAGCTGCCAGCTAACGAAGGGAGACGGCGAGAAAGAGAGAGTTCCGACAAGGACGACGGTGGCGGCAGCCCGTTTGATGGAGCTGCTCGACGGCGAGCTCACCGTCGCTGGACTGTAGTGACAGCGGAGTTCGCGACATCAACAACAATGATTTTTGTTTGTGATCTGAAGTTGTATGAAATCAATCAGAAGCACGGAAGTTAATCTAATTTTGTGGAGTTGTGGTTTAAAGATGACCATATACTTAGTATAACTTAAATGTGAAACGTGTAATGCTGGTTGAAAATGGATGAACTACTATGAATGAGATCATATGGTCGAGTTATTGTTTTTGGGTTAGTAAATCCAATGGGAAATTGCTTATCTTGGCAGAGGGTTTTGATAAAGCATTTGGGATGGAGTAGTTAATGGTTGGGCTTTTGAGAATAAAAAAGGAGAAAATAGTTTTGGGAGTGTTGGGTCGATGGAGTTGGGAACGCGATGGTCGGCCTCGAAAATAAATGAAATAGAAGAGCAGCATTGAGTCGAGGAGGGATTTCTATGCGGACAAAATTGGAGTCGGAGTAAGAAGCTCAAATTCAGAAAATTAAACGAACGAGGTGGGCTTTCTTTTTAAATAAGGACTATGTCCTAAGTATATTTATTTTTGCGAAATATGTTGTCATGCCATATTTTTGTGTTGCTATGGGACCTATCTGAAGTGGCTTTTGCCATGTATGGTTAATCGAATTCGGGTCTGACTAGGGAGTGAGTCCCTACTCAGGCTAGTGTACACCCCGTAGATCGTGCGCTATCTCTTTGAGTTGGCCGGTCTAGTGGCTTGGAATGTGGCCACATTCCTTGTCGTGTATGTTCAGATATGGTATGGTGATATTGAGGTCGATGGCGATGATGATGTTAGTGAAATGTTTTAGTGACTCGGGCTCTTTCAAAGTTAAAACCCCGAGGTCACTCGATAATGGTATGATAAATATTTTTATTTAAAATGTTTTCGGCATGAGTCCACTGAGTGCATCAAGTACTCAGCCCTGCATTTCTTTTTAAAAATGTGCAGGTTGAGCGATGACGAGCGCGGTGGGTGTTGAGCATAAAAGTGAAGAATGTCTATCAAATGTCTAGAATATGTTGTGCCTTCATACATAGCATTATTCTACTCTCGAAATGCTTCCGCTAAATATTTTGTCTTTTGAGTTCGTGTATTGTTGAGATATTTTCATTTGGAGTTGTTGATTGTTGAAATGATACTCTGATTTTATTCGAGCTATTCCCGTTTGTTTCGAGCTATGGTCGAGTTGCGTTGTTTTACCCCTTTCTTCCCCGCTTCTTTAAGCCTCCCCTAGTCGCGATCAACCGTGTTTTTCTATCCTTAGAAAATGCGGGCGTGACATATTCATTCAATTTCATTTTTTATTTTTATTTCAAACAAATTCAATTAATAAAAACACACTTCATTAAATAAAATAAAATTACAACTTAAAATTCTAAAAAATAAAAAACCACAATAATAAAATCCTAAAAAAACAAAAAATACATAATTTAAAACTCAAAGAAGCGGAAGAAAGAGTTGTCTAATGACGATCATGTGCGTATACTGGTTGCCAAATTTTGCCCAAATGTGCTCCATTAGATCCTCCTGGAGTTGGGCGTGGGAGGTAGAATCACGTGTCCTTGCCCGAACAGACAGCCGCTCTTGCAAAGACGGGTGCACTCCACTGCGAGGCGGACTACTTGCGGTAGGGCTTCCCGAGGTTTCAGGATCGAACCAATTTCCCGCCTCAGGTCCTTCGTCGACGACAATCATGTTGTGCAAGATTATGCACGCATACATGATGTCGACCATATTCTCCATAAACCACGTACGAGCCAGGGCTTTGATAATGTTGAATCGAGCTTGGAGAACCCTGAACGCTCTCTCCACATCCTTGCGAGCAGCCTCTTGCTTCTGCGCAAAAAGAGCCTGTTTTTCGTTCATCGGTCTGTTGAACATCTTCACGAAGGTTGGCCACTTCAGATAGATGTCGTCGGCAAGATAGTACCCCATTTTATACTGGCGGTTGTTAGCGATGAAGTTGATGGCCGACGCTTTACCATTCAAATCTTCGTTGAAGAGGTCGGATTGGTTGAGCACGTTGACGTCGTTGTTCGATCCGGGGACCCCGAAATACGCATGTCAAATCCATAGCTGGTAGTCGGCAACGGCCTCGAGTATAACGGTGGGGTGGGTGCCTTTGTGGCCGGTCATGTATGACCCCCTCCACGCCACAGGGCAATTCTTCCATTGCCAATGCATGCAATCGACGCTGCCAAACATCCCGGGGAATCCGTGCACTTCTTCGTGAAGTCGGAGCAGAAACTGACAATCTGCTGTGCTTGGCTTCCAGAGAAATTCGTCGGTGAAGGCTGCCCGGACGCCTTTGCAGAAGTTCATCAAACACAGTCTTCCAGTGCTTTCCCCCAATGTGCAGGTATTCGTCGAACAAATCCGCCGTTTGTCCAGTAGCAAGCTGACGGATTGCTGCAGTACATTTCTGGAGCATCGTGTGACTGGGACAACCAACGGGGTTGAACCCTTCTTGGAAGTACTCTTCCCGGGCTGCAATGTATTTGCGATATGCATAAATAGCGGTTTCCGCATGCGGAAACAACCACAGAAGTAGGTCTCTCCCCATACCGGGTTCTTACAGAAGTAATCGCGTACCAACCTCGCGGCGGCTTCCTCCCGATTACGATGGATGTAAATCCGGGATAAATTTGAGGCGCCGCGGCTTCCTCCTACTCCCTACGTCGATCTTCTTCTAGCGATTCTTCCATTATTCGACGCATTTGCTCAAACGGATCAATGAATGGATTAAATTTGGGAGAAGAATAATGTTTTGAGATGAAGAATGTAGAGTGTTTGAGTGAGAATAGAGAGTTTTTTTTATGGTGGATTAATTTGTGGAATGATTTGATATTTATAGAAGTGATTGGAGGCTTTAAAAAATACAAAAAAATAATAATTTGTAAAAAAACGGCTATACACGGCTAGTATATTTTTTGGATTTTTTTTTTCAAAATTTTTCTGAATTTTTTTAAAAAAAACAAAAAAAAATTTAAACGGAAATTAAAGACGCCCACTCGCGGGCCGGCGAGTGGGCGTCACGGACTAACGGGAGCTCGCCACGTGGACAAGGCGCGTGGCGAGCTGGCTCGCCAGCTTCCTCTTCCGGGCGAGCTACGGGACGAGACGGGATCATGCATCGCTGGCGATGCGGATGCTCTAATCCCCAATCACATTATCTTCCTAGAAAAATAATTGGAACCCTTAAGTTTTTTGTTATTTCTTGAAAAATTAATTAAGTTAAAACACGTTATTTTGATGACATGTAGATTAATTCTACACTATTTCTCCACAATTTTTTACAGGATTAAAATAAAATCAAAATTCATGCATTTTGAATAAAAAAAGTTTGAAAAAATAAAATAAAACCAAAACATTAAATAACCCTTAAACCCCAAATGTTCTGTCAGAATTTGAAACACAGTCGATTCTGTTTGCAAATTTCAATTTCAATGGCGTCCAGCGGCGAAACTGCGCGGGAGTCAATCGATGCGAGATCGGATAATCAGAAACAGCAGCAGAAGAAGAAGAACAGAGCTGGCGCGGAAGACCTCCAAATCGAGGGCTATCCAATCGGGGGATTGTCGATCGCGGGGCACGAGACTTGCGTGATTATGCCGTCTCTCAACTTGGCGTTTGATATTGGCAAGTGCCCCCAGCGCGCCATTTCGCAGCAGTTCCTCTTCATCTCCCACGGCCATATGGACCACATTGTAACTTCTTCTCTCACCTCTTGCTGCTCTTGAGCGAGTGTAGTCGTCAATTTGATGAATTAGTACTCGATAATCGATCCTTTCTTTTATGTTTGATAATTTGTCCTGCTGTTTTGCTCACTGACTCAGTTTTCAGTCTAATTTTGACTAGTTGGGAAATTGTATAAGCGAGACATAATAGAATGCAGATCTTACACTAAATTGAAACTAGGTTTGTATGGGTTTAGTTTTGGATGCTTATTTATGAAGATTGCTTTTTTGTTTATTGTTTGTTATTGTGCTTCACTGATGCTTGCAACTATGCTTATTAAACACCAAAACATATTGTTCTAGGGAGGACTACCAATGTACGTTGCTACACGTGGCTTATACAGAATGGCTCCACCAACGATCATCGTGCCAAAAGTTATCAAGGAAAGTGTGGAAAAGCTTTTTGAAGCGCACATGGCCATGGATCATTCCGAACTTGAGCATACTCTGGTTGGTCTAGATGTGGGTAGGAAGGAATGCTAACCGTGTCATCTTCGTATATGCTATACTTATCCACATGCCACTAACTCGACAGACATTTGTAGGCGAAGAGTTTTGTGTAAGAAAGGACTTGAAAGTGAGAGCTTTTAAAACTTACCATGTTATTCCAAGCCAGGTTCTCGTCAAGATTCTCTGGTTGCTCTTAATTTTGGTTGACAATCTTGATTAAATTGGTAATCAGAGGATTGGTTTCGGTTATCTTTTTCATAGGGATACATAGTTTATTCTGTGAAACAAAAACTCAAGCAGGAATATTCTGGGCGACCTGGAGCTGAGTTAAAAAGTCTGAGGCTGTTAGGTGTCGAGGTGCATTACATAACCCTTGTAGTTTAATGAACAGAATTCGTGTAAAACTGTTGTTTTATGCTGTAAATTTGTGCAAGTAAATTTATACTCTGTTTCATGAGTTATTATTTATCCTACCATATCAAATTTTTTATATGTAAATTTAAGATGATTTGATTTAATTTACATCTCATTTACTTCCTTGGTGATTGGTTTGGTTGCATTCTGTTTATGAAAGAGGTGTAACTGCACTTACTCAACTCATTGAGCTGTCAGTTCCTTTTGATGAAGATTTTGAGTATTTATATTTCTGCTGTGAGCTTACTATATTGGCAGATTACAAACACATACACAACACCTGAAATTGCATTTACGGGGGACACTATGTCAGATTTCATTACTGATGTAGACAATGCCGATGCTTTGAGGGCAAAGATTCTCATTATGGAGGTATATTGTTGTCCACAAGACTACAATCTTTGTTTTTCAACTTTTACACACAAGTCTTAGAGCCAGAAAAATAATGGTATATACAGTCTCACTTCAATGCTCATGAAGTCATGATGATACCTTGTTTTGTCGAACTGCCTATGTGATGGGTATTTAATATCTAGACAGACTTTGGTGTTAAATACCAGGAAACAGCATAAAATTTAAATGACAGTACGGAGAAAGAAATTTGGTGTTAGACATATCTAGCGATAGCAACAGTGACAAGTAAACTTTTAAGTATCTTTTTTATAAAAAACATGTTGATGCATGGATGATTATATAATGGCAAGGGGATACTAGTTTTACTAGTTACTGGAGAGGTTTCTGTTTCCTTAGAATATATAGCAAGAGCAAAGACATTCGTAGTTGAGTTCATATTCCTTTCAACATATTCAATTTCATTTTTCAAAAGTTTAGATGTTGCAAAAATTCTGCAACAGGTTACTGATGGCGACTGCTCTGGCATTATGTTAAAATTAAAATTTTGGATGTCAGAAGCAGGGTTGGTGATAATCACCATAATTGGAACATTTAGAAGGTGTTATTTTATGTAGAGCTATCTAATTACAGGATTGTCATATAGGGCACCCATCATATTTAAGTTGAATTGTTCACAGGTTGAAACTTTAAATATGAATAAGACTCTGATTCTATTTCTCCTTGTTTCTAATCCCCTCATTAGAGCACATACGTGGATAATTTATGCACTGTGGAGAATGCAAAAGATTATGGACATACTCATTTGTCCGAGGTTGATGCACTAATGCCCTTTTATTTTCTTTTTTTCCTATTTGACTATTTCTGATATTCTGATTCTTAGTACTGATACTTTAAATATTATACCACCAGATAATTAGTCATGCAGATAGGTTTGAGAACAAAGCAATTCTTCTTATTCACTTTTCTGCTCGGTATCAATTGGATGTAAGTCACATTTGCTTTTTTCACTGTATCATCATATCTCCTTTTCTTTTTTCCTTCATATTCTGTCCGCTTACGACAGTCTTAACTGTAAGACTGTCGTAAGCGGACAATTAGATTGTGAAGATAAGATGTATGCAATCTTGCCTGTTCATTCTTAAGGCAGTTGATCCTGGTCTCTAACTATAGCTTGTAAATGATCAGGTCATTGAAAACGCCCTTTCTGCACTCCCACCTCCTTTGTCTGGGCGAGTTTTTGCCCTCACAAATGGTTTCTGATGAAGGTCACGAGCTATAAACTCATGTGTGCATGAATCATATCTGAGATCTAACATTATAGTTTTGGATTACAAGCACCTCGGCTTCAGAGAACACACAGGTTCCACTTTGTCGTTCTTTAAAGATCCCAGTTAAGAAGACGAAAATCTGTGACCAAAGTTGTTCCAGCTATGTATGAGTTTCTCTGCGGGTCACTATGAATCAAGTTTGTTCGAAAAATGTTGTTTTTATACGTCAAATGTTTGTTGTATCGAGTCTTCAGAGGCATAGTTGCAATGTTCTGATAAATTTTGTAGGATATTTTGTTTGAGATTTTATCAAATATATAGCCTGTGATCCGCAGAACAAAGCATTAACTGCCTCTGCGGTATTCCACCCGAAAATTTAATCGACAAGAAAAATCTGTCGCCAAATTTGAAAATGTTTTACTGACGCTGCTGCATATTCATATTTGTACATGATTTTGGATGTTTACCAACATACATATCTACACAGAAGATGAGAAACTCAACCAAAGATACACCGGAGAACCAGGCAGGCGGAATGCCTTCCAGGATCAGTTGTGCACTGAAAGCAAGCCGTTTTGACAAGAGGAAACATCGAATTGGCGGGCTTGCTGCAGATGAAGAATAATACTAGCATTTGATTTTGTTTTATATACTTGAGTAGCTCACCTTATAGTAACATATTGTTGAGGGATCTCATTGTTGTGCGTGATTAACTTGTATTTTAAAGGTTGTGGTTGTACAAAATTTATTTTGGCCGTTAAAATATGGCTGATCTTCATGATCATTATAAATTCCAACTTGGCTTATATTTCTCATACTTATTTAATCCAGTAGAATTCAACTTTCCTATAGATAATTGTTTTTGTTGTGTGCATGAATCATTCATTGTGGTTGTTGACGGTTGTAGAAAAAAAAACTGTTCGTCATGGAATCTGTTGTTTTTGAGTAATTCATAATCAAATAAAGATTCAGTGAAGTTTCGGCTCTAACACTGAGGCATGATCTTGTAGTATTCATGCTAATATTTAATCTATTTATTTATTTATGTTATTATGGTCTAGATTTTTTGGCGTGTTCAAAGTTTACTTTGTAATGGTAAGGTATAACCATAAGTCACCAAAAATCCAAGTCACCATTTCCCTTAAATATAGTAATTCGCGTTAGGCATTATTAATTTCCATTCTCTCCTCTCTATTTTTATGGGCCAATTTTTTAATTTATCTTCTTTTTCTCTACAATAACCTAAATATTGTGTAACAATTACAGTAGGCAATTTTACCGCCTCTGTTTGCATCAAGAACTTTTCTCTCTTATAAATTAATTAAAGGTTATTTGGTCATCTTTCTCGATCTCTCTATTTTTACGTCTGAACCTGTTCGTTTCTTCTGGCCAAAAACAGCTAATGCTTATTTCACTCTTCACATTGCCATAGATTTGTTCTCGATAACAAAATTTGTGATTTTGATAATTAATTAGAATGTTGGTAAATGAAAATATTTATTGTTGATAACATAAACTCAATAAATATAGTGATAGTGATTGCTACAATTTTTTTTTTCTGAGTACACGACATTATATGTAGTCATTATTGGAGTTTCTAGTTTTTCTTTATAGTCGTTTGGTTTACTACACTACATTATTGTAGTTTTTAGTTTTGTTGTCGTTTGGTTGAATCAGGTTGTATTGCATTTGCTCTAATAGTTGAAATGAGTAATTTTGATTTCATTTTCTCGTTACCGAGATGAAATTTAAAATCTTGATTCAATAATCAAAACATTTTAGCAATCAAAACATTATATTGCTTTAATTTGACTTGGAGTTCTTCCTACTGCAAAATTAAATGTGCCACACAAAGTCAATCAGTACTATACTATGTCCCTCAAAATGGATTTCAGATGCAATATTGATGAATGTAACTCAGAATATATTCTTATTTGATAAAGCATACTTTTTCATCACCGTGTAAAATAAAATTATCAACCATGACTTTTACCGAGAAGAATTCTTGAAGACTATAACTTTTATCTATCCAGGAAAGAAAAATTGTAGTTAAAGAAGATTAATAAACAAGGCAAGGGTATGCCAGAATTGAGAAGCATGACACAGAGAAATTAATGTTGGAAAAGAATTGCAAGGAGAATCGATTTGGGAAGAATTTTAGGCATGACGTTGGGGATCTGCAGAGAAATAACCAAGAACATATTGGGAATTAATGGAAAAATTGGGCGGTGGAAATTTGTAGAAAGAGAAAGTAAAATGGAATAAAATCAATAAATAATAAGAGTGCTGACATATAATAAATTAATAGAAGATAAATTAAGAGAAATTAGTAAATGCTAACGTGAATGAGTATAATTAAGGGAAATGGTGACTTGGATGGTAGGCGCTCACATAACGCCTAAATAAGTAAGGCAACAGATCTTCTCTCTAGCTGACTTGTTATACATTAGCAAACATATAGCTGAACTTCAAATTACAAATAGTTATATATACTGTATAGATCAACTTGAACACAAATTAGGATTTATGTGATTTGAATTTTTTTGATTTTGATTATGTAGATTTTTTTAATAGTAACAATTATTTCACTTAAGTTTTATTTTATTTATTTATTTCACCTTTTGTGATTTGTGTTTGCATTGTGGAGTAGGTGTTTGTGCTAAGGTTTGGGGAAAAAAGCAACTCGTGACTCGCGAATATTATAAGTCAGATGTATTTGTGATGTGAGATTTGGATGACCTCAGTACTTAATTTCATTCTAATTAGAGCATTAGCAAAGTAGGGCCGATGGACGGCCTTCCCCATCGGCCTGCATCGCCCCACCACTGCGGCGGAAAGGCTGTCGATCGGCCCCCTCCCCTCTCCCCCAACAGGCCGATGTATCGGCCTTGGCCGATCCTATAGAGTCGTTGATCGGCCCTCTCCATTGTGGTGAGATGGCCCTATGATCTCTTTTATTTTTTTTTGCTGAAACAGAGAGAGAGGAAGAAGAAAACCTGGAACCCTTTGAGGAATAAGAAAATGAAACCCTAATTTATATTTAAACTATAAATTATTGGGCCAATAATTTTATTAAATAAATGGACTATAAATTAGAGATGTCCTAATTTAGGTTTTCATTTAATTAATTAATAAGTTGTCACATATTAGAGATAAATTAAAATTTATTTCATGTACTATAATATTTTTGCATCTCGTTGTATTCTATTTTCTAATATTGTAATACAACGAAGATTTGTGTATTACTCCTAATATTTTGTGCATTTAAATCTATTTAATTTGATAACATATTAGATATAGAAGTGCTAAAAAATTAAAACAAAATAATGATGATGTTAAAATGAAATGGAATGATAGGCTCCTTCTATTGTAAGGAGATAGACCTTTTGGTCAAATGTTGATGTGGAATGAGATGGCCTCTGAGAGGGCTCTTCCATTATGAATGCTCTTATACATTCAGAGGAATCTAGTTTTAAACATTTAATTATTGAGCGTCAATTATATATAACAATCATGTTTGACTTCTTAAAAAGGTGAATTTGTACCTATCTTGTGTATATCTATTATCAATCATGTTTGACTTCTTAAAAAGGTGAATTTGTACCTATCTTGTGTATATCTATTATCAATCATGTTTGACTTCTTAAAAAGGTGAATTTGTACCTATCTTGTGTATATCTATTATCTCAGGCGGCATGCTGCATTTCCCAAATAAATCAAACTCTGTTTTGTAATACTCGAAATACACGCCACGCAAGGAGAAACGACCAATAGATTTTACTCTTTTTGCATTAAATTACCAGGTTTTAATTTCTTAATGTACATTTTAAAGGAGAAACCACCAATAGATTTTACTCTACTTATCTAATATTTTGGTGAGAACGTAATTGAGATTATTAATGTTTTAAAAGTCTTCCATCTCTTCCAATAACGTTATTAATGCGTGCTACTATGGGATAGGGGTGTCAATGTTATCGGGTCAACCTATTAACAACTTGACCCAATAAGGATAAACACTAACACGACCTATTAAGAAAATCTCAATACCGAACACGAATTCGACCTGCTACCCTTAAACCCGAACACGACACGAACCCAGTAACGACATGATAAGTAATTTAAGTAGTATTAAGTAACAAATTCATAATTCAGAAATCAAAATTCAGATTTTACTCACGCTACGCACCCTAACTCAAATTTTAAAATAATAAAAATTAATAATATTATATATTATTTCTTAACAAGTAACCAAAACCCGACACGAACATGACACGAATGAAAATTTTGTGTTCTTAACGGGTCGGCCTAATAAGGACACAATCTCAATAAGCTCTGACCCAAACCCGTTAATTTTTCTTGCGAATTCATCTCGGATTATTGTTTCGTGCCAAAAATTGTCAGCCATACTATGGGATATGGCCTGATTGTATATGTGGAATACTAACATTTAGTGAAAAGTAGTCTAGTTTCCTAGTTATATATGTCCTTTTGATTTTGTTCTTGAAAACTTTCAAGTAATAATTGTGACAATTCCGGAAAAAAAATTAGTCTTGATTGTGAACGTTATGATTTTTAATGCAAAATTAGTAAAGTAAGAAATAAAAAGAGAGAAGAAATTATTAAAATATCGCTATAGAAAAATGAGATTCATATCAAGGGAGTATTTTTTTTGGCGAAAGTATATCAAAGTATGAAGGTTTAGAGTCTAAAATGTCTAATAATTTGCTAGTTGTGTAGTACTATAAATTTGTAACCTAAAAATGATATATATGTATAAGGCGCGAAACGCCGCTTGAAATTGAATTGATATATGCAACTAGAGCTTGATATAAAACTGTTGAGAAAAGGGTTGTCGTTTGTGAGTATTAATATTTATTTTGTTTTATTCAATTAGTTTAATATTACTAATATTTTCAAATTTATAATTCATATTATTAATTTTATAAATTACATACAAATCAATATTTAATTTGCTTTTTAAAGAGCAGCAAGATAAATTATATCAAAATTAAAATTAGTTTAGTGACAAAATATTTCAAGAAAGTATAATTATAAAGAAGCTTCCTTTTGAGAGCATTTATTTGTTTTTTATGCAATCTTCACTTTATTATGTTTATTACTCCCTCAGTCTCATAGTAGATGTCACACTTTCCTTTTTAGTTTATCCCATAAAAGGTGTCACATTTCTTTTTTTGGAAAAAGTTCTCCCTCACATTAATATAAATATATTATTTTCTCTTTCCACTTAACACACAAAACAACACCTCCTAAAATCTCGTGTCAATCTCCAAGTGTGATATCTACTATGGGACGGAGGGAGTACTATTTTGCAATTACAATGCTACTATATCAATTAAAAGTTGAAACAACAACAATTTCCCAGTTACAAGATAATTGGTCGTACGAATGCTCGTATATCATACTCCCTCCGTCCCACAATAAGAGTCACACTTTGTCATTTTGGTCCGTCCCACAATAAGAGTCACACTTCATTTTTACCATAAATGGTAAGTAGGTCTCACGTTCTACTAACTCATTTAACTCATATTTTATTATAAAACCAATATAAAAAAACGGGTCTCATATTCCACTAACTTTTCCAACCCCCTATTATTTACATTTCTTAAAACATGTGCCACAATAAAAGTGACTCCTATTGTGGGACTGAGGGAGTATCTTCAACTCCCTCCGTCCCAATTAAATTAAGTAGTACTCCCTCTATTCCATAGTAGTGTAGTCATTTCTTTTCGACATGAAGATTAAGAAAAATGTGTGTAATATATTAAATTGAGTGAACTACAAAAATGGTCCCTGGACTATGGGTTTATCTCGCCCATAGTCCCTGGACTAAGGGTTTATCTCGAAAATGATCATTTTCACTGTTTTCGGTCGAAAATACCCTTTTTTGGGGGTGGGGGGGGGGGGGGTTTGGACAATTTGCTCTTTTTACACTTTTAACATTTTAAATCTGATATTATTTCATTTATGTACTAAATCTGATATTATTTCAAAATTATCATTCTTCTTCCCTTTTGTCATCCTTCACTTTGTTTCTTTATTTCAATATTAGATTTAATTTTATAAAATTAAATTTTAAATTTCAATTTTTATATATCAATAAATTTTTTAATTAAAACTATTAATTCATGGACACTATAAATATTGATTAAAACTATTAATTTTTGTTATTTAATATAATATTGAACTGAATTGAAGAAGTACAAAAAATAACATTAATCATGATGGAAAAATAAGAGCTATTCTATTTAGCCTCCGTTCGGTTGTTATAATTGCTTGTGATTGAATATTATGAAGTTGACTAAAAATTTGATCCTACTAAAAATCTTATATAGGAGTATTTTTGTTGAAATTTTCTAGTAAATTTTGATTGTTTTCTAATTAATAAACGAAAATTATATTAGTCTTACATTAGATGGATATTTATTTCAGAATAAATCGTATTATGTGATCTATTTATGATTAAAGTTATTAAATATTGATTAATACTAAGGCGTTCTCATACCTTATTGATTAAATATTAGACACTATCAAATATTGATTATGACTATTAATTTTTGTTATTTAATAATTTTTATAATTAAAAAAATTTATTGATATTTAAAAATTAAAATTAAAAATTTTATTTTGTAAAATTAAATCTAATATTGAAATAAAGAAACAAAATGAAGGATGACAAAAGGGAAGAAGAATGCTAATTTTGAAATAATATCAGATTTAGTACATAACTGAAATAATATTAGATTTAAAATGTTAAAAGTGTAAAAAGACCAAATTGCCCAAACCCCCAAAACCCCCCCAAAAGGGTATTTTCAACCGAAAACAGTGAAAAATGACCATTTTCGAGATAAACACTTAGTCCAGGGATGTCTGGCGATATTTTTAAAGTCCAGGGACTATGGGCGAGATAAACCCATAGTCCAGGGACCATTTTTGTAGTTCACTCTAAATAAAAAAGATAATAAAGTATGAAATATGATAAAGTAGAGAGAAGAAAGTAAGAGAGGGGGAAAAGTAAGTGAGAAGAAATGTATTGACTTTTACTAAAAAGAGAAATGACTCCACAACTATGGAACGTACCAAAATGGCAAAATGACTCTACTACTATGGAACAGAGGGAGTATTTCTTTTTAAGAAGTTTCAATTAAATTGAGTCATTTCCTTTTTTAACAAAAAATAAAATATTCAATCACTCTTATTTTATTTCATCACCTATTTTACTCTCTATTTATCTTTCTTACTTTATTCCTCTCTCCTACTTTTGAACAAAATTTCTTAATCTCCGAAGCCAAAAGTTTTTACTCAACTTAGTTGAGACGGTGGGAGTACATAACAATCTCCGTCCCACAATAAGAGTCACATTTTACTATTTCGGTCTATTTCATAATAAAAGTCATAGTTCACTTTTACCATAATTGATAAAAAGGTCATATTTTATACTAACTCACTTTACTCATATTTTATTATAAAATCAATATAAAAAAATTGACATCATATTACATTAACTTTTCTAACTCATTATTATTTACATTTATTTATAACTTTTCTGACTCACTATTATTTACATTTATTTATAAATTTATAACTATAATTTCCCTCAAATTAGGTCTTGTGGTCCAATGAGAAAAAGCGTTGAATCGCATGGTTTGTCACGTTAGATTTTAAAAGTCATGAGGTCTCATAATTTGACCATAACACTAAAAATTTTCGATTTTTCTTTCTATTTTATTTTTACTAAAGTAATGGAGAACTTGGATTGAGAAAGTTCCCCAATGGAGAGATTAAAACTGCCAAACTAATTAAATCTCTATGACACCTCATTTTGTATTAAGACCTAATTAATTTAGTTAAACCAATTGTGGCATGTCAAGTCACACTTTTGTGTGTATAAATACTATGCAACTTCACATGCCTATTGCCTCCATAACATTTTCAAAGCCCCATAAATATCACACACACACATACTAAAACTAAAAAACATGGCAGCAGGTACAACTAGACAATGCATTGGCCGTTTCATGGACATTGAGCCCATGAAATTTTCTTTCTCATCCCCAACTGCAATTGCAAGACAATCAGTCCATCTCCCTAATCATGTAAGAACGTGACTTTTGTTCCTCCAATTTTGTCCTTTTTCAACTTTCCAAATACAAAGGTACAACCCATTAAAGCGCCCATCTAGTGCTGACCACATAATATTGCTACACATCTTTTTTTTTTGATAGAGATATAGCTCCTTGTCCATGAATGGCTGCGGCGGCGATCCTCGAGCCCCTCTCGGCCTTATTGAAACCCGGACGCTTGGCGCTGCCCCCACTCCAGCTGTGGCGGCCGACCGCCTCAACTCCGCTCTCTACGACCTCAAGACCGCCTCTCCGACGTCGGATTCCGGCATTATTAGGATTGAGGTAACTCATATAGTCAAAAAATTCCATCTTTTCTCTTTCTTTTTTTCAAATTTGTGGAATTAGAGTTTGTTGCCACCATGGTGACATGCAAAAATGAGTCTAAGAATTAAAAATTTTTGTGGGTATTTGCCACGTGGTTGGATGTGAGAGGATGGTTGATTCTACCAATCTTGATCCTTATCCTATAGTTGCAATCATATTTGGAATTTAGAAAAATTTGCATGTTCTACAAAGATGTGAAGAAAAGAGCCAATCAATTTTTTTTAAAAAGTGCAGTGTGATATTTTGGTCAAATGTATTTTTTCTTAATTGAAGCAAGATTTGAGTGGCAATTCAAGGGAAGATGATCGTAAAATCGGCAAAAGAAAAAAGTAAGCTTTGAGCCATGCAAAGGTTCCTATAAGAAAGAAGAATACATATTATTTTGAGTTTTTTTGGTCAGAGGAAATAATTTGAAGTATCTATTATTCATATAACGACAGCTAGAATAACTAGATAGCCATCTTTAGTTTCTTTATTGGAATTATAAAGATAAGACAAAGGGCTAGCTAGGAACTTTTAGAATTTTAATAAATGTTGACATTTCGGTCTAGTTCTTTTAATATCAGTTTAATTTCTTTTTTTGAATAGATATCCAGTTGAAACCTTTTTGTTTGCATATATAAATAGTAGTAGTTGATGACATCCTATAGCCTAAATGCAATTTACATGCTAGAATTCCTCTAAAAACATGCTAGAATTCAAAATAAAAATAGGCTTGCGTGCTTGAATTGCAATAATTGCTACTAGCAATTATCTATGGATTTTACCATCGGCAAATCACTGAAATCCGTCGGTAATAGCTTATACCGATGAATGTTCAAAACATTGTTGGTGAAAAATTTGCTGTTACGAATGACAATTAAAACCATTGACGGATTGTTGACAACAAACACCGTCAGCGAGTTATCTGTGCACTTCCACAGTCGGACATAGCGTTGCACAAACGTGCAACGTGTATTCTTGTTATCTACCGATAATTGTTCGTCGTTAAATATGAATGTTTCGACTGTTCAGTTTTAGTGTGATTTTATTTATTGTTTCCCATATTATTCATTTATTAATCCTAGAGTAAAAGTGATCTCTTACATTAATGATTAGTAGATTATTCGCTTTTTTGCCAAATAGTCTAAGAGGTCCTATAAATTCTTATGTTAATGTCAAAAAGGAAAGTAGAATCTTATAGCTATCATAAATTGTGTATAAACTTGACTTTTTCTTAATAAAAAAATTGAATTGTTTTATCTTATGTAGTGCAATGAGTAGGGATGTCAATCGGGCCAACCCGTTCGGGTTCGGGCCAACCCGTTCGGGTTGTCGGGCCATTCGGGTACGGGCTATTCGGGTTGTGATTTTTTCGGGTTATAAAAGTTCGACCCTAACCCTAACCCTTCGGGTTTCGGGCTAACCCACCGGGTTATTCGGGCCAATGCGTATTTTTAATCCTTTTAATATTTTCAAAAAATAATACATATTTTAAATTTTCTTTAATTATATACATATTTTTAATTAATCATTCAACAATGAAATACATATTTTTAATTTTCTTTAATATTTTTAAAAAGATTAAGTTATTTAAATTTAAATAACTTATTCATTACATAATTATTTACAAAATATCTATCAATAGTATGTTTATGTTTATGCATTTAAAACATAAATCAACACTTTGTTTCAAAATTCAAACATAAATCAATTCGTAGAAAATTAAATAAAATTTTCATAACGTGAGAGGTGCATCGTAGATGTAACAAAAATATTTTAAATTGTTAAAGAGTGAATTATCAAGATGCTAGCTAATTGTAGTAACTCTAAGTTTTCTTGAATTATGATTGGTCAAATTTAATTTACTTCAGCTGTAAATAAGTCAAATAATAATTTATCTTTGTTTTAAGAATCATCAAAGCACGCATAATTCAATGACGAAGCAACGTCAAAACACTTTGCACTATTATATTTGAAATATACTAAAAGAAAGCTTTTATATACGAGTATTTATGAATCCATGAACAACATAGTGATTTTTTTTGTGATCTTATATAGTCGGTTGACGTATTTGGATTTTGCATGGTTTTAGAGCGTTGTCTTGGATGATTTTGATTATATTTCTATATTTTGGTATGTTTACATGTTTGTTGAGAGATGATAGAAAATGGATTAGAAAATGTACACAAAATATGTGGATGTGCAACAGCTTTGTTTGAGTCAATGTTTCTCGCGATTTTGAAGTCTGATAAACCTCTAATACATATCATTCTCTTCGTCTTCGAAAGAGCTTCGCGTGGATATATAGCACGCCTCAATCGGAGCTTTGTAGAGAAAGTTATGACCGTTACAAAAACTGCTCGTTGTGCAGGTGCCTTCAACCCGACGGGCCGACCCGTAACCCGAACGGGTCAGCCCGCCTAACCCGACAACCCGAATGGGTCAGCCCGAATGGCCCGATTTTAAATTCGGGCTGCGAAATTACAACCCTAACCCTGTATTTTTATCGGGTTATTCGGGCCAACCCGCGGGTTCGGGTTACATTGACATCCCTAGCAATGAGATTTAGATGGCCATCACGGAACCACTAGATTTACATTTATTGAAAGCAGTTATGTTTTGACAGTTGAATAAACAAGTACTTATGATTTTGCTCTAGCAGCATGTCCTAAACACTGGGCTAGAGATAGATTGCAAGCCAAATTAATTTGACTTTTTTGTTGAACTGAATTTGTAAATTTATGTAAGAGATTTTTTTTTATTTTGTTAGGGTAATATAGTAGTACTACGACTAGAATTTAATTTTAATCTAAAAAGAATTAATGAAAGGATGATTATGGTATGCAAAGGTTCCGATCGTGCAGCAGATAGAAGCTCTTGAGTGGCTGTCATGCCAGAACCACACTCTCCTTCCTCGCTGTTACTTTTCCGGCAGAGATTCCAACGATATCGACCATAACGATACTTCTCAGAAGCAGAAGCTGGTCAGTGTTGCCGGCCTTGGCTCTGCTGTCTCCTTCCGCCATCTCCGCCCCTTCTCCTTGGACGATTGGCATTCCATCAAAAGGTATTTTGTACGAAAACGATGAAGGCGATAAAGGGGCTTGTATTGCATTACAATGCTGCCATACAAGTTCCATATGATATCCTGATCTTGTTTTTATCTCAACGTAGGTTCTTGTCCAAAAATAGTCCATTGATTCGTGCTTATGGCGCAATGCGATTTGATGCAAGGTCTGATATAGCTCCCGAGTGGGAGGGTTTCGGTTCTTTCTACTTCATGGTCCCTCAAGTAAATAACTTTCTTTATCTTTTCTTGAATCCAAAACTGGCCTTTTGTTTTTTGACATGGTGTTGAACACTAATTGCAGGTTGAGTTCAATGAGTTCGAAGGAAGTTCAATGATCGCAGCTACTATCGCATGGGACAATCGCCTATCAAGGACCTACGAAGAAGCCATTGCTGCACTTGAGGCTACCATGTGGCAGGTCTGGCTTAAATTCCATCCTTTCGTTAGCTTGAACATCAGTCGCTTATTGTTAATTTGTGTTACAGGTTTCGTCGCTTGTCCAGCGAATAAACGGAACAAGCCATCGTGCTGTTGTGCTCCACCAGGCTCATGTTCCCAGTAAAGCTTCATGGGATTCAGCTGTTAAGCAAGCTCTGGACATCATAACTACGAAAAACTCATCGCTCGTTAAGGTTACACATTAGTGACATGCTAGCTTTGCTTCACATTCCATATATGAAGAGTTCTTGCCCCTTTCTGTCTCTAAAATACAGGTTGTTCTTGCACGTAGCAGCAGAGTACTGACCACGGTTGAGATTGATCCGTTGGAGTGGCTCACAAGCTTACAGGTTTCATTTTTCGCTTCTTTTCTCTTGACACGTATAAGGCCCGATGCTATTTAATGTGATACTTGATTCCTTATAGGTAGAAGGGGTCAATGCGTATCAGTTCTGTCTTCAACCTCCCGAATCGCCAGCATTCATTGGCAACACTGTGAGTTATTCTTGCTTTATTTATCAAGAAAGCAATGTAAAATGAAATTCTAGCTTACCATGGTTTCTGTTAATAGCCAGAGCGACTATTCTATCGAAACCGGCTTAGTGTCTGCAGTGAGGCTTTGGCTGGAACACGAGCTAGAGGTGGAACTGAGTCTCTAGATTTACAGATAGGACAAGATTTACTTTCCAGGTCATTCTCCATTCTAGCCTCAGACTAATCAGAACGTCTCATGTTACGTTGAAGCTTTGAGTTTCGTAACCTTACACTTGCACCAGAATTTATAGTTTATCTCTTTATTGCAGTGCCAAAGACCACCATGAGTTCTCTGTAGTAAGAGAAAGTATACGAAGAAAGCTCGAGGCAAGTAAAGCAATTTCATTAAGCATTTTGGATCATCTTTACAGAGTAAAACCATAGTTTGCCTTTCTCAATTTTCTATTTCAGGATGTTTGTTCCAGCACAGTTGTTAAGCCTAGCAAGGTTCTACGTAAACTTCCACGCGTTCAACATCTTTATGCGAAACTGACTGGCACACTGCAGAAAGAAGATGATGAGGTACAATAAACCGAATCCCACTGCCTCCTGTTTCAATTCCTACACCATTGTCAAGAAATTCGAACGATAATGAATCTCGCTCCATGAAAAAACGTTTAACAAAATCTAACAGACTTTTCTCCATATTTCATAGCATGCACTTTAGTTGATGAGATAGTTTGCCTGCTTTACAGTTTAAGATTTTGTCTTCCCTGCATCCAACTCCTGCTGTGTGTGGCCTTCCAGCAGAGGAGGCGCGGGTGTTGATATCAAAAACTGGTAAGCGTATTCCATTATAATTCCGCAACAGAAGAAATTTTTTACTGCATTGCCTTTGCTGTCTTCCTTTCCATTTCCTTCAGATGTTTGAACGTCATTTGCCACCAGTGTCCTTGTAAAGAAATAAGTCGATATTAATTGCTACATTGTGCAGAAATGTTTGATCGTGGAATGTATGCCGGCCCTGTTGGATGGTTTAGTGGTGCAGAGAGTGAGTTTGCTGTGGGAATAAGGTCAGCACTGGTTGGAAAGGTTAGGCAACTGATATCTCTTTTTGATTACGAGGTGCATTCAATAATCTTTAACTAAACGACGAGTTTGGCTAAAATTTATAAGGATTCTGGCGCGATACTCTATGCTGGAACCGGGATCGTAGAAGGAAGCGATTCTTCCCTAGAATGGAAAGAACTCGAGCTGAAGACTTCACAGGTATGCCCTTCGACTGCATGTGCATGCACATTAGCAATTATTTCGTTAACCTTACCCGTTGTTTCCTATGCTGTAGTTCACCAAACTGATGAAACACGAGGCACCTCTTGTACCAATGAGGGAGATAGTCGAACTCTAACTTGAAAAAGGTCAGCAGTTCTGCACAACTTATCCACACTCACTAAAGCCTAGTTATATATCAATTGATTATCGTTCAGTCTCCTGAGTTATATATCTTTCCGGGTCATCAGTTTCATCTGTTCGACTAATGAATGCTTTTCGTTTGCCACGACGTTTTTGGTGAAAGAAAGCAAAAGAAAAAAAAATATATGATGGAGGACCATATTGGTCCCTTCAATGGTAATTAGGTTGTCAAATATGTTCTCCATTTTTTTCTGTACATAACCGGCTGGCGATCAGCCATTATTCGAACTGTATATACACGTGTGTATATATAGAGACAGACATACATGATTTCTTGAGATTGAATGTATTGTAAATATATATCATTCAATTCATGTAAATGATGTAGCAATAACAGAATACAATGTAAATTACAGTAAGCTACCTTTTCTAATGCTGACAAATCTTTTTTGTTGGTTTGATTGCAATGTAAAGGGCCAATCTTGAATTTGGTCTGATAATATATCAGGGAACTTCTGCAAATCTGTGGTTAGGATTGTTTGATAAATGCCATAACTACGTCTTCACCTCTCTTCGTCTACGCCATCTTCGTGCCTGGTTCAGTTTGTCAACGCCTTCTCCGACTGCATACAACATAATCACTTATAAGCATATACACAATGTACCCTTTTTCTTTTTACTTTATATATAAGATCATGTAAAATCAAGCATAAAAGAGAAGTTCCCCAGTATCAATAAAATAGTGGTTTTGTTTTAGATCTTTTATCATTTTAATAATTATCAACTTATTGATTTACAAAGCCAAGCAAAGAATAAGTAAAAGGCTCTGTGTCTTGGCCAAAACCAAACAAGGAAAGTTAGGATCAGATACAAGTTGTAAAAATTAGGATCAGATACAAGTTGTATTGGTCAAGTAAAGTTAAATTTTTTATTCTGCTTTATAAGCTTCAGCTAGCCATCAAACATCATTTTCAATTTGCATTGCAAAATTTTGCCAAAAAATATCATAAATGGAAAGGAGAAAGCCCAGAAATATGAAATATGAGTATGTTTTGCCTTCCTCTTGGTGGACAGAGACAGTTGATTCCCATTGTTTGCTCATTCATGTTCCAGGTATTATTGAATATATATACTACACTTTTTTTTTTGCAATGGAACATAAAAGGTTAATTAAACAACATTTGATCTGCACAATACAAACAACTGTGTGTCTAAAGTTTTGATGTGCAAGGATTCAAGAAGGATGAAGTGAGGATCCGAACAGATAGCCAAGGCCACATCATCGTGAGTGGAGAAAGGGAGGCCAACGACAACACCATCTTACATTTCGAGCAGGCATATAAAGTACCAGAAGGTTGTAACATCGAAGAAACCAATGCCATCTTAGAGGACGAGACCTACTACGTTACTATAGCCAAGAAAAACGACTCCAAAGTCGAGAACTCAATCCCAGACTCAGCTCAGGGAGACCTTAAAGCTCAAGACAGCCCTTCCGACAGCGCAGAAGAGAACACCAACGAGAATGATAGCAGTTTCTTGCAGAAAATGTCGAATATGATGAAGACGGGGAGATGCCTTGTTTTGACATCTTTACTAGCATTTTCATTGGGAGTTCTTTTTTCTCACCATTACCAGTCGACTCCACAGGTTGAGCTTGAAACATCTCGATCGATGAAGGCTGTTTTTTTACAGATTTCCATTATGTAGTTATGTTCATGAACAATTTCATTTGATCACTTTAGCAAAAATAAGGCTAGAGGTGGTTTTGTGTGTGGATGAGTGTACATTGTTTGATAAGGGCCTAATTTTTTAACAGAAAGACAACAAGAAAAGAGCAGCAGATGACCCGAAGAAAGATGGAGTGTTTCCGAACTTTCTCAAGAGATAACGAGCTAAGAATATCCCAGGAAAACAGCAGAAGCAGCATCAGATATAGGACCTTTATCTAACAAGGATCAGATTCCAAAATTAGTCCACAAATTCGAAAAAGTCGAAATATTACGATGACTAAGCTTCTTAAAAGTGTATGATATATACTATGAAACTGGACATGCCGAAAACAAAATGCAGTCTGTGTATTCTTGAAGCCACAAAAAGTCAAAGAATATTAGCCATATCTCAGTTTAAGTCCAAAGCCACTATCACATTTCAACTCTTATCTGCTTAACTAACACTCACCATTATCTTGACTAATTTTTGTATTAACTCATGATGAATGTATATCAAATAAACTAAAGCAATCACGAACACAAAGTGCACACACTAATCACTAATAACTAAATTCTAGACATCTCAAAGTGCATCAAATGAAAACAGGAATCCCAGTTTAGCTCATAACCCGGTCCAAGTAATACCACTGACAAAAACTAGCTCGAAAGCTGCAATCTTGACAACGGGCACAGAAGAAACTGCACAGTAACAAAAATCAATCATTCTACAAGTCTCTGTTTCAACCAAGCATCTAAAAACAGAGCATTCTTGAGAAATCGAAACAGAGCACACAGCAGAGTACAGAGCAAAGCTTTGGAATTGGATAGAGGAAAAAGAGAACTAGTTTGCAGTTATTTTAATCAAAGAATAATCTTTATCCATTAGGAAAAGGTGAAATCAAATGGAGTAGAGAGGGTGGGATTTTACTAGTCTAAAAAGGTTTAAAAAGTGGGAAAACTTCATACGAGAGCAAGGCAAAATTGGTTTTGCATTGTGGGTGTGTTGGCTAAACGGTTGGACCGATCCGGGTATGGAGATACCCGGTTACGACGGTACTAGTGCATACACTTTACTTGGTTTTCGTATGGTTTCCGGATATGGTAGTCCCGACTGGGTTCCTCTACATGTTTCTAACTAATAGGCGCTTGGCACCACTGGTTCAAGCCCAAGATCCCAGCAGGTATGGACATCGAATGTCGCAAGAGGAAACTGTCGACCCGGACGAGGAATTCGACACGCTGCCAAGCTCCGTACCCCCGAGTTAGTCCGGGTGAGGATATAGCTCTAATTTTATTTTAATTAAAAAAAGTGGTGGGATTATATCTATATGCCAAAATTTCGGTTAGTAGGATATTGTCATTTGTAATAGGCCATTGCTTTCTGGTGTGATTTGGTCCACTGTTTTAGTTGGTACAAGTATAAATAATCTGTTGAGATATTTGGCTACAATCATTAAAAAAAACATTTAAAAACTAAGTGTATCCAGGTCTGTTCAATCTGTCTTATTGTTATAGAATAGTTATATTTTCTGTTAATCATCTTACATTTACATTTTACAGTGCATGCCTACATGAATGTGGCTTGCGCTGATGATTCAAATAAAGCAAAAAACAAGATGTAAAATAAAGATAAACGTGGCGCTGCAGCCGAAGAGCTGAAAATGTCGGAAAAAGAAGAGAAGGATGAGCTCAAGGGAGAGGACGAGGAGGCGACAAACAAAACGAAAACCACGGATACGCTCAGACACGAAGAAGACTCATTGGATATCTTGCAAAAATGGTAGCCAAAAGAGGAAAGATTGAAATCTGAAGCATATAATGCAACAGCTGTAAATGCCAAATTATGATAGAAACATAATTAAGATCATTAAGCAAACTTACTGTACAATACACATCTTTACCAAACTCATCAAACAGAGAATAAAAACACTAAATCAGTAAGGGCTGAATGCAGAGAAGTATCCACAAATTGAGAAAGACGATGAAATAACGCTTTAACAAGACAAACTTTTGATGAGGTGCTGACGTTAAGACGGATGCTGGGAAGCCTGAAGAAGGCCGTCGCGAATCTGGGAGGCCACATCACGAACAGCGCCAGGTCCGTGTGGGATGAAGACTGCGGAAGACTTGGAGGTGGCGCCTATCTCCTTCATCGTGTCAAAGTATTGGGTGACGAGAACCATGTCCATGACATCCTTGGCAGTGGTCCCAGGCACGTTCACAGAGAATCCCAGCACGCTGTCCCTCAAGCCATCCACAATTGCCTGGCGCTGACGAGCAATACCCAGACCCGAGAGGTACTTGGCCTCTGCTTCACCTTCGGCTCTCTTGATCTGCAAAATCTTTTCAGCTTCCGCTTTCTCGTTAGCAGCCACCCTCAACCTAGCAGCTGTTATGTTTACGAATCAGAACCAAATTTCGAGTTTTCTCTAAGCTTAGCACTAAAAAGTAGTGACATAAACATCTCTACCTGCATTGATCTCATTCATGGCTCTCTTAACATGCACATCCGGCTCTATATCGACAATCAGCGTCTGCACAATCTCAAAACCATAGGCCGACATAGCCTACAAGCAAGAACAACACAATAAGATGCTACACACTTGAATTCACACAATTTTAATGAGAGATGGCTTTACCTTCTCAAGTTCATCTTCGACAGCCTTAGCAATTTCGTTCTTCTGCTCAAAAGCATCATCAAGGTTGAGTTTCGGAACACTGGCTCTGATCACTGCACAATTGGAAAAGACAAAAAACAACAGAATCAAATATCTATGCTATGAACCATAAACTTGTCAAAACTTTACCATCAAAGACATAGGCCTGAATCTGACTCCTCGTGTTGGTGAGCTTGTAAAACGCGTCGTTGGCCTTTTCAGCAATGGCGCGGTACTGCACTGAGGCCACCACATTCACAAACACATTGTCCTGATACACACAACCATCACATATTCTTCACTAAACTACAATCTTGATATAAGCATCTCCATATAGTACATAAAAACATCTTAACAATCCACCAAAAAATAGACAAACCTTGGTCTTGGTCTCACACTTGACATCTAACTGCTGCAGACGGAGAGAGAGATGGCCAGCCATCTGGCTTCCAAGAAACCAAGGCAAACAGTGGCAACCTGGCTCAAGAACTTCTTCAAATTTCCCAAATCGCTCCTTAATTGCAACGGTGGACTGGTCAACTTGAATACAGCAGCACAAATGATTCCCCATTCTCCTACACAAAAGACACCAGCTTTTCACTACTTACACAACATTTACCAGAACCAGGCGCGACCCCACACACAATTTCAAGAAATATATGTCCAGTGAATGAACACGATCAAGAAAACACAATTACCGAATTACAGTTGAAGAAAATAACTTTTTTTTTCAAGAATTCGACCTTTTAATCATCTACAGAAACATAAATTCAGCAAAAGATCAAATTTTAAAAAGGACGACTCACAATTCTTGGCCTACGCAGTAAAAAAATGGTTTTTTTCCTATGGAGAGGAGTGGGAATTTGGTGGGGGTTTATAATGGAAGGGGTGTGCTACTTGCTGGCGCGTTGCCTGCTTGGTTCCTAAGAAACATCATCATAAATTACACGAGCAATAATTGGTTAATTTACATTAAATTCATAAAATTTCGAATTCTTGATTTGTCCGTAGTTTAGTATATATAGGTCAATAATTTACCTATATTATGCGAGGATTGAGATATTTTTTTCGTCAATGATCTGAATTGGATTTTTTTTGTTCGTTTCGGAGTTAGTGATTTGTCCTACTCCACATCATGTCCCTGTCCAAATACTCCATTACATAGCTAGTCGCAATCAAGGAGCTGTCATTTATTAAATTTTTTTTCTTTTTTAATATGGTTTGTTTTAGTTTGATTTGATGCCAACTAAGACAAAACAAAGTAAGAAAACTAAAACTAGCAATTTCTAATTTTTGGCTTGATATTTTGTTAGGAGAAATGAAAAAACAATAAATACAAAGCTATTGCTGATAATTCATTCATTCTCAGTTAGTATTTTTTTTCTTCCTTTTATTATATAAGTATACCCAATATCCTTGTCTAACTAGTTCGAAAGATTGTGACATCTAACGCAATTATAACAAGACAAATAATTATTCGAAATTTCAGTATTGAGAACTACTACATAAACTAAGCTGGCAATATATCATGTGAAATTGTGAAGGGTTCCAAAAATTAAATTAGAGGTGGGGACTGGGATTGGTATTTTGAGTCGACTTAGCAAAGTCAATCAGAAATAGAAATGAGAAATTTACTTTAAATTGCCTTAATATTATCATAAATAATTGATAATGAAATGTGGGTCAGTGGGCCTGCTTCGTAGATAGTGAAATTTTCACAATATTCTTTTTCTTTTAATTATTATCCCGAGTGGAGAATATTACTACCATATTGCTCAGGAAATTCAAGGAAATTATATCAGTTGTGTTTGGATACAATTACTATCTATTTGTGAAATAAAATTCTCATTTTTTAATTTCTGTATTTTTTCTTTGCGCCATATTCTGAAGTTTCCGAGTAGAGAATGGGGTATCTCTGAAACATATATCAATGATCACTTAATATATGATTGAAGATTTATAGTACAATTGACAATTTCAAAGAATTGATTTTATATTAACTTTATAAGATTTAATGGTGAAGACATTATTGTATACGACATCAACTTGATGTTTATCTTGTAGCTACAAGTTCTATCTAATTGACTAATTTGTTGAGATGAGTACATTTTTGTTTCGTTTTCCTTTTTCATTTTGTTACTATATTTGTTTACTCTTTCCTTTTTCCAATTTTATTATATACATGTTTACTATATTAGTAAAAACTTAGAATTCCCCAACTTGGATACTTTCAACGTTTGTATAAAACTATGGTCTAATCTAATAGGTTTACGCAAAGGAATTGGATAGTTTTGTGCATTAGTCAACAAAAAAAATCGTGGAATTAATTGAGTGTATAATACAACTTCTCTTATTTCATAATGTAAATACTAGTACATATCTTATTACAAACAGATACTAGCAATTTATTAATTGTTGCGTTCGGTATGAATCATATCTATCTAAATAAGATCAAATATGTAAATTACCACGAATTATGCTACTCCTGCATATTTTGTGAGAAATGGAGACAATCTTAATATCGCATTCCTAACTTAAATATATAATATTGGTAATACACGAAATAGATATTAATATTAAAATTGATGATATATAAGAGAAAATTATTGATGCAGTCTGGAGTTAAAAGTGAATGGATAGAAGAGAGACCAAAAAATTGTAGATAAAAACGTTAATAAAGATTTTCCAGAAATCTATGAATTTAAAAAGTACAAACCTCTAATTTGAAGTTAGCTAAAAAAACAAAGAGGGTAATGTTACAATTTTAAAAATTCGAAATTGTATATCCAATAAAATACTAGTAATAAAATCGAAGCCCAGCTAACGATTACAATAAACATGAAAGTTTAGGAACGAGATGACCTAGAGCTCTTCCGAAGACGTTCTCGCAGCTGTAGGCAGCCGGCTTGGCCCCGTCCGTGACAACGTGCAAGTTCTGGACCACGACATCCCTGCAAGGCACAGCCTTGCTGCAATTCAACACCACCGCATCAGCTCCGCTTGAAATTCCCACTATCACATTGAAGCTCACGTTGCTAATCTCCACCGCATTATTCTGCACCAAATTCATATATAAACCATGATTACTAATCTCTTAATTACCACGGATCGGAGCAATTAACAATTTACTACAATTAATTCATTACACTAGTTATGTATTGGTTGCCGCCGTAGAATTGGTCTATGATGATCGGATACACCGTGTCGTGGAACCATAATTTCTCGTAATGTATGTTTCTAACATACCCTCTTCCGCCCTGCCATGTCTTGATCCTTGCACCGTTGCTTGTTGATGGGGTACGTACTAAACAAGCCCAATAGCAGTGACGGCCCATCAGCCCAAAGCACAAGGAAGAGTATCAGTTCGGCATTACCAAAGAGTTCGGCCCCAGCCGCATTACCAAAGAGTTCGGCCCCAGCCTACAGCTCGGCATTACCAAAGAGTTCGGCCCCAGCCTACAGCTCGGTAAAAGCCGACCAATCAAGCTCTACTCTCAGATCGGCAAAAGCTGCTCGGCAATAGTTCAGAAGTTCGGTCTCAGTATTCGACCGAACTGGGAGATAGTGGACTCATGCAGAACCTCCACGACCTCCACTACACGATCTATTTAGTGGTGTCAACTCATGCAGGATAGCGGACCAAACAAAGAGATAGTGGACCCATGCAGGATCTCATGACCTCCACGACATCCACTACCTAGTTAGTGGTGATGCAAGCCACGATCTTAGTTCAATGTATAAATAGAACTTAGATCAGATAGAAGAGGCGCTCTAGACATCAAATAACATATAGCAAGTCTGTATTTGTAAGCTGCAAACCAGATCAAGCAATACAATCTTGCCCTCCTTTCTTCCCGTGGACGTAGATTTACTTCAGTAAATCGAACCACGTAATTCTTTGTGTCGTGATCTATATTCATTACCTGCATTTACTACCATCAAAAATTCGCCCAACCATCACTTGTGTTTCTGAAAAGGACGTTGCTCACTGTAATATCTTCGACTATGGCTTCTGCTCCATGGTTGCCTAAGCTTCCGATGCTGAAATCAAACAGGGTTCTATTGATTATAGCGGGTTGACATTTGACAAAGGAAAAATAAATAAATATAACAGTATCTCACATTAGTGTAAAAAATGAATTAAAAATAAATAAATATAACCTTATCCCATGTCCTGGACCACAAACGATGTTGTCAATCCTTGCATTCAAGGTCCCATTAATTATTGCAATGCAATCATCTCCTGCATTTCATTCGACTCTTTAACTTCAAAATACTAATTAAATACTACTAAAAATGTAATTTGAAAAAGAAATGGACCTGTCCCAATTCTGCTACTTGTTATATGAACATTTGTACAGTATTGAAGAAGCATTCCATCAGTGTTGGGACTGTCTCCGGGAGCTTCTATGGTGAGGCCAGAGATAGAAAGCGACTGTATTCCATTGAGGACGATATGCTTCGAAGGGCTGTCCTTAAACGTCAGACCACCATCTATGCTAACATTATTTGAGTTCGAGATCTCCATAATCTATCAAAATTCAGATTTCACTTACGCATCAATTAATATTTATAAAGAAAGGAGTACTCACAGTTGGTCTGTACAGGTTCTGAAAAAAAGAAAAAAATATATGTTAGAAAGTCATTAAATTCGAAGATAATGATATATGTAATGTAATGTAATAGCATAAAACGAGTATTATTGAGATATATACGGTATTCGTCCACCATTGTTGGCCTTGGCCATCAATGATGCCTTGGCCTTTCAGTGTTAGGCCATCGACTTGGTGAAAGTAGAGCAACTGGTGACAGACATTGCCATCACATCTCCACGAGTAAGGATTATTAGGCGCCACGAGATTCCCATCTATCTGCAACAACACATTCACATTCACATAAATGGAATTGATGACTTAATTACTTCCATATATACTAAGACATCACCTTAACGGTGGTAGAGTTCGATTTACAAGGGCCTATGAAGCGCAACGGTTGGATCAAGAATGTCTTCCCTGAAGGAACCTTCATGGTCGTAGGAGACAATGATGCGCATGTTGCTTCCCATGCTTTCGCAAACGCCTGCAGCCAACAAACACCCAACATTGTCACTAATTGCCATTCCAAATCTACTCAATAAACTTGCATCATCACAATGGCATGTCCAGAACATAATAAAGGATAAATTCATAATTTCATAGATTAAAAAAATACTCCATATTTAGCGCTTATTTTTTTTCCTTTTTTTCATAAGAATCAACTGAATTTTTCAATGTAATTTAATAGTCTCTTGTCCAAACTAGTACTAGTAAAAATCAGGCACGTGCTTTAATTAGGTTCTCATGAAAATCAAAGAAAAAAACACTAGTAACATTATTAAAATTATGCATCTAGTTGATGCCACACAACAGTTAAACGTCAAAAATAAATAAAATTATGATGCAATTTCACTGGCAAGATATTTAAGCTTTGAAGATGTTACCTGTGTATCATCAGCTTGCCCATTGCCGATTGCTCCATAATCAACAACGTTACAGAATGGTGTCGACGCTGTTAAGATTGGATAACAAACAAGAAAAAAAGTTAAAAAGTTGAAAGAGTTTCTCATTTTTCAAGTTCTTTTCTTAAGGAATCGGGAAGAAGAAGATGATTTGATGAAGGCTTCGCACACATACATATATATATTGTTATACCATGTGATAACGATCATATATGATATATATATTGCTTGATAATATGTTCTTTAGATAATATTTTACGTATCGAATTGTAATCATAATCTCAGATGATAATCAATAATTGATTTGGGCTACACAATATACAAAAATAACATAATACAAATAATATTACATGTCAATCGTATTCAAATAATTTTAAATTAAAATATTTTAGCAATGAAAACCACTTTCTTTGTTTTAAAATAATTCAAAACTAACGTGGTAAAACTGTACAACTAATGTGATTGCATATTAAAATGCAAAAACAAATACTCCATTATAGCAGAATTAAAATTAGCTTAAACTTATTATATAATTAATCGGTACAATTATATTGGTATTATATGATAGATATGTAATTTAAATAATATTTCGCATGCATTAATATATTATTAAATATGATACGATTAGGTAGATTTATTGCATGATACGTCATTTTTATAATTTGAACTGCATAATCATTCAGATATTCTGCACGGAATGAATTCATACAAGCCCAAAAGAAGGCCCAAATATACAACAAAAACCAAAATGGATAAATTATGTAAGAAAGCCCAAATAATACATTAAAAATCAAAATGGCAAAAATTAAATAAGAAATGGAGATGCGGGGTATCGATCCCCGTACCTCTCGCATGCTAAGCGAGCGCTCTACCATCTGAGCTACATCCCCTTTGTTTTCACACTATAGATTCCAGTTTTTATATCATTAGTTTGGTAGGATAGGTGACTTGTCAACATTGTTTTGTAGTTATATGGCCAATAAAAAAAAGTGTATTCTTGTAGTAATATTAACATTTTTTTGTAGTTATATGGCCAATAAAAAAAAGTGTCTTGTAGTAATATTTTTTTTATTTATCTTCTCTACCGAATTGTTTCTAATAGTACAAATTATCTTTCTAATGATAAAACACAGAGGTAGGTTACGACAACCCACTTCTACTAAGGAATTTAAAACACACTTGACAACTTTTGGTTTCTCATTTTTCTATCCATGCCTTATTCATTCTTGAAAACTATTCACTGTTATTAATTTCCCGGTTTATATTTTTAAAGGAATAGTTATTAACTGTCTGTTAATTAGTGTCTGTTAATTAGTACGCATGTTAGTTTTGGTGAATAATCAGTGCTATATTATAACCCGGAAAAATCTGTTTTAGAGTACAATTTCACCTTAGAGCATCCACAATGGTCGGATGATTGTCCGCTTTAGTGATCGCCATATCAGCATTTTTTAGGCTTCTGTAGTGATTCAGTCATAGTGTCCGCCCTATCACCTATTTTTCATTTAATTTTTAATATTATCGTCCACCATTGTGGATGCTCTTTGAAAATTAACCCAACGTTTTAGTAGGTTACACTAATAGCTTTGAAAGTTGGAGTTAGATGGTGGGATGAAATTACTAAGCTATTCATCTTTCCCATTCTCTATTTGAGTTAACATATTGTACGTAGATAGTATTTTCGTCCAAATAAAAGTTTAACATGATATTTTATCTTATGTACTCCCCAGTAAGTCTGTTTTATCACTTCACGAAGAAGTTTGCTTGAACTAGGAATTGCTACAGTGTGCTTATGTCTTTCCTAAGACCGAAGATGGGTATTGTCACCCTCATGCGACTTCCTGTGGCTATGGATTTTCTGTCGAAGATCACGCCTTCAATTTCTGGTCGTATTAAGTTCTTGTCTACGAACTTTTTGACTGTTTATGTATAAGTTTTTTGAGTATTTGGTAAGTTACAAGTGAGTGTTGTAAAAAATCCCAGCTCCCTCAGTCAATTAGTCAGGCCCATGTCTAAATGGCTTTCTGTGAAGATATAGGTTTGTTTCAAGCTTTTGTTGTTCTATTTAGTATCATGTTTTAGTGACTACTTCAGCGAAGAAGATGTGAATGACGTTGATTACTTGTTTAAGCCAGAAGAGCACTTGACATTCATATCGAATAATGCTATCGAAAAGGACAATGCTATGCAGCTACATTATGGCTAGTCATAAAATGGTTTAATAGCATAAAAAACCGGTTCGCTTAAAATTTCCTGCTTAGCATGAATTGGTTTTACTGTTATATCCTTTTCAGAGTTGGGCTTGGGCGGAGGAATTGAGCGCTGTATACTCTTTTTCTACCATTAATCATATTCTCCCGCCAGCATTTTCAGTTTCTCTCACGGTCTCACCCATTTCATTTTTACAAAATGAGGCCATTTTTAGTTTCTCCCACAGTCTCACCCATTTCCTTTGATGGGGTACGAACTAAACAACTAAACCCTAGTTGCGAGCCCAATAACAGTGACGGCCCATCAGCCCAAAACCCAAGAAAGAGTATCAGTTCGGCATGACCAAAGAGTTCGGTTCGGCACAACCAAAGAGTTCGGTCGCAGCCTACAGCTCGGTAAAAGCCAACCAATCAAGCTCTACTCTCAAAACCCAAGAAAGAGTATCAGTTCGGCATGACCAAAGAGTTCGGTTCGGCACAACCAAAGAGTTCGGTCGCAGCCTACAGCTCGGTAAAAGCCAACCAATCAAGCTCTACTCTCAGATCGGCAAAAGCTAATCGGCAAAGTTCAGCAGTTCGGTCTCAGTGTTCGACCGAACAAGGAGATAGTGGACCCATGCCGGATCTCCACGACCTCCATTACACCCACGATCTATTTAGTGGTGTTAAGCAGTTATCAACCATCCACGATCTAGTGAGTGGTGCTGCAAACCACGATCTTAGTTCAATGTATAAATAGAACCTAGATCAGATAGACAGGGGTTAAGCTCTCTAGATCCTGAATCCTATAGCAAATCAGTATTGTAATCTGTAAGCGAGACCAAGCAATACAAATTTGCCCTCTCTTCTTCCCGTGGACGTAGATTTACCTCAGTAAATCGAACCACGTAATTTCCCGTGTTGTGATCATTTATTACTTGCCTTTATTCCCATCAAAAATTCGCCACATCATCACTGGCGCCGTCTGTGGGAAACGACAGAAAACCAAAACTGTGATAAAAGCGAGTTTTTGACCCTCTTCCACCAAAAAAATGCATACCAGATCACATAATACCCATACTTCCGTCCGTAATGAACGTGAGGAAGCTAGTCCAGCCCGTAGGCCCGGAAAACAGCCTCGGGAGAAATCTGCCTCCAGTTCTCACGGTGAAAGAACAAACCACTCCAAAAGTCATCGCACCGAGCCTCCCCAGCAGCCCGCTTTGAATGAGGCTGTCAAGTCGTTCTTGGCTGAGAAGCAGGATGAGTTCTTAACATTCCTGCAAAAGAGCCAGAAGCCGGAGAAGCAAACGGCGGATTCTCCCTCCCCCTCCAGACATGAAAGTCACTACCGCAGTAGTGTCGTATCTTCCAGGAGAAAGAATCCTCACCACCGACATGTTCCTTCTCCTCCTCGGTACCGAAATCACAGGAGAACTCCATCTCCACCATACCGAAGAGATGTCGGATTCGCCATGTATGGAGCGCTGAAGACTCCATTTTCGGATGATATCACCCGAACTCCATTGCCACAGAATTACCGAACTCCGTCAATGACTTATGACGGGTTAGTGGATCCTCATGATTTCCTGGGACGCTATCAGTATAATATGGCGAACCAAGGTCTCAATGAGGTTCACATGTGTAAGCTGTTTCCCGAGCTGCTTATCGGGAACGCAAGAAGGTGGTTTGACAGCCTCCCTCAAGGGAGCATTAGATCTTACAGAGATCTAATGGATGCTTTTCACAGGAGATTCTTCCAGAAAGCGGAAGCCCGAATCACTTCGGCTCAGCTGCTTTCTATACGTCAAGGTCGCGATGAAAAAATTAGCGACTTCATGACGAGATTCCACAAGGAATGCCTACAAGTAGATGATCTCAATGATCTACTTGTCATTTCGGCATTCCAAAATGGAATTCTGCCCGGAGCTCTCTACAGAAAGCTCGTTGAGTGCAGTCCGCAAACAGCTCAAGAGATGTGGGACATTGCGGACCAGTTTTCTCGTGCCGATGAGGCAGACCGTCGAAAACGGTCTTTAGACAGCTCATCCAGAGGAGACAAAAAGAAGCCCGATCATAGCGATCAGGGGCTTCCTCGCCGAACTCCTTTTGAAAGAATTCAAAGGGCACCGGTACAAGGCAGATTGGGACCACGTCTCGATCTTGAGAAACCGCCCGCTCAGTTCGTACCATTGAACAAGTCGAGAGCGGAAATTTTCGAACTACATTCTGATATGTTCGAAAAACCAAAGCGGATGACGAAATCAGCCACGCGCCGAAGTCAGGATACGTACTGCTCCTACCATCAAGACCACGGTCACGATACCGAGGAGTGCCGAAATTTGGCAGCAGGTATTGATGTTCTTGTGAAAGCAGGGACGTTAAAAAAATACCAAAGCAAGCTGCCGAAGAAGAATAAGAAACAGAGAGGCGCGAACTGCGCTCCTCAGGATCCTAAAAGGCAACAGGATCCCGAAGACGATGACGAGCCGCAATATGACGGAGTAATCCAGACTATTGACGCGCTCCCAGCCGGGAAGACTAAGTCGTCTCTAAAAGCAGAACGCAGAGGCGTCAATCGAGAGGAGCCTATGCATAAAAGGCTGAAGAAGGAGGAAGTAATCACGTTTTCAGATGCAGATCCCGTCCCGGCCATTTCTCCTCATCAAGACGCGATTGTCATTCAAGCCGGAGTGGCAAACAAACTGATCCACAGAGTGTTTGTGGATACAGGAGCGTCGGTTAGCATTCTTTTTAAAGAATGTTTTGATAAACTGGAAGTGGATCCAGCTAGGCTCAGTCCGGCCCCACTTCCTCTGAAAAGTTTCGCCCAGGAAGACACCCGCCCTGAAGGTACTATCAGCCTTCCGATTACGGTGGGAAGAGCGCCTACTAGCTCCAGTACGATGATCGAGTTTTTTGTGGTAAAAGCTCGGTCCCCGTATAACATCATCCTGGGAAGAGACTGGCTCAACACAGTTCGGGCCATTTGCTCTACTTATCACCTCACAATCAAGATCCCCACTAAAGGAGGGATTGCAGTCATCCGAGGTGATCAAAAGAGAGCAAAAGAATGTTTGCAGATTGCGCTTAAAAGTGCCGAGCAATCAGATCGGCACCATCAAGCATAGCAATCACAGCAGCCGGAGTCAGAGGCAGGCGAAATGACCGAAGTCACACCGGAGCCGAACTCGATGACAGTTCAGTTATACGAAGATGATCCATCCAGAACGGTCAAGATCGGTTTCGCGGGAACACCTCTGCTCCGGGAAAAGACCATCCAGCTCCTCAAAGAGTACAAAGATGTCTTTACGTGGTCTCCGTTGGACATGACCGGAGTGTCTTCCGAGGTAATTGCACATCGGTTAAATATTGATCCTTCAGTCCGGCCTATAAAACAGAAGCAAAGACTCTTTGCGGCAGAAAGAAATCAAGTCATCCATGACGAAGTCCGCCAATTACTGAAAGCGGATGTATTATTCGAAGTAAAATATCCTTCTTGGGTGGCCAATCCTGTGATGATCAAGAAAAAAGAAGGAGGATGGCGGATGTGCATAGATTTTACCGATCTAAATAAGCACTGTCCTAAAGATTGCTACCCCCTTCCGAACATAGATAAAAAAGTAGAAGCTTTGATAGGCTTCGAAATTTTCTGTTTTCTTGATTTGTATAAAGGATACCACCAAGTTTTAATGGATGAGAATGATGCTTCAAAAACGGCTTTCATTACTGACTTCGGCATTTTTGCTTATAAAAAGATGCCATTCGGTTTAAAGAATGCCGGAGCCACATATCAAAGGATGGTAGACAAGCTATTTCGGCACCTGATCGGAAAAGAGGTTGAAGTCTATGTTGACGACATAGTTGTTAAAAGTAGAAGCACTTCGGATTACGAAGACAATCTCAAATCAACTCTCGACGTGCTCAAAAAAGCCAACCTCAAACTCAATCCCCAAAAATGTACCTTTTTGGTAGATTCGGGAAAGTTTCTGGGTTGTTGGGTTTCAAAGGACGGACTCAAGGCAAATCCCCTAAAGGTTCAAGTTGTTCAGAACATGGCAATGCCGAAGTCCATACATGATGTGCAAAGGCTAACTGGATGTCTAGCAGCACTGAATAGATTCCTTTCCCAAGCAGCCGAAAAGCAACTGCCGTTCTTCAATGTTTTGAAGAAGGCACCAAAGTTTGAGTGGGGAGCCGAACAGAAAAAGGCTTTTGACGAACTCAAAAGTTATTTAGCCGAACTCCCTATTCTCTCTGCTCCAACAGATGCCGAAGTGATATTCTTATATTTAGCGGCATCAGATCAAACCATTAGCGCGGTACTTGTACGAGAAGAAGGCCTAAAGCAGCGTCCTATCTACTTTACAAGCCGAGCATTAAGAGGTCCCGAAACAAGGTATCAACCTCTGGAAAAAATTGCTCTGGCACTAGTAAATGCAGCAAGGAGACTGCGGCCATATTTCTATGCTCACAAGGTATGCGTCTTAACCGATCTTCCACTTCGGCAAGTTTTGACTAAGCCTGAAGCATCAGGCAGAATTGCCAAGTGGGCCATAGAGTTGGGAGAACATTCAATAGAATATCTACCTCGGAAAGCCATCAAGGGACAAGCCTTGGCAGATTTTCTGGTAGAGGCAAAGTTCGATCAAGCAATCCCTATTATTGCCGAACCGAAAAGCCCTACCAATGATGAACCAACACAGCCCCAGGAACCCAAAGTAGAGCCGCCGGACTGTTGGGTTGGATTCGTAGATGGAGCTTCGAATAAGACTGGAAGTGGAGCTGGTATTCTACTTATCGCTCCCGACGGACACGAGGTAACTTATTCACTTCGGTTCTTATTCCCAACCACTAATAACGAAGCCGAATACGAAGCCCTTCTTGCCGGACTTCGGTTAGCGCAAAGTCTATTTATCAAATCTCTCAAAATCCATTGTGATTCACAAGTCATAGTGAATCACATGTTGGGTACAAGTGAAGCCCGAGATGAAAGGATGAAAAAATACTTGGACAAAGCGCAAAGCATTAGCCGAAGTTTCTCTTATTTTCGGATAATCCGCATTCCCAGAGCGGAAAATGGCCGAGCAGATACTTTAAGCAAGTTGGCCTCATATCCGAGCTCAAAAGTGGAGGAATTACCGCACAGAAGCATTGATGATGCTGAGGTACTTTCAGTAACCAGCTCGCCGAACTGGATGACGCCAATATCCAAGTATCTAGATCAAGGACAACTGCCCGAGGATAAGAGAGAAGCTCGGAAAGTCACATGCCGAGCACTTCGGTATGAACTTCATGAAGGAGTCCTATATAGAAAGTCCTACCTTCAACCGTTATTGCGATGTGTAGGACCAGAAGAGACGGACTACATCCTTAGAGAAGTTCATGAAGGATCGTGCGGCAGCCACATCGGAGCTAGAGCTTTAGCTAAAAAAGTTCTGAGATGGGGATATTATTGGCCAACTATGGTACAAGAAGCAGTACAGCTCGTTAAGAAATGTACGAAGTGCCAAATCCATGCAAATATCCCAAGGATGCCGCAGACCGATCTATGTGCTATGCAAAGCCCTTGGCCTTTTATGCAATGGGGCATAGACATAGTAGGACCACTACCACAAGCTCCTCGGCAAATGAAATTCTTGATCGTTGCCGTGGACTACTTCACAAAGTGGGTGGAAGCTGAACCATTAGCTACGATAACGAGCTCGAAGGCATTGGATTTTGTTTAGAAGAACATAGTTTGCCGATTTGGCATACCCCATATCCTCATTTCGGATAATGGGACTCAGTTCACCGACAAGACATTCAAGAATTGGTGCCAAGAGTTGAATATTCAACAGCGGTTCACTTCGGTCTCTCACCCACAAGCAAACGGACAAACGGAAGTAACAAACCGTATTTTGGTGAAAGGATTAAAAGCTCGGTTAGAACAAGCCAAAGGACAATGGGTAGAAAATCTTCCTCAAGTCCTATGGTCTTACCGAACTACACCAAAAACCTCCAACGGTGAAACTCCGTACAGTCTAGTGTACGGCACTGAAGCCGTAATTCCGGTTGAGATCGGCATACCCAGCCCCCGAACACTCAATTTCTCAACAGAACTGAATGATGACGGACCGAGAGCCGAACTAGATCTTGCCGAAGAAAGAAGAGAACTGGCCTGCATAAAAGCAGCCAAGTACAAGGAGCAAGTAACCCGGTATTATAACCAAAGGGTGAAAAAGCTGCAGTTTCAAGTGGGAGATCTCGTATTGAGAAACAATGAAGTAAGCCGAGCAGAAAAGCTGGGCAAACTTGAACCCACATGGAAGGTCCGTATCGGGTGTCAGAAGTCCTGGGAAAAGGGTCTTATAAATTGACTCACATGTCAGGAGAACAAGTACCCCGAACATGGCATATTTCCAACCTCAAGAAGTTCCATTTGTAAGAGACAAGGTCCGGTCAGTCTTGTATCTAGTTCGGTCCTAGGGATATGTGCTTTCATGTTTCTATTTGTCCTTTATGCTGGTCGTTTTATAAAAGTTTAAAATCTTTTTCGTCTTTTTTATTTGTCTTTATGTGCGTTTAGTCTCTATGTGCGTTTTGTCTCTTATAAATAGTACTGAGGTATATTGATCTTTAAAGGCTGATCCCCTTTTTAGATCATGTATTAAAGACAATTGTGAGTCCAAGCTTCTAAGGAAGATACAAGACCACAATTCAGCTTAAGAAACAAGCAGTTCGTCTGAAACGGACTGCAATGAGCCGAAAACCACTTCGGTCAACCAGGGAAAGTCCAATCCAAGCGATAAAACTCGCCAAATTAGGACACAAAGGGAAAGTCCAATCCAAGCGATAAAACTCGCCAAATTAGGACACAAAAGGAAAGTCCAATCCAAGCGATAAAACTCGCCAAATTAGGACACAAAGGGAAAGTCCAATCCAAGCGATAAAACTCGCCAAATTAGGACACAAAAGGAAAGTCCAATCCAAGCGATAAAACTCGCCAAATTAGGACACAAAGGGAAAGTCCAATCCAAGCGATAAAACTCGCCAAATAAGGACACAAACTAAGTCCGGTCAAAGAAGAGTTTTCTTCATAAGACCGAAGACGAGTCCGGTCAAAGAAGAGTTTTCTTCATAAGACTGAGGACGAGTCCGGTCAAAGAAGAGTTTTCTTCATAAGACCGAGGACGAGTCCGGTCAAAGAAGAGTTTACTTCGTAAGACCAAGGACGAGTCCGGTCAAAGAAGAGTTTACTTCATAAGACCAAGGACGAGTCCGGTCAAAGAAGAATTTACTTCATAAGACCGAAGACGAGTCCGGTCAAAGAAGAGTTTTCTTCATAAGACCGCGGACGAGTACAATAAATGAAATAAAAAATCGCTGAACTGTAAATACGCAGTGATAGAAGCGAAATGAAAAAATTTCATTTATTAAGTCTTGTTCGGCATACAATTTCGCTGCCCTACGAGAAGGCGTTACACCATTACAAAGGACTATTCTACTGTCCACGGTTGCTAAAGTTGAGCCACCTATCCAAAAAATCCTCATGATGCTGAGTTCGGGTGTTCCGAACAGTTGAAGAATAAGTAGGTCGACGAGATGCTCTGATCGACCTACCGCCCCTTCCCTGAGTCCGGGAAGTTCTAGCACCTCGGCGGCGAAGAGTCTCTTCACGAAGCATCCGCTGATCTTGCTCACTCATAATCACAACTCCTCTACGAACTTCAGGGCGTTCTCGTCTTGACATTTCCGGTTGCTCCGGAGTCCATTGCTGACTTGGAGTACGTTCTCGTCTTGACGTTTCCGGTTCATCCTGAGTCCGTTGTTGGTTTGGAGCAGAGTCTTGAGCAAGTGGATTAGAGGTTTGAGTTGGAGTGTGAGCATCTGTTGGCGGGAAACGCCTAAGGAATCTCTCGATTGAGGGACGCCGGGAAAGAATGATGTCGTACCGAGAAGCCAAGCGCCGCAATGACTTCACAACTTGTTGGCAAGCCGAGCTCTCCAGCGCATTGTTCTTCCGGAGTACATGAAGCTCCTCCCACAGTTCATCAACTTGATTCTGAACTTCAGATATGGTCATTCCCCCGCGCCCGCAGATGAAATCCTCATATGCAGTCCTCTCAGCGATGACAGTGTTCAGCTCGGCATCCAGATCTTTCTTTATGGACTTTAAGTCCTTATTGTTGGACTCCAGCTCCACTAACCGAGCCAAGAGTTCGTCATACTTCACCTGGTCATCTATGGCTTTTTTCTCAGCTTCGTTTAAAGCCGAAGAGTATAGCCGCTTCCAGTGAAGTACCTCCAGCTCCTTAGAGTTAAGAATACAAAGCAGCTATGTCAGTTCGGCATTTCAGTTTACCGAGCAGGTAGTAAACCACAACAGGAGTAAAAGAGATTACGAAAAGCTATAAAGAAGACACGAGTGTAGAAAGAAGAATTTTTTCATTCACAAGAAAAATTTTTTACACAAGGAGGGCTTCAAGGCCATTTTACAAGGAGAGAGAGAAACTAAACTAAGAGAAGGGAGACGAAATCATACTCCGCCAGTTTCGTCTCCGGCTCCTCTGTGGGTTTCAGCCTCCTTCTCCTTGTCAACTTCGGCTTCAGCCTCGGCCTCCCTACTCCCTCCAGCCTGCTCGGTGCCCTCATCGCCGATCTGCTGCACCTCCTGCTCGGCATGCCCGTCGCCGGCCTGCTGATCCGTCTGCTCGGTCTCCTTGCCGGCCTCGTTTTCCTGCCCACCCTCTTCGTTAAAGATTGAAGCGGGTGAAACAGGTCCCAAGGAGGCAAAGATGGCCTCCATGTTCTCGTCCCGGTCAGCGCGGCAGTTACGGACTCTTTCAGCAGAGAGCAGGACCGAGGAAGAAGCAAGCTCCTCAAGGAGCGGCAGACTCTGGAGACGAGCTGCAATCTCTCGGCCATACAGCGGCAGGACGACTTCGGGTCCCTGCTCAGCGTTATCGGTCATCAATTTCAGCAGATCACCGATAAAGGCCGAAAATTGATTGCTCAAAAAGAGTTTCTCCGCGAAAACACGGAGAGCCTCCCCCTGAGCAACCACGGCGGCAGCCTCCCTCTGTTTAGATTGCTCTCTCTGGATGATGAGCTGGTTTTTGGCACGCTGAGCTTCATCCTGAGCCGAGATCCTAGCGGCCCTTGCCTTCTCAAAGTCTGCCCGAGCCTGTTCGGCCTGGTGACGAGCAGCATTCAACTTCCTCTGCATCTCAGCATAATCGTTGGACGCTTTGGAGAGTTCAACGGCGACGAGCTTGGAGAGCATATCGTTCCTCTGAAAATGGAAAAAGGAAAAAGTCAACAGAGGGGCCACAAAAAATATAGGAAAAAAGCAAGGCCAGAAAATCAAGAAGAGAATTCACCTCTACAAAGTCCGTTGGCCATGCAAAAGGCTCACAGACATGTTCCGAAGGGGCCGCCAAGACAATGTCTTTCTCCGGCGCTCTTGGGGGTTTCTGAATCTTCCCCTTCCCCTTTGCCGAAGTCGACTCCGGCTTTTTTGGATCCGAAGAAGAGGTCTTCTGCCTTTTCGGATTCTTCTCGGCATCAGACGCCGAGCCGGTGGCTTTCTGTCTCTCCGGCTCATTAGATTCGGAGGATTTGCGACCGAGCTTGTTTAGCATGTTCACTGCCAAAAAGCAAGAAAACAAGGTTAGTCTTCGTCGTTAAAGCAGTAAAGCATAAAAAAGAAATCCTCACCCTCAGTCTCTTCGTCCGAAGACGAGATATCGAACACGAGGTCACCCTTGACGAGCTCAGATTCCGAGTACTGTTTCCTAATCATAGGAATCTTATTGAGCTCGCCCTCGAGCTCGTTCAACGGTTCTAACCGAGGATGAGGAATTACGGACTTCGGCCCTCTCCACGGAAAGCCCGGAGCCGCTGTCCTATTGTAAAAAAAAGAAACGATTTTGCCATTTCGGCCATTTGGTTTTACAAAAGGCTCTAAAGGGCTGTAAAGGGATCAAGTAAAACCAGGATCCCTTCCTCTTAAACTGAAAGAAATTAAGGATTGCCCTCAGAGACAGATCCTTTCTTAATCTACGCAGTTCGGCAGCAAAGGTCGATAAGTGCCTCCAAGAATTCGGAGTCACTTGACCTAAAGGGAGTTGAAAAAAATCAAGAAGCTCTACAAAGGCAGGGGGAAGAGGGAAACGAAGCCCGCATTCCAAGCAGGCTTCGTAAACGGTGGCGTAACCCTCCGGCGGCGAATCAGCCCTATGAAGGTCGTAGGGAACTACCACTAAACCCCCAGGTAGAAAATATTTTCCGTGTAAGGATATCACAGTATCCTTACTCAAAATGCTCGGAAAATATTCTACCGTCTTCTCCCCGGACTTCTTCCGGCCAGAAGACCCCTTACCCCCCTTCCTACCGCTACCTGATTCAGAAACAGATTCAGAAGAAGAAGACATGATTCTTACTCTCTGATGGTCGAAAGTCTGAAGAAAGTCTTGAAGAAGCGGAAGAAAATTTTTCGAAAAAGGGAGAGAATACAGAAGAAATAATCGCAAAAGTGTTTCCAATGATGAAGAAAGGAAATATTTATCGGATTCGCAAAGGCATTTCAAATCCGTCGCGCCGTTTCAAATCCCACTTTTTCTGGATTCAACGGCCGGATTTACTGTCACATTTAATGCAGACACGCGCATGGCACGTCCCCTGACGTCAGCCTCCCCCTTACATTTATCCAAAATGCCGAAGTGATTCACTTCGCTTTTCGGGGGGGTGGTGATGGGGTACGAACTAAACAACTAAACCCTAGTTGCGAGCCCAATAACAGTGACGGCCCATCAGCCCAAAACCCAAGAAAGAGTATCAGTTCGGCATGACCAAAGAGTTCGGTTCGGCACAACCAAAGAGTTCGGTCGCAGCCTACAGCTCGGTAAAAGCCAACCAATCAAGCTCTACTCTCAAAACCCAAGAAAGAGTATCAGTTCGGCATGACCAAAGAGTTCGGTTCGGCACAATCAAAGAGTTCGGTCGCAGCCTACAGCTCGGTAAAAGCCAACCAATCAAGCTCTACTCTCAGATCGGCAAAAGCTAATCGGCAAAGTTCAGCAGTTCGGTCTCAGTGTTCGACCGAACAAGGAGATAGTGGACCCATGCCGGATCTCCACGACCTCCATTACACCCACGATCTATTTAGTGGTGTTAAGCAGTTATCAACCATCCACGATCTAGTGAGTGGTGCTGCAAACCACGATCTTAGTTCAATGTATAAATAGAACCTAGATCAGATAGACAGGGGTTAAGCTCTCTAGATCCTGAATCCTATAGCAAATCAGTATTGTAATCTGTAAGCGAGACCAAGCAATACAAATTTGCCCTCTCTTCTTCCCGTGGACGTAGATTTACCTCAGTAAATCGAACCACGTAATTTCCCGTGTTGTGATCATTTATTACTTGCCTTTATTCCCATCAAAAATTCGCCACATCATCATCCTTTTCACAAAATGGAGCCATTTTTAATTTCTCTCTCACAGTTTCATCCATCTTCACAAAAATATGTGCAAAATCCCCAATTTGATAGGGGTTCAATAAAGGGATATAATCATATAACCCGATTTACATTTTTTTAGACAAAAATTTGAATAGGTTGTTGGAGAAGTTGTCGAGCAGGAAGATGAGGATGAGATGCCGACCGTCGTTGAGTATCCAAGCGTGGGGCACCTTACATAATTCTAAAGTAATGGTTGAAATTCACAAGACGTGAAAGTCTCCGGTTTTGATATTTTGGTTCTTTAAATTTGCATTTTAAAATAATTATAAAAATAAACAAAAAATAATCCTTAGATAAATTAAGTCCAATCTAATAAATTAAGAAAATTATTACGATTCTAAACTTATCTATTGATTAATTAATTTCAATCAGTTAATTGATATAATAACAAAATTAACTAATTGTCGTAATAATAATTAAATTTTATTAATAAAATAAAAATAAATATAAGCAAACAACACAAGATGCACTTAAATATTAAGTAAGATGCAATTAAATAATTCTTTGAAGTTGTATTCCACTGAACAATTCAATAGTATTTAGATTCACTTGAATATAAGAAGCAACCAAATAATTCGATTAAATATATAATCAATTAAACAATTCAAATAATAGTGGTTAGATTCACTTGAATATAAGAAGCAACCAAATAATTCGAAAAATATATAATCAATTAAACAATTCAAATAATAGTGGTTAGATTCACTAACTTAATAATTCAATTGAAATTAGAGTCACTTCAATATAGAATTAATCGAGTACTTTAATAGTGCTTAGATTCACTCGATTATAAGATTTGTAACCAAATAATTCGATTGAACTTAGAGTTGATTGAACATAAATCAATTGAGCAATTCAATAGTGCATAGATTCACTTGATTGTAAGATGTAACTAAACAATTCAGTTGCACTTAGAATTAATTCAATAATGCTTAGTTTAAATTATAAGATGTAACCGAACAATTCATTTGAATTTAGAGTTAATTGAACATAAAATCAATTGAGTAATTCAATAGTGCTTAGATTCACTCGATTATAAGATGTAATTAAACAATTTAGTTGAACTTAGAGCTAGTTGCACATATAATCAACTGAAATATTCAGTAGTGTTTAGATTGAATTCAATATTAAATGTGAATTTAGATTAAACTAAACAACTATTTTTTTTAATTTGAATTAAAATTATACATTAATCATTATTGATTGTTTATCTGAATCTAAAATTCACCTTAATTGTTCAATTACATTTAAAAAAATCGAATACAAATGTAGTAGATTAATTTGTTCAGTTATCATTTCCATTAGGATTGATTTTTTTTACTTGAGTTTATTATTAACTTTTTTTTTTCTTTTTAAAATTTGTAACTAAGATTCACTATTATATATTTCAAATTTATAAATATATTTTTTGTTAATCTATAATTTAATTATAGTGTTGCAAACTGGTTAGTGTTAGCATCACTCTATTGAAAATTAGCTCAGTATGATTTAATGCACAATTAATTAAAACGACAGATTCGAAAGAATTAAATACGTTCATTAAATAAATGTGAAAAAAAAATCTTTTTAAAAAGAAAGAATATGTGGACAAAATAGAAAGAAAGTGAGGTCTATTCTCGCATACGAAATTTTAAAGCAATTAATTGCGTGGAGATAAGACTATATAAATATTTATACATTTTTTTATGAAAGTATTTTCAGACAAAATAAAGAATATACATTTAATAGGAAATTGTTTAAATAAATATTAACTACACATCATTATAAATATAAATCCCACATTCCACTAACATTACTAATACTACCTATTTTTTAATTTATCAATTGCAATTTAAAATCCATTTACAATTTTATAGTATGTGGAGGTAGTACAATTTTATGAAATGCATTTAAAACCGAAAAGTAGGTACAACTAGAAATGTAGGCAATAATTACTTTTTTTGGCAGGCTGTTAAGGACCTAAATCTTTAACGTCGATTTCCACACAAAATCAAGAAACGAGATGTCGTCGTTGTCGAGCGCCCAACGTTGGGTCGTGACTTGGACGGCAAAAAAGGGGCGGTTGAGCGCGAGATCAGCCTCGTCGGCAACCTTAGGAGATGTTTCTTGTTTGTTACTCAATTGAGCCAAAAGAACGATAATTTCATATATTGATTGAATGAATAAAGTGATAATGCTATTGACTTAATGAACAAGAAAACAAAGATATAGAAAAAGATATGCAAATCCCTAATATATCTAAACTAAATAATGATAGTATAAGACTCGTATCAACTCCCCCACGGTTAAAATCCACCTTGTCCTCAAGGTGGGAACCACGAAGCAAAAAGGAGAGTTGAAAGCAGAAGCTTCGGCGAGGCAACTCCTCCTGGATCAAACACACACCGAACAGATGAACGTCTCCCTTCTTCACTTCCATAAAAAATCAACAAAGGAGACCCAACTTTGTCGGAAAAATTCCTTGCCAAATCGAAAAGCTTGTCCATGCCTCCCAGAATGCCCAAGCATGGCATGTCATTACTCGGAGGGATCAACCTTGCATCTTTGTCGAGCGATGTTGATCGATGATTCATACTTGGAACATCACCGACATTCAAATCCACATAAACACAAACAATTACGGGCAAATCGGTGTAAGCACCATCTCCTTTCTTGCCCCAACAATTTCCAACAACATTTTTGGATGACACTTGAACAACATTGAGTGAGGCGATTATCTTCTTCACTTCACCAATAGAACCATCCTCCTCTTTATCTTCTAGCAATGTCTCCTCCTTTTCACCAATCTTCTCATCATATACCCCAACGAGCACTTGCGGTGACTCATTGTCATTCTTGACAATCCCTTTGTTCTTGACGAACTCTCCAGGGGACTCGTTGTTTGGAACATCAAGAGGAGCGCCATCATTGTGAACATCGGTAACGTCATTGGGAACATCATCACCGAATACTATCGTGGGAGTATTATCAGTTTTCTCTTCAGCTAAATTCTCATCTTGAATGTTCTCCTCAAACTCCTCCCCATCATCCGCATAACATAGAATGCGTTGTTTGCACACATGTCCCCTTATCCATTTATCGGGACAGTGCCAGCAGAGACCCAACCTGTACCTTTCTGACTTCTCCGCCTGGGAGGCCCGTATTAGCGACAGGCGTGGCTGCTCTGGAGTTTGACTGGTCACACGCGTGGGCTGACTGTACAGGTCCCGCGTTGGCTTTTCGGTGGAGTAGCGGGGCTGGTGGGAGGCGGGCTGGACTCGCGCTCTCACCTCCTCCCGAGGGCGAGGTCGGTCCCAGCACGTCTCCGAGCGTCGGGGCCGGTCAATGGTCGGGTAGCCGCGGTCCTGCTGTTGTACCGGTGAGTCCCAACACGTTGGGCGGTGCCGCTGCGTTGCGATTGTCGGGTAGCGATCAAACCCTAATTGGGTCTGATGATCTCCGCGATCAGATAGGTGGCCACCCCTCTCGACGTAGCCGCCGCGGTGTCGGGGCCAAGCGTCTTGCGCGCGATCGCGGTATCCGATGGGCTGGTATCTCGGCCGTGAGCGACGATCAGGTGGATCCAAGTGGTGTGAGACGTAAGGTGATTCTGGATCAGGCCACGACGGCGGACGGAGTACTTCCACCCGGCTGCTCGGAGGGTCCCAACTGGTTACACGGCGAGGTTGGGAGGGCTGGTAGGGACGGAATGGCTGTGTGGCCTAAGGGAAGCCGTATTGACGACGGCGATAGCCGGCGTAGTCGTATGACATGTTGAGGCGTGGCTGTGGTGGATGATGATCGTCTGACTTCGAGGCGGCACGCGGGAATCCTTCCCGTTGGGCGTTGCAGAAGTAGTGTGGTCCTGCGGCTAGTGCTCGGCGGACAAGCGGGACTCGACAACCAAAGCAGTTGCTGTGCGCGGAATGTTTTCCGTCGGGCAGCGATGTAGCTTCAGTTCGAGATGGTGGGAGGGCCAGCTCTCAATGAAAGCACCAGTTGTTAAGGACCTAAATCCTTAACATCGATTTCCACACAAAATTAAGAAACGAGATGCCGTCGTTGTCGAGCGCCCAACGTTGGGTCGTGACTTGGACGGCAAAAAAGGGGCGGTTGAGCGCGAGATCAGCCTCGTCGGCAAACTTAGGAGATGTTTCTTATTTGCTACTCAATTGAGCCAAAAGAACGATAATTTCATATATTGATTGAATGAATAAAGTGATAACAATAACTCCTATTTATAATGCTATTGACTTAATGAACAAGAAAACAAATATATAGAAAAATATATGCAAATCCCTAATATATCTAAACTAAATAATGATAGTATAAGACTAGTATCACATGCCAAATTGAACTTACAGTTATACTACTATCACATTCCATTTTCCCATTCTTCACAAATCACTGCTTTCATCACACACAACTCCATCACCACTCCACCACCAACTTTGATATCAGAGAAATGACTGCTTATGGTGCTGTGCTTTCTCTCAAGAATACAATTAACAACATTCTCCGTTGTCCTCGTTTTAGCCTCGTTGGTCGCTCTCAACAAATCATCGATGTCGTGCGCAACGAGTTGGAGCCATTGAAAAAAATTCTAGAAAAATTGGACTACACTAGTCCAAGCAAAAGCAGGAAGAAGGTGAATGCTTTGGATGGAAGAATCAAAGACGCAATATGGAAATTCGAAGACTCATTGGAATCCCTTCTCACACAACAGATTCCTTCCCATTCCAGAGATAGTCTCCATTGATCTGCAGAGTCTTGCTCATTCCTTAATCCAGACGCTCGAGGATATGCAGAAGGACTACACTCATGAAGTGAAGAATATGCCTCAGGACGAACCTATCTCCTCAATAATTGGTTTTCATAGAAACAACTCAAACATGATTGGTTTATCAGACCAATTCCAACATGTCAAAACCGATTTTATGCAAGGATATATCGGCAAGAAGCGCGTGTACGCGCTTTATGGAACAGCAGGCGTTGGGAAAACCACTCTCGCTATGCAAATCTATCAAGATCCGGAAATCCAGAGCAAATATGAGCGTCGTGCATGGGTCACTGTAGGCAGAGTGCCTCAACCGATCAGTCAAATTTCACGAGGCATTCTTGCTCAACTGTGTGGAATCTCTGATCAAGGAGATGAAGAAATAGGTGACTGCTTGGAAGAAAGATTGGTTGATGGCAAGAAATGTCTCGTTGTTTTGGACGATGTCTGGGAGGAAAAAGTATTCAATTCCTTGTTATCAAACATGAAAAATGAATGCATTCATGTTTTGCTTACTGGTCGACATCGAGGCTGGATGTTATCGTATAACCTTTATTGCTACGAGGTGCGGTTTTTGAACCAAGAAGAAAGTATGCATCTGCTATGTGACAAGGTCTTCGGTGAAGAGATTTTCCCTCCTCAACTCCAGAAAGCTGCTGCCAAAATTGCCAAGCATTGCGAAGGTCTCCCTCTCATGATAGTCGCTGTTGCTGACATCCTATCGAAATCCGAGCAGAACAGAGACCCTGTCTACTGGAATGAAGTGGCGGAAAGGAGAAATTCAGTGTTCACGGATGCCTATAATCAAATATCAAAGGTACTTTTCCCAAGTTACAACTACTTGCCTCAGGGTCTTAAAATGCCTTTTCTATTTATGGGAGTTTTCCCTTCGGATTATGACACCCCCTATTCCAAGATTATTATGAAGCTCGCTGCTGCGGGGTTGTCGGATGATTGGGTATGTTTGGGACTGCTAGGTTCCTTCTACAGTCTTGCTTTGTGCACCTTGAAGAGTGTGGATAAAACTTCGAACGAGTTTACTGTTGAAGAGTATAAAACTTGTCGTCTTCATTCTTCATGGCGGTACGTGTGTAGAGTAGAGGCTAGTAAGAACAAGTTTTATCTTGTCTTAAATAAGTTAATTGATGCTGAAGATCTAAAAGATCAACGAGGCTTGTGTCTCGAAAATAACATTCTATTTGGCATCAAAGAGTTTCGCAACTCAGTGACATTGGATTGTGCATCCTCTTCACGTTCGCTCCTTTTCTATGGTCCTTACCAACAATATCCAGTCTGTATAGATGTCGGTTTCGTGTTGCTAAGGGAGATAGATGCTCTCACACAACGTTTCTATACTTTCCCAATGGAAATTTTGTCGCTAATTCACCTAAAATACCTTGCTCTAACTTGCAACGGAGAACTCCCTCCAACCATATCCAAACTTTTCAACCTCCGAGCCTTGATTATCCATCCACATCTGAACATTAGGCGTCGTGAAGCCCCATCATATGTACCGGTACAAATATGGGATATGCGAGAATTAGAGCATATTGAGATATTGGGAAAGAGCCCTGTTGCTCCATCTCATGTTGCTTCTTTGGAAAAGCTCTCAACACTTGTTGGTGTGAATGCTAGCATTTGTACGGTCTTGAACCTCTCCAGAAGAATTCCTAACATAAAGAAATTAGGGATACGGATCGAGTTAACGCCTTATGATGACCATAACGACGTTTTGAGTTGCTTTGGTTGCATTTCAACACTTAGAGGTTTGAAGACACTCAAAATCAGTATCGCAAATCCCGTGGTCAAGCACGGTCATGTTTTCCCGGTGACCCCCGGGTTACTGAAGTTGCCGCGTAATTTGGAAAAGTTACACTTGAGTGGAATGGGTTTTCCTTGGGAATACATGAATGTCATTGGCTCACTGCCAAGTCTTAAAGCACTCAAACTGCGATCCTACGCATTTCAAGGTTCGCGTTGGGAAACGCAGAAGGGAAGTTTTAGGAGTCTTGAGTTTCTTCTAATTGAAGAGAGTGATTTGGAGCAGTGGAAACCAGGATATGAAAGCTTCCCTAAGCTTACATATCTAAGCATGAAGCATTGCTACAAACTAAAAGAGATTCAGAAGCCTGCTTCTCTGCATTTAGAGGCATTTAAGATCATAGAGATTGAATTGGAGGACTGCAATCCTTTAACTTTGACGTGTGCCAGCCAATTACAACCGGATCGATATAATAGGCTTCAAGTTATCGGCTCTTCTTCTTTCTACGAGAAACCGACAACCGTCAAATTTCAGAGGTTAGTCCTACATTAGGCTCACAATAGAGTTGAGTGTTTTAGGTTGCTCTAACTTCTGAATATTTATGTTTCAATTTTCAGCGATGGAGACGAATATGCCGATATGGGAAGGTGAGATACCCCATTTTCTATCCACATGTTCAAGTTCAATCATCGTACAATGTTTCTAGATGCTAAGAATAAGGACAGCATGCACATCACTTTGCTAACAGAAGCTTTCTCTGGTTTCCTTTTATCACATTGGAAACATACAAATTATTGTTTCTTGTTCAGTTTTAACATTGTTCAGTGGCTCTCCTTCGAATTCATTACTGCAGATCCTTCTTTGCTCATGCTGGTCCACAAGAAGAGGATTACAATGAAGAAATTCTCAATATGATGAAGGTATCATATACTTGACTGATGTGGAGCAATTAAAAGAGTAATAACTTGTGATTTTGCTAGTTAAATTATTATACTACATTATGTGAGGCTTCAAGGTATTTTCTGGAGCATTAATTAAGCAAAATATACTATTATTCTTAGTAGTTGAAAGTGAACAGAAGGGATGTAATCCATTTTCTATTGCAGGAGATCAGCTCTTTGAGGCTTTGAATCTGCTGCTGCAAAGTGATAGTACTCAAGTAAATATGAATTTTCTTTATGAATTCAAGAGCATCTGCACTGGTTGTTTTGTATTTTGGTTTGATTTCCAATAAATGAATCATCAGTTCTGTATTATTGGTTTGTCACTAGTATTTAAGAATTGTAACTTTTGAGGATTATAACTTGAGTGGATTATGTATGAATTTAATATTTATGTGGAGTGGATTTGATTGAAAACATTACTTAGCATTTAAACAGATTTGAGGTTGGAATAGGACAAAAAATGGACAAATCCATAATGTTTAAATTTGAGGCTTTCGGACATGATGTTTTAGTTCAAAATCGTAAATGACAGCATATTTAAAAGCAAAAATAAACTTTTAGCATTTTTTAGAATCACACCAACAAACAATGTTGAAATATGAGAAAGATATAGGAGTACTACTACTACACTTTGTTAAATGGCAATATGCAAGTTTTTTCAGAAGATAGTGAGTTTGATAAGACATGAATTCGAGATAGTTGGATGCAATAATGATTAACATATCGATAAAGCTAGAATTATTCAGCCACTTTTGTTCACTTAATTAATAAGAAGAATGTTTTTAGCTGATTCAGTGCTGCAGAAAAGCATGAATTCAAAGGCGTATTAACATATGAGTTTCCATCAACACTAGCTAATTAACATATCTTTAGTAGTTAATAAGTTTTATTGAAACTAAATCACTTTTTCATTTTTTTTCTTCCATCATAGCTTCTAATGAAATTATGAAACTATGATTCGCAGCTGAGAATTTCAAGCGGAAGTCTTGGAGACTGCTGGAAAATCGAAACGGCGGCGTTTCCACACTAGGTAGAGGAAGTCGGATGTCGGATGAGCTTCAGCAATCAGCGGAATGGGGAAGGAAACGGGTAATACGATCATCGATTCCGTTATCATTATGATCTTCTGATGTAAATTTCGTGTGTTTGTTTCTTCTCCATGTAATGCTGAACTATAAATTATTGTTCTGATTCTGTTTGCAGCATAAAATGTAAATTAACACAATTTCAGCACATCAATTTTCTGCATAAGTAGATCACAATTCACAAACTAGAAGTGGAGATTGTAGGTTTCAGGTCAATATTTGTTTATAACTGAGAGACAAAATAACAATTATTGTTTGTGTGTATACGATGGTGTTTCTGTTTTTGGTTTTACCTTTTTAGTGAGAGAGTATGATAGTATAAGGAGTATATCACAAAGGTTAATGTGCAACTAAATAATCAATGAACTCCATCAATAAGAAAAATAGTATAAGGGGCAAAGGGTAATGAAATACACTAATTTTACATAACATTGAGTACATTGAGTTCAATAATGAAGTAAAACAAATCAACCTTCACAAAATCCACAATACAATAGATATGAACTTAAGCCACAAGATAGATAGAACAATTATAATGAACAAACAATATAGAATAGTCCTAAATCATGCTAAGAACAGTGTATATTCATAGGTCACTTCCAGTCCAGTGGTTGTAGAATACACGTACCTTTTCTTCCTTAGTCCTGTCTTATCCTTACATGCCTGACAAAGTGGTGCAGTGGACCACTTCTCAGTAGAGGTTTCACATAATCTTGAGGCATCTCTCTGAAATGAAGCTCTTTGAGTTGAGGGATGTTGGCGATGCCAATTGGATCTCTCAGCTTCGGACATAGGATTATGGAGAGTTTCTGGAGGCCAGGTAATGCTCCCTTGCCTGTCTTGATCATTTGAAGCTGTTCCATTTGATTTAACTCCAGTATCTTGAGCTTCAAAAATGTTCCACCACAAAATTCTAACATGTTTCCAGTGTAGGCATCAAGCAACTGGAGCTCCAGAAGATTGTTAAGCTTCCCAAGGATTGTTATTGGATTGTCGGAAGCTGGCAGCCTAGACCACTTGAGCCGTATTCTAACCAGGTCGTCGAGCTTTGCGATCCATGAAGGCATCCTCTCCAAGCTCCCCCACAAATACAAACGCTGGAGTTGGGGAGGTTTATTGATTTCTTTAATGCTCAGAATTTCACCCATCTTTGATGATTTCATACTCAAGGAACGGAGACTCGTTAGCATTTGGATTGTTTTACACAGAATTGATCCACTGCTGCTTGGTAAATCAACAATCCCTAGCTTCCTGAGCTTTTTCAGATTTTGTAACCCCAAAATCAGTTTGTGATCCCCATCTGCTCTCACAAATGATAGATTCTGCAGGTTGGTTAATGAACCTATTTCTTCATGTACCATGACACCATGAACTGCATCAAAAGCCTCGCGGTAAGCAAAGCTTTTGCGACCAACAAGCAAGTGCCGGAGTTTCTGAAGATCAAGCAGTGATTTTGGCAAGCTTGTCACTAATGTTTGCTTCAGATTCAAGGTTTCAAGGAGTTTCAACCGCCCTGTGCTTATGGGGAGCTGCTTGATATTTGTGTTACGTAGAGACAAATACTTCAATAGTAAAAGCTCCTTAATTCCTTTAGGAAGTGCATCCAAAATCGCATTATCCAAATGCAGAATTTTCAGAAGAATCATTCTGGGAATGATGCCTCGTGGAATCTTCCTTCCTAAGCTTGCTGAGAAGAAGGTACGGATGTGATACATGCCTTCATCTTGTATGTTCAATTCACTGCTCTGTATTGATATTCTCTGCACCTTTTCAGAAATATTACCTTCACCTGTGACTAGGCAAAATTGCTCATCCTTTGCTTTAGAGAGAACAATCTTATGCATAAAGTTATGGAGTCGGCAGGTTCGTGGTCTTCCATCAAACTCCATTTCACTGGCCTCTACTAAGTTCCTCTCCATGAGCTCTTTTAGGTACCCTTCTCCGATATCTTCTGGTTCAGTTTGATTCCGTTTTTCTATGAAATCTTCTGCTATCCACAGCCTAATCAACATCCTACGGTTCACTTGTTGATCCTCTGGAAACATGCCCATGTACAGAAAGCAGCATTTGAGATGGTACGGCAAGTCATTATAACCAGATAGCAGTACTTGTTGGATGCTTGACAATTCTCGCTCGAACTCATCTTGTAGACTACTCTCCACTTGTTTGAATATCGACTCTCTTCTCTCTTTGCGGGATAAATGCTTCCCCATTTCGACTATTCCAAGTGGCAGTCCTTCACATTTTATCAAGAGCCTTTCAGATACCTCACGCAGGTGTGGTTCCAAAGGATACATGCCACTTTCGGGGAAAGCTTCTCTGCAGAAGAGTTCTTCAGCCTTATCCAAAGGCAAAGGTGGAATTTTATAGATATCATCAGTAGATGTATCTCTACATAAAGAAGCTATATCTCCTCTTGTTGTAGTGATTATCACTCTACTGTTGTTACAATTCTGGAACGCATATCTAACAGATCTCCAATCATTTCTATTCCAATTATCAAGAACTATTAGGTACCTTTTGTCTATCAGATAATTTTTCAACATGCCAATAAGATCCTGAGAAGAAGTCGAGGAAGACTGACCTACTCCTGCTGGGTTGCTTAATTTGTTGTACATGGTTGACAGGAGATCTTCCATCTTCTCAAACATGGATGCAGTGAGCCAAACATGGCAATCAAAGTCTGCCTTGAGCTGTTCATACACCACTTTGACAAGTGCTGTCTTGCCAGATCCACTCATTCCCACCACGAACATGGTTCTGTACGCTTGTTCAAAACCATGTACCCAGTAGACCAGCTTTTTCCTTGGTTCCTCAATGCCCACAATCTCTGTTTCAGGGGTGTACAGAGGAGCAATTCCTGCTTGATGCTCAGCCGAAGTTGAAGTTGAAGTTGAAGTTGAAGAGACCGAGTATCTCTCCTTCTTCTCTTTGATGCTTTTGAGCCTTTTCTCAATGTCATCTATTTTATCGGAGATGTCATGAGACCTCATCTTTGGTAATCCAGTGTACCATGGGGTAGCATTTTTTTCAGTTTTTCTGTATGTATACATACCAACAACACTCCCAATGTCATGATATATGTTGCGAAGCTGCTTAATCCACACCCGAAATTGGTTATCCGGCTCTTTGAGGGCATCTGCACCTTTGAGAACTTCTGTGATCAACTCATGTTCACTCGTCAACTCGTTGATTCTTTGATCTAGGCTCCCCCGCAGTTTCACTTCTGCAGCCACAAAGTTATCAATTTTGTTGTAAAGATAGGAGGCAGATGCTTCAGTGATCATCTCTCGGAATAGATCAGATTATCAATGGCAAACTGGAAGAATAGATTCTTTTTGGCAAGACAACTTATGCCTTGGTTGTGTGGTGACTGCCAACTCTATTTTCGTCGAATCAGCAGGTAAGTTTCCTTCCTTGTGCCACCCACCTCGATTGACTCCATCTAATGCTGTATATATTGTCTTACATTTCTCAAAACTCGTTTTTTGTTTATATACTCACAAATCCTTCTAGAGTGAAGGTAAAAGTAATCATGTGTAATATTCATGTTTCCCCTAAATTTTATATTGATTTTTTGTCGGTTACAACTTGCAACCTGCAACTTTCAAGTTAACAAGACGACGACTTCGTCAAATTTATAAGAAGAAGAAAAGAGGAAGGCTTCATCAAATTTGTAGCTTCTCTGCATTTTAATTTTTCAAAATTGAAACAGACAAATAAAGTCTTTATTCATTTGATGTCACAAAGTGAGAAGTTTTTTATTTATTAAATAAAAAACAAAGACTTTTTCCAAATTGGAAGTCTTTGCTTTAAAAAAATAAAAATTTATGTCTTAATATTGTGTAAAGCCACTACATGACAGATATAGTCTTTTTCTAGTTACACTCTTCGCTATCACACACCTGTAAACTCAATGTTCAATAATGATATGTCCCCCAAAAGAAAAGTAATAATTCATTCATTTTAGTTAGTCGATTAAATTAAATTCAAGTTTAATTAATTAAAGTATTTTTTTTAATGTCTACTAAATGCGGAAGAATTATGAAACATGTTGTAGAGGTACCATGAAATTTTTGTTGTTTGCTTTGAGAATTTTGGTTATACTTGTATTTGGTGTTGCAGTTTGATCATGAGTACAAATTGTATAATTAGGGCATTAAGTAGTGCTCACTGCATAATAACTGTTGCTTGTAATCGTTTCAAAAGAAAAGAAAACTATATCTATAATGGATGCTTGATGTATCAACTGTTACTAATAGTAATCGATGCATCTTTCAAGATATAAAAGTATATTCTTGAATTTGAAGCCACCAGGGTGATTCATTTCTTGCTCTGCTTTGGATCAAGACGAGATTCATCTTAAGCTGATAATCTACCTAATCTTTTGATCTTTCTTTAAGTTGCAAACAGCCTTTATGATACTGGAAATCTAGAAAAAATGCATAATCGAGTTCAAATCCAGCAAAAATTCCACCTGAGTTATCACCCTGTGATGGAGGTTGCAGCATGGAGCCAGTAAGCCACGCGCAGCTTCTGGACAGTGGCTCTCTGCACAATTGAATTGGTATAAGCCGTGTCCAGTTGTTGTTCGATACATTAATAAAGGGAAGGAAAGTCATGTTGAGAAAACCGGGTAATTTTCTCTCAAATAGTGAAATGAACCGATTCAGTAATTTCAGAGTTAACTCAATGGGGTCTACTCGATAAAATTACTTCTCCAAATAAATTCTTTGGAAAGACTGGCGAGGACACTGTCCCTCTTAAATACCAGATTCCTAACAGAATTTATCAGTCGGTGTATTTATCACAATATAAAAACACCCAAAAGAACCGTACAAAACACTACTACCAAACCCGCAAATAATATTGAATACAATATCCCAACAAAAAATAAAGCCAGAAATAAATGCGGAACAAAATAAATAATAAAGAAAGAACACACCCGAAACTTTGATAACGAAGTTCGGCCAAATTGCCTACGTCTCCGAGCACCCTCTGCAGAGCCCGCTTATATATAGACGGAGAAGAGAATACAATATTTGGGATGGATTACAAATGAGGGAGGAGTGCCCCTTTTATAGGCAGCCACTCCCCCCAATTTCCTAATGCCCACCGATGTGGGACAATTTTTTGTCAAATTTCAACAAATCTCCACCTTGACAAAATATCAAATCCCACCGAACACAGATCTTCTCCATCCAAACAAACGACTCGCGGTGCTTTCATATTGGCGCAGTCAAGCGCCAGCTCCAAATCGCAGAATATTAACCAAGTCCAAACAATGTTCAAACTTGGCTCTCGTTACCACCTTGGTCAACATATCTGCAGGATTCTCCAAAGTTGGAACCTTTCTGATGACAATTTCCTCTTCTTCGAGAATTTCCCGCACAAAATTATAGCGAACATCAATGTGCTTCGTCCTTGCATGAAAGACATGATTCTTTGCTAAATGAATAGCACTCTGGATGTCAGAATATACTTCAAGTTGTTTCTGACCAACACCCAATTCTTTCAGCAACCCATGAAGCCAAATCGCCTCCTTCACAGCTTTAGTAATGGTCATGTACTCTGCCTCTGTCGTAGACAAAGCTACCGTTGACTACAAGGTAGACTTCCAACTAACTGCACACTCGCTAAAGTGAACAAATAGCCAGTAGTAGATCTTCGCTTATCCAAATCACCAGCATAGTCGGAATCACAATATCCAACTGCAAAATGACCAAGTGATTTATCCTGCTCAAACAACAAACCAATATCTACAGTATCTTTAATATACCGCAGAATCCATTTCACAGCTTGCCAATGACCCTTGCCTGGAACATGCATGTATCTGCTCACAGTACCAACGGCCTGTGAAATGTCTGGTCTTGTACACACCATTGCATACATCAAGCTTCCAACTGCGTTAGCATAGGGAACTTTTGCCATATATCCCCGCTCATCTTCCGTATTTGGAGATAACTGAGAACTAAGTTTCAAATGAGGAGCAAGTGGGGTACTTACAGGTTTGGAATCATCATTTATACCAAAACGCTGTAGTACTTTGGTCAAATACTGCTTCTGTGTCAGCCAAAGCTTGCCTCCTTCTCTATCCCTTGTAATCTCCATACCGAGAATCTTCTTGGCTTCCCCCAAATCCTTCATCTCGAACTCTTTACTCAACTGAGCCTTCAATCTGTCAATTTCAACTTGGCTCTTTGATGCTATCAGCATATCATCAACGTATAAGAGTAGGTAGATGTAGGAACCATCTTGAAGTCTGCGCAAATACACACAGTGGTCGTATTTGCTTCTTGTGTACATCTGATCCTTCATAAATTTGTCAAACCGTTTGTACCACTGTCTTGAAGACTGCTTCAATCCATATAACGATTTGTTCAACTTGCAAACCCAATTTTCTTTACCAGCAACCTTGAATCCCTCCGGTTGGGTCATATAGATTTCCTCCTTCAGATCACCGTGTAAAAACGCGGTCTTCACATCAAGTTGAGCTAGCTCCAAATTCAACTGCGCTACCAAAGTCAACAAAATTCTAATGGAGGAATGTTTAACAACAGGAGAAAATACCTCATTGTAATCAATTCCCTCCTTCTGGGTGTAGCCTTTAGCTACCAATCTTGCTTTGTAGCGAACATCATCTTTGTTAGGAAATCCCTCTTTCTTTGCAAAAACCCATTTACATCCAATTGCCTTCCTGCCTTTAGGCAATGGCATCAGCTTCCACGTCTTGTTCTTCTGAAGAGATTGCATCTCTTCTTCCAAAGCACCTTTCCAACCATCGCTTTCTGAACTTTCAATAGCTTTCGAAAAGATACATGGAACATCATCAACAACTGGAAGCGCATATGCTACCATATCCGCAAATCGAGCAGGTTTCTTATTTTTCCGCCTCGTTCGCCTTACTGCAATTGGCTCTGATTGCTGCGAAGGTTCTTGGGGTGGAACCTCTTCATCATCTGACTCTTCTTCTTTTTTAGGAGAGTCATTTGTGGTGTTCGTAGTTGGGATCACAACTGTTTCTTCGAACTCCACCTGCTTCGGTGTATACTCCACCTGCTGCGAAGTATCACTACTATTTGGATTTACCTTATTCAACATGGAAGATTCATCAAAGGTAACATCCCTACTTACAATCGTCTTCTTAGACTCCAAACACCATAACCGATATCCTTTAACACCAACACTGAAACCCATAAACAAAGCCTTCTTTGCACGTGGATTCAACTTTGATTCAGTCACATGATAATATGCAATAGAACCAAAAATACTCAAAGAATCATAATCAGTTGCTGGTTTACCGGACCATACCTCTAAAGGAGTCTTGCCATCAATGGCAGAACATGGCAAACGATTGACAATGTGTTGAGCGTATGAGATGGCCTCAGCCCAAAATTTTCTGTCTAGCCCAGCATTAGACAGCGTACAACGAACTTTCTCCACTAGTGTTTGATTCATACGCTCTGACACTCCATTCTGCTGTGGTGTATTTCTCACTGTGAAGTGCCGAACTATGCCACACTCCTGGCATACATCTTGGAAAGGATCACTCTTGTATTCTCCACCGTTGTCAGATCGGAGAACCTTGATCTTCCTCCCCATCTGATTTTCAACTTGAGCTTTCCATTTCAGAAAAATTCCAAGGACTTCATTTTTGCTCTTCATAGTGTACACCCAAACTCTCCTGGAAAAATCATCAACAAAAGTGACAAAATAGTGTCTACCTCCAAGTGACGGAGTCTTGGCAGGTCCCCACACATCTGAGTGCACGTAATCCAGAATTCCCTTCGTATTATGGATTGCAGTGCCAAATTTCACTCTTCGTTGTTTTCCCAGAACACAATGCTCGCAAAACTCTAATTTGCAAGACTTCGTACCTTTCAATAATCCTTGCTTGGCGAGAATTTGCAATGATCTCTCACCAGCATGTCCCAATCGCAAATGCCAAAGCTTCGTTGCCTCTGCATCCTTCTTATTACTCGAAGTTGCAGTTGCTACTGTCCCAACAACTGTTCTACCTTGGTAGTAATACAAATTGTTCTTCCTCACACCTTTCAGCATCACCAATGCTCCTGAAGTTGCTTTAAGAATTCCATCTCGCATCATCACAACTAGGACTTTAGATTCTAAGGCCACTAATGAGATGAGATTCTTCTTCAATTGGGGCATGTACCGCACATCCTTCAAAATTCTAGTGGATCCATCCTGATTCCGTAGCTTGATTGAGCCTATCCCGGCTGTCTTACATGGACTGTCATTCCCCATGTAAACAAGTCCGCCATTGAGTTCTTCGAAATCAAAGAACCACTCCCTGATGGGACACATATGATAGGTGCAACCTGAATCCAATATCCACTCGTCTGGATGCGATGTTGAAGGTGAAACCGTTAAAGAACAATCTGACTCCGCATCATTTTTGCATTCAGCAACATTTGCATCTTGCGAAGCCTTTTCTTTCTTCTTCAACTTTGGGCAGTCTTTCTTCCAATGTCCTTTCTCATAACAGAAAGCACACTCATCTTTGGCAACTCGCCTTTTCGATTTGGACCTTCCTCTTATCTCCTTTGATCGGCCTTGTTGACGACCTCTTGCCACTAATGCTTCATCTGTAACTGCTTTGCCTTTCATTTTATCTGTCTTTCGCAATTCATGACTATACAAAGCAGAACATACAGTATCTAAAGACACATTCTATTTACCGTGGAGTAATGTGGTCTCCAGATGTTCAAATTCATCAGGTAGAGACGACAACAACATCAATGTCAGATCCTCATCCTCAAATTTCACATCTAAATTTAGCAGGTCTGCTACTAATTGGTTAAACAAAGTAATGTGTTCATTCATAGTGGTACCTGATCGGTATTCAAATCGGAACAACCTTTTCTTCATAAGGAGCTTATTCTGACCACTCTTCTTCAGAAATTTGTCCTCCAGTGTCTTCCACAATCTATGTGCAGAAGTCTCATTCTTGACAGCATACTTCTGCTCCCTGGATAGACACGACCGAATTGTTCCACAAGCTAACCGATTTATGGTACTCCAATCTTTATCATCTATATCTTCTGGTTTCTTTTCTTCAATGGCAATATCAAGACCTTGCTGGAAAAGAGAGTCTAGAACCTCCCCCTGCCACATACCAAAATGGCCAGTACCGTCAAATATCTCCACCGTCAATTTCATATTTGACAGTGGAAACCTCGACCACGATGACGAAGAACTAGCCTTGTTTTCTTGATCATTACCCGCCATTACAGACTCAAAATAAAGTATTCAATATTACAAACAAATAGAACCAAGGACGAACCTTGGCTCTGATACCACTTGTTGAGAAAACCGGGTAATTTTCTCTCAAATAGTGAAATGAACCGATTCAGTAATTTCAGAGTTAACCCAATGGGGTCTACTCGATAAAATTACTTCTCCAAATAAATTCTTTGGAAAGACTGGCGAGGACACTGTCCCTCTTAAATACCAGATTCCTAACAGAATTTATCAGTCGGTGTATTTATCACAATATAAAAACACCCAAAAGAACCGTACAAAACACTACTACCAAACCCGCAAATAATATTGAATACAATATCCCAACAAAAAATAAAGCCAGAAATAAATGCGGAACAAAATAAATAATAAAGAAAGAACACACCCGAAACTTTGATAACGGAGTTCGGCCAAATTGCCTACATCTCCGAGCACCCTCTGCAGAGCCCGCTTATATATAGACGGAGAAGAGAATACAATATTTGGGATGGATTACAAATGAGGGAGGAGTGCCCCTTTTATAGGCAGCCACTCCCCCCAATTTCCTAATGCCCACCGATGTGGGACAATTTTTTATCAAATTTCAACAAGTCATGCTGGTAAAGCTTTATTCCTGAGAGTTTATTGTTTTAGAGGTCTAAGAATTGAAGCTCGACCAAGTCCCCAAGTGATTAAGGGATTCTTTCATCAAAACCATTTCTTGACTAGTTTAGGTTCCCAATCTCACTGGGAATCTTCCCATGGAACCTGTTGTTGGACAAATCAATAGATACATAAATGGTCACTAACGCAAAAGCACCATCATATTTCCTTCACTCATGATTGTCATTGAATCTTGATAGTACTCATGTTTCCCTATCTTTTTCGCTTACAGGTCTGCAGACTTGATTTTTCTGCTCATCAGCATCTCGTCCAAACTGCTGAGGAATTTTCTTTGAAAATCTTCAGTGAACTGGTTGGAGGATAGTAGGAGAGAGAGCTTACTCCTTTGAAGTTATTTGGCAATTGAGATTGTTGTTCCTCAAAACCAGAACTCTCAAGTTGGGATATTTCTGTAGCAATGTTTTTCCAACACCTGAAGCATTTTGCAGTTTGCTTATGACAGAGCTAAGGCTGCTGGCTAATGCCAACTCTGGTGGGATTCACAGGTAATTGTTCCCTTGCAGGTGCAAGACATTAAAATTTGACACCAAGCCTAGACATTTGTGGATCGATCCACTAGGTGATTCTGCGAAGCATCAAGAATGGAAATGCAGATCCCAGTCGGAAGTGATCCCTGAAGCAGATTGCTTCAAAGATCAGATCAAGGGTGGCCGACTCGCCAATAAAGTCAAGGAGACATTGGGGGTGAAATTCTTCCAAATCCTTTATTTTGTTTCCAGAGAGGTCAAGGTTAGGTCGTCTAGCAGCTGCAGAAACTGCGGAAACTTGACTAGATTCCTTCGGAAAGTGTACCTCATCATCTGAAAGACCCAACTCGTTAAGAAAGCTAGTCTACAACCAGTCAGGAATATGTTTGAAATATTCAGTCCTCAGTTGGAGCTCTGCCAAACCCATGCAAGTTACCATCATACCAAATCATGCAAATTAGGTATTTTCATCTGTAAAATTAGGGTTTTAGACTTGGTAGCTCATTTTTCAGATTACTCTTATTTTACAGGCACGGAATTTTTTATTGATGTTATGCAAATTAATTTATTTTTATGATTTTTGGTTTAATTTGATGCATCCTGAATAATACTGTATTTCAACTGAATGTGCACAACCTTTTTTGGTCAGCCAAATTGGAGTGACAATTATAATAACATATCTCGTGTCACTCAAATTATCAAGTTGCTCTCAGTCTCACATTACCAACTTTATTTCTTTCCAGTTCCCCCACCATTGACTTTATTCTTTCCGCCATCACTCAGCAACCACCAAACAAATGACGGCTTATGGTGCTGTGCTTTCTCTTACGAATTCAATGAATGTTCTCGATTTAGCCTCTGTGGCCGCTCTCAACAAGAAAAATATTCTGGAAATATTGGACGACACTAGTGCTAGCAGATGCAGGAAAAAGGTAAATGCTTTGGATGAAAAAATCAAAGAGACCATATGGAAATTCGAAGACTCATTGGAATCCCTTCTCACACTCCAGATTCCTTCACACCTTGAATAGTCTCCATTGATCTGCAGAGTCTGGAAAATGATGTTCATTTTTCGTTGTACCAATCGCTTGATGATATTTTCAATGAATACTTTTATCAAGTAGAGTATATGCCTCAAGACGAACCTATTTCCTCAATAATTGGTTTTCATGGAAACAACTCAAAGATGATTGGATTATCAGACCAGTTCCAACAAGTCAAGAGTGATCTCACCAGAATGCTTGGATATCCCAGCTGGAAGCATGTGTACGCACTTTATGGAACGGCTGGCGTTGGTAAGACCTCTCTCGCTATGAAAATCTATCAAGATCCCGAAATTCAGAGCATATATGAGTGTCATGCCTGGGTCACTGTAGGCAGAGTACCTCAACCGATCAATCAAATTTCACGAGGCATTCTTGCTCAACTGTGTGGAATCTCTGGTCAAGGAGATGAAGAAATAGGTGACTGCTTGGAAGAAAAATTGTACGGCAAGAAATGCCTCATTGTGTTGGATGATGTCTGGGAGACGCCAGTACAGAATTTCTTGGAACATTCCTTACCATACATAAAAAATGGATGTATTCATGTCTTGATCACTGGCCGACATAAAAAATGGATTCAAGCTCATGTGAGTGATGAATCTTGGTATGAGGTGCGATTTTTGAACGAAGAAGAGAGTATGGATTTACTATGTAAAAAAGTGTTTGGTGATGAGAGTTGCCCTCCTCAACTGTACAAAGTTGCTACTGAAATTGCCAAGCTTTGTGAAGGTCTACCTCTCATGATAGTCACTGTTGCCGACTCTCTATCAGAATCGCAAAATAGAGACCCAGTCTACTAGAATGAAGTAGAGAAAAAGAGAAATTCAGTCTTCACGGATGCATATAATGAAATATCAAAGGTACTTTTCCCAAGTTACGACTACTTACCACAATGTCTTAAAATGCCTTTTTCTATTTATGGGAGTATTACCTCAAGATTATGATACTCCCCCTTCCAAGATCATCACTATGCTCACCGCTGAAGGGTTGTTACCCGCATATGATTGGGGAAGTTTTTGTTTGAGAGAGCTAGCTGTCATCTATAGTCTTGTTTTACGCAGCTTCAAGAGCATGAATAGAACTTGTGATGAATTTTCTTTTAGCGTATAAAACTTGTCGGCTTCATTCTACGTGGCGGCACGTGTGTAGAGTAGAAGCTAGCAAGAACAAGTTTTATCATGTCTTAAATAAGTTAATTGATGCCTCAGAAGAAAGTTTAAAAGGTCAGTGGGGCTTGTGTATCGAAAATAACATTTTATTTGGCATCAAAGAGTTTCGCGACTCAGTGAGATTAAATTGTGCATCATCTACACATTCCCTCCTTTTCTATGGTCCTTACCACCAATATCCAATCCCTATAGATGTCGGTTTCAGGTTGCTAAGGGAAATAGATGCTCTTATACAACGTTTCTATACTTTTCCAATAGAAATCTTGTCACTAGTCCAACTAAAGTACCTTGCTCTAACTTGCAATGGAGATCTCCCTCCAACTATATCCAAGTTTTTTAATCTTCGAGTCTTGATTATCCATCCACATCTGAATATTAGACATTGTAGAGCTCCATCATATATACTAACACAAATATGGGATATGCAAGAATTAGAGCATATTGAGATAGTGGGAAAGAGCCTTGTAGCTCCATCTCATGTTGCTTCTTTGAATAAGCTCTCAACACTTGTAGCCGTGAATGCTAGCTAGCATTTGTACTATCTTGAAACTCTCTAGAAGAATTCCCAACATAAAGAAACTAGGAATACGGATTGAGTTAACACCTTATGATGACCAGCAGAACGACCTTTTGAGATGCTTTGATTGTGTTTCAACACTTGGAAATTTGGAAACACTCAAAATCAGTTTCACAAATCCAGTGGTCAAGTATAGTCATGTTTTACCGGTGACTCCTGGGTCATTGAAGTTTCCACGCAATTTGAGAAAGTTGCATTTGAGTGGTTTGGGATTTCCGTGGGAACACATGGATGCCATTGGCTGTTTGCCTCTTCTTGAAGTGCTAAAACTGCGATCCTACGCCTTTCAAGGGTCTCACTGGGAAACACAAAGGGAAAGTTTTAGGAGTCTTCGATTTCTGCCAATTGAAGAGAGTGATTTGGTGCAATGGAAACCAAGATACGGAAGCTTTCCCGAGCTTAAATACCTTAGCATGAAACATTGCTACAAACTAGAAGGGATCCACAGGCCTGCTTCTTTATACTTAACTGGAAATAGGACCATAGAGATTGAAATGGTGGACTGCAATCCTTTAGCTTTAACTTGTGCCAGCCAATTGCAACCAAGTATTGGTGTTAGGCTTCGTGTTCTTGCCTCTTCTTCATTTTACGAGAAACCAACAACTACCATATTTGAAAGGTTAGTCCTCCAACTACAAATCAAATCATGTTCTAGTCTTAATATGTATTGCTCACAGTAGACTTAATTCAAATTTTGATGTTATAAAATATGAAACTAACTAAAAAGTTTCAGATTGATACGACTTCTGAATATATATGCATTAATTTTCCAGGTTCGGGCGCAAGTATATAGCCGAGCTAGAGAGTTGAGACCCCAGGTTTTGTATCCGCATGTTCAAAATCAATCGTTGTATTATTGGTTTAAGATGCTGTATCATTAGAGCTCAAAAGGTTAGACGGTAATCTTTTTCTTGTGCTATGCATGATTTTTCTTTGGTTTTGATATCACAAAGTAATTTCATTATATGTACTGTTATTTTGAAATTTTGTCTGATTCATGTAACTGATGTTAATCAACTTAAATAAGTCGAGATCGATCCGAAGTTGTCTGGCATGTGTATGAACTAAATATACGTGTACTATAAAGATATATTTTCCTTTTCATGGGCAAGCTCAATCACAAATGGATAATTTGATTCATAACTGAAAGCATACATGAGTAGCATTCTTTGAAGTTGTCATGTATAAAAATGAAAAACAAGGATAAAAAGAAAATACTAATTGAATAATTTCCAAGTAAAAAGCATAGAAGACTTATAAAAGCAAACTAGTAGTGAGACGAAGCTGCCTCTACACTCAACAATCCTGGACTGTGGCGGCAAGACATGCCTGCAGATGAACTTGCCCGCAAGTCAGGTCCTATAGAAGCATAACTAGACCACGGGCTCCAATAGCCCCGCCCCCGTTAATGCTCCAACAACACTAAACCAGTCCTCCACAGAGCTACCGCAGTGGCTACTCTCACATCCATCACGTCATTCCAACTCAATTCACAATGTCCACCGTGTTACTCCTCTCAGAAACCTCTAAAAAGTCAATGCAGCGAAACGACTGCAAAAACAAAAATGGGCGGCAATGTGACTGTCTGAAACACACACTTCGTTCTTCTTCGTATCCAAGCTTAGTATTTTGACACTTAGTGTTTTCGTGCAATAACCCCCATAGTATTCCAGGAACCAGTGCGCAAACTAGCCATTATTGCACCATGATTTTATCGGACTAATATAGGAAAACTCTAGATCTACACCATCAAGGACCCCCAAATCGCCGGTCAACTCGCTCCAAGAAGCTGACCTGCTTGAGTATAATTCTGCATGAAGCGGCGGTGTTTCTCGCAGTTGCACTACTTTGTAATCTTCGTCAATAAAACCAATTGCAACGGAGCGCTGCAATATTTCGCACGAGGAGGTGGAAGTGGTAGTAAGTGGGAGAATCTTTAGTTGACCTTTGCATATGGCTATGGGCACCTCAAAGTTCTTATGGCTGATGCAGATTAGACCTTTAACTGACCCAACCCAACTAATCATTTTCTCGCTAGAGTGCTCGGATTCATACGACATTAATGACTTTCCATTATGATGGAACTTGAACTTTATCGACAGTTTTGTTCGGCACAACTTTGGGAAAAGTAACTCGTAGATATACCGTCTCATCATCTGATTTGTTGTTGTCGTCGTCGTTGTGAATGTGCAATTTTCTGAAAGCGCTAGGATCGATAATGTGACACCAGGATTTGCAGACAGCTCTCAGTCTCAAGAGAGATTGTACGGACAGATGTAAGAAAATCTCTACCAACTAATCCTTATTCATTGCTATGTACTCAATATCATGAACTCGTCGTTCAAAGTGAGGGACGTGAACTCAATATCATGAATAAGTAAAAGATATAAATAAAATCAAGGAGACTAATCGGAAAAAATAACTAAAAGATAGTCTTCTAATTTCAGCAATCTCGCGGTCATCCTTATCTTTATAAATATTTTATTTTTTTTATTTTAGTTTTTTATTATATTATTGAATTAATTTAAAATGTAAATAAGAAAATGATCTCTTTACAAACAAATTCATATTGCTATTTGATTTCGAATCAAACAACACTTGCAATGTTCTGATGGAGTAGTATTATTCAGGATATTAATTGTGATTTGTTGGGAAAAACCAGAATATGTAATTAATCTTTTTTATGATTCGATTCGCTTCTGATGATAGCAAACTAAATTATTTTTTGTTAGTATATCCAAACAAATATTAGTTGGGAGATGATTAACCAACAGTGTTAGCATAATTTTACAGAAATATACAATGAATTAGTTAAAAAATTAACATGATACGTATTAAAAATAGCATTTTTCGTTACAAGTGTGAGTAGCATTTTTCAAAGTTACAAGTGTCTTGTATGTTAATTAGATTTCATTACAAGTGTGAGTAGCATTTTTTCGTTACAAGTGTCTTGTATGTTAATTAGATTTCAACAGTGTCTTGTATGTTAATTAGATTTCATTAAAACTTGGCTTTATTTTCGTTACAAGTGTGAGTAGCATTTTTCAAAGTTCACATATATATAAGGAAATATAAGAAATTAAATAGTGAAATTCAAATACTATTTGAATAATGGAACACGAAAACTCAAATAATTCTCGAAAATGATTTAGAAGGAAATAATCACAAAAGTTAACAACATTGAAAAAAATGAAAAGTACTAGATCATTCCCTCCATCCCGTAAAAGTATGTGCATTTTCCATTTTCTTCCGTCCCACAAAAATATGTGCATTCCTTTTTTAGAAAATTATATAAATTTAATAATGTATGTCTCATTATCCACTAACACTACCTTAACTATCATTCTCATCCTCTCTCTTATTTTATCATATCATTCTCATCTTTTTCTTACTTTACCAATTTTGTCTTAATTTCCGTACCATATCTATTGTCCATATTTTTATGAGACGGGGAGAGTATTCAATTACACGTTAAGGTTAAATTACTTACTCCCTCCGTCCGCCATTAGGAGTCACATTTGAGTTCGGCACGAGTTTTAAGAAATATAAAAAAAAAAGTAGGTAAGAAAAGATAGTGGAATGTAGGGCTCATTTTTATATATTAGTTTTATAATAGAATTTGAGTAAAATAAGTTAGTGGAATGTAAGGTGTACATACCATTTATAATAAAAGTGAACCAAGACTCCTAATAGCGGACAAAATAAAATGGTAAATCGGGACTCCTAATGGCGGATAGAAGGAGTAGTTTTTTTCATACATGACCAAACTAAGTTAGTTATGAATTATGATAGAGTTTTGAGTTGGAATATTTTGCAGATGGAAACTGGTTAATCCTAATGCTGGAATGTCATATCTCCGTCATCCCAAACCAGCAGATGAAGTTGAGATTAATATCTCCGAAATTTGACCATCAAAAATCTCTTGCTTGCTGTATTTCCCAGCATCTCCCTTTGTCTTGTATCATGAGAATAAATATGAGATGTGTTTTCTCTTTCAACTGGTTGATTGATAACTCGTGTCAACTATGGTTTAAAACACTGCATAAACCACGACTAGTAGCAGAAAACGAAGCTAAAGCCAGATGAATGTACAATGATTGTTGTGCGGCAAAATGGTGCATTCACACTCGAGTGAAATGCATTAATTTACAGTCCTAAATCCATGAGTCGAAGGAGATGGTATATTTACGCAACCACAGTAAAAATAACGACTTCAACATTTATCAGAATGCGACTCGTAGAACTCACTGAGGCATGGCGACATCACTTCCTGCTCCAACATCTGCAGCACTTGCTGCATCGTGGGGCGCTCCTCCGGGTCTGCATCCGTGCATCTTGCTGCTATCTCCACAAGCACCTCCACCGTCTCCACTGCTGCGTCCCTGCACCTCCTGTCTACTATGTCCTCCACTCGATTCTGTGTGTTGATCCATCCCACCACATTCAGCCCCCTCTGCACGAACGTTGGATCCGTTGGTCTTTTGCCCGTCACCAGCTCCAGCAGCAGCACACCAAAGCTGTACACGTCTGACTTCTCTGTTGCCCTACCGCTCTGCAAGTACTCTGCACCATGTTCGTATTAGAATATGCCCCATCTCCCCCTTTTAAGGCCTAAATAAGGGGAGAGGGTACTCCAACATTATGTATTCAAACGAACCTGGAGCCAAGTAGCCGAATGTGCCTGCAACCACAGTCGTCACATGAGCCTCCTCGTCCACCAGCAGCTTAGCAAGGCCAAAGTCTGAGACATGGGGCTCAAGGTTTTCATCTAGGAGAATGTTGCTCGATTTTATATCACGGTGGACTATCTTCGGAGAGCAGTCATGGTGCAGATATGCCACTCCTCTAGCAGAGCCGATAGCTATCTTTAGGCGAGCATTCCAGTTCAGCTGACGCTCTTCATGGATGTTGTCTGATCACATTCAGTGGGAATTGTTACTAACCATATCAAAACATTGGTTTTTCACTGAATTCGACCAGAAAAAACTATACCGTGCAAGAAATAGTCCAAGCTGCCCATGGCCAAGTAGTCATATATAAGGAGCCTTGCTGTAGAGAGGCGGCAGTAACCTCTTAGGTTTACTAGATTTCTGTGCTTCACACTACCTAAGATCTCGAGCTCTCTCTCGAATACTTGATCAGAGCCTTGTCTTGTCCGGTCAATCTTCTTGACAGCAAAAGTTCCACAGTCGTTCATAACCATTCTATAAACAGTTCCAAAACCTCCAGCTCCAACAACATCTTCCTCTTCAAGAGACTCAATTTTCTCGACAAGCTCACACGAAGGGTATGGAAGATCGCCATGGAAAGTTATGAGCTTGGCTCCTGTTACAAAAAGTAGTTTAGAAAATAAGACATAAAAATATTTAAGGAATCTGCAAAGATTTTGAAGAGGCACTTCATAGGTTCATACTTGCTTCTTGATGGACTTGTTTTTTCACTTCTGTGTATTTTTTTGCGACTCTCTCCTTTTTTGTCAGCAGCCAAACCAAGAGAAAACCAAGGAAAATAACCCCAAAGCCTAACACGGATACTGCACCAATCACAATACCTTTGATGTAATGGGAGGATTGCTTGTGCACTGTAGATCCAATGAGTTCAAGTTAATACTTGCAATGAAAGCCATAAACCACAGTTGTATTTTTAGTGGTTTAACTTAAGAAATTTGAACTATACTCGAAGAATACAGTACCTGTTGCTTCGCTACTTTCAGCATGAGGCAATACAGCAGGAAAACCAAGTGAAGTTCGACAAGGCTTGTTTACTTGTTGGCCACACAGATCTAGATTACCAATAAACCTAAGTATAAGCATGAACTTTAGAACAGTATCTAAATAATGATATATTCAAGAGAAAGAGCAGATAGTTTATGTCTTAACCATTCATGTAAACAGCAACAGCTTTCAGTTCACATTTACATGAGATACAATAGCATAAATATACACCAACACAAACTAACATAGAAAATGGATTAGAGGATCTTGTTGTGAAAAAAATCATTTTCATTTTGTTGGCTTGGACATTCAAGTACATGACGAATTGATAGAGTTACATATGTAATTCGAGAAAGAAGATCTTACGATTTGCTTCCAAACTTGCTTAGCACTCCAACATCTGGTACTTCGCCAGACAAGAAGTTTGATGACAAGTTTCTGTAAACATTGCATAAACAACTTCTTGCATCAGTAAACTAAATACAATTGGAAACAGCTTCCATCAAGCAATAGAGTGCAATGTACGAAAGAATATTATATAACTTACAGATATGATAGACGTGTTAAACGACCTAGAGAAGAAGGTATAGCACCTTTCAATGTATTGCTTGATAAATCCCTACGCATCAAAATTACATACATTCATCAATAAAGCAGGACGTTAAGTAAACAGACGTTAAATCTGAAGAAAATATGTATTGATCTTACAATATAGTCAACATAGAAACGTTTCCAATAGTCGAAGGTATTCCTCCTTGAAAATAATTAGCTCGAAGATACCTACACAAACTCACCAAGTATTCACAAATGAGGATTACTTATATCCCTAAAAACATCTATTTATTCCATGAAAGAATGGTGTAAATCACCAAAAAAAGGGGTTCCACATTTCCACTTACAGGGCTCTGAGTTCAGAACACTGCGCAATCTCATTAGGAATGAAACCATGAAGACTATTTTGATGAAGTGCCCTAAATTCAGATCAGAATTAAAACTTTAGAATATTAAACTTGAAAACTGAAAATAAAAGTAACAAGATTACAAGAGGACTCACAGTCTTTGCAATTTGTCGAGTTTACAAATGCTGTGGGGTATAAATCCTCCAAGCTGCATGTATGGTAGGTTTCTAAAGGCATAAATAAATTCTATTAAGATAAGCTGAAAATTAGATGAATGAACAAAAAAAAGGGTTATACATACATAGATATCACTCTTTGGTCTTGTTGGCTGCAAGTAATACCAGTCCATTTACATGGAGATTCATCAATAGCATTCCAATTACTCAGAAAGTTCTTACTGTCATTCAAACTGGTTTTCACTTCCAACAGTGTAAGACCTAGAGAGGGAAATAGAGAGACCAATAACAAGAAATGAGCATAAAGACTAGACTTTTGCTATGATTCTGCTAAAAAGATGCAACAAGAAACACCATACCATCTGGAGAGAGGGCAAGAGAGGAATCCAGCAAAAGGCCTGTTGACAAAGCAGCTAGGAACACCAAAACTGAAACACCCATTTTCGTTTCTAGACTCCAAATGTGAAATTTTTTAACAAGGATATAAAGCTTTAAAAAAAAGATTTGATTTTTTTGAATTATAAATGTACCACTACTTTCTTGGAAGAATTTGAATGAAAGGAGAAAAGAGGAAAGTAGTTTATGATAAAAAGGTTGAAACTTGGTAGGGACGAGTGGGTATAGGTATGATAAATAGTGTGCTTACTTCAAAAATTCATAATTATTACAGTCTTACAGAGTACTATTATTATTACATCAAGAACTTATTTTTGCTGCCTCTCAAACTCAAACCGGAATTATACACTCTCCCTCAAACATAACACACTCACTAAACTTTTAAATGGTATGGGAATCTGTGCAGTAAAGCATAGCCGTTTGGTAAGCAATTTTAAAATATTGGGTAGTTAGAATACTCTCAAACAGGCGCGTGAATGCATACAGCAACCAGGAAGGTCTATTGGACAGAGCAGTGGCGAGTGGCAAGATGGCGCGTGAGGATATGGTGATTTTGAAGAAAAGAAAAGTCCAACGTTGCACTGCCCGAGTCTGAATTCTTGCTGCCATTTTAATGCAAAATGGTTCGAGAATTTGCTGGCATTTCGACGCGCGCAAATAAAATTTTAAAAAAGTGAAGTTTTATATTTTTATTTTTAGTCCATTTTATTTTGGGATGGAAAGTAATTTAAACTTGTTGTTCAACGAGTACTTTTACAAATAAGACACCGATGGTGTATGTGGCATATTATGATTAAAGTGTCTGATAAATTGCTCAAATTCTTGCTTGGTAATGAAGATTTCAAAAAAGAGTTGAATGCATGTGTTTGGTCTGATTTGTTAGAGCCTGATGAGTTTGATACAATATGGAATGATATAATGGAACGGTATGGATTAGAAGACGTGCACTGGTTTGGATCGATGTTTGAAGATAGAAAATTCTGGGTTCCTGCTTATTTTCGAGATTTTCCTATGGGGTCGCTTCTTAGGACTACATCGATGTCTGAATCGGAGAATAGCTTTTTTAAAAACTACACAAAGCCATGTGCAAATCTTGTACAGTTCATCAATTTCTTTAACTGTGCTGTGAGAGCTCAAAGGAATGCGTCAATTCACGATTGAACTACTTGAATTACTCAACTATTCATGTTTTGTCAACCCAATTGCCTATTGAGAAACATGCATCTACAATCTACACTGATTCTATTTTAAAAGATGTACAACAGGAAATAAGTATGAGATGTGAGATTGTTTCTATAACTGTTGAGGATAACATCAAGATGCATAAGGTCAAGGACCAATATGGTAGACCATGGGATGTTAAGTAGTATGATTTTGAGCAAGATACATTCGACTGTAGTTGTAAGAAGTTTTCCAGAATTGGTTTGTTATGTTGTCATATATTTTGTCTGTTGAAGAATAAGTCTGCTAATCTCATTCCTGAGAAATATTTTGGTAGAAGGTGGTTGAAGAGCTCTTTACTAAAGGCAGCCCATGGTCTACCATCTAGGGAGCAACAACCATTTGAACGTGTGCTTCATTTTTAACCTTGTTTGTAAAAATTCTATTTTTCACTCTGAGAAATGATAGTATCTATGTTATCTTTTACCTTGCAGATTTGGATGAAAAGCGGGAAGTTAAGAAAAAGTTGTTCTCCAACTTTATTGATTAGTCCAAAAGTCTGAGGGAAGTATGGATCATCTTTCTTTGCTAAGTGTTGGTCTTGATGATTTGGAAGAGCATATATTTGGGAATGGTGCAGCACCTTCAGTCATTGAAAAGAAGAAGATGGTTGAGGATTTTTATGGAATGACAGTACCTGATGTAATTGATGTACATCCTCCAAACGTTGTTAGTACCAAAGGATCAGCTAGTGACAGGATATCAAAGAGGGAGAGTGTAATAAAGAAAGCAAATAAGCCACAACGATGGTGTGGTAATGATGCTCTTTTTATTAGCAATAAAAATACTTGCAAGTATACATGGTAGATTTAGTATAGCTAAAGGTCAGTACAGGGATATCGAACACATGGAATATAATTGCAATTGTCTATCATGTACTAAGCATCATATGCTACCTAGAGAAACAAGAGTTTTGGGTTTGAAACAAAAATAAATAAAGTAAAAACATAAAACAAATAAGATATTATCAGGCAAACGGAGGAATTTCAAGGATAATGATTTCACTACCTCTTTTGTTATTCTAATTAGTTCTATGTTCATTCGACTCAAGTTTTACCACTATTTCTCCCTATCATGCATCAATACTCATGTCACAATTATTGTATGAACACATAAGATAAACCAATCAAAGCTATCACCAATCAAAGATTGACAATAATCAAGGTATCGACCAATTAGTCGAACAAAAAGCTCAAGAAAAATCAAGTGAAACGAGTTCTGAACATTGAACATAAAAAGAACTACCTAAATATCAATTACTATCAAACCTCAAAATTTTATTGTTTAGCAATCCATAGACAGACGAACTAAAACAATAATTAAAGTACGAGACATGAAATAAACAAACAAAACCCAAGGTTGAATTTTGAAGTATTCATGCTCCTCTTGCCTTGCTTCAATCTCCAAGAATGATGGAAGAATTAGGTTAAGGAGCGGAGAGGGAGGAGCTTTGGAGACTCCTCTTTTGGGGGCTATGGAAGGGTGAATATTATGAATTAGGTTATGGGGTATACATAAGATTGAAAAGGATTTAAACTTGGTAAAACGTTTCCTCCAAGCAATAGCAAATATGGAATTTTTGTGCCCCATAGGTTAAGGAAAAGATTTGACTTCACAAGGTCACGTCTTCTTTCCTTTCTTGAATTTCCGCCTAAAATTCTGCCCTTGATAGCTTTGCGCGACTTTGGTAGAACGTCCATAACTTTCTCCAGAGAACTCCGATTTAGATGATCAAGGTACCAATGCGAAGCTCTTTCAAAGACGAAGAGAATGGTGTGTGGCACGCCCTAATCAGACTTCAAATTCGCCAGAAAAATGAGTTTGAACAGAGGCTGTCGTGCACGACTATGCCCAGCGGGCCGCTGGACAACTCCAGAACTCTCTGGACTAGTGGCATGAGTCCAGCGGGCCGTTGGGTTGCACTTCAGTTCCAGCTTCCAGATTTGACGTTTTTATGCCATTTTTCAGCTCCATTTTTCACAAAACACGTCAAAATACTAAAATGTATAAAATATGCAAATAATGAACATGTAATGCAAATTTGACACCCAAAACGAACCAAAAAATAGTCTTAAAATAGTGCAAAATCCGAGCGTATCATGTAAAGGTCATGAGTTGGGTCGTCATGATTCAAGAAATTGTGGTAGAGTCAATGAGATGACAGATTGAAGCTATTTAAAATAAAATGACACTTTCAGCTGATAAAATGATACTTTTGGTGTATAAAATGACATTTTTGTTTAATAAAATGATACTTTGGGCTTATAAAATGACACTTTGGCTGATAAAATGATAAAATGATACTTTCAGTGCATAAAATGATACTTTTGTTTATAAAATGATACTTTTTGGTGATAAATTGACACATTAACTTGATAAAATGATACTCTCTGCGGATAAAATTATATATAAGCTGATAAAATGATACTCTCAGCGGATAAAATGATACTTTAACCTGATAAAATGATACTCGCCAGAAAAATGAGTTTGAACAGAGGCTGTCGTGCACGACTATGCCCAGCGGGCCGCTGGACAACTCCAGAACTCTCTGGACTAGTGGCATGAGTCCAGCGGGCCGTTGGGTTGCACTTCAGTTCCAGCTTCCAGATTTGACGTTTTTATGCCATTTTTCAGCTCCATTTTTCACAAAACACGTCAAAATACTAAAATGTATAAAATATGCAAATAATGAACATGTAATGCAAATTTGACACCCAAAACGAACCAAAAAAATAGTCTTAAAATAGTGCAAAATCCGAGCGTATCATGTAAAGGTCATGAGTTGGGTCGTCATGATTCAAGAAATTGTGGTAGAGTCAATGAGATGACAGATTGAAGCTATTTAAAATAAAATGACACTTTCAGCTGATAAAATGATACTTTTGGTGTATAAAATGACATTTTTGTTTAATAAAATGATACTTTGGGCTTATAAAATGACACTTTGGCTGATAAAATGATAAAATGATACTTTCAGTGCATAAAATGATACTTTTGTTTATAAAATGATACTTTTTGGTGATAAATTGACACATTAACTTGATAAAATGATACTCTCTGCGGATAAAATTATATATAAGCTGATAAAATGATACTCTCAGCGGATAAAATGATACTTTAACCTGATAAAAAGATATATAAGTTGATAAAATGATACTTCTGACTGATAAAATTATACTCTTGGGTGATTATATTCTAAACCACTATTACAAAACACTAGTATCAATTTATACAAATTACTATTACAACCACCCGCTCTCTTTAGGGATATAAATTCTCTAATCATCTTTTCAACATCGATTTTCCTTTTTTTGCTATCATTATCAAACCTAGTGTAGGAAAGAAATCAAGAGAATAATACATAATTATACATGATTGATATGGTATGATAGCTTTCCATAGATAGAAGATACACATTAAATGTAAATTAGGTTTTCCTTATTTTGATAGAATGTAGGCCTATATAGAGTGTATGAGTTTGTACATTTTGAATGAATAAGATTGACAGAAATTACCGATTCCTTCATGGCACCAGAGCAGTTTTTTCGATCCTAGGCTCAGAATTTTTTTCATCATAGCCAATTACCAATTCTCGACCCTTTTCCGACCAAAATCAAACCCAAAAATCAGTCCCTACAGCCAACAATATGTCAGACAAAGAAGATGAGACCAAACTAAACACAGAAACCACAGACGAGACAAAAAGCTTGAGGAACAGCAAAGGCATTACAGTAGCCTTCAAACTAAATGGGAGAAACTACCCATTATGGTCCAGATTGATGAAAGTGAAGATAGGAGGCCGGGGGGCCTATTCCTATATCCGAAACGAACCGCCAAGCCCAGGGAGCAAGGGCTTCGAGGAATGGGAAGAGAACGATCTCATAGTGTTCTCTTGGATCGTGGACAACATCGAAGATGACATTATCTCCGATTTCGCGCATCACCAAACATCAAGAGCGTTGTGGGATAGCCTCGCCGTGACATATGAAAGCAAGGCAGATAAGTATTTGATTTATGATTTGGAAGACAAAGTTATCTCAATTAGACAAGGAGACATGGATCTAGAAACTTATTACCGACGAATCCACGGATTATGGATTAACATTGACCGCTGCCAGAAACAGCCCGTAACATGCTGTGACAAGGGGATCGACCAGTACCGAGTGCACTCAAACGAGAAACGATTGATCAAGTTCCTGACGGGATTAAATCAAGAATACGATCCAATACGTCGAGAAATACTGAAAGAAGAGCCTTACCCATCAGTAGAAGCGGCCTACGGGTGGGTGAAGACGGAGGCGGCTCGACGCAGGATCATGCCACCAACATCCGCAACACCCTCCGCAGATACCGACGGCGACAAAGCCGACTCATCATTTGGGGAAATCGGCCATGGACTAGCTGCACAGGTAGTACTGTGGACTATCTAAGTTGGGTTGTGCCATCGTCAAGCTCTTCGATTGAGGATCCAACAGAACCAAGTGGAGTCACTACCGCCGAGCAGGTCTTGCCACAGGAGTCATCTCAGTCGCCAACCCAAAATACTCCTCCGACGATATCCGAGGTAATTCCCGATTCAGACTCTACTCCTGTTCCTATTACCAGTGACCAAATTGATACAGAGCCAATGGAAGAAAACGACATTGATGGAGATACCGGACGGTATATTCTCCCCCCTCGGAGTACAAGGGGAGTCCCACCAAAAAGATACTCGCCAGAGAATATAGGAAAGAGGAGCCGATATGGGGTGGCGAACTTCGTGCAGGGAAACTTGACGAAAATGGCAAGAGCTTTTGCAGCTGCATTATATGACGAAGAAGAAACTCCACGATCAGCTGAAGAAGCAATGAAGCACAAACACTGGAGAGAAGCAATGTTAACAGAAATGAAGGCTTTAATGAAGAATAACACATGGGTGAAAGACAGGCTCCCTGAAGGGGCCAGGACTGTTGGATGTCGATGGGTATTCACGATCAAGAGGAGGCCGGATGGGACAATAGAAAGATACAAGGCTCGACTCGTGGCGAAAGGGTATACTCAAACATATGGAGTAGATTATGCTGAAACATTCTCCCCAGTGGCCAAGATCAATACTGTGAGAGTACTTTTCTCCGTTGCCGCAAACAAGGATTGGCCTCTCCATCAATTTGACGTAACCAATGCCTTCCTTCACGGAGAGCTACCAAAACCTGTTTTTATGGAACCTCCTCCCGGATTCTCAGCAGAGTTTCAAGGTGGTGAAGTGTGCAAGTTGAAGAAGACACTTTATGGATTAAAACAATCTCCACGAGCGTGGTTTGGAAGGTTTACTGAGGTAATGAAGAAATATGGGTATACACAAAGTAACTCAGATCACACTCTGTTTCTGAAGAAGAGAGGTGGCAAGATCACGTGCCTTATCATATATGTGGATGACATGATCATTACAGGAGATGATGAAGAGGAAATCGGCGAGTTGAGAAAGAACTTGTTCAAAGAATTTGAGATGAAAGACTTAGGACTTCTCAAGTACTTTCTGGGAATAGAGGTACTCCGATCAAAAAGAGGGATCTTCATAAGTCAGAGGAAATACATACTGGACCTATTGGCTGAGGTCGGAATGATAGATTGCAAGCCAGCAGATACGCCAATAGTGCAGAATCATGGACTACAGTTAAAGGAAAAAGGAAGACAGACCGACAGGGGGAGATATCAGAGGTTGGTTGGGAAACTGATTTACCTATCACACACTAGGCCAGACATCGCCTATGCCGTGGGAATAGTAAGCCAGTTCATGCACGCACCTCAAGAAGAGCATTGGGAGGCAGCTTTGCGGATAGTTCTATACTTGAAAGGGACAACTGAACACGGACTCATGTTTGAAAAACATGGACATATGGAGATTCATGGTTTTACTGATGCTGATTGGGCCGGCAACCCGAACGACAGAAAGTCAACCGCTGGTTACTTTACCTTTGCAGGAGGAAATCTTGTGACATGGAGAAGCAAGAAGCAGAAAGTGGTGGCACTATCTAGTGCAGAGGCAGAATTCCGAGGAATCAAAAGTGGGTTGACAGAGATATTGTGGCTAAGGAAGCTCATGACAGAATTGAATCTTCGCCCAATCCAACCGTGCAGATTGTTCTGTGATAACAAGGCGGCAATTAGCATATCCGAGAATCCGGTTCAGCATGATCGAACCAAGCATGTGGAAGTAGACAGACACTTCATCAAAGAAAACATTGAAGCTAAAGTGGTGGAGATGCCTTATGTGAAGTCTGAAGACCAACTAGCCGATATCCTGACGAAGGCGGTGAACTCGAAGTCATTCCGAGAAGTATTGGACAAGTTGAGTATCGGTAATCCCGTTACTTAACTTGAGGGGGAGTGTAGGAAAGAAATCAAGAGAATAATACATAATTATACATGATTGATATGGTATGATAGCTTTCCATAGATAGAAGATACACATTAAATGTAAATTAGGTTTTCCTTATTTTGATAGAATGTAGGCCTATATAGAGTGTATGAGTTTGTACATTTTGAATGAATAAGATTGACAGAAATTACCGATTCCTTCACCTAGGCATGCACAAACCGAACCGAACCGAACCGGCGGTTAACCAAAAACATTATTCATCGATTTATTTATTTGTCAACAAGTTTATTTTCTAATTTTCCACTACATTATTAGCTACCATAGCTGACTTAGTTAGTAGTAGAACCATCCTTACGAAGGCACACACAAAGTTTCCCAAGTCCACTTGGTAAATCTTGACAAAATGATCGTTCTAACTTATCTCCGTATTTTTGCCCTTCATTGCATTTTATATCGATTGTCATACAATCTCCAAATGCTGGACCATACACAAAAATCACCATGAATATTGCTGCCATTTTCAAAGAAAAACTTTCCATTGAAATCGAGATCGTGATTATTGCAGAGGAGAAATGGACTTTCAGGCTTTGTGTGTAGAGAAGATAGATGATTTATGTTTCGTGAAAAACGTACCCTATTTATATTAAAAATTTTGGAGATCAATGACCACGATTTTCCTCTTTCACTATTTATAACAAGTGACGTTATTAATTAAATTGAAAATTATACTAAAGACATATATACATTTTACTATACGGTACTTCATCCATTCCATAGTAGTAGAGTCATTTTCCTTTTTATTAAAAGTTCACATATTTCTTCTCACTTACTTTACATTTTTTACTTTATTTTGTCTTAATCTCTTTACCTTTTTCATTTCCTACTCACTTAACACAATTTTTCTTAAATCACGAGCCACAAAGAAATGTCTCCACTGCTATAGAATGAAGAGAGAATAGTCTAAGTTTTTATAGGCTAAAAGTCATTTTCACAAAAGATTATTTTAATTTAATATGTCCATCTAACACTCTTTAAAATCAAAAATTCAAACTAATAAAAATATAAGAAAATTAAGATTTTTTCTTTCTTGATTGAAATATTGGAATTAAAGTACTGTAATAGTAGTTTAGATTGAAGCGTGAATTATTTTAGAATTTGTTTTAGTTTTTGAATTATTATAGTAGGAATTATTAATTTTTTTTTTTGTTACTTTTATAATCAGAAGTCAATATTTTCAAGTTATGCTAAGGTGTGGAACTGTAGATTAAATAATTCTAACAGATTATAATAACTTAATAGTATCTCCATATATAGTACTTATAGACTAAAGTCTAATTTGGTTTCCTATATTTTTCATAAAAAAAAAACTTTTTGTTCCATACATTAAGTTTGTAACTTTTTAATCCCTAACATATTGTTTTGGTACCTTTTGGTCCCCAAACATATTGTTTTGTTAAAAAATAACCATTTTCTGTTAAAATTAATGACTGTGTTTGACCAAAATTTAAGTTGGCAGAGAGCTATGAAAAATTCTGTTTTAGGAAACAAGAATTTTAGGATTAATTAACTATGAATGACCAGTTTAAAAAAATCAAAGAATTTTTCATGCATATAAAAATTCAATTTTTATACAAATGAAAATATAAATTTAAAATTACCAAATTTACTTCACTTTATTATCTATCCATTTAACACTCTAAACATTCTCTTCTTGTACTTTGTGTGGAATGGTTTTGTCTTAGCAATGAGGGAACGAAAGGAGTATTAAATTAATTAAGTTAATTAGGTTAATTAGATTATAATTAAGTTATTAAATTGGTCAACTACTTTAACCGTTAATTTTAATAGAAAATTTATTTTGGACTAAAATAATATGTTTGGGATCAAAAGATACCCAAACAATATGTTATGAACCATAAGATCACAAACTTAATGTATGGGACTAAAAAGAATTTTAGGACAAATATAGGGGACAAAAATTAGACTTTAATTTGTAGTATATATTCTGTATTGTAGAACGTAATAAATTAACTAGGTTTTATGTTTAAATAATACTTAGTGTAGATTGGGCTTATGAAATAATTAAAATGCCTAGGTGATTGAACTATTGGACTTATGTGAATAAACAACTTTTTTTGAGTGTTGGGCCACCAAACAATTCATTTAAGTAAAATGTGAAAGTCATCAAGCCTACAAATATGATTATAATTTATGATTTATGTATACAGAAGCTAACCAACTAATTTAGTTTTGAGTTATTTATATTTAGAAATTTATATATTAATGGCAAAGATTTTTCCTACATATTTAATTCCATTAGTAGTATTAACTAAGTAGAAAATTATAGTTGAAGCATCTATAAGTATTTTGTCAACATATTACTTAGTATAGAGATACTTTTGTAAAACTTATAAAGACTCAGTATGCAGTTGCCCTTTTAAACATGACAGTATATAAAATTTCATTCAATAGCGATACACTATGGTAATTAATAAGATCAAGTAATTAATTACATTTTATTATAATCTAAAATTTGTGGAATAATAAGATCAAGTAATTAAAATATATATTCGGTACCAGATTTACTTTGGTAACACAATTAAGTGAGTAGTCAACATGATAATCTGCACAACAAACCTTTGATGATGATTATAAATAGAGTACATCAACTTGTGAAGAAACATAGAATTAACTTTCTAGTTCGATTGAAGTACTAATACATATTGAGATTTGAGTTAAGATGGGTTTTCATGGAGTGATGTTGATTGGTTTAGTAGGTATTTGTGCAGTAGCTTTGGGTGTTGTTGATGGCAATCGTAGTGACGAAGCCAGCTTAGTAGGGAGTGGATGGGGTCTCGCTCGTGCAACCTTCTACGGCCCACCCGATGGCCGTGATGGAATGGGTATACAATACATATTCACCCTATGCCGGCTTTTTACAATAAATAGACCAAAAAACTTTTAAGATCATGTAATAGTAAGTTGGAATCTAAGACCTTTATTCTCAACCACAATAACAAATCTAGCATAGGAGTAGTGCCCCTCCTCCAATTTCCCCACATATATTTTCAAATTTTACTTGTATATATATATTTTTTCTCCCCTATATCGATAAATTTGGCTCCATCCTTGCTAGGCATTCATCCATTTATCATTGGGCCAATACAGTCTCCATCTTCTTTTTTTTTCTTCTGAAATTTAAAGATTGCATATCGGTGGATTCCAACCCAAAGACATGTGGCCACTTCATATGCATAAATAACTTATAAATTTAGTCATAATAGTATTTGGTATTGAAATGTTCACAGAGGTTTGTTTCCTTGTATCCACGTATCAAGTACGTTATTTGATACTCCTACTAACAATTTGGTGTGTTTTGAACACAGGAGCAGCATGTGGATACACAAATGTAGTCAACCAAGGGTACGGGCAAGCGACGACAGCCCTAAGCACCGCCCTCTTCAACGACGGCGCGGCCTGTGGCACGTGCTACGAGATCGTGTGCGTCAATGCCCCACGAGCGTGCAAGCCCGGCAAAATCCGCGTTACGGCCACCAACTTCTGCCCGCCCAACTACACCAAAACCACGGACATATGGTGCAATCCCCCTCAAAAGCATTTCGACCTGGCCATGCCCATGTACCTCAAGATCGCCGAGTACAAGGCCGGAGTCGTCCCGGTCGTCTACCGGCGCGTCAAGTGCGGGAAGACCGACGGAGTCAAGTTCGTGATGGGCGGGAACAAGTACTGGACGCTCGTCCTCGTCTACAACGTCGGAGGGGCCGGGGATGTCAAATCCGTTCGGGTCAGAAGCTCGGGCGCCTCCAGGTGGACTCAGATGACCCGTAACTGGGGCCAGAATTGGCAGCTCGTTGGCCAAATCCTGCTCGGGAAGGCACTCTCTTTTGAGGTTACAACTAGTGATGGCTCTGTTGTCCAGGCGATTAATGTCGTTCCTAGCAACTGGAATTTTGGCATGACTTTTGGGGCCAAAAAAAATATTCATTAGTATCATTTTCCACTCCTTTTTTAACAATAAAAATTAGGTTTTCATTCTTGTTACACTTTATAATTCTTCCATTTTCGAGGAATGAATTTTTGTTATTGTTACTTGGTGATTACATAGTACTGAGAGATGTTAAAGCCATATTTGGAGATAAATGACTTGATTCTTGTAGAATACTTACATGCACATTATTATTACTACTACTACTACAAGATTTAAATAGAACTACTGTTATCACCCATGCTATGCACGGGACATAAAATTTTCAAATAATAAAGAAAATTTCTAAGATAAGTAGTGAGAAAAAAAGAGAAAAAAAAGGATATAATAATATTATGGATATATGTTAATTACAATAAGTATTCATAACACTATAACAATTATATGATTATAAATTTAGTTAACAAATTTATATTTCAATGTAGTGGGATTCCTAAATGCATTTATAAAATTATTGATATTTAGAAAAAAAGAGTGTTTAAAATTACCTTCATCTCAATTTAAAGTTGACGAAACGAAATTACTCTCATTCAAAATACATGAATTATGTTCACCACGAACAACATCGGTTCAGATAATAGGACTTTCAACAGAGCATCCATATCGGTTACGATAAATAATTAATTATTAATACGACCAAAATAAATAAAATACTCCTTCCGTACCATAAAAATATGAACTTTTGAGATGACATGAGAATTAATATACAATTGATAAAGTAAGAGAAGGATATAAAGAAAAAATAATCATAGTATTATTAGTGGAGAACGGGGGCCACTTTATTAGAGAGAAAGAAGTTACCAAAAATAAAAGGGATACTTTTATAGGACATCACAAAGTGAAAAATGTACTTATTTTTATGGGAGTAAAAGAGTATAATTCAAATTTAATTTTCTGTAAATTAAAAAACATCCAACTATGTTAAACAAAAATAAAATAATTAATATAAGGATTTAATTCTAATAATATTAGAAGTAGAATATCCAAATAGCTCCAAAAAAAAGAGCCCAATAAAAGTTTACATACCTGCCGGGACACAACAACCCCAAATAAATAATACTCATGGCCCAAATGTTATGCATACAAAATAATTTATAATTAATGCAGCTGCTTTAATTAGGAGAGTATACAACTAATTAAATTAATCGTACTTAGGGATTTCTAAGCTTGATTATTATAACATATAAATTCATTTTTTTTCACCATTCTTCTCTCCTCAGTGGCGCCGACACACACAAACCCTAGAAATTCGACGACTCTGCGATCTTCCTCCGACGATTGAATCATCGTCGTCAACAGGAGCAAACCGCGCCATCTAACCATGAAGGACTGAATCGTGTCGTCTCCTTCCCAAAACACGCCGACATCTCCCTATGAAAACCGTAGTCGACGATGCTTAGAATGGCGGTCAGAAGCTACAACAAAAGATCGACGGAGGAATCAAACTGAAAACCCTAGACTGAGAAATACCGCCGAACCAAACGGAGTACGACCGATTTCAGGTAAATCGAAGCAAAGTTCAAAAGGTTTAACAAAATAACGACAAATCGATGAAAAATAGAACGATTCTAGCTAATGTCAACTACTATTTTACAGATTCATAGACCCAATGGTCGGCTTTCGACCATTAGAGATGGAGAACGCGAACGGTCGCCGACTCAAACATCGGCTCTCAGGTTACAACAAAACCGACAACAATGACTGGCAGAAAAGCAAAATCCTAAAAGATTGGGGCTAAATCATACAGTCCAGTTTCAAAAAGGTAAAATTTTTGTGTCATATTCCATACTATGCAACACAAAAATTGCAAGTCTAAGATTTTTGTTCATAAACAGATTAAAAAATGGAGGAATTAGGACATAATTTTACAATGGTTTCGTATAGAATCTAGCACTATTTGACTATTTGAATCTTTTTCATACTTCTTCCATTAAATTCAAATTAAATTGGCTATTTATTTGGAATTAATGGATGTTGGCTATGTAATGTGTGTTATATCGATGACAAGTTATGTGATTGCTTGTCACAAATTTGAGATTTCCCCTGGCATGATATTCCACTACACTTGGGTAAGTAAGGGAGTAAGTATAATATAATTGTAGGGATGTATTCATTTCCTTTTCCTATATTTCCTCCTTTCTCCTTCTTAATATCAGCCATTAGATTAGAGAAATGGACGGTCAAGATCAACATTGGGTAATTAATCCCGTGTTGCATTATTTGTCCTATTTTGTGCATTATGAGGGTACAATAGTAATCTAATAATGGCTGGAAACCGCTACGAATAATGCACCACATGGTCACGAGTAATGCATATAATTGCCTATATAATGCACAATATGTGAACTGCAATGCATACGAACAAGATGTGCTGTGTTATGATGTTTGACACACGTTTCTTGTTTCCCCTAAGGGTTTAATAAGCTTAGGGGCTAGGGTATAGTACGTAGACATGTATGTAATCTTCACATGGTAACGAGTAATGGATATAATTGACTATATAATGCACAATTTGTGAACTGCAATGCATACGAACAAGATGTGCTGTGTTATGATGTTTGACACACGTTTCTTGTTTCCCCTGAGGCTTTAATAAGCTTAGGGGCTAGGGTATAGTACGTACGCATTAATAACAAATTATAAAACGATACGAACAATTCACCAAATTGTCACGAGTAATGGATGTTATTAACTATATAATGCACAATATGTGAACTGCAATGCATACGAATAAGATGTACCATGTTATGATGTTTGACACACGTTTCTTGTTTCCCCTAAGGGTTTAATAAGCTTAGGGGCTAGGGTATAGTACGTAGACATTACTAAATGCACGTATGTAATCTTCAATCCGTTGATTAACCCATATACACAATACCTCTAATAATGCATAATATACTGACATAATGACAATTAACAGCTACATAATGCACTACCTAAACCAAATAATGCACATACGTATATTCCAATAACAACAATTTGTTAGTAATGTCTACGTACTATACCCTAGCCCCTAAGCTTATTAAACCCTTAGGGGAAACAAGAAACGTGTGTCAAACATCATAACATGGTACATCTTATTCGTATGCATTGCAGTTCACATATTGTGCATTATATAGTTAATAACATCCATTACTCGTGACAATTTGGTGAATTATTCGTATCGTTTTATAATTTGTTATTAATGCGTACGTACTATACCCTAGCCCCTAAGTTTATTAAACCCTTAGGGGAAACAAGAAACGTGTGTCAAACATCATAACACAGCACATCTTGTTCGTATGCATTGCAGTTCACAAATTGTGCATTATATAGTCAATTATATCCATTACTCGTTACCATGTGAAGATTACATACGTGTCTACGTACTATACCCTAGCCCCTAAGCTTATTAAACCCTTAGGGGAAACAAGAAACGTGTGTCCAAACATCATAACATGGTACATCTTATTCGTATGCATTGCAGTTCACATATTGTGCATTATATAGTCAATTATATGCATTACTCGTGACCATGTGGTGCATTATTCGCAGATACCAAAATGTGGCAGTTACTTTTCCGTCAAATGTCAATAATAACCCTGTAATGCATACAACCACCTTCTATAATGCAACACGGAACCAGTTTTATAGAATCAATCTGATCCGTTGATGCCTTAGATCTAACGCGTAATATTAAGAAGGAAAAAGGATCTAAGATGTGAAAAGAGAATAACGCTCCCCTATAATTGTAATATCTTTTTCTTATAGTTGATGTTATCGAGAATGAGGATAGCCAATGAAAAATAGAGCAAAGTCATTAAAAAGTGAACCCTTGGTTGATCTGGCAATGATAGATGAGGGAGAGCTTGACTGAAAAATAGTTACCACTTCATTCGGATGATCCAAGGGCTTCCCTAGCTGAGAAGCCTTATTCTGGATTAAGTTATTAGGAAAAGTAGCATGACTTCTTGTTCCCTGTAATGCAAAAACAGAACATATGTTAACAGAAATATATATTCATTCAACTAGTATTTTACATTATTTAATTTATTTCCTAGTAAATTTGGTAGAACAATATACAGTGTAATCATAGAATACACACTCTAAACTATTGAATTTTTATCTTTAGGTACACCTTCATAGACATGAGCACACCAGACTCAGTTGATGGACCAAGCAATTGCCTGGCGAAGATTGTTAATCTAGGTGATAGAGGGAGCCATTACTTAACAAATGAACCTATGGTAAGAAAACAGATCTTGTCACATCTGAGATTTAGCTAAACAATGAAAATAAATAAATCAATGAACAGTTAAATTAACTGCTTATTTTTTTGCAAGGAATAATCTGAACTCTGAAGAAAAGGAGATTATATGGAAGAAAAGAAACGTCTATCAAAATAGAAAGAAAGAGTTTACTTCAGAAATGTCACTATGGTAAGAAATATAAATCTGCCAGATCAGAGAAGTATTTCAGGAAAAAAAATTAACGATCAATCACCATTGAAATTTAACTCCATCTTTTTTGGCCAGGGAAGATGTTGTGCATAAGAATACTTCATGGGAACAGAAGAAATGTCACCCAAAGTTTTCATAAAATAGAAGGAAGACAATTACTTCAGAAAAGCTAAATTGGTAAGAAAAATATGTCAATCATTCCTCAGTGTCCTATCTGAGAATATAAAGGGTTTGATCAATCAAAATTTAATCTACTATCCATTTTTGCAGGTTATAAACTGTTTACCAAAGAAATACCAAAGAAATACTCCATCCGTCCCATAGTAGATGTCACACTTGGGAGATGGCACGGGATTTTAGGAGATGTTATTTTGTGTGTTAAGTGGTGAGAGAAAATATAATTTTATAATTGATGTGAGAGAGAACTTTTTCTAAAAGAAGAAATGTGACATTTTTTGTAGGACAAACTAAAAAGGAAAGTGTGACATCTACTATGAGACGTAGGGAGTAAAATATAGACCTTGGATTTGAACATTGCATCATGAAGGCATAAACAAAGGTTCGTTCTATGCTTAACATCTAGATATAGGTGAACGTGGAATGACAAACTATACATTACATGATGAATAAAACTGAACAGGTTAATTAAGATATAGGTTGCAAACAAGAATGATAAATAGCATTAAATAAACATCTGCTATAGATCTTGCAATGTTACAAAAACATATTAATGGCTGAAAAACAGAATAGGAGTATGATAGACATTCATGGATAGAAGATTCATGGAAAGAATAGAACCACCAAAAACCGAGTTGGGATATTCTGAGTGAGTGTTAGTGAGTGAACATAGGTGAGTAATTATAAATATGAGAGAACATGGTATTTATAAAGAGATGGAAGCTGGGCCTATACTCCCTTGAAAAAGTGTAGTTCCCCAAAAAACAAAATGATGAACGGACCTTTCAATTATTTCATTTGTCCCAGATATAATATATTAATCCGATAATACTTTCATACACTATTTAGTGCTTATAAATCTATTCTACTAATAGTGAATAGCATTAGGATATGTAAATACACCTGAATCGAAATTTTCGAAACTAAATGACAACAAAAAAGTAACTACATACTATAAATAAACGGCCCATTTAGATTAAAAAGGACTACACAGAATAATATTACAGTCTGTCAAAGTTATTACATACGAATCTGAATACATGATGTATAAGTTAGACTTACTAATATTTGATTTCATATTTAAATCCTTTCAATACTACGTCTTTCTCCCAATTTCTTTACTGCCCCTTCTCCCATTTTCTTTATAGACACGAATTTCATATAAAAAAAATCAATTTATATACTTTTAAATCTTTTTGCATTGTACAATTATTAATTCAGGAAAGATTGCAATATTTTTTAGGCTCTCACACTTTCTCCTGTTTTCTTCAAAAACTGAATTTCAAAATTATTTTTTAATTTGTATACATGAAAGATTTTAAATATGGATGTTAACATATGAAGAATTTTTTCAGGGACAAATTGCATTGGAAACTGAAGAATGGATCAGGCGCATGTGCATTGGAAGAATCGAAAGTATATATATATATTGTGATAGAATAGGTATTTTTTTTAGAAAAGTCTATGACACTAACAGTAGGCTGCATCCTAAAAAATAGCAAAATCTCGGTTCTTACAAACTGGTCAGACATAAGCTCCACAATGACAGAAAATGGTGCAAAAAATTCAAATAATCAGCTGTAATATTGCTCAGTTTCCTGCCAAATAGGGCAAAACTGACATTTTAAATTTTTTCACAAAACTCACACTTTTAATTTACGCGAGTACTGTAAATGAAAGGTGGAACCAATTTCTTTTAATTTATTTAGTACTTTTTATTGTTATTCTAATTTCTAAGTGATCGAATGCCACATCATCTCTTATTTTAACAAAAAATACACGAGTGAGATAATTGCAAAATCTTCGATCTTTAGCAAACACATCTCATGTGAATGTCAAATCGCTACCCTGGTGTCCCCTTAACTTATTTTCTAACCCTATCATCTCTTATTTTACCAAAAAATACATGAGTGGGATAATTGCAAAATCTTCATCTTTATCTTTGGCAAACACATCTCATGTGAATGTCAAATCGCCACCCTGGTGTCCTCTCTTTGGCAAACACATCTCATGTGAATGTCAAATCGTCACCCTGGTGTCCTCTTAACTTATTTTCTAACCTTATCATCTCTTATTTTACCAAAAAATACATGAGTGAGATAATTGCAAAATCTTCATCTTTAGGAAACACATCTCATGTGAATGTCAAATCGGTGTCCTCTTAACTTATTTTCTAACCCTATCATCTCTTATTTTACCAAAAAAATACATGAGCGAGATAATTGCAAAATTTTCATCTTTAGGAAACACATCTCATGTGAATGTCAAATCGCCACCCTGTGTCCTCTTAACTTATTTTCTAACCCTATCATCTCTTTTTTTACCAAAAAATGCATGAGTGAGATAATTGCAAAATATTCATCTTTAGCAAACACATCTCATGTGAATTTCAAATCGCCACCTTGGTGTCCTCTTACTTATTTTCTAACCCTATTTCCAAACTTATCGAAAGCACAAAATTATTAATTTGACATAAGCCAAAATTAAAATTAATTTTAAGATTAAGAAGATTCAAAGAAATTTTGAAAGTCCAAAGTAAATTTAAAACTACTGCAGTAAAAGATGATACACTTTAGTTGACCATAAAAAATGTGATGGACGCAAAAATACGTATTATTGTGAAGTTTATAAATTAGCACCAGAATTTCTAAACAGCGTTACAGAAAAACAACATTGTCCTAATTCCACACTGTAGTTTTCAAGAAGGCAAATAAATCTCACACTTAAGAGCTTTAATGGTTGTTCTTCATTAGAGGTGAACCTGGTTCCTCATGGCTCAATTATAAATAAAGGCTGCAAAGGAAAAATAATTATGAGAAAGAGATATAGCAGATCTGTGGAATATGATGTTTGAGATCAGTAATTACTAAGGGTGCATCATTCTATCATACGCAGAGGAAATATGATCAGGTTTGAGATCAAAGCTTCTTCAGCTTTGAACTAATAGCTTCCCACACAACCACATGCTAGAAGTCTAGAACTCTGATACGAATTTCAAAAATGGAGTTTTGAGTAAGAGTGGAGAAAGAAAACGTTGTACCGTATCCAAGCTGACAGGTTTCCCATCATCTACAAGAATGTCAACTACGGTGCCAGACTGATCAGCCTGAAAATAAACGAATAAATAAATAAAGGAATCCGAATGGCGTATAGAAAAACGGAGATAAGCATATTTTCAGTGCTAAGTACTTAAATAGCAATATGGAATCAACAATCTCAAGGAGCTTAACCGTGAGCTTTCAGAAAATCCCTCAAGCTGAATCACCCAATTCATATTTCAAATTACTTATCTAGACATGTATCCACCATCCACCAATAAACAAGAATATAGAAACATGAATAAATGTTTTTCAAGAGATTGAAGCTCACCTCAATATCATTCATCAGTTTCATAGCCTCAATAATACATAGTACCTGTCCCTTTTGCACCTTATCCCCAACCTAACATTCAGGAAAAAGAAAATCAAATATACAATCATGTTGTAGTAGTTAACAACCAGAGTTTCATGCATTAGATAAAAATAAAATGGCATGTGCTGTTGTTTCCTTTGCAAACCTAGATTAAAATATAGTTAAATAGTTTTAAGCATAAAAGTATTGGCTGTATATTGTGTGTGGCACCTCTGCAAGAAGAGATAGCTTTAGTTAGATATAAAAAATGAGAAAGTCCTCCCAGACACATACATTGAGCTCACACCAAAGTCTCTGCCTATATATATAGATAAAGAATAGACATTATTAAATGTGTACACATCTACTGTATGTAATCATATATAGATAGATATCTTCACGTATAGATTCGTGTGTTTCATGCAAACCTTCACAAAAGGTGGTTCACCAGGAGCTGGAGAGCTATAGAAGTTTCCAGCCATAGGGCATTTAAATGGGGGATGCGATGACTTTGGTTTTGTTGGTGCAGGTGCTGAAGTGGGAGATGAAGGTGTAGAGGCCGCAGATGCCGGAGCAGGAGTGCTTGGTGGTAGTGCAGACTGGTATGTAGGAGGTGGTGTATAATAAACAGGAGCTGGAATTGATGGCTGTGGCAGTGCTTCCTTTTTCCGAATAAGGATTTCACAATCCAATTGTTTAAGCTGCAACTCCACAATATCTTTGGAATCGACAAGCCTGGCCATGTGATAAAATGGAGAAGTTATAAATAGAGAGTGAATGGGAAAATGACCAGATTCTAGTGCAATTTGGTTTTACATACTTGACGAGATCCGATACTTGGTTCATAAAAGTTGAAACAGAGGATGCATCTGGAGCTTCATCTTGCTTTTCAGATTCTAGGATAGGCAGCGTCTCTAGAGCTGGAGTACCATTTGAAGCTTTTTGGACCACAGCCTAGTTGAAATGGGAAATAATCTTAGTATTGAAGAATAAAGCAATGAATGAAAACAGAAACTGTTTATACAAACATCATTTTTTTTGTCTTACCTGACTAAGCTGAGCACAGACCTTAAAGGCATCTGATTGGGTGCGGCTACATCCCTGCAGAAAAGGAATAACTTAGAGCTTGTCGGTTATCTACAAAGTAAACATCACTGCTTCTACCTTAAGTAAACTGCATTATACGATATTCCCAGATCTAAACTTGTTAAAAGACATGAAAAACTCAGAGCAGCCCAAGTTTTTCCATCTCCAGCATAGGATTTATCAATGAAATTGAACATCTAATCACTGGGGCATTAATGCATCCTATATTCAACCGCTAACTGTTTCAGTTCTGTTGGGATTTACGCACACAAGGCTTTCACACACTCAAACAGATCACACACACACTCACTGTTGTATGAGATCACACAATGCAGGAAACACACACACTCACACTTTGAGTATTGAAGATGATAATCTTGGAGAGAAAACTGGAAAACTCTTTATTGAAAAACTCTTCACTAAACTACATACACGGTGAGCTATTTAAAGCTCTATAAACAAGTAGCAACTGCTACTAACTAACTACAAGAAGAATCAAGAAAGCAAGAAGAATAACCGCTACATCTCAGCTAACTAACTGCTGCTCCAACGGCTAGTTCGGCTAGGTTGCTCCTACCTTCTCGGTTCAAGACCGAACTCCTTCCTCGGTTCAAGACCGAACTCCTTCTCGGCTTACAACCGAACTCCTTCTGCTCGGCTTACAACCGAACTCTTCCTGCTCGGCTCATTCCAGCTCAACGCCGAGCTGCCTTACCGAGCTTCCATACCGAGCTTCCATACCGAGCTTCTTTACCGCTGAGCTTACCGACTTCTGCCTTCTTCTTCTTCTCGGCTAGTTCCAGGCTAGTTCCAGCTCGGTAAGCCGAGCTTACCGAACTCCTTTCTAACCGAGCTTCTTCCAACTGAAATGAGCACTCCATTATTACAATTCTCCACCTGAGGGCTCATCTCAGTTCTTGCACAAACATTGATCCATTTCTTGCAATGATCAAACTTGTCTCTACCTAGAGACTTTGTTAGCATGTCAGCCGGATTGTGCAAGGTGTTAATCTTAATCACCTTCACTCTCCCCTTTTCAATCTCATCTCTAATGAAATGCAACTTTATGTCTATGTGCTTGCTCCTTTCATGAAAACCCGGATGTTTAGCCAAGCACATAGCTGAGCTGCTGTCACAATGAATCACCATTGTCTTTTGGTCAAAACCAAAGTCAGAAATCACTCCCTGAATCCAAAAACTCTCCTGTACAGCTGCAGTGAGAGCTATATACTCTGATTCTGTTGTTGAGAGAGCAACAACACTTTGCAACCCTGACTTCCAGCTGATTACAGTTCCAAACATGGTGAAAAGATAACCTGTTTGGGACTTTCTGTTGTCCAGGTTTGCAGCATAGTCTGCATCACAATAGCCCTGCACAACCTCCTCAGATTCACCTTCCCAGCCATTGAACACAATCCCCCAGTCAAGCTGATTCACCACAGCCAATAGAATCCTAATCGAAGTGTGCTTCACAACAGGTGCAAACACTTCATTGAAATCGATTCCCTCCTGCTGTGTAAAGCCTCTAGCCACCAGCCTTGCCTTGAACCTGATTCTGTCTTTATCAGTGGTTTCTACCTTCTTTTTAAACAACCACTTGCAACTGATCAGCTTCCTCTCCTTTCCATCTGTATTCAGCTTGGATTTGTCCACCAAAATCCATGTTTTGTTCTTGAGTAAAGACTCTATTTCCTCATTCATGGCTTCAATCCATCTTTCTCTATCTTTACTCTGCATAGCTTCTTTATATGTGAGTGGATCTGCACCATCAATACCTTCAGCTGCACACAGAGCATAATACACAACATCATAGAACTTTGTTGGTGGCCTTGTTTCTCTTCTAACTCTGTCCCTTGCAAGCTGATAGTCCCTGATAGAGTCTGATATAGACTCACTAGCCTGGTTGCCCTGAGTTGGAGCCTCTTCTTTATCTGAATCAGACTCACTCCCTGAGTCAATGACTCCACCTGCTCCTAGGCCAACCCCCACAGGCTCCACCTTGAAGAAATCACCCTCATCTTCATTGGAGTCCGGCTTATCTTTCAGGAATGGCATCTGATCCTCCAAGAACACCACATCCCTACTCACCAAGACCTTCTGCTTACCAGGCTCAATACACCAGAGCCTATACCCCTTAACACCCCTCTGATACCCCAGCAAGATACATTTCAGAGCCCTAGCTTCAAGCTTACTTTGCCTAGCATGAGCATAGGCTGCACACCCAAACACCTTGTATTTTGAGTAGTCACTGTGAGCTCCATACCACATGTAATCAGGAGTTTCAGATTTCAGGGCAGTAGATGGGCATTTATTGATGAGATAGGCTGCTGTATACACAGCCTCACCCCAGAATCTGCTGCTCAAACCAGACCCAAGAAGTAGGCACCTCACCCTCTCTAGGATTGTCCTATTCATCCTTTCCACAACACCATTTTGCTGAGGATTACCAGGAACAGTCCGGTGCCTCTTCATACCCTTCTCTTTACAAAACAGATCAAACTCAGCAGACAAGAACTCTAGGCCATTGTCTGTCCTTAAGCATTTAACACTTCTACCCTTCTCTAGCTCAACCTCCTTACACCATATCTTGAACTTTGTGAGTGTTTCAGATTTTTCTTTTAGAATATATACCCACAACTTTCTTGTATAGTCATCAATGATAGCTAGATAATACTTTCCTCCACCAATTGAACACACCGGTGAAGGCCCCCAAAGATCACTATGTATGTAGTCTAAAGGGGCTGTAGAAGAGTGAATACCTGTAGGATAGGGTGCCTTCTTAGCCTTTCCAAGTATACATTGCTCACAGGGGTCCATCTTGTTGAAATCTCCAGAGATCAGACCCTTCTTGATGAGTTCTTTCAAGCTTCCTTCGGCTGGGTGGCCCAATCTCTTGTGCCATAGCATTATGGAATCATCTGACACTGCATTGCTTTCTCCATCAACAGCCTTAGCCTTCAGATAATAGAGAATATGCTCTCTGTCAGCCTCCATCATCACTACATCTCCAGATTTCACAAACAATTTTCCTTGACTCATCAATATGGTGAACCCTTGCTCAACTGATATTCATGAGTTGAGCCGGGGGATCAGCACTCTCCACACAATCAGATTGATTGTGTCCCTCAGAGGCCATCTTTCTCTTCCATGCATGACAATCTTTCTTCAAGTGTCCAGGTTTCTTGCACCAATAGCAAGCTCTGGTTTCCTTCTGAGCATCAGAACTTGAGGGTTTAGGGCCCTCAAACTTCTTCTTGAAGTTCTGCTTCTTGAACTTCTTCACATTCAATGCCTCTGCAGCTTGAACATTGGAGCTTGCAGAGCCTCTGTTGGCTGTCTTCTGGAGTTCTTTGGCCATCAAGGCTGAATAGACTTCTGCATAGGTGATAGGTTTATCTCTTCCATAGATAATTGCATCACTTAGCTGGTCATACGAGCTAGGCAAGGCATTCAATGTGAGAATGGCCTTATCCTCATCTGAGATCTTGACATCAACAGATCCCAGGTCATCAATGATCTTGTTGAACTCCTCTAGCTGCTCAATGATGGACCTATCTCCAGAAAAACTATAGGCATACAGCCTCTTCTTGAGATACAGCCGGTTAGCCAAGGATTTGGCCAAGTAAACTTCATCTAACTTGTCCAAGATCTCCACCGCAGTCTTGGCTTCTTGAACTTCCCTCAAGACCTTATCTCCAAGGCACAGAATCACTGCAGAATGTGCCTTGAGCTGCATCTCCTCCATCTTTGCCTGAGCTTTTTCATCAAGCACTGGAGCCTTTCCTTTCTCATCTGGTTTTGCAAGAACTGCCGCCAAGCCTTGTTGAATTAAGATCGCCTTCATCTTCATCTTCCACAGGCCATAATCATTCTTGCCTGTGAACTTCTCTGCATCAAGCCTTGCTGCCATCTCTGAAACCGTTTGATCCTCTGCAAATCAGCTTCAATATCCCTTTCCCACAGACGGCGCCACTTGTTGGGATTTACGCACACAAGGCTTTCACACACTCAAACAGATCACACACACACTCACTGTTGTATGAGATCACACAATGCAGGAAACACACACACTCACACTTTGAGTATTGAAGATGATAATCTTGGAGAGAAAACTGGAAAACTCTTTATTGAAAAACTCTTCACTAAACTACATACACGGTGAGCTATTTAAAGCTCTATAAACAAGTAGCAACTGCTACTAACTAACTACAAGAAGAATCAAGAAAGCAAGAAGAATAACCGCTACATCTCAGCTAACTAACTGCTGCTCCAACGGCTAGTTCGGCTAGGTTGCTCCTACCTTCTCGGTTCAAGACCGAACTCCTTCCTCGGTTCAAGACCGAACTCCTTCTCGGCTTACAACCGAACTCCTTCTGCTCGGCTTACAACCGAACTCTTCCTGCTCGGCTCATTCCAGCTCAACGCCGAGCTGCCTTACCGAGCTTCCATACCGAGCTTCCATACCGAGCTTCTTTACCGCTGAGCTTACCGACTTCTGCCTTCTTCTTCTTCTCGGCTAGTTCCAGGCTAGTTCCAGCTCGGTAAGACCGAGCTTCTTCCAACTGAAATGAGCACTCCATTATTACAAGTTCCATTTAAAAAGCAACGGTCAGATATTAAACTCATGTACAATATCCACGATACTCATCACCACTAAACCAAGAATTGAACTTTTCATACAAAATGCAATCTCTGAACGAATGCTCTCAGATTTCCAACATCTTTTGAATTTCCATACAGTCTCGAATCTTGATACATCACTTCATAAAAAGGTGTGTAAATATAGTCACCAGGTAAATATTTTCTCCAGAACTAGTGGAATATCGGGAATATGCTAATTGTGGGATGTAATAATCACTCAACGGAGCCTACTACATGAATTTACTTTGAGAATGTCTATCAATAATGCTTCAAGAGTAACATATTGACTTGAATGCTGATGGAGACTTGTTGTCGTGTTCTCCTATTCACACGAGATCGATACATACTATTTTAATATCACATATTCAGTTCTTACAAACTTAACTATATGTTAAAATACATCTTCTCTCAACGCAATTACACAGCAATGCTTTCTAATGTCGAAATTTCTTCGCAGATAACTAATATACACACGATAAAGCAATAGCAGCGCATGATTTAAATTTCCATATGTATGACTTGCAATCAACCGCAGCGGAATCAAAAAGTTCAAATTGATAGTAACAGTTTAGCAGCTCAACCAAACTAGAGCATTACTCAATCCAATCTAGAAAACTGCGTCCATGCATGATACTTGCATAAATTTACTAAACAGCTAGAGACAGCCATTTTACCAGAAACTGAGATGTTTTTGTCAATGCAGGAGTTGATCTGGAATCAGATCGAGGAAACGAAGCAATGCAGTTCGGTCTCTGAGCCGGCTGAGATGAAGCGGCCAGCAGTGGCAAAACCTTCGGGGAGGGGACGCTGAAAGACGCCATTGATGATTGTTGCTTCACCAACAAAAGTAAAGGACAAATCAGTGAATTGCAGTCGTAGACGTGAATGCAATGGGAAATATCGAAGTAGTAGCAAGGAGAAGAGGGCGATGAGAATGAAGTGAGAAACTACGGAGTTAATGAGAGAAGAAATGGAGGCGTTGCGCTCGAGGGTATCGGTAGAGTGAACGGCGTCGTTTTGCTTTGGCTCATTGTGGTGGTTTAACCAACGTTGTACCATCAATATTTTCGGCCCAATTAATAATCGGTGGGGACATTTATAACTTCAGCAAGTTTTCTGCCTATTTCAAATTTTTATATGTCACGGCTTTATTTTTTAATTTAAAATATAGTAGTCAAAATATGCTCTTTTAGCGTATAAGTATTTATGACATTTTGCTCTTTTATTTTATATATTTATGATATGACAAAGAGATGCTATGAATATTTTTTTAAATTCATTCATATTTTATTATAAAATATATAAAAAGAATACACATTCCACTAACTTCTTTTATTCGTATTCATTCACATTTTCTAAATCTTACCAACCCAAAAATAGCTTTTTGCTATAATTTCATTTATATATTAAGTTTGATTATTACTCCATACATTAAAAACTGTAATTAAAATCATTAATTTTATGAATCATTTAAACATCAAAGTTCGAAATCTTTATAGTTCAAAAGAATGAATAAAATAATAAACTAAACTTTAATTTTTAGATAATTTATTAAATGATTTATTAATATTTTAAATGTGATTGGTATATAAAACAAAACAAAAATGCTACGAAAAAAGTACCTAGAGATTGGTACTCACATGAGATATCATTTCTCAATAAAATGTAATGTGTATTTCTTATAAAATCTCATAAGTACATTCTACAAATGTTAACACTCATATAAAAAAATAAATAAAATAAAAGTCTGCGTCGCACAAGGTAATATATTGTCGAAATAATTTACAGTTTTAGTGAACATTACAGTGTATGGCTTCCTTGCTTCTAGCTATTTCATCTTCTTCGTTGCGTTCATGAGCTCATTTGCTTCTCTTCAATCGTAGCAGCTGAGTATTACCAATTTAGAGCATGGAGGTCTGCATGTGTTGTTTTGCCTATACATGATCAGAGAGGGAGAGATAATTTAGGTTAATAAAATTAATAAATGCAACCGAAAGTGTATTAACATGTATGTGGTTTACTAACTTTACCTCCTTAATTTGGTTTCATGCAGAAAATTGGCCTCATTACAACCATCAAAGGATCACTGCAGACAGTTCCGGAAGAATCGAACTCCCTGTTCCCAACATTATTGTGATCAAATATAGAACTTGGGAGATACAACTCACACAAATGCACGAATATAGGCTAATCGAGTACCTGCAGTGCAAAAACAATGTCTGCTCCATCAACCTTTAATGTTACCCTTCTTAGCTTATCATCTCGTGATTGTCCAAGTTTCAGAATTCCCTGCAATTTCAAATGTTTTTTCCCATGGAATAAGAACGTATGTAATATTCAGACAGTCATCTAGAATGTTGTGTTTGCATGGATTGTGAATAGTATGTTTTACCTGGTCGTCCAGTACCCTGCACATACTTGAAAGCTCCAAAATGCCAACTGGAGGAATCGAAGTCGATTTACAAACATCCACGTAATATTTGTTCAACTGCAGCAATATAATGAATGGAACTTAATCTCCACATTTGGAAGGCTAATATTGGTACCGAGAACTAGCAGAAGCCAGAAAGCATACCTCTCCTAGAGTTGTGTCTTTCTTCTTTCCCCCTCGAAAAAGCTTCACAGCTGAGCAGAGTATGATCTGGAGATATAGCTTCCATTAAAAAAGCAAAGCATATGGAGATTTAAAAGAAAAGTGTAAATTGTTCATTACTCATAAAACTGGTGATTAGTTTGAATCAAAAGCTTGGAAGAGGATTGACTTTGGTATCAAATTATTTAACTACATGATGTATGCCATCATAAAAAACCCCTACAATGTTGCAAATTTATCCTACCTGCTGATGTTGGGGCAGTGATATAATTGTGTCTACTACTGGCGATTTATACACCTTTGATAATGCAGCAGCAACATGATCTATTCTTACCTGAAAAAGTTCCCAATCTTAAAAAGACAGTTGAAATCTTCAGAGTGCATATTGGAATGAAGATAGGTTTTTCGCTACAGATTTCAGAGAACATTTTGGGCAGAATGATAAAACTAAGTAGATAATAATAATGTTTCTTGTGTTACTTACTTGATTGGACATCGAAACATTTTCTGCAGGTTTGTGTTGATCTTCAGGCCCATCTAATGATGATAGCATAGAGTCACCTATTAGAATTTCAATCGCACTCCTGAAAAAACATATCAAAAAGTTCTTGTTATTCCGGTTCAATGTGGACTTAAGCAACACATCGTCTTAAAAGTCAATAGTAACTTAATCCATTTTACTAAGGACCTAATTATGGCATCTCAGGAAACTGCTGTTTGGAGTCAGTTGGACCTAACATACAAGATGGGTACGCAAGCATAAGTGAAAAATATGAACCTGCACACTGCAAGAGCCTTTCTCATATCTCCAGATGCTGCAGCAACTTTCTGCAGAAATAGAAGAACATAATTCATAATATTTTTAAGACATGTCAAACTGACCCTTATTTACCAGTCAAGGTGCAAGAAATCTGAGGAGAGAAAGAAAACCACGTGTTTTAATGGTCCAGAGGAAAAGAAATTGAGCTCACCCTGGCACAGAGTTCCAGTGCTTGTGGCTGGAAAACAGTGTAGGGAACTGCCTGTCAAAATTGCAGTTATGTTAGGTTGACATGATATTTATCCAAGCAAAGCATATACTATAAACTATGTGATTTTTCAGAGAATACTTCTATAGATGCATTGCTGATGAGATAAAGCTAAAACGTTCTTTATGTTTTTCGTATTCTTTAACCTTTCATTTCTTTCTATGTTATCCTAATTAGTTTTTAGATATGCTTTAAAGTTAGTTATGCAAAAAACTGATTAGTGGAATAAGGTAAACAAGAGCCTTCAATCAATTTGATCCAAGTAGGTCAACTAATGTTAGATTTTCCTTCAGCATTCAATAGTATGTTACTCCTGTATTTATGACATCCAGTGAGCTCTTGGTAAAAGCTGGGAAATTAAAGGCTTACCCTTAGTCTTTCTTGAAGAATATTGATGATCTGATCCTTGGAGTAGGCACAAAAGGTTATGACCATAGGTTTACCTAAATTAAAAATATAATAAATCAACCAAAAGCTGGGATATTTATGACAACTTTATAGAAAGTACATATAAAAGACAGATGAAACTGTGCTAATAAGCATGACATAGAATACTAATGAACAGCTCATCCAAGGATGCACATGTAAACTAAATCTGAGATGAAGTATATCCTAGGAGAATGAGGTTCTAAGAACTGAGTATGTGAGAGACCAGTTAACTGGATACACTAAATACTGCGAAAAACCCTTTACATTGCATTGACATGAAAATCCATTCGAGTACTGGGTAGATTTCGAGTAAATAACAAATTCATTTCAAATCCTTGAATTTCAAACTCTGCAAGCTTGATACAACTTTAGGATGAAAGCAAGCAACTATGAGTGTTTCAAGAGTAGTTCTACAGATCAGAAAAAGGTACTCAAGCACAAGGAGAACACTTTCGTCTTGTAATCTGGTCGAAAAAAACATCAGTAGATCCTCATAATTACATGATGTAGGACCAGTACCTCAAAATGAGGAGTAAATTATTCCTCAGGAAAAAAAAGAGATGCAGCCAAAAAGATGTAATAAGCAGATACTAGGAATGAGCTGATTCAAAACAAGTACTCACAATTTAAAGAACGTAGCTTTGGGATAAACCTGTCGGCCAAGTCAATAGCATTAGCAACCCCTGCATACACAAGTTAAAGAGATTAAAACCAACTCTCAGGGTGAATGACCTTGAATCTTCAACCTTGTAAGGTATTTTAACATACCTAGCAAAATACACTTGGAGAAAGGAAGTGTTGTTAGCATGAAAAGATCATGAAGCACAGCTCGATCTCTGGTAATCAAATAATCCAGCTCATCAGCTATAACCAATCTGTAACCATAATTGAAGTATTCAGTGAGTTGAGAAACAATAGAATTCATAGAACTTGAATGCATCTCCTACATAATGGCAACTAAAGATTTACTTAACCAAGAAATAAGCTGTATAAAATGGGAACTATCATGTCTTAAGCTTAAGGAACAGAAAAAGGCACATGACACTCACATCATCTTCATGCCAGGGGTCTGTTGAGAATACAAGTTCTGAAGCTGCTGCAAAGATGATGTAGAACGACTACGTTTCTTCCCAGAATGGTTTTTCTCAATAATCTATAACAGCAAGGTATCAGTACTCTGAGGTCTTGGTTTGAAATCACTCGTACATAGCATCAACATACCTTGCTGAAAATATCATTCATATTTGCAAGAGAAGTACAATTGATGGGCAAGACATCTGGATACTGTATACATTCCTGTTCCCCGCAGAAAAGAAAATGCATATAGATGATATCACTGGATTGTAGGAAAAGCATGTTGTTTATCACAAACGGAACATTTCATCTACTTAAGCTAAAATTCGGTCCTTAATCAAGATCAAAGGAAAATTTTGATTGGGGCTCCTAATTCATGAAACAAACAATTTTAATTGGAAAGTCATATTCCATTTCAGTACTAAACATTTTACTACTTGGGAACCCAAAATTTCACATAGACATAGACTTAATAGCATCAGTGAATATCATGCTATTCAAATTTTCTGTACCTAAGCAAAAAATAATTTTAGATGCAGCAGGAATGAGTACCTCGTTTTCCCAATCGGCAAGCATCACTTTTACTTTTTCCATCGACAGTGTCTTCCCAGTTCCCGGGCACCCACACACATACAGACTTCCAGCCTTCTCTTCCTTGATGCATTTCTTGCAGAAATCCAGGATCCGGTTCTGCTCATTTTCGCGGCAGACAACATTCATTTGGGCAGTTGATACATGTAATGCCTCATTAGCAGCTCTTCGTTGCGTCTCATCTACTAGCGAATAATTAACCGTGTAAGAACTAACCAGTCAGAAACAAATCAGGCATAATCACACCTGAAACACCTCGATATATACTTATAACACATCATCTCCTAATAATTAACACTAACCTCTTGGATTCCAGTTCTGTCTCTCAACAAAATCCTCAGATAATTGCTTCTTCTGAGGTGATCCACTCAAATTTAAGGATGTTTTCAGGCATTTTCGTATCTGTCGTAATTGATGAGAATCCAAAGCAAAATTTAAGACTAACTAAACATATTAAACCTCGAGACCATCATCGAAACAAATAACAACAAGATATCACACCTCACATCGCATCAAATTACGGAATCCGGATAACTGATAAATAAAATAAAGATTTACAGGGCGAGAGAGCTCACACTAGCTGTCGGGGAGCTATGCGGGGTGCCTTCTTTGCACAATCGAGGAGATTTTCGCAGCGGCGATCCGATTGCAGCATCCGAATCGGATCTCAGGCGAGTTTTCCGAGGTGTAACGGCAACTATGGTCTCTGAGGTCGGATCCGACGATGGAAATTGACGGAGAGCTGCGAAGGCCGGCATATCTGTTTCGGGATTGGTAGCGGAAGCAGTGTGGATGGAAAAGGGTTGAAGAAATTGAGAGAGCAGCTGTTGGGGATTGAGAGTGATGGCCAATAGTTTATATGGTAGTGTACAAATGCTTCATACGGCGGGAAGTGGGTGCAGTGGCGGGAAATAGTTGCAGGGCGGGTCTCGGGATCCGACCCGAGTTGGTTTGCTGGCATATTAGACATGCTATTAAAGTTTGACTCATTAAGTATTAAGTTTAACCAATTTTTTTGAAAAGCTAAAATTTAAGAGCATCCATAATCGTGCTCTTGCCAGCGGCACGGTTGTGGGCTTGGGCCCACTTTTTCTGCCTGCTCTCTGGCAAGAGCACAACACCCACAGATGTGCTCTTCCGCAAGGACGAACACAATTAATTTAAAATTTAATTAAACAAAAACATTTCGATAATACTAAAATTCATTAAAAAAAAACCTAAATAATATTACAAATGACAAATAAAATAAAAACGACATAATTAAAATCCTAAAAATAAAAAATTACATAATTAAAATACTAAAAATTAAAAAAAAAAAACCACTACTCCACATGTGTTTGATTATGTCTTGGCTTCGGGTATCGCGCATTGTGTGTCTTGTCTCGATCCTCTGGCCAACGGTCGTATGCTCACCTCGGCGTGGGGCCTCCCTCCCGGTCACGATGGATGTAGCGGCGAGTTGATCTAGTTCGTTGAGGAGGAGGAGTGGGGGTATTCGCCCTGACAAATGCTTCGTAAGCGGCACGATGTTATTCGTAGTATTCTTGTTCTTCGCGCTCCGCTTCCGCCATAAGATGGGTGAAATCCATTTGAGGTTTTGAGTGAACTGATGGATGAATGTGTTGATAGTTTGTATGAGAATTATGAATGAGGGATGAATGAGAGATGATTTGATGTGATAAATGAATGATGAATGTGTGTATTTATAGATGATTTTGGGGAAAAAAATAAAAAAATCCAAAAAAATTGAGAAAAACGGGCAAAAAAAACGGCCATATTTTTTGGATTTGGAAATTTTTATTATTTTTTATCATTATTTAAAATTAAATAACGAATTTTAAAAAAATATTCAAAGGCAACGGCTATGCCGTTGCCCAATCGTGTGCCGCCACGTCGCCTGCTCGCTGGCACGGTGCTGCTCGATGCATCGAGCAGCGCCGGCGAGCCTCGTCCTTGTCGTTGGCACGGACAGACGCGGGGCCGACGTCCACCGTTGTGCATGCTATAAGTATGTTGAATACTACCTCGAAAATTAAATAAATTCATAGTTCCTATCAAATTTATTTGTTTTTACTTTAAAGGCTCTTTTCTTTGAGATTTTAAGTAAATTCCTACTTTCTATTATTCCTTTGATCACACAAAATATACTTTTCTTTAAGGGGTAATAGGCCATTGGTAATGGTTTTGGGGGACGTTGTGAGTCGGTCGCAGCACAATGTGACTCCGTTGCAGACAGGGGTGGAGCCAGGAATTGAACTTAAGAGCGGGCAAAAAATATGCATAAGGGTATCCACTATGGGGAGCCCGCGGCTATAGCCGCGGGTTGGGGCGGAGGGCGGGCGGGCGGGCTATAGTGGAGAAGTTGTCCGCCAGCGGGGCGGACACCGAAATGGGGGCGGTAGGGGGCGGACAGGCTTCAGCCGACTCCGGGGCGAGGACGCGGCGAAATGGGGGCGGACGCGGCTATAGGCGCGGCGCCTATAGTGGCGGCACTGACCGCCGCGGCTATAGCCGATTTTATTTTATTTTTTATTTTTATTTTAATTTTAATTCTACTTCTACTTCGTATAGTCGTGTTCTTCTAATTACGTATAGCCCGATAAATTTGTTCATAATTACTTGAAACATTATAAAATGAAAGTTGATTATAAAATTTGGGGGTTATTGGAGGTGTCCACTATAGTGGCGGGCACAAAATTTTGGGGCTATGGACAACAAAATTGGGGCTATGGACAAAAACTGGGGCGAGGCTATTGGGCGTGTCCGCCTTACAGTGGACACTCTAAGGAAATAATTTGAAGAATTGAGAATGGGGCATTTAAGAAGGAACTCAAATAAATATTCAAATCTGAAAAAAAAAATTAGTATAGAAGTAAAATTTTGAGCAGGGGCAATTGCCCCACTACAAGTCTATGTAGATCCGCCCCTGATTGTAGAGGAGGGGGTATCGGGATGGCTGGCAGTGCGAGACCGAGCGCGTCGAACAACACCGAAGATAGGGATGGAAAGAGAGATTGGCTGTTTTAGCTGCTTGTGGTGTTTTATTTTTCCTTATTGATTTAGCTTGCATTATTAAATTGTATTTTTTGCAATACAATTGGCTAGCTTATGAAGCAATTTCATACTACTATTAAATAGATGTTGGAAGTCTGCAATTACTATATAATTTGCTTGAATATCAAATGAAGCACATATATTCAGTAACAAAATATCGTTTGAGATACCCAAACAATCACAAATTACAATATAAGTAAATGCAATGTTTAAATCTAAGCCACCTACAACTATTGCCTCGGCTTGAATAATTCGTCTTTGACTTCATTGACATGTGTGACGAAAATAGGAAAAAGAAGAAAAGAAGAAGATGAGAACTAAACACAAATTGCATACGTACTTTTGAAAGTAGAAAAAAGAGAAAATATAAATATAAAAATAAATAAAAAGAAACTTCGATCAAACCTTTTATTGAAAAGATTAATTGATTTACCATTTCATATCGGATAGTAGTTTGTAGTAAAGAGAATGAACAAAAATTGTTCTTACAAATTTGGGAGTATTTTGGTTCTAAATTTTATTGAGTAAAGGTCAAAATTGGTCCTGAACATATAGCCATTTTACGATTTTGGTCCTAAACATTATCTTTTGGATTTTTTGGTCCTGCACATATGGACATTTGATCATTTTGGTCCTGCACATATGGAAATTTGATCATTTTGGTCCCCCGTCAACATTTTCGTTAAAAACTAACGGTCAACATTATCTTTTGGATTTTTTGGTCCTGCACATATGTATATTTGATTATTTTGGTCCTGCACATATGGAATTTTGATCATTTTGGTCCTCCGTCAACATTTTCGTTAAAAACTAACGGTCAACGGCCGATTTTTGGCTAAAACAATGGGTTGGGTCGGGTCGTGTTTGGGTCGGGTTTGGGTTACACGTTAAGAAAAAAAATAATTATTTTTTATTAATTAAAAAATTATAAAACTTTAATTTTTAGTTATTTTTGTTGATTAAAAATATTATAACGACTAAAACATGATATTATTATACGATTTAAACATGATATTACACAATAAAATAAAAAATTACCAAATTAAAATAATCATTTTTTAATCAAAATAATAAAACTAAAGTATATTAATATTAAATCTATATAATAAAATTAAATAATAAAAAAATTATTTTTAATAAAATCTAAGCATAATATTTTCTTCAAATTCAAGAAAAAATTAATTAAAAAATACTATACTTTAATTTTATTAATTAAAAAATATTAATTAATTTTTTAAGAATATTATCCTTAGATTTTAACGAAAATATTATGCTTAGATTTTAAGAAAATATTATTTTTTTCTTAACGTGTAACCTAAACCCGACCCAAACACGACCCGACCCAACCCATTGTTTTAGTCAAAAATCGGCCGTTGACCGTTAGTTTTTAACGAAAATGTTGACAGAGGACCAAAATGATCAAAATTCCATATGTGCAGGACCAAAATGATCAAATGTCCATATGTGCAGGACCAAAAAATCCAAAAGATAATGTTGACCGTTAGTTTTTAACGGAAATATTGACGGAGGACCAAAATGATCAAATGTCCATATGTGCAGGACCAAAAAATCCAAAAGATAATGTTTAGGACCAAAATCGTAAAATGACTATATATTCAGGACCAATTTTGGCCTTTACTCAATTTTATTTAAAAAGTGCAAAAATTTAGAAACCTTAATTTTTTATTCAAAGAATAGAGAATTAATCTTAAATATTCACTCTAAAAATAAAATAAGTAACGCGACCACTAGGAACTAGGCTACAACAGGCAGTCAAAGACAGGGCCCATGACATGACCGACCATCCCAGCCCCAACGCAGCTCACACTTAACGCATTTATTTCACGCCACGTGTCTTCTAGAATCCATTTGCCAAGTATACCTCTCTCCCTCTCTCGATTCTACAGTATCTCCAAAAACGAAGAATGATTTGAATTTCAACCAAAAAAAAATACATACGCAACAACATTTGATGATACAGATTTCATGTAATTTTGCAGAAACAACAATTTTCGCACGTTCAATCCGCACAGAATCACGAGCTAAGGAACAATAGATATCGCATTTATTCATTTTCTCTGTCGCGTGATTGATTCCATTGTTTGCGGGATAAACATTGCCTCGCTCTACGGTTTCGCCGGTGTTGATCTCTTCGTTAGTTTCCCTTTCTAGATTCACATTTATAATTTTCCTGAGATTTTGACATTTTTGTTGATTTTGTCTTTGTTGGTTGCTTAACGTTGAAGAAAAGTACGTGGAATTTTTTACTTTATTTTGTCGTTAGAGATTGAGTTTTTGAAACTATGCGCAAATTTACCCTGGTGTTAGGGATAGAATGAGGTTGATTTGGTTTTCTTAAGTTTGCCATGTATGGCTTTTGTTTCGGATAATGAGTTGATAAGGTGGATTATTTCGATTATTGGTTTGCCGTTAGGATAGCCTAGGTGCATTAGAATTAGCAGAACGATGTTTTTCTAAGAATTAGTAGTAAACTACATTATATTAAGGCCTAAATGAAAATTTTACTAATATTTAAGAATATAAAGGTGTGTTTTCCACCACCTGATCTTGCTTTCCTGTACATTCCATGTTTTTGTGTGTTCAATTTATGTATTTAGGTGTAGTGTAGCATTTCATCTTTGTATGGTTTTAACTTATGAAGTTATTTATTTCATTATCTCAGCTAAGGAGCTTCGCAAGAAGAGGTTGATGATTGACCGATGCAGGAACATAGTTGAGGCATTTTCAGGAAAATAAGGTTCAGATAAGCTGAAACTTTCTGAAAGGGTGCAGTTGAATCATTACATAGTTTCACACAGCTGATAGTATCGATTGAATATACAATCAATTTGGGATGTAAAATCTGGTGTCTGTAACCTCAATGGGTGCTGAAGCTGACAACCTGGATACAGATAGCTAGTTTTCTCGATTATACGTAAGCAGACAGTTGGAGACTTATTCTAGACATGGATGACTTCATGGACTTTGAGGCTCTTCTTCCCAGCTGGATAAATCCAGCTGAAATGGCAGAATCTCATCTGTTTATTGTATCTTGCTTCATTGCTGGTTTGGTGGGCATATTAACTATTTTTTACACTGCTTTCCAGTGGAGAAGAAACATTAATTTAACTTGGATGATGGCCATAGCCAGGTCAAAGAAAAACCCCAAAACAAGGAACATGGTTGCCATGGCTCCTCATACTTGGGTTTTGGAATCTGTAGCTCGAGGGAAAAGCTTTAACTGCTGTGTTTGTTTAAAGTCTGTGCCACCTTCCCAAACCCTCAGCCAAATGGTAGCTTCTGATAGTTTTATTCACTGTTGTAGCATATGTGGTGCAGCGTCCCACTTAGGTTGCTCCTCTAATGCTCACAGAGACTGTAAGTGTGTGTCGATGTTTGGCTATGAACACTTGATGCATCAATGGGCAGTGCGGTGGACCAAGGTAACAGATCAACCCGATGAATCCTCATTCTGTTGCTACTGTGAAGAGTCATGCGGTCGTACTTTTCTTAGGGAATCCCCAATATGGTGTTGCTTATGGTGTCAGCGCTTGGTGCATGTTGACTGCCATGGTAGTTTGTTCAATGACACAGGGGATGCTTGTGATTTGGGACCTTATAGAAGGCTTATACTATCACCTCTATATGTGAAACAATTTTTTAGGACTTCTTCTGGTGGATTTCTGAGTTCCATCACCCAAGGAGCCAATGGGATTGCATCTTCTGTGCGTGCTAGCATAAGATGTCAGAGTATGAATTATAAGCATGGAATTGAGATCTCAAATGATATTGGTAATAGTAGTGATATGAGTGGCACCTCCATGGAGATTATGAAGGAGACCAGTCAGATGGTGAATGGTTCTCATAGAACTGAAGAAAACCAAAACGGTCAAACAAATACTGAGGAGGTGGACCAACAGGGAGAAGCAAAAAAAATGGAAACGGGTCCTAGTTTGAAAAGAAGCTTATCTATTAATCAAAAGGAGGGGACTCAGTTAGGAGGCCTGAGACAAAAGTATGAAATAAATGATGATCTGCCACCTGAGGCAAGGCCCTTACTCGTGTTCATCAACAAAAAGAGTGGAGCTCAACGAGGAAATTCACTCAAACAGAGACTGAATATTCTACTGAATCCTGTACAGGTCAGAGTTGTTTAGGAAGTATCATTTAATCTTGGCATTAATTTGAACCAAATATTCATTAGAACAGGTCTGAAGTGTCTGAACATAAACTTGTATCTTTATATCTTGGAAAACACTAATGTAAAGATGATAGTTGCATCCCACCAGTTAGGATAGTTAGAGCTTATGAATTAAAGATAAGTTCTCCATGGCAAATACCAACTTTTCCCTTTTGGGTTAAAAGTTTTTTATATTGATTTTTCGTCCCCACCAAATAGTTTAATGAAACTTCTATGGAAGAAGAGATTGGAAATCTAAGAGCTGCATAGAAAGTAGTAGTTGCATCATCTATGCTTATGAATATGCTATTCATTCATCAATTAATGGTTTTCATTGCTCACCAGTTTTCTGGTGATTAGGCTAGTATGAGGTTGAATTGAAGGAATCATCTGTAATTAGAAACAATTATCAAGACCAGATATATGAAGTTGTGCAGCTCTGTATATACCTGTCTCAATTGTTGTTTTGACTCCATGTATTATATCTTGTGGTTGTGTGTGTGTGTGTGTGGTTGCTCCTGCTTGTCCTAGCGGATTAATCTTAATATCTTTACTTTACTGAATGTATTTCAATATTCCTATAGTAATTGTTATGCTGTTTGGTGCATTAATTAGTTCGTTCACTATAGGTTTTTGAGTTAAGCTCAACACAAGGGCCGGAAGCTGGACTCTACTTATTTAGAAAGATTCCTCATTTCCGAATTCTTGTTTGTGGAGGAGATGGTACTGTTGGCTGGGTTCTGAATGCAATAGACAAACAAAACTTTGTTTCTCCTCCACCAGTGGCCATTCTTCCTGCTGGGACTGGAAATGACATGTCCCGAGTACTTTCTTGGGGGGCTGGCCTAGGTTCAGTTGAGAGGCAAGGAGGTCTGTATACATTATTAGATCACATAGAACATGCTGCAGTTACCATGCTTGATAGATGGCAGGTATCATTCTCGAGCCAGCACAGGAAACCACTCCATTCTCCTAAATTCATGAACAACTATCTTGGTACATTTCATATTGAACTTCCTGCCATATTTAGTTTATTTATCTGTAACTTCTCTTGACAACCTTGCACCAATTTTTACACTGATAATTTTGTATACAAAATGTGTGTCCTCATTAACAATTTCTGCTTTTGTAGGGGTTGGATGTGATGCAAAAGTTGCTTTGGAAATCCATAATATGAGAGAAGAGAACCCTGATAAGTTCTACAACCAGGTAGATGCTGTTAGTTTGTATCGTAGAGGATGGTCACAGCTTCTGGAAATAAAGGCATTGCACTCGTTAATTATTTGTAAATACATTGGATGATGGTATTTTATAAGCAAATAGAATGCTTGAAGTTTCATTTTTTCTAAAACATTGTAATGTGTCAATGGAAGTAAAATTTCAAAATTTCCGGAAATTACTGGCAAATGACTGAGTGTCTTATTATTGATATTACATTCTTGCTTGATGGTGCATGGGAAATTCTATGTTCCTTGTTCTTTGGTAATTTCGTTGAAGGGAAGCTGTAGGTTTCTTAATTTTCAAGACTCATTTACAAATTCAGTCACAAAATGACATGGATATATGCCCCTAAATTACTGCCATTCAGTCTCTAGAATTTTTTATCATTTGCTTTGGTCTGTTCACCTACAGCGAAATAATCAGGTCTTAGAGCACCTTGTAGACATTTGAATGTGGGGGCTGTTCTTATTTTACCGGAGGGGTTGAAATTAGCCCCTTCTGATCATATTTCCCCCCGAAATGAAAGAAAAGATATTTGTCTTTTCAAAGCTACCGCCCTAATAAAAACTGTATTCTTGTAAATGGGCCTGTCCCCGGCCATAAATATAGTGAAATCACCTCTTCTATTTTTACCCAACCCCGCTAGTAAGAAAAAGCTTCTCTATATTATAAGGTGCAGCTAATAACAAATATTGAAGTTATTTCTTCCATTGTTGTTTTACATATTCTATGATTTGCTTATGTTCATTTGGGCTTCGTGCCGTGGATTCTTTTCTTCTTTGGTATGTTTTGTTTTATTTAAAGACATTAGTTGTCTTTGACTTGAAATTTGTTTATGCTAATGTTTGGATTTGAAATCAGATTATGTACTAGATTTGTTTGTCGACTCGCATCAATGCTTGAGTAGTATTTTTTTGTATTTTAAAAAGTTCATAATATTTAACTAATTGATAATACCTTTTATTCTCAAGGTGCTAATGCACTTAGCAAACATCACTCTGAATGAGAGTCGTTAAGTGTTTTTTGTGTGGTGCACTTGTGTATATTTTCCATAACTGGTCAAGGCCCTATTATTAGCTAAAGTCCTTCATTCACGAAATAGGTTACTTTAGTCATCTCTCTCAAATAAAGTGTTTCTTGCAGTTCATGAATAAGGTTCTTTATGCAAGAGAAGGTGCTAGGAGCATAATGGATAGGACATTTGCCCACTTCCCCTGGCAAGTTCGGGTGGATGTGGATGGTGTCGAGGTTGAGGTTCCTGAGGTCAGTGCATCGTTTTTAAAATCTAAGTTTTACTATTTCTTTCTGCTAAATCTATTTAAAAATATTTGTATAGCAAACAATCTAGTGCAGCATTCTTATGGGAAGTGTTATGTTGCTTCATCGTTTTAGGATGCAGAGGGTATCCTTGTAGCTAATATTGGGAGTTATATGGGTGGTGTCGACCTATGGCAGAATGAAGAGGAGAACTATGATAATTTTGATCCTCAATCTATGCATGACAAAGTGCTCGAGGTAGTAAGCATTTCAGGGACATGGCATCTTGGAAAGCTGCAGGCATGTCAAACTCCTTTTTCCTACGAGATAATGATTACACTGTGAAGCTCTTTTGTTGCAGGAATTTTTCGTTCTAACTCAGCCATTTATTTGGTGATTAGATTGAACTAGATGGTTTAAATCTCTTTCTGAATAGATCTGAAACATCATTTAAAGAATTTATGGTGTCAATATCACTGTTTTCATCCCAGAGCAAAGAATTTCTTGCACTAAATTTGATAAATACTTTATAAGCATTGTAATAAACTATAGCTATTTTCTAGCATTATAATACATGAATACAGTAAATCGTTCCACAAATAGAAAATGTTTTCAGTCCAAAATTCCACGTTAAGGTTTAATCTAGAAAAATCAGTGTTATGCAGGAAAGCATATCCTCTTTCTTGAGAGAAGGTGAAGTATTTGCAACTTCAGTTGTGACTGACCACTAATCTGTTGTATTGTATTATCATTGGTGTCTTGGACAGGTTGGGCTATCCCGGGCTCGCAGGCTTGCACAGGGGCAGTCTATTAAGATTCAGATTTTTGCTGGCTTGCCGGTACAAATAGATGGAGAGCCATGGTTCCAACCACCTTGTTCATTAACCATCACACATCACGGACAGGTCTGGCTTTGCCTCCTCCCTCCTCCACCAGAATCATATCTATTCATAGGATGAAAGTTAAGCCATGCTTAAACTAATGGTTTGTTGTTAAGTTAGTCATAAAAACCAAGTGTAGTCTTTTACCTCAATTATCTCTATTAAAAGAAAAATCGGGGCAAGTATCTTACGAATTATTCAGAATGATCATTATGGCGTTTGTCCCTATAACAAATCAAGAGATGTTAGCTTTTAGTCTTATTATCATGGGGTTCTGATGTTTAATCTGTGGCAATTTCTAACTGACAGGCCTTTATGCTGAAGAGAGCTGCAGAAGAACCTCTTGACCATGCAGCTGCAATTATTGCTGATGTCCTTGAGAATGCTGAAACGAATCATGTCATCGATACATCACAGAAAAGGGCACTGCTTCAAGAAATGGCTCTGAGGCTGTCTTAGGTTATCTTTTACGTTTAGCTATGACCACGTCTGTTCGTGTAAAAAATGATCAGTTTGTCTCTCTTCCTTTTTACGGGTGATCTATATTTTGTATGTAGTATTTACAAGAAAGAGAAGAATGTTGTTAGTGACCTTATTGTATACAAACAATCTTCCTCAATGTGCAGCAATATTTTTAGCAGTAATGCTGATACAGGATATTGCATTTTCCTCTTGTTTCAAACATGAACAAGGTATGATGGTTTATTTGAAGTTTTCTTAGATCTAAACCGCCAACAGCTTCAAGTTGAGAGCGCGGCCAGAGATCGGATCGAACTGGAAGATTTATATCAGTGGATAGACTGAGAGAAAAGCTAGAACTTATCGTCAACTTGAAAGGTAATTTTGTTTTCATGAGTCGGTTGCATTACAATGTATATGATCTGAAACAAGGATATTCTTGCATAGTGATTCTAGTTGTTTTTAAGAAAATCATATGCATCTGAAATTTACACCTTTAGCTTTGGGGCTTATGCTCTCTCACTAAGCTGCACTTGACCTTGTTCCAGAGCCTCAGAACGAATCCCCGTGTTCCTTTTGCTTCAGTTCTACATCGACTCCCCCTGCCACTTTTATCTGTGCTAGATAGCTTCTTTGATGTCTTGGAATTCTCCTTGTATATCTGGTCTAAGCAATGCAGGTAGAAAGGGGATTTGAGGTGAAACGAACGTGGTGTTGAGCTGCCGTTTGAGACACGGATAGCACGGTTGAGCTGTCTGGTGATCACTTGGAGTTCGTAGGAGTCGAGAAGGTTGCTGCCGTGTTGCTTTGGGCTGAGCTTCCAGACAGGACTCGAGCGACGTCGTGGATGGTTTGGTGAGTTTAATCCCATCTGGAGCCAGTGTTGTGTGCAACTGTTTCTTCTGCTTTCCTGTTTGCTGTGTTCTTGTATTCTTCTTAATATGATTAAAATTTAAGACATGCTTTGTAGATATCGTGTCTTTATTTTAAAATTCTTGTTGGTGTTATTAACTAGGATCACATTGTTCCTGACGAGTTTCATTAGGTAATTTAGATGAATGCAGTTACGAAAATCTGTATATTAAAAAGTATAATTCGTTTTGAAAAATAAATTAATAATGATTTTATAAAATTGTGATGATTCAAACCTATAATGTAATGGATAGGGAAACGTCTTCTCTAGTCAGTTGCTTTCATCGTCGGACCAATTGATATTTACCAATAGATACCACATGTTTAGTTAGTGGGCCTGGTCAAGCGGGCCTACCGGGTCAAAATTGAAACTTTAGGCTGGGCTGGGCCACTCTGAAAACAGGCATGTTACACGATCAGATTTTTATTTTGGTATATTTATTAAATAGCATGAAAACTAAAATTTGTGTAAACTGTAGTACAACTACAAGTACCTCATAGTGCAATAAAAAGAAATAAAATAGTCGTGTATATTACGTAAAATTCACATACTGTTACAGTGGAGTACAATTCACCTTGAATATTTGCTGATTTGAGGCCATTATTTTAGGCACCAACATATACGTGATTTTTGTATGTGTGTATGAGAATATACTACTCCCTCCATCTCATAGTAGATATCACACTTTTCTTTTTAGTTTGTCTCACAAAAGATGTCACATTTCCTCTTTTGAAAAAAGTTTATTCTCATATTAATTATAAAATTATATTTTCTCTCACCACTTAACACACAAAATAACATTTCCTAAAATCTCATGCTATTTCTCAAGTGTGCCATCTATTATGGGACGGAGGGAGTACCAAATATTTACCTCCATGTCAATTTTTATGATAAGAATATAAAAGTACATTTAGATACCAGTACTAGTATTTTTTTTGGGTTGTAATAATTTGCCTTTGAGCTCACTCAACTGCCTGTCCGAGCCAACCAATCACGTTTTGTTTCTCAATTCTCAAGCTTCCAAGGCTTTAAACGACTCTCGAAATCGTGATTTGCAAATCATCAACAATATTTAATTAATTCTTTATTGGCTCCACGCTATTTTCACATGAAAATGCAACGACTTTCCCAATGATTACTTCTTTTATCTGCCTAAACAAAAACAATGAGTACTTCTAGATCATATTTATAATTATCACGAGGGTAGTTATTTCATGTAACTTCCCTAAAAAGATAAGATAAATATAACAAATTCCCATTAATTTTTCGTCTTTACCATATAGAATCACAAGAGTACTGTTAAAAAATTTTAATAAATAAATAAATAAAAAGTAAAATAAAAGAGAGAATAAAGCAGAAGAGATAAGTCAGAATAAATGAAAATAAAGTAGATAAAATTATAAAAAAGTATAAGATAAGAGAGAATAAAGTACTAGGTGAATGAATAAAGTAAAAGATACTCCCTTCGTCCCATAAAAATATGTGCATTTTTCATTTCCGTCCGTTCATAAAAATATGGACATTTCCATTTATGAAAAATTGTCATCAACTAATTACTCATATACATTAATTTATTTACAATTTATACCATTATGATCTATCATTACAACTCATTAAACACTAATAATAATATGAGTTTCACTATCCACTAAAACTATTTTAACTATCCTTCTTATCTCTCTTACTTTACCAATTGTACACCCTCCGTCCCAAGGTAGTTGTGGCATTTTTTTGGACACAAGATTTAAGAAATTGATTTATTAAAGGTTAAAATGGAGATAGAAAAGTAAGAGAGTGAACAATGTAAGAGAGATGAAGATAGAGTAAAGTAAAAGAGGAAATAAAGATTTTACCAAAAAAATGACTCAACTAAATTGGGATAAACAAAAAAAGAATATGACTCCACTACCTTGGTTGGGACGGAGAAAGTACATTATTTCTCATACCATTTCAAATGCATATATTTTTATGGGACGAAAAAAATACTTAGTTTTCCGTTTTTTATCATAAAAGAAAAATGATCCGGAGTGCATTAAAAAGAATATGATAGAAACATATAACCACCTTGTATATAAGGTACTACTTGGCTATTAATCATGTGATTTTTATTTATTTAAGAAAGTATCCGATTAATCTTTTCCGACTGTTGAGATTGGAAATAGGTATTTAACACTATTAAATTAAATGTGCAATAAAAGTAAACTTAGGCAAGAAAAGCTGTTTAAAATTGCCTTATTTGTTACTGAAAGGAACACCTCCGTAAACGTGTCGAACGTTCGTTAATATGCATTTTATTCTACAAATTGCAATAACTCCTGCTCACGTCACTTTGCTTAGTTTGACAGTGTTGTTTGCAGATCTTCTCCTACTCCCATCACTATATATGCTTCTTTCATTTCACAATCTTCACAGCCTCACCTCTGCTTTCTCTCTCTTCATCCCTCTCCCATTTGAGGTCAGTTCTCTGCTTTCAATCCCTTAAATCTTCTTTGCTAAATAAATGAATGTTTTTTTTCTAGCAAGATTTTTAAGCTTTGTAGAATTAGTTTAATTATCTTGTGATTCTTCTTATTTGTTGTGACATTTTTTCATTTTCTCTGAATTCCTTGGCTGAGTTCTTTGATTTGCCCTTGAAAATAGGTGCTTAAGTTTAATTTTTAACTATCCATTATTTAGATGATTTACTTAGGTTAACATTCCTTGCAAATTAAAGTAATTAAATTTTGAAAAAATCAGGATTTGTATTAGGATATTAATCAAGGATTCTTCAGTTCTCTACTCTGCTTTCTGTTAAGTAAATAATGATAAAAGAAAAAGTGAAAGTTGATTGTTTTGATTGAAGAATTGGATGTTACAATCATCAATCATGTAGTACTACATTGAATGTGATTTCATTTTCTCTTAATGATGCTTGAAGCTATAGAGTCTATAGAGATATTAGATGTTGTGTTGATGGAATATGAAAAATAATGATTGATAATGAAGCAAAAATGTGTATGTTCCAGTTTGTACATTGTTGTGAAAGATGGTGAAGATCTGCTGCATCGGTGCCGGCTACGTCGGCGGGCCAACGATGGCGGTGATCGCGGTGAAGTGCCCGTCGATTGAGGTTGCGGTGGTGGACATCTCGGTTAGCCGGATCCAAGCTTGGAACAACGACGTACTGCCCATCTACGAGCCAGGGCTGGATGAGGTGGTGAAGCAGTGCAGGGGCAAGAACCTTTTCTTCAGCACCGACGTCGAGAGGCACGTGGCCGAGGCCGACATTGTGTTTGTCTCCGTCAACACCCCCACCAAGACGCGCGGCCTTGGGGCCGGCAAGGCAGCCGATCTCACCTACTGGGAGAGCGCAGCCCGGATGATCGCCGACGTCTCGAAATCGGACAAGATTGTGGTTGAGAAGTCCACTGTCCCTGTTAAGACCGCTGAGGCTATTGAGAGGATTCTCACTCACAATAGTAAGGGGATTAAGTATCAGATTCTATCTAACCCGGAGTTTCTGGCCGAGGGCACGGCTATTCAGGATCTTTTTAATCCTGACCGCGTCCTCATCGGTGGTCGGGAGACCTCCGATGGTCGAAAGGCGGTCGAGACGTTGAAGTCCGTGTACGCGCATTGGGTTCCGGAGGATAAGATCCTCTGCACCAACCTGTGGTCGGCTGAGCTGTCGAAGCTGGCCGCCAACGCGTTCCTGGCGCAGAGGATCTCCTCCGTGAACGCCATGTCGGCTCTCTGTGAGGCCACAGGAGCCGACGTGGCGCAGGTGGCCCACGCCATCGGGACGGACTCGAGGATCGGGCCGAAGTTCCTCAAGGCGAGCGTCGGGTTCGGCGGGTCCTGCTTCCAAAAGGACATCCTCAACCTCGTCTACATCTGCGAGTGTAACGGCCTGGCCGAGGTGGCCGGGTACTGGAGGCAAGTGATCAAGGTGAACGACTACCAAAAGAGCCGGTTCGTGAACCGGGTGGTGTCGTCCATGTTCAACACGGTCGCGGGGAAGAAGGTCGCGATCCTAGGGTTCGCGTTCAAGAAGGACACGGGTGACACGAGGGAGACCGCGGCGATCGACGTGTGCAAGGGGCTAATCGGGGACAAGGCTCACCTGAGGATCTACGATCCTCAGGTGAGCGAGGACCAGATACAGAGGGATCTGGCCCTGAACAAGTTTGAGTGGGACCACCCGGCCCACTTGCAGCCGGCCGCGGGGGAGGCGGCCAAGCAGGTGAGCGTGGTGGGGGACGCGTACGAGGCGAGCAAGGGGGCGCACGCGGTGTGTGTGATGACGGAGTGGGAGGAGTTCAAAGGGCTCGACTACGGGAGGATCTACGAGGGGATGCAGAAGCCGGCGTTCGTGTTCGACGGGAGGAATGTGGTGGATGTGGAGAAGCTGAGGGAGATTGGATTCATAGTGTATTCCATTGGGAAGCCACTGGATCCATGGCTCAAGGATATGCCTGCTGTGGCTTAGTGCAACACTCAAATTCTTTCATATTGTTGCAATTTTTGGTTAAGTTGTTATGCTTTGTTTCTTATTTTTTTCTTTTTTTTTTGTGTTTCATTTCTAAATGATGCATTTGCAGTTTCATGAATAAGAATTAATAAAATTTTGCACTTATTTTATAAAGGGATATTGGCACCTAATATCATGAAACTTTCAAAAAGTTGGGTTTTTCCCACAAACTTTAAAATTGGCAAATAATATCACGAACTTTACCCCGAGTTTGTTATTTCCTACCAATGAAAAAATTCCGGCAAATAATATCATGATATGGATTTTTTTTCGTAATTTCTCGACAACAACTTCGAAAGCTTCAAGTTTTTCAATATTTGAGGATAGTTTTTCTTGAAGCACACCCTCCAAAATTGTTATTCAATCTATTAATATAGTTGGAATTTTTTCATTTGTGAGAAATAACAAACTCGGGGTAAAATTCGTGATATTATTTGCCAATTTCAAAGATCGTGGAAAAAACTCAACTTTTCGAAGAATATTAGTACTACTTCATGTTGTTTCCATTTTAAATATTCCAAGAATATTAGTCCTCTTCCATCTGGGTAAGTTTCTTTCTCTGATAGTGTATCTTTCATATAAATTTTGAATTAAAACGCGTACCGCATACTAGTAAAACTATTGATAGTAGACTGATAATATTATTTTATTTCACTTAATTTCTTTTTCTCTGCTTTCATATTTTAATGAAACATATTTATTTTGAGCAATAAGTTTTATACGTATATACAACAATTGAGAAAAAAATAAAATAAAACTCTAGAATTTAATATATCCGCTATTAAATCCTACTGCTATTAGTTAACCATGATTTGACTATACATTTCATAGGGTAAATGACTATCATCCCAAGTTTAAATAAATAATGTGACAGAGTATTTTTCTTTCGATAATTTAAAGTATCTGCAATTATATTCTTTCTATCTCTCTCAACACTTTTCAACTAAAATTATATTTTCAATCTCATCTTTATCTGCAATAATTTTTTTTTATCTCGCAAACACTTTTCAAATATACTTCTTGTCCTCTTTCAAAATAGAGTGAGAAAAACTATATTTAACGCATTAAGAAAGGAATTATTAATTATTTTTATCTCCCAAATACTTCAACCACGTTTTTATGTCTTTTATCGAAAAAAGAAAGAGGAAATTATAAATTAATACCTAAGAAAGAAATTAGGGGTCATCTACTGTACATGCCATATATCTAACCTTTTTTTCTAAATAATACTAATAGTTAATTAAAATATCAAATAACAATAAAAAGTTTTATAATGAAACATGAAAATTTCATAACAATACAAAGTTTTAAAATAAGAATATTTAATTATTCCCTCCGTCCCACTTTAGGAGTCCCGGTCACTTTTGCGCACTCGTTTTATAAAAATAATACTAATAAATAGCTAAAGTGGAGAAATGACAAAGTGAGGATTAAATAATGTTGAGAAGTTACAATATTTTAATGAAACAACTTTGTTGAATAATAAATAAATGAAGTAGGTAGTACTCCCTCTATCCCCCAATAGTCACTCTCATTGTGGGCACAATTTTAAGAAATTTAGTGGGTTAGAAAAGTTAGTGGAATATGCGACCCATGTTTTTATATTGGTTTTATAATAAATTGTGAGTGGAGTGAGTTTATGAAATGTGAGACCTACTTATCATTTATAGTAAAAATGAAGTGTGACTCTTATTGTGGAACGAACCAAAATGGCAAAGTGTGACTCTTATTGTGGGACGGAAGTAGTATTATTTTTCATTACATTTTTTATATTTTAATGGAAGAATGTCGATTTGAACATCACAAAGACGTTATTTTACACACGAAATGGTAATTGAGAAAATGAAAACTCTTTCATTTAATATAAATTAAAACTCCGGCATGGAGGGAGTATATAAATTTTAGTTAAATCAATAACAAAATTTTCAATTTATAGGGACTCGGAATTACACTTTACAATACTAGTTAAATTCGTGCATTGATATGCCACAAATTCTTAAACTCTTCGTATATTACAAATCTATACTTTTAAATGAGGAAGTTTTCAAATGACCAGGCTCAAGACAACAAAGCCAGTTTATAAGGATATCGAAACTTTTAAATTATGATACTACTAGTATTTTTCATAAATCAAATATTCAAATTAATAAGACACGTATTCAATTCTTTTTGGTAAGTGTTGAAATGTGAAAATCAAAATTAAACTTACATCAATTAGACGACACATATAAATGTACGCAAGCAAGAAATTGACATTTAGTTTGGTGAAAATAAAGAGTACGTTATCAATACAACAGACAAAAGTCAGAAATGATAGTTTTGCAAACTAATTGCTTATATTTTTTTATATGAAAAAAATTATTATGTTTTTTTTTATTTGAACATTGGCAATTTTGAGTGTTAATTCATCAAGCATATAATGCTGAGTAGTTACTCTCTAACACATGCACCATTACCACCAATAAAGGAATCCATTAACTCTATTTAGTTTATCATCATAGATTCATAATGAATATGTGTATATGTTTGTTGGGTTCTTTTTTCCGAGTACAATTTAATTGATAAACGTTTTCTTTCTAATTATAGGTCGAAGATTTGAATCACTAGTGCGATACAAGTATACATGGAAAAAGTACTTCATAAAAATAAGATGAAAAAGGCATAACTAGTGACTGATCGAAAGCATCCTATAACTGAATTAAAATCAATATGCACCATTATTTATATGTGATTAATTGTTTTCTTAAAAATATTATTCTAACCAGTACGCACTCTACAAAATAGACAAGTTGCCGACTTGCCGTGTCTTTATAAGCACATTTATTTAATTTTGTTACATATATATTTAGTGCCATCTTATTACTTATAATGACGTGGGGAAAGACTACATAACTAAAATATTAGTAATTAATAGCGTGTGCTAATATAACTCATTTTGTGAACACGTTTTCTCTCAAAATAGTAGATTATAAGTTGGAGACAACTAAAGAGAATTTTGTGTCTTTGAGTCATTTTGTATGTTTTCTCAAAATAAAAATTATTTTAAAATAAATTAATGGTGTAGACTAGTATGTTAGACACTAGAGTTGTGATTTTTGAAGTTTGATCGTGATTATTACAGTTTAATTCATTAGTTGTAACGATTTTAGTTTGCTGCAAATGAGAGTTTTTTTCCTTTGACTTGGGACTGAAGATTGTAGGAGCAGTTGAGGTTCAAAACCACTTTATTCCACTTCTTATTTGCTTGTATAAGTATAATTACTAGATAATTAATTACTAAATGTGCATTATATTCCCTCCGTCCCGGGCTACTCGCCCCTTTCCTTTTCGGCACGGAGATTAAGGAATGGGTGTATAGGAAAGTCAAAAATGACGGTTGTAGGTGAAAATTTTTACTAAAAATGGAAAGAGTGCAAGTAACTTGGGACGCCCAAAAAGGAAATAAGTGCGAGTAGTGCGGGACGGAGGGAGTAATTATTAATTTAGGTAATTAGCTTCATGTGCCAGATTATAGATTTTTCAATAATGATAAATATTAAATTTAAAAATGACAGTAAGATGGATTCGAATTATGATATTTGGCAACAGACATTAACAATACCTATCATTTGTCAACACACATTTTTTTCTTTTTACTTGTTAGTGCATTAATTAATGAATATAGTTACCAAATGTAACTTTCTTTCAGTCCTTTTATTTTAAAATTTCTTTTCTTTCTCATTTTCTTCAATTGTAGTTAAGTTAAATATATATTACTACTAATATTAGTACGACTAAAGTCCCAAAATGGTCCTTAACATATTGCGTTTTTTTTTTATTTTGGTCCAAAACATTATCTTTTGAATTATTCGGTCCCTCGCATTTGAAATCGGATCACATTTGGTCCATTTTGGACGGTTCAGTCAAATTTTTGACGATTTTAATTATCGGGCCACAAATCCGTCACTAATTGGGAGAAACTGATCCGTCACAAATCCGTCACTAATCCGTCACAAGCTGTTCGAGATAATTGATCAGCTTTCTCGCGACTATCGCAACCTCGCGACGCAGTTCACCAGATCTGGAATGTTCGAGAAGAAAGGCCACGGCGTGATCTACAGCCTCTGCTTCATCTCGGTGCTCCTCGCCCCCTGCTTCTACGACGTCCTCCGCTGCGACGGTTTCCTCACATACATTCTCTCCGGAGGCCTCCTCGGATTGATCTGGATGCAGGTAGCCTACCTAGGGCACGACTCCGGCCACTACAACATCATGATTAGCCCTAGATTCAACAAACTGGCGCAGATCCTCACCGATAACTGCCTCACCGGCATCAGCATTGCGTGGTGGAAGTGGACGCACAACGCGGGCCACATCGCCTGCAACAGCCTCGATTACGACCCCGATCTCCAGCACCTCCCGATGCTCGCCGGCTCCACCCGCTTCTTCACCAACCTCACCTCCAAATTCTACAACAGAAATCTCGAATTCGATCCAATCGCCCGACTCTTCATCAGCTACCAGCACCTCACCTACTACCTTGTGATGTGCGTCGCCAGAGTCAATCTCTATCTCCAAACATTCCTCCTCCACCTCCTCTCCAACCGCAGAGTCCCCAACCGAGCCCTAAACATATTGGGAATCATGATTTTCTGGACATGGTTCCCTCTCCTCGTCTTCTGCTTGCCCAATTGGACCGAACACGTGCTCTTCATGCTAGCCAGCTTCAGTGTCTGCGCCATCCAGCACATCCAATTCACGCTCAACCACTTCGCCGACGACGTCTACGTGGGCCCGCCCAAGGGGAACAACTGGTTCGAGAAACAAACCGCCGGGACCATCGACATCGACTGCCCTTCTTGGATGGATTGGTTCTTCAGCGGGCTGCAGTTTCAGCTGGGGCACCATCTCTTCCCCAGGCTGCCGAGGTGCCATTTGAGGAAAGTTTCCCCCATCATTAAAGAGCTCTGTAAGAAGCACAACTTGCCCTACCGGAGCTTAACCTTCGTCGAGGCGAACAAGTAGATGCTGTGAACGCTTAGAACCGCCGCGGTTGAGGCCCGCGATTTCTCCATGGCTCCCAGGAACTTGCTGTGGGAAGCTGTCAACACTCATGGATGAGAGATTTCAACCACATTTTGTTTTTGTTTTGAAATTATTTTTGAAAGAAAAGCTGATCAATTATCTCGAACAGCTTGTGATGGATTAGTGACGGATCAGTTTCTCCCAATTAGTGACGGATTTGTGACCCGGTAATTAAAACCGTCAAAAATTTGACGGAACCGTCCAAAATGGACCAAATGTGATCCGATTTCAAATGTGAGGGACCGAATAATTCAAAAGATAATGTTTTGGACCAAAATAAAAAAACGCAATATGTTAAGGACTATTTTGAGACTTTGGTCTATTAGTATATGAAAAATAAAAGTATGTTGCATTTGAAATGAGTTTTTGCCGTAACTATCTCACACAAATTAAGCAAATAAACATTTTTTTATTTCTCAAGCTGGTATCCTTCATACCAACATTTTTTTTTAATTCTCAAGATATCCCTCATGTATATAGGTAGAGGACTAGTTCTTCGTCCAAATTGACATCGCACAAAGTGATAGGAGGTTGGTCAATTTTACTATATTCACAGATATGACTAATCCCTCGTCTTAGGCTATCCACAATAGCGCCTAGCGCACCGCTTAGCCGAGCGCCGGCGCTAGGCGGTGCGCTAGGCGATCTATTGCAACCGCCTAGCAGTTTCCGGAATTAAAAACCGCCTAGCGCTCGGCGGTTCCGTGGCGCTAGGCGGTGCGCTGGGCGATCCGCTCGGCGCTATTGTGGCGTCCGGATCGCCTAGCGCACCGCCTAACGCGATTTTTTTTTTCGAAACACTATATATACGCGCCTTGCACGTCATTTTCATTTGCGCCATTTGTTTTAACGAGTACTCTCTCTATCTAAATTTCTGTACAAGATCAACAACGGTAAATGGATTTCAACAACGAGCCTACTTCAGGGAGTAGCGGGTCTCAAGGTCAAACTCCCCCGATCCCCGTGGGAAGTGGATGGAGTTAGATGCCATCATACTACAACATGTACCTGTGGCAGCAGATGATGCCCGGGATGCTAGCCGGGGGGAGTCCGCTAGGGGGGTTCCGGCGATGCCGGGGTGGGCACCCGGGATGCAGATGATGCCTGCAAGGGACGCCGGGGGGGTACCGGTGACGCAGTGGACGACGGGGGGATCCCCGGCAACACAGGGGACGCTGGGGGGGTACCGGCGACGCAGTGGACGACGGGGGGATCCCCGACAACACAGGGGACGTCTATCGCCCCAGTTTTGATTTTTCGACTGGTTCGTCGCACACATCGACCCCAACGGAGGCGCATCCGTTGCCCCAATTTGACACTTTCTCCTTCGATGAATTGGGGTTAGATCTTCTCGGTGTTCCGGATGCTCCCGTTCAAACGGGGGGCGCAGGGAGGGGTCGTGGTGCCCCAAAGAAGAAAAGCAAGGGGAAGAGGGTCGGCGAGTCCTCGCAGCCGGGTGAGGACAATAGCTCGGTACGGAGGAGGTGGACGGACGCGGAGAACGTCGCGCTGTCCAAGGCGTGGGTGAGTGTTTGCGACGATCCTCTCGTTTCGAACAACCAGAGGATCGTCTACTTGTGGGGCAAGATATCAGCCCTACCAGAGGTTTTGCCCGGAGGGGAGGCGATGCACCGAGGAGGATTGCCGGAAGGGGTGGGACCGAATCAGGGCTGCGGTCTCCTGATTTTCGGGCTTGTACACCAACGCCCTCCGCATGATGAGCAGTGGCCAAATGGAGGAAGACTGCAGGAGGATAGCGGAGAAAGCCTTCCCCCTGGAGGGGGTGTATAATGACTTCACCTACTGGAACTGCTATTTTGTGCTGAACGACTCCGAGAAGTTCCGAGTAGATGTCGACGCTGGCTGGCCGAAGAAGCAACGACTGAACTATACCGGTGATTTCAGCGGCAGCAGCGGTGGTTCCCACGACCTCCCCGAGACGGCCCAGGAGGTCCCGACCCCTCGTTCGTTCGCTCGCCGAACTCGCCCGGTTGGGCACAAGCGGGCTCAATGGGAGGCGAGGGGGGTCGCCGGGGGTTCCCAGGAGGTCCAGTCGGCATCCCCCCTTGGCCAATCCACAGCGGATCTCAAATTCTTCGCGCGTCAACAAACGCGCGCTCAGATGGTCAAGACAATGACCGAATGGCGGGCGGCGGTGGACCCCGTCGAGAAGAGTTTGCTTCAAACATTGCTCCTGAGCATGCAGAAGGATTTGGAGGCGGCACGGAGGGACTCCCGGCGGCGGCGACGGAGGCAGAGGCGATGGTGGCGACGGAGGCGGAGGCGATGGTGCCGACAACGATTGAGGAGACGACGAGTGAATTATTGTATTTTTTGTTAATTATTGTAATTTTTTTAAATTATTGTACTTTTTAAAATTATTGTACTTTTTAAAATTTTAATATTAATGTTTCCCGTATATGTCTCGTAAATTAAATTCCGTATATTGTGTGATTGTTAATTATTTCATTTTTATATAATTGTTATTAGTGATGTGGCTATTGATGTGGCTGGGCTATGTATGATGTGGCTATGCTATGACTGGGCTATTTATGATGTGACAGGAGGATTTTTAGTGTTGATGATATGGCAGGAGGAGTTTGTGGCTAGGCTATGGTTGGGCTATTGCTGGGCTATTCCTATTGTGGATGACCTTAATGGTAAGTGCACTAAGCGATATGGGACTGGTCAAATAATATTTTGACCAGTTTTTTTTCTAGTGATACTAAATTGAATTTATTTCTTTGTGGTTCCCGGACTTTGAATGTTTTATTTATCCACTTGTCCACGTAAAGGGATTTTGTATTTTTTTTAAAATTATTTTTAGTTTCAAGTAATATTAAATTAAGTCTTCTTTACTTAAAAGTCTTTTTCATTTTTATATTATTTTCATTTGAAAGTACTGTACTATATTGCTGTGGACCATTAATAAATTTATAAAATGATATAACTGGGCTTTTAGCCTTTTACACATATACGTTAATTCAAGACCAGAAGTCCAGAACACACAAACCTCATTTACAAATTAAAAATTTCAGGAGAAATAAGGTTTAATAATTAGATCATCTAACAAAAGCCTAAGAGCATCCGCAGCGGTGGCGAAAGACGCCACCGCCGTCCGCGCCGTTGGCAAGGCGCAGGACCGCCGCCGCTGCAGCCGCGCCGCTGGCACGGCGCTGCTCGATGTATCGAGCACGTCCGTGCCAGCGGACGCACACGTGGCGCGCTCCCATTCGTCAACGGCATAGCCGTTGTGTTTAAACTTTTTTTTATTTTTTTTTTTAAAAATCGGTATTTAATTATAAATAATGCTAAAAATAAAAAAAAAATATTTTCCAAATCCCAAAAATATGGCCGTTTTTTTCCCGTTTTTTCTGAATTTTTTTGATTTTTTTTTATTTTTTTTTCCCCAAAATCATCTATAAATACACACATTCATCATCCATTTATCACATCAAATCATCTCTCATTCATCTCTCATTCATAATTCTCATACAAACTATCAACACATTCATCCCCCACTCAAATTCTCAAATGGATTTCACCCATATTATTGCGGAAGCGGAACGCGAAGAACAAGAATACTACGAACAACATCGTGCCGCTTACGAAGCATATGTCGCGGCGAATACCCCTGCTCCTCCTCCTCAACGAACCAGATCAAATCGACGGTACATCCATCGTGACCGGGAGGGAGCCCACGAAAGGCTCGTTGCCGACTACTTTGCCGACCAGCCGCGGTTTCCGGCAGATTACTTCAGGCGCCGTTTTCGCATGTCAAAGCGCTTGTTCATGCGAATTGTCAACACATTGTCCGCACGTGTTGAATACTTTCAAACAGGTGTAGATGCAGCCGGCCGGCAAAGTATCACGGCGTTGCAGAAGTGTACGTGTGCCATCCGACAACTCGCTACTGGGCAAACGGCCGACATGTTCGACGAGTATTTGCATATCGGTGAGTCCACTGGAATCCTATGTTTAAAGAATTTTTGCGAGGGCGTTCGTTCTGCTTTTGGGGATGAATTCCTTCGAGCACCCACCACTGATGATTGCCAACGGTTGCTTCGTCTTCACGAATCAGTCCATGGCTTTCCCGGAATGCTTGGCAGCATTGACTGCATGCATTGGAGGTGGAAGAATTGTCCGACTGCTTGGAGGGGGCAACACTTGAGCGGTCACAAAGGCGGCGGCCCAACGCTTATCCTTGAGGCGGTCGCCGACTACCGCCTATGGATTTGGCATGCATATTTCGGCGTTGCTGGATCCAACAACGACTTGAATGTGCTATATTCGTCACCACTCTTCAATGATGTGATGAATGGTGTAGCACCGGCGATCGACTTCACCATCAACGGAAATATATACCGCATGGGTTACTATCTCGCCGATGGTATCTACCCAAGGTGGTCGACGTTCGTGAAGACGCTCCACAACCCGCACGACCCGAGACGGGTTCTTTTTGCGCAGCGTCAAGAGTCAGCGCGGAAAGATGTCGAAAGAGCCTTCGGGGTCCTTCAAGCTCGATTCAACATTGTGAAGGCCCCGGCTCGGCTGTGGTACGTGAATAATATCGCCGACATCATGTTCACGTGTATTATATTACACAACATGATTATAGCCGACGAAGGGCCGAGGGCGGCTAGCTTCTACGACGAGGACGAAGCCGGAAGCTCAACAGCGAGGTCTCCCCTACGCCGAGGCGAGCATACGACGGTTGGCCAGAGGATCGAGACAAGACACACAATGCGCGATACTCGAATCCACAATCAACTACAAGAAGACCTAATCAACCACATGTGGGCGAAATTCGGCAACGAGTAGTGTCATTTTTAATTTTTAGGATTTTAATTATGTAATTTTTAATTTTTAGGATTTTAATTATGTAATTTTTAATTTTTAGGATTTTAATTATGCAATGTTTAATTTTATTTGTCATTTGTAATATTTATTGTGGGTTTTAAATGAATTTTAATATTATGGAAATGTTTTTGTGTAATTGAATTTTATATTAATTGTGCTCGTCCTTGCGGAAGAGCACAGTTGTGGGTGTTGTGCTCTTGCCAGAGAGCAGGCATGAATAGTACCGCCCGGGCCCACAACCGTGCCGCTGGCAAGAGCACGGTTGTGGATGCTCTAACCATTACATTAGTAGTAACCTAGTAATCCATCTTTAGTAGTGATGTTAGGATTAAGTCTTAATTGTGTTCAAAAGGGGGAAGATGGTTTTAGTAACAAAGCATATACTATCTTACTAATAAATTTATGGTTCACAATATTTGTTTTAAACTAAGTGTAGCCTAACATTCCCATTATATACATACGCACACTTCCAGTTTTCTACACAAAATAATTATCAGATATAAATGTATATGTTACTAAACAGAGAGTATTGAGAGAGTTGAGAGTGAACGATTGAACTCTTCCAATTGAATCTTGAGAAGAAAAGTTTGTGGGAGAATATTGAAATCTTATTCAAGCTTATGAGAGTTACAACTTGAAGCCTACACTATATATCTTCCACAAACTGCTGCTACTCAGCTTAACCGAAAGTAAAGAAGAAGGAAAAGCAAGAAAGCAAAAACAGTTACAACAGCTAACTATTCCAACGGCTAGTTCAAGATATTTGAACTGGGCCATCTTATTATTTCTATACATTGGGCTTACGAATTGGGCCTGACTACTATATGCATAAATCCTCACAATTCTCCACCTTGCATTTAGTAGTTCAGCCAAGAACACTGACATTGATTAACTCCTTACAATGCTCCAACTTCTCCTTTGGTATAGCTTTTGTAAGCATGTCAGCCGGGTTGTGTAGTGTGCTTATCTTCACAACCTTTGCATTACCTTTCTCCACCTCGTCTCTGATAAAGTGTAACCGAACGTCTATATGTTTGCTGCGTTCATGGAACACTTGATGACGAGCTAAACACAATGCACTACTGCTGTCACAGTGCATTGTTATTGCTTTTTGATGAACCTCAAACTCAGCAGCCATCCCTCTGATCCAGAAACTTTCCTTAATGGCTGATGTCAATGCTATATATTCAGCCTCCGTAGTTGAGAGAGCCACCACACTTTGTAGAGAAGACTTCCAACTAACTGCTGAACCAAACAATGTAAAGACATACCCGGTTTGAGATTTTCTGTTGTCTAGATTGGTTGCATAATCAGCATCACAAAAACCTTGCAATGCTTCCTCCTCTGCCTGATCCCACCTTCTAAACACAATTCCAAACTTCCCTGCTCCTTTCAGGTACCTAAGTGTCCATTTCAGAGCATTCCAATGCTCTTTTCCAAATGCAGACATGTACCTGCTTGTGACACTCACAGCATGTGAGATGTCTGGTCTTGTACATAGCATTGCGTACATCAAGCTTCCAATGATGCTTGCATAAGGGATGCTTTCCAATTCTTTAGCTTCTTGTTGATTGCTAGATGCCTGAGCTTTACACAGCTTAAAATGTTGAGCCATAGGTGTTGAAGTAGGCTTCACATTGCTCAGATTGAATCTCTTCAACACTTTGCTAATATATTCTTCTTGAGATTACCACAAAGTCCTTTCCTTTCTGTTTCTGCATATGTCCATGCCTAATATCCTCTTTGCATCTCCAAGATCTTTCATTTCAAAGCTGCTGTTCAGGTCATCTTTCACCAACTGCACTTCTTCTTTGAAGGGTCCTGCTATCAGAATATCATCTACATAAATCAGTAGATACACCACAGGAACTCCCCTCTTCTTCTTAATATACACACAATCATCATATCTTGATTTAGTGAACCCACTGGCAGACATGTGTGCATCAAATTTCTTATTCCACTGTCTTGGGCTTTGCTTGAGTCCATAGAGGCTCTTCTTCAACAAGCAGACCTTGTTCTCATCTCCTTTCTTCAATACCCTTCTGGCTGGTACATATATATAGACTCCTCAAGATCTCCATGCAGAAATGCAATCTTCACATCAAGTTGCTGCATTTCCCAATCCCTCTGATTCACCACTGACAGTAGGATTCTTATAGATGTGTGTTTGACTACTGGAGCAAATACTTCATTGTAGTCTACTCCTTCCTCCTGAGTAAATCCCCTAGCTACAAGTCGAGCCTTAAATCTGATGCTCTCGGTGCCCACTGACTCCACCTTTTCTTGTAAAGCCATCTGCAGCTTACTAGCTTCATGAACTCAGTTCTTTCTACCAAAATCCAGGTCTTATTTCTGATTAGAGAATCCATTTCATCATTCATAGCTTTGATCCATTTCTCTCTATCACTGCTAGCCATAGCTTGAGTATAAGAAGCAGGTTCAGAATACTCCAGCTTCTCAGCTGTACACAAGGCATATGAAATTATATCAGCCTCTGCATATCTGGATGGTGGCTTTGGTACTCTTTGACTCGATCTCTTGTTAGCTGGTAATTACTTAGATCATGTTCTTGATCTGCAACTTCCTCTGCATCAGAACCACCGTCCACTGTCATTGGCTCAGATTGGTTATTAGAGTTATCAACAGGTTCCAGAAACTCATCAGTGTACTCCACCTCCACCTGAGCCGACTCCTTTCTGTTTCCCCCATCTAGTTTTTCAAGATAGGGCATGACATGCTCAACAAATGTCACATCTCTGCTGACAATAACCTTCTGCTTTCCCTCTTCAATATGCCACAATCTATACCCCTTGACTCCTCTCTGATAGCCAAGCATGACACACTTCAAGGCTCTAGCATCTAGTTTGCCTTGCTTGATATGAGCAAAGCACTTGCAGCCAAATATTCTGATATTTGAATAATCTGGATGCACTCCATACCACCTAAAATCTGGTGTATCTCCACCCAAGCTGGTAGAGGGACATTTATTGATCAAGTAGGCAGCAGTAGCAACAGCTTCCCCCCAGAATTTCTTGTTCATACCAGAGCCAAATAACATGCATCTCACCATCTCCAAGAGTGTCCTATTCATGCGTTCTGCAACTCCATTTTGTTGTGGAGTGCCTGGAACTGTTCTACGCCGTTTGATCCCATTTTCCTTGCAATATTCATCAAATTGTCTTGATAGATACTCCAGTCCGTTGTCAGTCCTCAAGCACCTCAGTTTACTACCCTTCTCAGCTTCAACTTCCTTACACCAGTGCTTGAACTTCTGGAATGCTTCAGATTTTTCTTTCAAGATGTAAATCCACACCTTCCTGCTATAATCATCTATCAAGGTCATATAGTACCTCCCACCACCAAGAGTGTTCACTGGAGCTGGGCCCCACAAATCTGAGTGAGCATACTCAAGAGGAGAAGTAGAATAATGAGCACCGGTGGGAAAGGGAGTCCTCTTAGCCTTACCAAGCACACACTGCTCACATGGATCAAGTTTGGAGCTGACATCTCCAGAAATTAGGCGTGACTTCACCAGCTCCTTGATGCTTCCTTCAGCTGGATGTCCTAGCCTCTCATGCCACAACCTTAGGTCATCAACAATTACTGAATTTAGGTCTCTTGTCACAGTCTCTGCCATTAAGTAGTAGAGACTATTCTTTCTTTCAGCCACCATAACAACTTGACTCCCCTTTCTAACCTCCATTCTCCCATCAGCTGAACAAAATGAGAACCCCTTCTTCTCCAACAATCCCAGAGACACCAGATTTCTCTTCACCTCAGGTATGTACCTCACATCACTTAACATTTTCACAGAGCCATCACGCATTTTCAGTTTTATCATTCCAATACCCCTCACACCACAGACATAATTGTTGCCTAACAAGACTGAACCACCAACATTCTTCAACTCATGAAACCATGACTTATTTGGGCACATATGAAAACTACAGCCAGAATCCATTATCCAAACCCCACTCAAACCACTCTCCATCACATTAAGAATTTCTGGAGTATCACAATCTTCAATACAATCAGAGGTTGGGTGAGATTTACCTGATTCTGATTGCTTCTTTTTCCAAGCATGGCAGTCTTTCTTGATATGCCCAGGCTTCTTGCACCAGTAACAAGCTCTGGTTTCTTTCTGACCTGGTGCAGGAGCCTTTCCATCATCTGGTTTCTTGGTGAACTTTGGTTTTTTGAACTTCTTCACAAGAAGACTCTCAGATACGGCCTCTGAGGACTTAGTTGAGCCAGCTTGGAGTTCTCTAGACCGCAAAGCAGATTGCACCTCAGAGAGGGTTATAGTTTTTTCCCTCCCATACACAATTGCATCTCTGAGGTGATCATAACTCCTCGGCAAGGCATTCAGAAGCATGATCGCTTTATCTTCATCATTGATTTGAACATCAATGTTCTCCAAATCATCCACCGCCTTGTTGAACTCTTCCAATTGCTCACAGATGCCTCTGTCTTCCAAGAACCTGTATGAGTACAGCCTCTGCTTCATACACAAGCGATTGGCAAGAGACTTGGTCATATACAAGCTCTCTAACTTCTCCAAGATTCCAGCTGCTGTGGTCTCCTTAGAGACTTCCCTCAATACCTTATCTCCAAGGCAGAGTATAACCACGCTATGTGCCTTAGCGTTAATTTCAGCGAGCTTGGCCTTCGCCTTTTCATCCAGCACTTCCCCAGCCCCCACATATGCAGCCTTCTCCTCCAATGCCGCAGAAAGACCCTGCTGAATCAGTAGCACGCCTTTATCTTCAAACGCCACAACCCGAAGTCGTTCTTGCCGGTGAATTTTTCAGCCTCCAATCGTGCAGCCATCTCGCAACTGATCTCTCTCAAATCGCCTTCCCACAGACGGCCCCAATTGTTACTAAACAGAGAGTATTGAGAGAGTTGAGAGTGAACGATTGAACTCTTCCAATTGAATCTTGAGAAGAAAAGTTTGTGAGAGAATATTGAAATCTTATTCAAGCTTATGAGAGTTACAACTTGAAGCCTACACTATATATCTTCCACAAACTGCTGCTACTCAGCTTAACCGAAAGTAAAGAAGAAGGAAAAGCAAGAAAGCAAAAACAGTTACAACAGCTAACTATTCCAACGGCTAGTTCAAGATATTTGAACTGGGCCATCTTATTATTTCTATACATTGGGCTTACGAATTGGGCCTGACTACTATATGCATAAATCCTCACAGTATAAATAAAGATATATCATGATCAAAACTGTTTATAGCTTAATTACGTTGCTCTATCATTAACCTATTTGAGGGGTAATTTGGGAAATTCAGACAGGGAGTTGAGCTCATGTCAACTTGAAATTTAGGATGTATTATGGTAAAATGTTAGGTCCAAAATGCCAATAAATGTCTGTTTATAGGTCAATTATATTGAGATGGTGCTGTTAGGTTATTGTTTGAAAGACAGATTTGCCCCTACGTGGTAACATTTCCCTTTTTTCACTTTGTCACAATACAATATGAGGTGACATAGAGAACCTCATGTTGTGGTCCTCAAAGTTGGGTGAAAGTTGCAACTGATTTTCGTGACTTAATAGTTATTAAATATAATACACTATTGTCACACTATCTGCTTCTACTATTTCTAGCCCACTCCTCTAAGATAATGCCTCCATTACTTTAATTCAATATCTTGAAAGATCAAGAAGAAGAAATGTTAGAAAACATTGGGCTATTTCATCCTATGGATTACTCATATGCTATCTTCTTGAACACCAAAATATGGTTTGTATTTTGTACTTCTTCCATTTGCGACTAAAAGTCCCGGTTTGTTTTTACTATAAATAGTAACTATACCTCACATTTGATTAGTTCATTTCACTCACATTTTACTACTTATAAAACTAATATATAAAAATAAACACACATTCTACTATCTTTTCCACCAACTTTCGTTTATATTTCTTAAAACTCGTGATAATCTCAACCTGATTCCTAATCACCGACGAGAGAGTACAATACCTTCAAAAGTTTACATACTTTAGGTTTATATTTCAGGAAGTTTGATAATAAACAAGATCAAACTAAAAAGGAAAGTCTCTAGACTCAAATTTATACTACTATATCCTTTTTTTCCAAACCAAGATTCCATAAACCAATCACAAGAAAGCAATTGTTGGGGAAATTATGTAATGCATGAACACTACCACATACAATGTGCATGCACATGGTTCTTACTCAAACAAATCAACCAAAAATGTTTGGGAAAATAATCAATTATTTAGGAGTGTTTCCTAGCTAGTAATCACACTCAATAATTCCATCTTCAAACCACCTTAATTCAATATACATATAAAGAAACAAAAGATTGGCAGAATATAGACAAAGTACAGCTAAATCTTGGAACAAAATGTTGGCTAAAGATGAGGATATCATAAATTTTAATTAAATGATTTGTGCAATGAGATAATAGTAGTAAACTATAGCATGCCGTAAAAGGCCGGCATTAATGCAGCAACGGCAGACTAATCACAGTAGTAGCAATTTTCCAACTAACATTTGTTATTTACTTCTATAATTAATTATTCTTTTTTTTTTACTTCTATAATTAATTATTCTTACTAAATTAGTACTTGAACTTGATCCCACTAAGTAAAAAATTTGATTTCGATGTTACATCGTCTTGTCTCATGCTTTTTTAGAATATGAGCTCTTTGACCCATTTATATATATGCAAAATTACTCCATTTATATTTGAAGAGAGAAGAAAAAACAATAACCTTCTAGTTCTATATCATATTCTTTAATTTATTTTAGAATATTGTTTATTTTTATTTCATTTCATTGTCCAAATAAGAAGGAAAATATGAGGAACCCCGCATTCATTAGTTCTTTAATTTAAAGTGGATTAATATTATTTCCTTATCTACCCCGTGATAACTTAAACTTTCAACCTATTACATAGAAAAAAATTATTTTTATCAACTAAATTGGGCTTTATCAATTTCTTCATAAGTATTGGCAAATGATCATCAATATCAATAAATTAGATGAAAAGGGGCATTAATTAGAAATGAACACACACTCTCAATTGACTCAATTTCTCATTATTATTACACAAAACAGTAGCAAGCATTACCCTTCACCAAAGTAAGGCAATGTGAGTCAATCAACATTCAACACACAACCATAGAGTTAAGCTTTAAATCCAAACCAAAATGATTTGTCAAACAAAAGTAAGTGAAGTGGCAAGCTTTGTTGACAACTAAAAACTGGGCCCCACCCCTACATTGTGCAAACTGCAACAAAGCACATATAGTAAAAGTCCAACAGAATAACTTCCAAAGACAAACACTTGAATTTCCCATCTCTCATTTCCCTTTTTTCTTATAACCAAGACAAAGAAAAGAATACTTTTTAAAATCATCATCTATCAATTTATTATAACATTAATGTTGAAAAGAATTAGTACTAGTTAATCCCATTTGAAAAAAAGTTGTCTTGTTTAATTGTAGGAGTGGCTTGCTGATCGCCATCATTAGCAACAAAGGTAACCGACCCTTCACTTCATATTTTGATATTTTTCTTCACCTCTCAACTACCCTATTTCTACTTCTACTTCTACTTCTAGTTAGAGCAACCAAGCAAAGAAAGAGAGAGAGTAGCTCACTTTCTTCAACACTTTTCTTGCTCTGCTTCATCTTTTCATGGCAATTTAGTCATAATTCATTCAATAGCTATGGAAGAAGTTGATCACAAATCAAAGCACAAGTGCAAATTCTGCAGGAAAATGTTCCCCTGCGGCCGGTCCCTGGGAGGCCACATGAAGTCTCACTTGATCAACATCTCATCAACGCCCAAGAAGCCCCGGAAAAGATTCTCTGACGATGATGATGATGACGACGACAGGGAGGAGGTGGCCTTGAGCCTTATACTCCTCTCCATGGATTGCATCAGTTTCGAGGAGAGCGAATCTAGGAGGAAGAAGAAATCCAAGGCCAGTCGGAATCTTGATCTTGAGTTGGTTAACTCTCTCAGCCAATCAGATTGCTCCAAGTTTAGGTGCATGATCTGTAATAAGGGATTCCCTTCTTACCAAGCATTGGGTGGCCACAGAGCCAGTCACAAGAAGTTCAAAGGCTGCTGCGCTCCAACAATTCCAACAGAAATACCGAAGCCAGATCACGAGTGCCCGATTTGCCTGAAGGTGTTCCCATCAGGCCAGGCTTTGGGTGGTCACAAGAGATCACATTTGATCACTGATCATCAGCCCAAGACCATTCTTGACCTCAACCTGCCTGCCCCGGTCGAGGATGAGTTGAAGCCATGGTGGATTCGTGCCACCCGCGAGCCACTTCTATCAACCTCATGATCATTGCCAATGTTGCTTGCACTTTCTTCTATGAAGTGTCTAGATTTTTTCATTTTTGTTTTTCAAGATTCAATCATCACCAAAGCATTGTTGTTCAATCTACTAAAGTGTTGGTTTTGCTTATTGCTTAAGCAAACAACTTGCTTCTACTTACTATATACAACATTGTTGTTCAATCTAACTTTTTGTGTCGTGTTAGAGTCATGTACTGATGAAATGAAATACGAAGAGATGGGAAAGAAATCGGGTTGGGATTGTGTAATGGGGGAAAAGGGAAAGAGGAAAGGGAAGGGAGAGTTTTAGTAAAGGTAGTTGTTAAGTCACCTAACGTGTAACATGACTGCCCATCTCATCTCACTTTCAGCTCTTAATTAATCTCAAATATGGATTAGTGGTGCAGTTTTATGTGCATTTCATTGACCATACACATACATTTAAATCTCATTAATAGTATAACACCACTTGTCTAAATTTCTAATGTGTAATGTCGTCATTTGTTTCACTAAAGTATAGTTGGATCAAGTCGGTATGTATGTTGATTAAGAAAACCATTTAAAGATACAATTTGGCAAGATATGAAAAAAGGTTTATTATAAATAACCGTTGTGCCTATGCTTATATGACGATTGTCGAGATCTGTAATTAGTTGAAAAATGAGACTTTAGTTTTTCAGTTTTTTTGTTAACAGCTGAATAAGACCTTTCTGTTTGATTTATATAATCTATTCACACTACATGGAATTTAATATTTTTGTGTTGTGTGCAAGGATCTGAATTTGTCTAAGTTGGAAATTCACTGTCGGAAATTTTACACGATGACACATGTGAATTTCTTTGAAAGTCCATGAACAATTTTGTAGATGTTATATCTCTCCATTGATTAAAATACTGACCAATAGAGTTTCATTAGATTTTTTATATACTACGACTACTGCTAGATTATAGTGCACATCCACATTTTGTATTAATTTTATATACTTGTATTATTATTTTTTCATTTCAGCAATGGATGGTTTTGATCTGCACAACAGGTGATTCCATCCCGTCACTGGGCTTGTAATTTGATGTCTGATTAGCAAGGAGTAATAAAGTCCTTTGATGGGGTTTAGGCCCAGAATTCATTGAACTATAAACTCATAAAATACTATCGATCCTATAAAGGCCCACAAGCGTTATCATTAAATGATTAAGTATTACTCCCCTCTTTCTCATTTCTCTTTTTATTAAAAACAAAACATTTAATCACACTTACTTTATTCTTTCTTTTACTTTATCCTCTCTCATCTTTTTTATTTTATTATCTCTTCTACTCTATTTAATTCACTAAACACAACTTTCTTAAATCTCATGCCGAAAAGAAATAGATCGATGTTATAAGTGACATAGGACGAAAGGGAGTAAATCCTATAATTATATTGAATATTTTGAGGATAAATTAAAAGTTTAATTCCATAATAATGTTAAAACACGCCGTTTACTTAGGGCATCAATAACTCCGTCCCCAAGTCCCCTCCACGTCATCATTCCTCTACAGTTGCCGCCCAGGCCCCAACTGCTGTAACCCTGCAGGCCGCAACTAATAAATGACAATATTCACAACTTCAACATATTTAACACGTAAACGCAATTCGTTGAACAATTGAAACCGGGAAAATGCATTGTTCATTAGAAATTAACATTATATTACTAGACGAAGCAAATTTAAAATACTAGAAACCCGGGCCACAACCACTACTTCTTCATTTGGACGCGAAGGTAGGCGATCATCTCACGGTGCAACTCGAGATCGTCCTCCGACATCTTCGATGTATCCCTCGATGTCAACTCCGTCAATTGGCTCATCCGCCATGTAATACTCATCTCCGACAAAGTGTCGGACATCTTATCCAGAGACGGATTGGTCGGCGGTGGCACCATAGCGGAGTTGCTCGCAGCTGCCTTCCCCATTGCTTTCCTCTTTGCCGCCTTTGTTCCAATCGGGCGGCTCTGAATGCTAGGAGAGGAGCAGAAGACGTCGTCGTCCGTCACGTTGAGGTCGATCGTCGGACCTCCTTCGCTCGAAGAGTAGTTTCCAGAGGCGGAAACTTTGGTTCTCTTCGCCGTCCCAGTTGTCGTCGGCTCGGCACCGCTGGTGTACTTCGGGCTCTTCTCGACGAGCTTCCAAACTTCGAAGTACTTGAAGGCCTTCTTCCCGTCAGCGAAGAACTCATCCTTCGCCTTCTCGACGAGGTCCGCCTCGCTGTGCCCGCTCGGCCACATTCGGACTACGTTGGCCCACTTTCCATTCCACTTGCTCATATCCGCCTGGACCCGGCCCCAATACTTGCAGCTTCACGTAGCTACGCTCGACCGACCCTTTAGGACGACCAGCGTTATGCTTCTCAGCAATCCACTCCCAAAAAACCTTGCTGGTCTGCTGGTTGCCGATGATATGATCCTCGGCGATGTCGATGTAGTTCCTCGCAAGCCACATTGTCTCTTGCGGACTGTACTTCTTCGGCCCATCCTCCTCGCCGACCTTGCCCTTGCCCCGCTCTTGAGCGGGCTCCATCTCACTAAGCTCGAATTCATCGGTGTTGACCGGCGATGTTACATCAACGTTGCTACCGACTCCCAGACTAGGCTGTGGCTGCGTTGGTTGCGACCCCGGTATGTACCAATTGTTCGAGTTAATGAACTCGTCCATCTCACGTTCATCGCTGTTGAACCAATCCATTGACGCCGAAACAAAGGGTATAATAGAGGATTGAAATGGAATGCAGGATTGAAATGGAATGCACGTAAGATTGATGCACAACAAAGGCTCGTATTTATAGACATCGAATTAAAAAAATTGGACTTGCAGCCGAGCCCGAAGAGCATGTAACGCTGAGCCGGGACACGCGACTTGCGGCCCGTCACCCTGCAACGCCGTCCCAGGCCGGGACGCTCGCCAGGCCGGGAACGCGGCCCCGGGACCGGCCTGGGCTGTGACTCGCCTCCGTGTAACGCATGGGACGAGCCGGGACTCGCGACTTGCGGCCCGGCCCAGCGCGTTACAGATGCTCTTAAACTCCGTGCGTCCCTCCCCTATGTTCTTTTTTTATAAAAGAATAAACAATGAAGTATAAAAATCATAACAAGGTTCATCAAAATTAATTTGTATAGAATAATTAAGAAATGTACAATAATTATAATTTAATTAATTATTTTTATAAGTTACAGGATGAACCATAAATCAACCAAGAATTATGATTTAAATAGCAATTTTCACGAAATAAAATAAAACCATCTCATTGTCAACATTATCAAACATTAACCAACAAATTACTATAAGATTAGCAAAAGATAAGTTAGAATAGCTGAAGCATACTCCCATTAACAGCCAAAATCACAGGAATAAACACACGATTTCCACCACAAATTAGGTTATAAATGTAACCAAGATATGCGTCACAAAACTAAATTTGAATCAAAGAAACCATGTGATACGGAGAAACCCGTATCAATGATAATTGGCGAGAATTCGCCGGATATTGAAGGTCCGTTCACGGGATCCTCCCGTCGAGCAACCGATGAACAAAAACGGAAAACTAAGTTGTAGAAAAATAAAAGACGGAACGATAAAGATAATTATATTTCTTTCATGATTACTTCAAATGATAACAAAGACTCATATTATAATACTCCTATGAATAACCTAACTTGGTGAACAAGATAATAAAGATACGGAAAAGATATGGTAATATACTAATAGAGATATGTGAGATATTTTGGAAGATATAATCGTATCAACTCCCCCACGGTTGAAATCCACCTTGTCCTCAAGGTGGGAACCACGAAGCTAACAACGAAGAATCCTCCAGGATCAAAAACATGCTCGCCAAAATTGAGTTTGGAAGGGATTTTCAACTTTCTTTTCTCACCCAAGCACATCCCCAATACTATTAGCCATCGTTTGATTACTTGCCCACTACCAAATTTGATATCAATTGGATCCCCTCGTTCAAAAGTGGGATCGAAAATTGTTCCATCAATCAGCTTTCCCTTGTAGTGTATGTCGACCCTGTCACATTCGTGAACCTGCAATGGGGCAGCAGCTGCGGGAATTATTGATAAGGTATGAATCCTATCGGAGCTACACGGCAAGAAGATAGTCGTTGATGGTGGCGGCGGGGCAGCAGCCAGCAGCTGCGCTGTTGAAGAGTCGAGAGACAGCGGCGGTGGTGGTAGTATCAGGACATCAGTGACGGCCAACGGCGTGAGTGTTGAGCTCATCTGGAAAACCCCTTCCACTCCAACTTGATCACAACTAGGTAGTCAATCAATTGTAGTATTTGGAGAAGGTTTCACTGCTTCATCATTATCAACGACAATTAATTATATTGAGTCATACCCGAAATTGGAGTCGCACGGCAGAGATATCGTGGCTGGTGGAGGCGGGATAGCAATGACAACAGGACGCGAGCTTCTAGATGGATCGTGATGGAGATCAGCTGGGGTCGCGTCGCGGCGTGTGGATCGCCTGGGCAACGTTCACGTGAATCCATCTGAGACTCCAATTCCCTGACAATAGCAGTCAAACGCTCGAGCTGTGAAGCCAAGGCAGCCAACTGTAGGTTCGGTTCTAAATTCGGCGTCACCGGATCACGTGCCATGTCGAGAGGCTCCATATGGCCTACACCGTTGTAAGGAGGCTGATATGGAGACGATGGCGGCTGGAAGAGCTGGTAAGGCTGTTGTGCACGGGTGTACAACGGGTTCCCATCAGGAGGGTCATGTTCAGGGCACAGATAGAACACCGAAGAGGGACTTGGCGCGCTAAAGGATAGCGCTGGAATCGGGCGCGCCGGGTCTGGATAGGAGTATCCAAATTGCACGTTCTGGCTTTGGAGGTACCAACACGATGTGGGGCTCGGTATGGGCAGTGGCAAGAGAAACGGTCTATTGAACTGGCGATGGACGTAGTCAGTGTAGGTGCATGACATGATAGCAGAAATACGGAGGATGAGATCACAATGAAAGCACCATATGATACGGAGAAACCCGTATCAATGATGATTGGCGAGAATTCGCCGGATATTGAAGGTCCGTTCGCGGGATCCTCCCGTCGAGCAACCGATGAACAAAGACAGAAAAGTAAGTTGTAGAAAAATAAAAGACGGAACGATAAAGATAATTATATTTCTTTCATGATTACTTCAAATGATAACAAAACTCATATTTATAATACTCTTGTGAATAACCTAACTTGGTGAACAAGATAATAAAGATACAGAAAAGATATGGTAATATAATAATAGAGATATGTGAGATATTTTGGAAGATATAATCGTATCACAATGATCTCGAGATTTTGGCCAACCGGATCCGGAAGCTACCAGCATCGCTATGGGAGGCGGAGTCTAGGAGCGGCGAGGAGGCGATTTTTCTTCAAAAAGTGAAAGATAAATCCAAAATTTTCCTTACCGCAGTCACCGAAATAGCCTGAGTAGCACAAGTAGTAGTTGAGCAGCAACGACAACACCACAACAGCAAAAGCCAAGCAACAACTGCAGTAGCAGCATCCGAGGCCTCGCCCTTCCCCACTCCGCCGCCTCCGACGCCGCATCTCTGGCCCCGCCATCCCCACCGCAGCTCCTACTTTAACAGATCTAAAATTGATTCAGCTAAGAAGCACAGAGAGAGAACTGAATTGAGACTTGAGACTTGAGACTTGAGACTTGAGATGAGTTGTTGAATCGCCTTAAAGATGTTGACGTGTGTCCATAAAAATAGGAGAAAATTAACTCTCGATTTTTCTTGAAGCGCCTCTTTTTTCTTCCCCATATTAATGGGATTTTAATTACTGACTATAATGTCCTCGGTCTACTTTATTTTTAATTGCAACGTTGTAGTTTTGAGTGTTTTGAAAATGGTCGTTACATTGTTATAATATCAAAAGAAATATTTATCCAAAATATGGATTTACTAAATGTATAGCAGTATTAATCTATTGGATATTGATCACTTGTCTCACGAAATTTTTCAATTTTTTTTAATAAACTTTAAACTTGATATTACGAATTAAATAGTTGTTGAATTTTTTTCACTAACAATAAAATCTGACTATATTTCATTTGTTATTAACTTCACATAAGATATGATTACTATTGAAAAATAATAATAATAATGTGATAACAAAATCCTTAGAAATCAGATAGTATGATTATTCATCTCTTTCAAATGTAGTGAATTTTGTGGCCAGTGACAACTATTTAAGTTCGTGATATTATATGTCAAGTTCAAAGTTCATGGAAAAAAAATACATTTTTAAAAGTTTGGTGATATTAGGACCAATATTCTTTAATATTGTAAAAGAAATTGACCGATATTTTAAAATGTTTAGTCAATGATTGAAATTAAATATTCCCTTCATTTCCCCTTTTTAGTTTTCGTCATTTCATTAATTTTTTGAAGTATAGGTAAGTGATATAAGCCCAAAACAAAATGAGTTTTAGAAAATGAGGGTGGCCCAAGAAGCTTATGCAATTAAGAATAGAATAAATGCGAATAAATTACTGTGAAAATTGATTTCAAGCTAAAAAAATTTGGTTGTTACTTACTATAAATTCAATAAATTTATTGTACAAATTCCAGTATTCAAATTATAGCTCGACAATCATCGCATCCGGCAAGTCCTCACTGTCAAGCCAACATCAGCAAATTCTTCTAATAAAAAAGTCAAAGACGACGGATAACAGAGCAACCAATTCACAATTCAAGCTGTCGAAGCTCGTAATTGATATCTGAATCCCTAGTGTAAGTAATTCCTCTGAAGAACAATTCTTTTCCTCTGAGCTTTTTCTTTCTGGAATTTTGTTGTGTTTTGGGTTACTATTAGTATTTACCCCTGTTTTATGCAATGAATGTTTTCGTTTTTGTTATTTCCTTCTTTCCTTTGTCCCTTTTAGAGGGTTGATAGCATGAGTGCTTTTTGTCGTGCAACTGTTTGATGAAAGACTATGTTTTTTCTTACAATTTTATATATTACTCTAAATTAGCTGCATTTTAAACAATAGTCTGTAATAATTTGCATTGTTGATTCCATGAACTGATTATTATGAGGGTTTGTGGGGTTTTCCATCAATTTCATTTTGTTAATTCCTGATAATCATGGTATTTACTTGATGGGTTTTCCCCTAACTGCAAATGTATACATTGGAGAAGTGGATATGATGCTTATAGTGTATTAACCCTTTGCAGATGTCTGGTGGCTTAAGTGGGGGTAGTGATGGTTCTTTTGATGCTGATGACTTGTCGGAGATCCGTGAACGATTCAAGGAGGTAAATCTCCGGGCAGATCTCAACTTGATGTCATCATGTGATATATGTACTCTTTTCCTTTCTTAGTTATGCTGCTACATTATCTGTAAGTAGTTTCACCGAAGTCTTGAAATGGATTCTTTGTGTCTTGTATTTCTAAAACAAGAATTGGCATTAATAGGCGAAACAAAGTGAAATTGGTTCTTTGAGTCCCACGCTTATGAGGATCATAAGACGAGGGAAATCTATTTACTCCCTATCAATCGGATCAGTTTCTGATTAGCAATTCTTGATAAAGGTGCAATTTGATTGAGGCTACATTTAGCATGCTAGTCATACTTATACATTGTTTTTGGTCTGATAACAGCTTACGAAGGAAAAGGAGATGCTGAGAGATTCCAAGTCCCAGGGGTTTGAGCTACTCAGGGTTATTATTCTAACTTTTAGTTATATTCTGATTTATAAATCATTTCACATCGTCTAATAACCTTTGTTTCCTCAATCATTTTGTTAGATCGTGTCCTTTCCAACCAAAAAGGTTATATTAATGTCTAATAGAATTTTAAATACTTTATGGTGGATTGGATCAAACTTGCGCATTTATGGTAGTTAGATAAACTTTTTAGATATTGGCAAAGTCACCACTAATGGTGGCGACTATATGCAGTTTCGTTATCACTTATCACTAATGGTGACATATGTATTCTTCATTTTATTACTTTTGTAAATTCCCAAATTAGTAAATTATGGTACTGGATTACCTTGTTTTTATGTAATTTTAAAATACATGTCACTATGCAGACATAGCTGTCTTTACTATGCATGTTTAAGGGCTTTTAAATAGAGGATTCCAGTTATTTTATGCCTGCTATAATTTAGAGCTTTCTTCAACACAGAGATTGGAATTCCATGTTAAAACATTGTCTGAATCCCGCGAAGGAGACAAGAAGCGCATAGCAGATTTGGAAAGAGAACTCAGCAACTCCATCCAAGAAATAGGTGGTCGCATCCTCTTTGAGATAACATACAAATATACACATGAATATGCACATAGGCACACATGGACACACCTCGGTATAGGGGTAAAATTGAGCTACTGCCAGAAAAGAATTTGAGTTTTCCCTGTACTTAATTTCCTCATTTACAAGCATATATATGTCATAAGTCCTTTTAATTTATTCACCACCAATTTTTAATTTATTTTTCTTCTTGACGTCTTCAATCAAATGTAAACCTTCTCATAGATTACTTGCAGGATCAACTAGGCTTGAGGAACTCAAGCCTTAACTATCCTGGCGAGCAAGCATGTAGCTGTGGCTTTAAACTTGCAGAGATGGAAATTTTAGAAGCGGAGGTAGGTAGGTTAAAGGAACAGACAAAGATGTCCGAGTTCGAAAAGTCATTGTTGATGCAAGAAATAGAGGATAAGGAGGAGGAAATAAGATGTTCAGCATCACGCATCGAAAACCTGGAGGAATCTATTTCATCTATGGCATTAGAATATCAGTGTGAAATAGAGAGCATAAAGCTGGACGCAAGTACATTGGAGCATAATCTTATTGAAACAAAAAAGTTGCTGGAAGAAAAAACTCAAGAGAATTCAACATTGAATGGGTTGATTGAAGACCTTGAAACTAGAAATCAGGACACGTACCAGGTCATCGAGAGGTTATGGAAGGAAAATAATGATTTGACAGAAAAATTGCACAATTCTGATTTGAGTGTCAGAGCATTCGTCAAGGATGTGGAAGAGCAATTACATGGCTGGCTGTCGGAAATTGAGGGCCAGCCTTCGAGTAAACTAAAGAAATATACAAGGTATGCTTATTCAGTATGCACACATATGCTTCTGCTAGCTACACTTTCGTTAGAGGACCCTTTCTAGAGGGCACGTCTGAATGGAATTTTCAGTTTCCAACTATATACTTTTTGTCCATTATGTACTTGCTATAATTGTTCTATGTAACTGTAACTGTAATTATCTGCATTTATAACATTTTGGGTTTAAAACTACTTTTGCAGCACATATGGCAATGTCTTGGGCGCGCTCTTTTATAAACTCGTTATTTTGAGAGCGAGAGATGGAAATTTGAGAAACAAGATTGACGATATGTTGCGACAGATAGATGACCAAGAATGTCTTGCAAGAAATCTCAAGGTACATCTGCAAATAACCCAATGTGGTGGGCTCACAAACCAACTAATTATATCAAGTTAGAGTGGCGAGTTTGCTTTTTGGTTCTTACAAATGTGAATCTTTACCAGGAGCAACTGAGAGATGAAAGGGTGAAAGCAAAAGAAGAAGCTGAGGATTTAGCTCAGGAAATGGCTGAGCTAAGGTATCAGCTGACACTCAAGCTTGATGAAGAGTGTAAACGCCGTGCCAGCATTGAACATCTGTCTGTACAGAGAATATCTGAATTGGAGGCTCAGGTAGTACACTCGATATTTCTCTTTCCAAATGAATACAAGTCTCAAAATTACTGAATATCCTTTTCCATGTGTTGTGAAGATTGCAGAAGAAAGAAAGAAATCCACCAGCTCTCTAGATATTGAACTCCACAAGCAGTGAGACGCAGCAAGGCCTCAAAGTTAGAATCGATCTAATTCCAAGTTTTTTGCGTCGTTAAAAGTGTTCTATGCATCTCCTTTCAAGATTGCTGCAGTGACACTTGCAGAAATAGTCTGCTGCATTGGCTCTGCTCTTGATCCCCTCACTGCACGTTGCAGCCGATATATTATCAGCTGAGTGTGTTGGTAGAGGCGTCCCTCCGCTGTCATTTTTTTTTCTTACAGAAGGTATTTATGTTGATTAGGGTGCCAAGTGGAATCTTGGTTGTTGGTGTTCTTCGTATTTGCAAGAGTTCTAGTTTGCAAATGAAAAGAGATTACTGATTGTTGCATACACATTTTCTTGAAACCATTGTGTGCAAAATAAATTCATTTTTATACAACTACATTATTCTGCAAAATGTTTCACCATTAATGTAGATTATTTCTACGTTGATGCAAAAATATTCATGTTTACATAGTAATTACCTAATGTTTCACTCGATCACAATGTGATACTACATTTCATCACTGGGTATTTGATGTCGTAAAATTTTGCTAAATAGTTTCCGGGTCATTGGCTAAAATAGCAATATAATGGTTAACATCATCTGATTCCTCCAACCCTTAATTGACCTAGACATAAAAATTAATCGTTCTTTTGTCATTTAAGCCGATGACTCAGATGTCATTGGAAAAAATTGACGTTGTCAAACACCTATGACGAAATTTACCACAATGAGATATCGATTTATCAAGTTGAATTTTGTTGTAGCAAACATGAAATAACGATGAATTCGTAATGACCCATTAAAACAGGTTATATACCATTGGTGTTAGGTCAGCATGGAGCAGTGCACCGTGTTGTACTATACATAATCGTTGCAAGTAACGGTCAGATTCTCAAAAAGGGTTTTGATTGGATTGAGTGACGTCAGCTTCACGCTCCATCCAATTAGATCCATCTCATATTTTTGAAAAAGTTGATTAATAAAAAATTATCACTAAATTCCATTTTTTGACTAAAAATTCCATTATTATTCCCGTTTTGTTTGTAATGAAATGAGCCCAGCCCAACCCACTTCATAATCTCCTTCACTCACTCTCTGCATTTTCTCTGTCTAGATTTGTTGAATTTAGTTTTGGAAAGGGGCGTTACTCTCGGAGCGCTCCACCAATAACAAGATCACTCTAATCTTTCTTCAAATCCAGGTACCCCGCCGAGATTCTCTCTCAATCTATCCCTATCTGATTCCAATTGTTAGTTTATCTGAAGAATTGTTGTTACAGCTCTCTACTTCTTTTTTTCAATTTTCTTTTCTTAGGTCTTGTGCTAGAATCTTTTTTGTTAAAGATGAAATTAGATTTTTAAGTGTATGCGCCAGTTAATTAGTTACAGAGCGTAGGTGTTGAGGTATAGTGGTCAGTTTTCCGCTCGTGAGGATTTAGTTGCGTAGATTATTTAATCGATATTGTTGATTATATCATCTAAATTGATATGTATTTGGCGAGTTTTGGTACCTTTTTGCCTGTTTTCCACGTTTTTCTATTCGCACCAAAATGTTCAGATGGAATCAAGATGACTTTGGCCATCCTTTCTGAATCTTTTGTATCAAAAAAGGGATGTCTTGGTGTTTATTTCTACAATGTTGAAACTGAAACATGAGCAAGAATTTTTTATTTCTTGATGTGGAGCTTCGTTTATTACAGAATAACCCAGAAAAGTTATTTTCCCCAAATTTCTTGGCCCCTCTCGTTGTGTTGGTTGTGCGTGTGTGTGTGTGTTACCTAGTTTTACTTTATAAATTGTTATGTCCAGCTAATATTAATGAATTCATTTTCCTAGTTATTGCTCAAAGTTATAGCCACGCCTTATCAATAGTAAGCATTTGATTCTGGCATGATTTAGTAGTAGTTTTTTTCAACAAAAAAGTAGATTTCTGGTATATGTTGGATTCTGTGAGTTTCTTCTTTATGGCTCTGTTGCTTCTGTTTGGCCTTGCATCCACGTATTATATGTAGTATGTTTACTCCTATTTTTTGAAATACTTGTTTTCTGCAGTTTTTAGGTTATTCAGTAAGTTTCTTCTACTGATCTGTGCCTAACCTTTACAAGCTAAAGACGAGCATAATATCAGCCTATTTGTATTTTACTTGAGCAAAATGCATAGTGTAAAGAAATCCCCCTTGCCCGGGGTGTCTAAACACACCTCAGGCGATACCAGACGCCCTGTCTATAATCCTTCTAGTAATCCTTTTGATTCTGATGATGAAATGGAAAACAAGCAAACCTCAAAGATATCTGGAAGAACAACTTCTGAACCTTCTCCCTTCGCATCAAGTTTAAGCACAAATCACAATGTAAAGAAATATCCCTTGCACGGTTTGTCTAAACACACCTCAGGCAATACCCGACATTCCGTCAATAAGCCTTCTAGTAATCCTTTCGATTCGGATGATGAATTGGAAAACAAGCAAACCCCCAAGATATCTGGAAGAACATCTTCTGAACCTTCTTCTCTCTCCGCATCAAATTTAAGCACAAACCATAGTGTAAAGAAATCTCCCTTGCACGGTTTGTCTAAACACACCTCAGGACCTTCCAGCAATCCTTTTGATTCTGGTAATGAATTGGCAAACAAGAAAATCCCAAAGACACCTGGAAAAACATCTTCTGAGCCTCCTCTCTTCGCATCAAATTTAAGCACGAATCATTTTGATGATGAAGAGAGAAACAGTAGCTCCTCATCTCAAAGAAGATACAAGAATGGTTTCAGCGACTCTGGCGGGCTAGAGAACCAGTCCATTCAGGAACTAGAGAATTATGCAGCATATAGAGCTGAAGAGGCTACGAAGGCTGTGAACAATTGTCTCAAGATTGCAGGTGACATTAGAGAAACTGCTTCGGAAACTTTGGTTACTCTGCATCAGCAGGGAGAGCAAATTGCAAAAACTCATATGGTTGCAGCTGAAATAGACCATGATCTCAGTATGGTATGTTATGTCTTATACTATAGTAACATAAGCCCAATTAATGTGTTAGAAATTTACAAGCCACTCTCTTAAGGTCTCAAGTTATTTCCGACTGTTTTTAGGGTGAGAAGCTTTTGGGAAGTCTTGGGGGCATGTTCTCCAAGACATGGAAGCCTAAGAAGATGCGCTCAATAACAGGCCCTGTATTAACCCGAGGTGCATCATTTTATTTTAGTCATTCCCCATGACGTGACACATGTCTACAAGAGGAATCTCTTTGGCTTATGCAGTGTGGTCATAGGGTTTTTAATCTACCATTTGTTCTTGACTTGTGTTTTAAACTCTGATGGTTGTGTAGATGATCCCGTTCAAAGAAAGAGTAATCACTTGGAGCAGAGGGAAAAACTGGGTTTGACTTCTGCCTCGAAGGAATGTACAAGA